>NC_045772.1:91208949-91833949 GCF_008692025.1 Phocoena sinus
GAGATGAAGGGAAAGATAGATGTTTGGTATCACAGCATTTTGAAGAAAAAAGGCAAAGTCTTACCGCAATATATCCTTCTCCACCAGAGATGAAGCTTCCCTTCATTCCTGTTCTTTGACAGACATAATCCATTAGTGCATTAGTTCATGTTGGGACATACTGTAATTGATACTAAGATTAAAAGTGCTGGTGAACCAAAAACTTCATGAAACAACCTTTTAAATAGAAGTCATTTGTCTTTAGTTCATTTGACCAGTAATAAAATCTAACAAATGGAAAGCACCAGGGGGCACATTTCAGTTTTAAAGTTCTGTGGGACTAAGAGGAGAATTTAAATAAAAAATCAAAATTGAAAATAAAAAAACAAAAACCAACCAGCCGAACAAAAAACTATTAGGAAAGCAGCCAGTATTCATTTTCATTCTCGTATATCTAACTACTAAACGTTATTCTCTTATTTGGTTCACAAAGTTGACGTTTGAGTGGAGACATCCATTTTTAGGCTGAAGTAGAATAAGCATATTGTATACTGACTGTTTTTACTGTCCAAATGCAATTAAAATGAATCTTAAAAATGTTTGTCTGGCATGAATGAATATACAAATGAATTGAAGGATGTATGCAATGGGTACCACACCCCAAACAACGTGAAAAATTTGAGTTTGTATGAAAAGTCAAATTAATATTTCTCCATCTGCCTTCTAAGCAGGGCATCTTGTTCTAGTTAAAGAATGTGGTATAACTTATCCTAATAGAGCCTAGGGTCTGAGAAGCTTTTAATTATAAATTTTGTTTTGACTTTGTGGTTCAAAGTATTTAACTTCTGATGGAGACAGTTATTGTATATATAATTTTAAATGAAGGTTTAACTGTTAGGATTAAGGATTAATTTCCATATTTGTTTAGTTGCATTCTCTCCCTTAAAAAAAAAAAGGCTCAAAAGTAAGACAAAAGGGCTTGAACAATATTTTATCCATCACTGGAACAATATTATTGTCTGTGAAGTCATTTTGGACTGAAAGATAACCTTTAGCATTTTCTAAACTCTAGTAAACAACTTTAAACTTTGGAATCTAGAAATTTCAACAAATGCATCAATTCTCTTTTAGTGAGCAGTGGTAATTAGGTCTTTGCCAAGTAGAAAAGGGACCTTCTGGCAAAAAGATATACTTTTTAATCATATAAAGTAGTAATTATTTCCATTCAAGGCTATTTTTAAGTTGTTTGCTTTCATGTTTGGGAAAATCAGCTTTGGCTGAGGTAAAGCTTGACTTGACTAGACAGTTGGCATAAAAACCACTAACGATTTGCTCCAATAAACATGAACAGAAAAAAGTGATTTTTTTGTTGTCTTTAAAATACTTAATCGTAGGAATTCACTTTTGAAATCTTATTATCCTTTGTCCACAAATCACTCATTTGCCTATTGTACATCTTGGTTCATTTCTGCAGATCTTCTACATGTGTGCTGCACTGGGCCACTCATCCAGAAAGTCTAGCTAGACGTTCAGTCTCAGGGGAGTTGATCAAGGCACAAGTGGTAAATGTGATGCGGGTTCTGTTGGTGCTCAGCCAACTTGGATGGTTCAATTGCCAGGAAGTGGGGAAGTGGAACCACGTCAGAGTTGTTTATTGGCCATGGGACCAGGGTCAATGCCCCGAAGGTTGCCAGGAATCACTACAGTTTCAAGTCAAAGGGAGTCAGGAGTGGTATATACATGTAGGTTCCCACACCAGCCAAAAGAGTGTGGGTGGAAGGTTAGTACTAAAGAGTTCTCTCCATCCTGGAGATAGGGCAGCAATTCTCAAAGGGTTATGTTCTGTTCTGATACTTTTTGTAGTTTAACTTAAATTTAAAATTTTTCATAGGTAATTACATAGGCGCAATAAAATATTCAAAAAGTATAAATGGTATATAATGAAAGGCAAGTTCCTCTCCAAGCCTTCAGTTCCTTTCCCCAGAAGAAACCACTGTACCAGCGCCTTGTCTAGGTATGCATGAGGACACGTGCGTGTGCATAAAGACAATGTAAAAATATACAAATTGTATCGTACTGGTTTGCTCCTTCTCTCCCATTTATCAACGTATCTTGTAGTTCATTCCTCAGCAGTACATAAAGAGGCTGTTCCTTCATTCCTTTGAGTGGGTTCTGCTCTCTTTTAATTCTGGTATTTGGGTCTGCCAACTTAACTTTATTTCATCTAACTCATTTCACTTAAAGAACCTTTGCCTTAAATTTAAATGAAAACGTGAACATTCAGCATCTAAGAAATACCTGGCATGGAGAAGGATCTTCCACTTTTGTTTGTGTGCCATTGAGGAAGGCACTCAGTTCTCTCATCTACATGAGAGGGATCCTACTTACCTGGCTGATGTGGCCAGGTTGGCTGGCTGTCTTGCGAATGTATGCTCTCTGTTTCAAAGTAGAGAAGAGGCTGTCAAGGTGGAGACTGCAGTTCTGGGCTCCCTTTATATCTAGTGTAACCACGTAACTAAGTTTTGCCAATGAAAGATGAGAAATAGTAGTATGTGTCAATTCAAGGCCAAGGCAATTAAAACCAAAACTGTACACTAAATCATATAATTGGGGTAAAGATTCAATTCAATAAGATAATGGAAGTAAAGCATTAGGGCATAGTACTGCTAAGTGGCATCTATTCTTATTAATACTGTAATTTATATATAGCTCTCCATCTGAAAAACATATTTTGTTTCCTGTACCAAGTTTAATAAGGACTCAATACTCAGTCATGTGCTCCAAAGTCAAATGGACTTCACAGAAGCATTAGGGAGCAATGAAGATTTTAATTGGGGAACTAAAAGAGCAAATTCACTTCCACAGCTCATAGGAAACAACTTAATAGTAATCGCCATTAGATTTTTTTCTCCAAGAGTGATTCTTTAGCTACCAGCCAATAGGTGTCTTTCTTGATGTTTTCCCCATAAATCTCTAAATTATTTTCTATTGTCCCAACAAATTCAGATTCCACCCAAAATTTAAATGATCTCACTTAAAGAACTACTCAGGGGGCTTCCCTGGTGGCGCAGTGGTTGAGAGTCCGCCTGCCGATGCAGGGGACAAGGGTTCGTGTCCCGGTCCGGGAAGATCCCACATGCCGCGGAGCGGCTGGGCCCGTGAGCCATGGCCGCTGAGCCTGCGCGTCCGGAGCCTGTGCTCCGCAGCTGGAGAGGCCACGACAGTGAGAGGCCTGCGTACCGCAAAAAAAAAAAAAAAGGCAATTTATCAACAATCCTCTAGTGCTCCACTTACCTTTTGAGAATCTTAGCTCTTCTCCAATCACATTATTAAAATATTTATCCAACAAAAGTTAGTCTTTACCTAGAAGGTGATATTTTTCTGCTGAGAAAAACAAGATTCACCTCTTCCCCTCCTAATTTCATTGGAATTAGAAAAGGCTTTCTTAGTTGAGTCCTAGTTGTATTCAGGAGATGGACTCTATCGGGAAATACTCTCCTCTCTTGGACTAGAATAGCCCCAGAGAAGTCTCTCAAGGGAAGTTTTGAGTTACTGCATTAAAGGCAGCATCCACCAGCCAGCTTACCTTCCGTGTCACAGCTGTCCTTTTGAGATTGACTATGGCTTTTGCTTCTGGCCGTGACTTAACCATCCCTTGCTCTCTTCTACTGAATGTAGCTCATGGATTCTGCCCCTGCAAATGCTGAATTTACTCCTAACAACATACCCCAACTCCCCTTCCTGCCTTTGTATTCTTGTTCATGTTCATCCTTCCAGGTTTCTGCACTGGAGTTCAGGCTCAGAGCCTTCCCATTTCACTGATTTCAATCCTTGTCTCCTGAACACCACCGGCCCTCTTTATGTGTAGCTGATGAGCTGGTTCATTCAGAGAAGTTACCACCAAACTAATATTCAATGTATCTCGGTCTACTAGTAGGTCGTAGAACACAGAATGCAAGTGCAAATATACACACTATATCTGTGACTAACTAGGGTGCAAGTGTGACAAAAACACCTTGAAAGTGTTTCATAAGAATGAAAACTTGTTTAATATTCTCTTCCCCCCAACATGCTGTAAATTCTATAGGCAATGAACTGTGACTGAATTATTCCCTGGAGTATCCTCAGAATCTAGCACAGTTATGTGCTTGGTTATGTTAGAGCCTCAATAATGTTCATTAAATAAATAAATGATACAGGTAACCTAGAAGTAAAAGACTAAAGGTTCAAATATATATTTTACAAAATAAAATCCATATTCTATATTTAAGAAAATCTAACCAAGTAGCACCCAATAATCACCAACTTTGTAAATGTAGACAAGATATTCTGGGTTTCCCTTTCTTTATCTCTAAAATGAAGCTAATGGCAGAGTGAAAGAAATTAGAACATCATAAAAGTGCTGTCTGTGTATTGGAGATTATTGTGTTTACTCATATTGGCAATGTGAGGTCGATAATCTAGTTGTTACCGTCTGAGGACAATTATTTGGAAGTCTATTGCATTATAATAAAAATAATGTGTCTTGCTGACACCTTTATAGGAGCTCATCTTGGAACTTGCTGGGCATAAGAGGCAAATCACTTATTTCCTCTTATTACTTTTAAAACGAGAATAATGCATATCTGCCTCCCAATTAAGTTGTGTATGTTCATTCAAGTGCTTATAATTTACCATGTATCAGCTCACCTATACTAATTTTTTTTTTTTTGCCCGTGGAGCAAGATAGCGTCTGTGGTTAAAAGAAACTGGCAAGTACTTTAGCCTGATTGTTACCTGTATTTCAGATTTTGAGCCTGCTGTTTTATATCAAAATGTAGAAACACACAACTGTCTAAAACCTTATGGATTTATCTAATTCAGAGATGAAAACGCAAAATTAAATAGTTCCATGTTCTGTCCCTGCCATTAACAAATCCTTGCTATTAACCCCACAGATAAAACTATTCCCTGAACCAAAACTAACATAAGTATATTGTCATAACATATTAAAATAGCAAGTGATGGATTTTCTCCATATAGGGCAGGCCTGGGGATACTTTCAGGCCTGAGGATACTTAATAGGTAGCTCTAAAATAAAAGTCACTTCACTATAAAGTGAAGGTTTAGGCCAGTAATGCACAATGCCTTCCAGGAAGGACCCAAGTCTCAAATTCTTCATATGCCATCAAGGTTGCTAGAGAATTTTACATCCCTGCAAAGCTTCCCTCACCATAGCAGGGAAGGGACCGTGGAAAACCTCCCTCATCACAACCGTGAAAGCTTTTTGGAAAAGGAACACCCTAGTCTCCTAAGACTAAATGTCATCCCTTATGGAATGCTTCCAGGTAATGGTAAATGATGGATGTCAAAATTTTTTTTTTTTTTTTTTTTTTTTGCAGTATGTGGGCCTCTCACTGTTGCAGCCTCTCCCGTTGCGGAGCACAGGCTCCGGACGCGCAGGCCCAGCAGCCATGGCTCACGGGCCCAGCCGCTCCGCGACATGTGCGATCCTTCCGGACCGGGGCGTGAACCCGTGTCCCCTGCATCGGCAGGCGGACTCTCAACCACTGAGCCACCAGGGAAGGCAGGAAGTCAAGTTTTAAAAGTATTTCTTGAAAGGTGAAGATCTAGGAACATAGTTAAGTGACAGCTAGAAGTAGCAAGCCAGGCTGAGGTTCTGGACAGGGCTGAGGAGGACCAGAATCCCTGACTCCGACATGGGAGAAGGATGCGCGCTCTAAACACTGTGTCTGCAGATACACAAGTCTCATCCTGTCTATATATTTAATGATTATTTAATATGTGTGGGTATTTTCTTAAATAAGTCGATTCTATGCTGATAATGTCTCCCCACTATAAAGGTATGCCTAGTGAAATATGCCACAGAGGGCAACAATCCTAAGTTTGGTATCCCAGCCTTTCTGCCATGGGGTGACTATAACCAGGCTTCTATGTGTTCAAGTAGCCCTGAGCTGTCCCTTGGAAAGGTTGGAAATAAGAGAAATATACTTACTTTCTGGGAGTTAAACTAGGGACATGAATGGTGTGGGTATCTTACTGGAGAACACAGACTTGAGTGTCATCGTAGCTGAGAGCATGGTGGACTTGGACAGCGCGGGCACCTGGACATCTGGGGGGGAGTGGAAAAGAGGATGGAATTCCTAAATAAACAATTGACAAAGAGATGTATATATTTATTTAGTGCCAAACAGCCTTTGCTTCTGCTTGTCTCCCAGTCCCGGACTCTTGCTTCTATATTTTGACTCTGAAAAAAACCTGCCTGTCTGTACCTCTTTCATTAAACAACTCCCTAGACTTTCACATCCTCCTATTTCACCTTGGCTTGTCCTGCCTGGTCTACGTAACTCCAGTCCTTGAGAAAGCTCTCTGGCTGGGGCGACAGATCAGTTCATACGAGGTAAACATTTTCATAGCGTTTGGTAAAATACTGTAAGAATAGATTCATGCTCTTAACGTAAGAGCTTCTTCTCGGGTATTCATCCCTCTTCTCTTCCACCAGCCAGAATCAGCACACTTGAAAACCTCTAAATATCAAATTTGCCCTCTTTCGCTGTGCATTCATCAGACTATACGATGCACAGCACCATGAATATTTTCAGATGCTTAAGATTTTTTTCAACCTAGTTTTGATAAAAGATTTGCTTACCTGATTTGCAGCATCTTAACTTGGGCCTATCTGAGGCATTTCTTTAACTTGAGTCTTTACAATGAAAACAAAAATGTATACTCCAAGAATGACTGTCTTACGTTATGAAATTAGGAATAATTACACATCAATCTGCTTATATTGCCCGATAGTTGATGTTACTTCCCAGTTCATTCCTTTTAGGCAACTAGTAAAAGATGAGCAGTAGGAGAACAAGCTCTTTCCTCCTTGATTCCAAATTTATTTTATTACATAATCCAGATTCTATTGATGTTCTTCTGCCAGTTTTAGGTTACTTTTAGGTTCCACTCTCAGATGTGACAGTCACTTCTTTGTATCAGAATTAAAGAATTCTCAGCTCCTGTATTAGTTAAAAGTTTACTTTAATTGCAGATCTTTAAGCTACTAAAATGTAAAAGAAATTGCTTTCTTCCAATGTTTTTGGCCAGCCTCTGAAATGCTGAGCTCCATGTTATATTAAGAAGTTAATGGTAAAGTTTGGTGCTTGCTGCAGCAGTGCTATCTCCTGATATTACCTTCTGGCTAAAGGAAAGAAAGGAATAAAGGCAAACTGTGTGTGAAATACAGAAAAGGATGCTTTCAATAAGGCCACCTAAAGGGGGCTGTACTGGAGTCAGGCTTTTGTAAAAGTGAGCCCCTTGTGCCATCAGCCCTGTGGTAGCACTAACATGCCTGGGACCAGCAGGACTGTCAGCAGCACAGCTCCCGTTCCCAGTCTCAGACATGAGTGACAGCGTCTTTCTATTCCCTTTCATGCCTTCCTGTCATCACTCTTCGTAAGCAAGCTGGCTGAAATATCATTCACCACTGCAGGAGAAGAGCATAGAGGCATCTTGGCAGCGTTCATGTAAGAGATATAACTCTACAGATATAACTCTGTAGACGCCGACCATGTACCCTGTTTTGTACTGATGGTTTTGTTGTCGGGCCCATTTTCCTTGAACAGGCTTTTTCAACCATCTCCAGAACGCATGTATCAATATTAACTTTGTATTTTCATTATTATTTTAAAGAACAATATAATTTTTGTTTTCTAACAATTATAATACACAATCTTCATTATAAGATGAATTCAATAAAGCCAACTAAAACTTTATAAATAAACCTAATGTTCCCTTTATCTATGAACACCAACCCTAGATACCTCTCCACAGGTAACTGTTCATTTGTCGGCTTTACAGCCTTCATATATTTACTATGAAGCCATGTGTGCATGTTTGTGTAACCACATAGAAATTATATAGGGTTTTATACATAAATCATGTCAAATTTTATATACTATATCCTGTTTTGTGTTGGAAATATTTTTATGTCAGTACATGTGGAAATACCACATTTTTAAAAACATTTTTATTGGAGTATAATTGCTTTACAATGGTGTGTTAGTTTCTGCTTTATAACAAAGTGAATCAGTTATACATATACATATGTTCCCATAACTCTTCCCTCTTGTGTCTCTCTCCCTCCCACCCTCCCTATCCCACCCCTCCAGGCGGTCACAAAGCACCGAGCTGATCTCCCTGTGCCATGTGGCTGCTTCCCACTAGCTACCTATTTTACGTTTGGTAGTGTATATATGTCCATGCCTCTCTCTCACTTTGTCACAGCTTACCCTTCCCCCTCTCCATATCCTCAAGTCCATTCTCTAGTAGGCCTGTGTCTTTATTCCTGTCTTACCCCTAGGTTCTTCATGACATTTTTTTTCTTAAATTCCATATATATGTGTTAGCATATGGTATTTGTCTCTCTCTTTCTGACTTACTTCACTCTGTATGACAGACTCTAGGTCTATCCACCTCATTACAAATAGCTCAATTTCGTTTCTTTTTATGGCTGAGTAATATTCCATTGTATATATGTGCCACATCTTCTTTTTTTTTTTTTTTATTTTTTTTTATTTTTTTTTAAACATCTTTATTGGGGTATAATTGCTTTACAATGGTGTGTTAGTTTCTGCTTTACAACAAAGTGAATCAGCTATACATATACATATGTTCCCATATGTCTTCCCTCTTGCGTCTCCCTCCCTCCCACTCTCCCCATCCCACCCTTCCAGGCTGTCACAAAGCACCGAGCTAATATCCCTGTGCCTTGCGGCTGCTTCCCCCCAGCTATCTACCTTACTACGTTTGTTAGTGTGTATATGTCCATGACTCTCTCTCGCCCTGTCAAAACTCACCCTTCCCCCTCCCCATATCCTTAAGTCCGTTCTCCAGTAGGTCTGCGTCTTTATTCCTATCTTACCCCTAGGTTCTTCATGACATTTTTTTCCCTTAAATTCCATATATATGTGTTAGCATATGGTATTTGTCTCTCTCTTTCTGACTTACTTCACTCTGTATGACAGACTCTAGGTCTATCCACCTCATTACAAATAGCTCAATTTCGTTTCTTTTTATGGCTGAGTAATATTCCATTGTATATATGTGCCACATCTTCTTTATCCATTCATCCGATGATGGACACTTAGGTTGCTTCCATCTCCGGGCTATCGTAAATAGAGCTGCAATGAACATTTTGGTACATGACTCTTTTTGAATTATGGTTTTCTCAGGGTATATGCCCAGTAGTGGGATTGCTGGGTCATATGGTAGTTCTATTTGTAGTTTTTTAAGTCACAGAGCAAACAGTGTTTGAGCTTTCTCCAAGAATTTGCAGGACTACTCCTGCACAGAGAGGCAATTCTTACCTCTGCCGCAGACCCAGCTGTTCCGGTCAGCGTGGCCCACAACTCGCGTCTGCAGTGGCTTTCCAGGTCAGCCAGCCCCGGAAACTGCCTCCCTGGCTACATCTCTTCCATCAAGGACACGCTGAAGACTGTTCACTCAGCCCTAGGTCCCGGTCTGCTCTATGCGGTGGCTTTCTGGAGGCCACCTGATATCTTGCTAAGAACACCTAGGTTTCAAAGGAAAAAAATAATGTAGGTGTTTCCTGTTCCTCTAATCAAAAGTTTCTCAGTCTTTGGGAAATGATTTCACCTCTCTGAAACTCACCTCCTCGTCTCTGAAAGGCTAATAATTTTAAATACTAGTGCTTACCTCAAGGGAGATTATAAAACACCAAATGAGATGAGCGATGTGAAAGGCACAGCACGGATATTAACCATCTTTGTTAGGTTTTGAGGATGATGGACGATGACTTCAAACGTTGTAAATGCTTACCTTGTAAGGACAGTGTGAAGCTTTTGGAACTTTCTCAAATATACAGATATGAATTTCAGTTGAATTCACTATTTATGTCTCTTCTAGCATCTCAGTTTCCAATCCAGTCTGGATTTCATTCCAACCATTTACTAGCCTTGGACAAGTTATTCTAAGTTTCCTCTCGGGTATCATGGGGATAATTAAACGTGTCTCTCAGGGACGTTGTGAGGATGGTTTGAAGTATGGAATAGAAAACATCACCTAGTAATGCTTTCACACGCAAGGTTTTGACCAAGGAAAGAGGTCCTTCTGCGGGAACCTAGAGGCCGGGAACTGAGCTGGGGCAAAGGGAAGCCTGTCTCCGGCGGCGCGAAGGCGGATATTTGGATGTTCGTACTCACCAGCCTGGGGCGGCCTCGCGGGAAGAGCCGGGCGCTGGCCCCGGTAGGGGGCGCCCGAGCGCCGCACTGCAGCATCCTGGCGGCCTCTCCGGGCTGAGCTCGCGTCCTGCCGCAGTCCCTCGGCGGCTAGTCTGAGCGAGTGGCGGCGAGGAGGTCCTGGCCGCTCCGCCAGCACTTGCCGCAGCTGCCGCCTCTCCCACCCGCGATCGCAGCCCATCAGCTGGGAAACGCGCCCCCCCGCCCCCTGCAGACTGGGCTGCGCAGCGTGGGAGGGTTAGCGGTCCCGGAGGACCGATTCCGAACTTGCAAGGGGACCGCGGCTCTCCCGGGCCTGGAGAGTATGAACAGGTGAGTGTCACGCACGTGCCCAGGTGGCTCTTTCGGGATTGCTTCCTGCAGACCCTTTCGAGCCCCTGAACGCTCGGCCTCTGGGGCGGTCCTCCTGGTCACTGGGTCCTCCCAGGCGGGGGTTGTGGGTCACTGAGAGGGAGATGTGAGCGCCGGCGCCCAGAGCTTGACAGCGCTCTCCGTCCGAGCTGAGACCGACCGAGAATGCCCTTTTGACTTAGGCTGCATTTGCTCCCTAGGTCGAGAGCAAGTGACCTGCAGTCCACGATGGGCTTGTTTGTTTATCATTCCAGGATACCTGTTGCTTTCCGAGCAACGGTATAGCCAGGGGTCTCGTACGATCATCCTCATTCCTGTGCGTGCTGCGTTGTGATAAGGGAGAATTTCTGACAATGAGACCAGGAAAACTTGATTTCAGAGCTAGAGAAGGAGCGGCCCAAAGAGAATCTCATTCCCACGATCAGACTAGATTCTTTGCTTCCCTAAACACCTGCACTTTATTTTGATGAGACCATAAATATAGAAGTTACAAAACTATTACCGTATAAAGATGCTTGCCTTTTTTTTTTTCCAAAAGGAAATAGAAAGCATGGACCTTGATAAGTGTAATAGTCTTGGGATTGATTTATTATGGATAAATCATTATTTTTAAATAAATATGAAAATAGGGCTATTAGTGAACTCAATGTCATAGGCCTATTGAATTGTAAGCTCCTTGAAGGTGGCCATTTAGCATAAATGCAGGATGAATCAATGCATGCATTAATGTAACACAGAATTTGGGGTCTTGCTTTTTTCTCTTCTTCTTTCTAAGCTTTCTTTTGGTACCTTTATGTTTAGGAAAAACCTTTAATCTCTTAAATACCTAAGTGTGATTTTAGCTTTAGGAGTGACTAGAACTGAGACGTTTTTGCCCTAATAAAGCGCTGTCCACGTAAAAAGTGGATGGCAGCTTCAAGACCCAGCCGGAATATTTCTGCAGAACAACATGAAAAAAAATGTTTTCTTCTATCCGTGTTACGGAAGCTCTTGGATCATGAATTATTTTGAACATCAGAGACTTGGCAACAGGTCCCTTATTAAAACAGTTTACACATTTATCTTTCTTTTCTATCTTTATCAAATGTAACTTTTCACATTTTCATGTGAGAAAATGTTGAAGGATATATGTCAGTTTTGTGTCTTCCTTTAAGGGATTTTTCTAAACATAACCTAAGATTTACAATAACTAGCTACATCTTTATTAGGTTATGTATGGAAAATTTAACCTACACAATTTTTCTTTCTTCTGTGAAATTCCTATGCCTCTGAGGCCATTTGGGAGTTGCTGAAAAATTTAACTTAACAAATGTTTTGTTTTGTTTTTTTAAACCACATTTGATGGCTACTTTCTTGATTTATTTGGATTTTTATGTGCATGGGAATGAACAGTTCTGTATGAAATAACAAATTGTTGTTTACACAAACTCCAGACACTTGCATGTTCTATGTTTCAAAGAAATGCTTGCCATTCTTATTCGGAATTTATTTAGTTAATACATCTCGATAGATTATGCTTCTGTGATGCTTCTGTGATGAACAACTGAGCCTTAAGCATACAGGCCTTTTCTTTTTGATTTTCAAAATTTTTTAGATTGTATCTTTTTCGTTTTTTAACATCTTTATTGGAGTATAATTGTTTTATAATGGTGTGTTAGTTTCTGCTTTATAACAAAGTGAATCAGCTATACATATACATATATCCGCATATCTCCTCCCTCTTGAGTCTCCCTCCCTCCCACCCTCCCTATCCCATCCCTCTAGGTGGTCACAAAGCACCCAGCTGATCTCCCTGTGCTCTGCAGCTGCTTCCTACTAGCTATCTATTTTACATTTGATAGTGTATGTATGTCAGTGCCACTCTCTCACTTCATCCCAGCTTACCCGAGGCCTTTTCGTAATGAATGCATATAAAATGACAAATAATGAAATTCTTTTTATCTTTAGCCAAAAGTGTGGGACTGGACAAATTACAGATGTAAAAGCTTCTGGGTTTTGTACTATTAATGATCACTAGGGAGTTTGTTCATTATTCGGATGAAGTTAACAACAGCCAGTGTTATTGTTGACCTTTCTGTCCTTCGGAGGAAGCTCTGGCACTGTGGAAATCAGCGAATACAAAATTTGTGAGGTACAGGTCCATAGTTTAGATGCGTAATGAAGGAGACGATTACACGTTAACGTCTTTGTAGAAACACTTTTTCAGAAAGACTTTTACTTTTTTCTTTCTCTGGAAAAGCTCTTTTTGAAAATTTGTAGATGCCAAAACTCTGGCAGGAACAGTTCATGTGTTTGGATAACAGACTTGAAAGTGAAGTCTTGTACTTAGGTTGAAAACATCGATAGCAGAAGTTCAGAATAGGGGAGCCTGCAATTCACGTGAAAAATGGGAGCCTTAATATGAGTGTACTGAAATATAACTACAGTGCCAGGTGAAGAAGAGGAAGAATCGTATGAAACTTTTGCTGGGTCATTTGTCAGGTCGTATCTCAAGGGGCGAATGCAGAGGGTGCCACATTCTTAGAGTAATTAAAATGGCAAATACCAGAGAAGAGAGCTGCACATGGTCAGGAGGGAAGGTGAGGGTCAAAAAAACATAAACAAGAACAGATGTCCCATGAAGAACCAGGGAAGATGATTGGGTCTCATTTTCCTAGAAAGTAGACATCTAGAATGGGGCAAAGGTTCCTAATAGCTGCTTGGCTACTTGAAGGGCTCTGAGTGAAAGAAAAGAAAAAGTTGATATAATGCTTCTCTTCCCCCCATACCTGGAAGTCATAAATTAGACCCAGGATGTTTGTTAGATGGTTGTCTGATCAAAAAGGAAGGCTGGATGGATATTTCCATTGACTCCAAGGCTTTTTCCAATTTTACATTTCCATGGTACCAAGGACCTAGGTGTCCTTCCTAAAGCACCCAACTATATAAAATGTGCTTACATTGTATATAATGTCATTTCCCCAGTGTCAGGACAGTACCATAAACTAATTTACTTGAGGTTGTCATAGAAAAGGAATCAGAAGTCAGCACATGTCATTTATCTTTTGTGTACCAGGGCATTGTGCCCAGAAAAATATAAAAATATTATCTAGATGTTATATATCAATTTTGGAACGTGGGTATCTGTCACATGACTCAACCATGTGATCCAGTGTGAACCGAGATAAAATTTAAACCTTGGAATGCAAATTCAATCATATTACGATGGGATACACTAATATGAATGTGTATTATTCAGCCCAAAGGGAAATAAGAGTTCCAAATGTGACTCTCCCCATGTGTGTATGTATATTGGATGTTTGCAGACATATGGTAAATACATGTATTCACAGCCAAGTATTTGTTATCAATGACTGACAAAAAACATTCTTTGAGGAAGTACTTTTGAAAATGCTATCTTGTATAAAAATGCATTTTTTAGAACCAAACAGATCTATGTGCAAGTCCTGGGTCTATCGCTTTTTAGTTGAATGGTTTACAGTGTATTGCTAGAACCCTCTCGCAGGATTGTGGTGAAGATCACCGGGGAAGATGCTGATCGAGTGAATGGTGCTGGCACGTAGGAGATGCTTCAATAAATATGAGTTTGTTTCTCCAGTCAGTTATGAATTCCCAAATCTCTTTTGTTGAAGGATTGCTGATTTACAATGATATGGTGAAACCAAGGGCTGGAACCAAAAAGATCTTCTCAGCTCTTTAGTTTGAACCACAGTGAATTGCCTACCAGCAGCCGGCATGGCTAAAAGTTCAGAGGTCAAACTGGCAATATTTGGGAGAGCAGGCGTGGGCAAGTCAGGTAAGTTTTTTGTGGTGGTTTTGTGTGTGTGTGTGTGTGTGTGTGTGTGTGTGTGTGTGTGCCTCTCTCCTGTTCTCCTGTGTTGCTCTTTTAGATGAAGCCTTTTTCTCTTTATCTGAAATTTTCATTTTGTATAACCAGGTTTTATGTCCTCTTTTGCTTCTTTGTGGTAAAGAAGCTCTGCTGGTAATACACAAGGCAATGGATACAACACAGGTCTTGGTATTCTGAGGAAGGATGTTCAACTTCCAAAGAAATCAGATTGTAGAAATTAAAAAGTACATTTGCTCTTTTTTTCTCTATATGAGATCTTGAAGGGCCAATGTAATATCTCATCAATCTTGATGCAGCTGGCTCAATGTCGAGCATGTGTTGGGTGCTGAATAAACGCTTGCCGAGGGGGTATATCTTTACAAGAAACAGAATTGTATTATCACCCAACACGTCTAAAATTGGGGAGGACTGGTGAAAGCTGGGGCGCGTGTGACCTCAAGTAAGATAGCTATTGCCAGAACCTCTGGGGTGAATTTAAATGATCCAATTGTGGCCCACGTTGGTAATTCGGAGGCTTTTGTATTTCACACCTCAGTAAAGGTTTGCAGACCTTTAAGATGAAGGGTGAAACGGTGGAAGTGAAAATGTATCTAATCCAATATGAGAAACGGATCTGAGATTTTATAATTAAATGTTAAGTACATGTTGCTGAAATATCAGGGCAAAGTGGTTTTTCAGACAACGTCGCTTTGATCTCTCACTGGAGGAAAGACTCATAATTGACTTTGCCAATTGAGCTCTAGGCTCTCAGCAAAGGACTCAAACAGACACCTAGTAGGTGTGTGTTTGTAGAGGGAAACCCATTCGGATCATCCAGTACAAGTCATCCACATAATCTTAAACAAACACGCAGGAGCAGCTTTGAATTCTGTGACCAACCTCTCTTTCCAAGCCTGCTCTCTGGTATAATTTCAGCAATAAATCTTCCTTTTCTGCCATCACCCTTTCCTCCTGCTTGCTCTGGCCTCTGGCAGAAACCAAGCAAAAAAAAAAAAAAAAAGATAGCTGACAAGGCTAAGAAACCGCTAGCCTTCAGGAGATCGAAGGTCGTCAAACTCCTGATGGCATGAGAACAAACAATTTCCGTAGCTGGTGGAAGGCTCTGGAGAGTGAGGAAACTGTTCCAGTGAGTGGAGGACCAAGGCGACGCCGTGTGTGGGAAGACGTGTTCTAACAAGAGCTGGTCTAAATTTTTCACGACCGAGGGATCTAGACTTAGAGCTCAGCGTTTAACATTCATGCATGCAAAATTTAACACAGGCAATAAGGGAAGGGGAATTTTTACCCTTATATCATTTACCAAAATAAACTCTGCATCATTTGAAAAGTGAAACATAAAAATAAAAATCCAGTGGAGAGAACCACTTAACTCTGTGTACCGTATACCCACCCTTTTTCATCTGTATTATCTCAGAGCAAACTGGGTATCTCTTCCTGTCAAGGCTGATCCATCAGTTAGACCTCAGTTTCCTTTGTCTTCCCCCAAGTTGTTTCAATTATTTCTTCAAGGATTCTTCTCATTTTCTACTGACATTTTCCCCTCGAGCATTTCTTTGTCCACTACTCCATCTTTTTCTTTTCTCCAAGGTTATTGAACTTGGGTTCTGCCTCACTGTCTTAACTTTTTTGGCCTTCCCATTCATTGCTTAAACATGGCAATCTTCCACTGTGATCATGCTGCTGAAACTGCTTTTGTGAGGGTCACCACAGATCAATAACCAACCAATCTAATGAATCTTTCTCAGTTCTGGTCTTCTTAGAACTCTTGTTACCGTTCAACATAACCACTTACGCTTTCCTAAAACTCCTTCCCTCCCAGGTTCCCATGACATCACACTTCTTGGCTTTCCTGCCACCTCTCCATTGACCCTAAGCAGCCATCTTCATGCACTGCTTTTTACTGGCCTACCTCTCTCGAAGATTGGGGCTCTCAGGTTCTACATACCATCCTCTTGTCCTCTCACGGCAGACCCTCTCCCTAGGGGAAAGCCCTCAGACCCAGAGCTGAAGATGACACCTGCACACAGAGGCCACATTCTGTTGACCTTGGTTTTAATTTATGCAAAGGGCAGAAGTTGAACTTGTTCATTTAGGTCCTTTCCAACTCGAAAATCCGATGACTCTTGATTAATGACTCTTCTTTGGACTGGTTTTCCTGTCCACCTAATATGCATTCTACCATGCGTGTTTATTTTCATTTAGGTGAAAATGACAGTGATAGACCACACGCCTTTAAACAATTGCCTTTTTGTCTGTCATCTATAAAGTGTTTTCCTATTTCAACATGAGACTGTTTTCCTGAGACCTTGTAACCACACCTCCCGTTTATAAAGTAGACCGGTTTGACTTATGCATGGGAGACAGTTCTGAGACCTTTTCCCATAGTTCGGTGAGAACAACCATAGAGTACTTCATATCTTATCTCTCAGCTTTGAAACCAAACTGTGAATTCACGTTTATACTAGTTCTTAATTAATATGGAGATCTCTGCCTAATCATTGTATCCCACCTTCGCCTTCCTATTGTACAGATTCAATTTGTCTCATAAGTAACTTTTGTTTTTTTA
The DNA here is from genome assembly GCF_008692025.1 of Phocoena sinus. Lineage (NCBI taxonomy): Eukaryota > Metazoa > Chordata > Mammalia > Artiodactyla > Phocoenidae > Phocoena > Phocoena sinus. The sequence continues at coordinate 91,225,946 of NC_045772.1, forward strand.
AGTCTGCAAGAAATTATACCTGCTGGAATGTAGCTACGGCTCCTCACTTACTCAGATGCCTCCCCCAAATGGTCCTGACCCACCCGTGGGCTCAAACAATCCATTTCTCACCAAACATTCCTGCAAAGGGGCGGCAGCTTGTGATCTTGGAGTGGTAGAAACTTGAGCGTCTCTGATTTGAACCTGGGTCTGTGCGAATTGCTTCAGAGGCTTCAAGCCTTACCTGACCCATCTGCTTTCCTGCACGCTGAATACCAATTTGGAATTTGGGGTAAATAAGACCATGTTGGCCATTTGCTAATGGAGTCAAGAACAGGAGACCTGGAGTCACACTCTTAGGTCTGACTCCCTGTTCTACACTTTATTAGCTGTGTGAATTTAGCAACTTTAACAAGGTACTTAAATTTTCATTTTCTGCAATTATATGAAGGATGTAATCGTGCCTATTTCAAAGAGTTGTTGTTAGGACTGGCTGAGTTATTACACGCAAGTCTCTTAGAACAGTACCTGGCACGTAGTAAGTGCTCAAGTATATTAGCTTAAATTATTACAATTTTTCAAGGTGTGCTCTTCTTCATTTGTAAGTTGTCTAGTGAAACCATACAATCAAAGATATATCTACGGGCTTCCCTGGTGGCGCAGTGGTTGAGAGTCTGCCTGGCGATGCGGGGGACACGGGTTCGTGCCCCGGTCCGGGAAGATCCCACGTGCTGCCGAGCGGCTGGGCCCGTGAGCCATGGCCGCTGAGCCTGCGCGTCTGGAGCCTGTGCTCTGCAAAGGGAGAGGCCACAACAGTGAGAGGCCTGTGTACAGCAAAAAAAAAAAAAAAAAAGATATATCTACATTCAAGTGTATATTTGGGTTTTCAGTAAAAGTCAGAAAGCTTATAAGAAAAAATTTTGTATTGCTTGCTCAGCACACCCTAACCACACACACACACACACACGCACACACACAGACACAGACACACACACTTTCTCAGTCTCTCTCTTTGTCTTAAATCCAGAGTCTGGTTTATGTCAATTACAGCTTGACCGCTGCTGATCATAACAATACTTCTCCTGGCTAATATCTTGGAAATCTTGGAAAAACAGCCAGAAGTATTATGGTGTCATCAATAAATTAACACCGTTCAATTTGAAAGTGCTTCTGGTATGTGGTGGATGGTTTCCTAAGCCCAGGTAACAGATAAGCCTTCCATGTTTAAAACAGAATTTAACGTTAACCAGAAGTCTTTGGTTGACAGGTTGACATTGGAAGGGTCAGCACAGGCGAAACTTAATAATGTGTTAATTACAAAACATGTCGGGTATGTGTACATGTGTATGTATATTGCAGTATTTACAGGGGCTTTTGTTTCAGGAGGATTCTTCTTCCTTTTGCCTAGTTTTGGCAGTTCTTGCAGTTCTGTCTTCAAGTGAGCTTCCTGGCTTGGCTAGCTTGCTGGTTCAGCATGGGGAACGCTGTGTGGAATCTTCAAAGTGGAGAGCCAAGTTTTCCCAGCCCTTTGCTTCTTCTCTTGCCCCAGCAGAGTAAACGTTTCCCTTCTCTGGCTAAGGGTAAGGCAGCCAGTAATAACACGGCATGTAGGGCATAGATTTCCTTACTCGTGTGTGCCAGCCTGTAATGTGGCAGGCTCCAAGTAATGAAAGCAAAAAGACCTGCCATAAAACCTAGAATGCACACCATATTTATGTAAATGCTTCCTGGATTCACATTATTCGAATGTGTAGTAAGTGGGAGGAGTCGAGAGAAAAACAACTGAAATTTTCAGTTGCGTTTCACAGTTGACGTTCTCATTTTAGGACTAAAATACCGTGTGCCATAGCTAAATATATTTCTTGAAAGGGATAGTCTCAAAGTTAATGGAGTAATGCTATTCTCTGATTCAAAACCAATTGATGCACTCGTCCGTGAAGGCTTAAGTTCTTAGACTCAGGTTGCTGGGCTATGAATTGGGTGCCAAACACAAACAAGCATGGGATACCGTTTCCCTTGGCACAAAGAGATTTATTTTTTCTTCCTTGTCCTTGTTCTTGTTTGCTTTTCCCCCTCTCTCTCAATTATTAAAAGTTTTAAAAAGCCTTTTTCATTTTATTTTCAAGTGAGACAGGCAGGGACAATTCTGATTTTAATTATGACTTTTCCAATGAGCACCAGATACTGCTTTAACATATATGTTTCTTGATGGCTGAGTTACGTTTATGAGATCTCATATATATTAAATAAAGACAATATCAATAGCATCTTAGGTAGGTCAATTTCCTTATGCTATAGAGCTCAGCTTTGTGTTTTAGAACTTTTTCTTTACCCAAGTAGCTATACCAGTTCGTTCCCTTCATTTAGACTTCATGGTGTAGTCTGATGCTTCTTAAACGTTGTCTTCAAAGTACTTCTAAAAGAAGGAGGAGAAAGATCTAGGGGATTGGGTCATGCAAGCATCTCATTACAATCATGTAATTGTTTTGCATGTTTTATTACTTATAGAAATATAGGCAAATTTTAATCCACAATATGTCTATGTTTGTTTGAATATAAAAACAATTTTATCCCCAAATCGGTGACTAAAATGGACTCTTCAGGAAGATATAGCAAATTGATCTGTGACTTCAATAATGCCTAGGCTTTGGGTCCAGTTTCAGGACCACGAGCAGAGGAAATAGCCTCAGCTGTGTGCATCACATGAATGTGAGCACCGGCAATGGTCCTGGACCTCACTTTCTACCTACTTACGTTGCCAAGCAGCTCTTCAAGTTCTCGTTTATTCTTGTTCTAAGATTATACAGTATAATATTCATGGTAATTTTTCTTTAAATATTTGTTTAGGTAAAAAGAGGGACAGGTTGTGTTTCAGGTGGGTACAGAAGTTCCACAGCTCCTGGAAACGTGTGTGTGTGTGTGTGTGTGTGTGTGTGTGTGTGTGTGTGTGTGTGAAGAAGCCTTTCCTAAGTGGTTGTTGAAATTTAAAGATTACCGGAAATCAGGTCCATTGGTTCCTGTGTAGATGGTGGTTAGAGAAATAATTGTTTTTTAATGGACTGGGCCAAAGGGAGGAAGGTGGCATTGAGACAAGTTAGGATAATGCTGGAAAAATTGCTGTTCTCTTGTCATAAAATACCGTGATGTGGTTACCTGTGGCTTTCAAGCATTTATGCCTTCCTTTACCTGCAAAGATAGAAAAGCAAAAAGAGACAAACAGCCACAATGAGTTTATTTTCATTTGATTCTTCCACTCCAAGAGGATTAAAAGGGTGTTTTCAAACTGCAGGTGTATACCTATGGATATGTACAAAAAGTCAGACTTCTGTGCTAGGCTTAAGTCACACAGACTTTTCTTGCATGCCCAGGAAGTTAAGCAAAGATGAGGAATCGTGCATATAAAGACTTAGAAAAAGAAAGAGAAAGGAAAGAAAGAAGAGGAAAGAAAAATTAAAAGAATCAAAATCAATTGTTTATTGGTGGGTAAACATTTTTGTAGGCTGGCAGTGGCCAATTCTTAAGCTTTTCTCCCAAGAAAAATATAATTAGGAAAGAAACAATACTGGAAAACAAAACAAAATCAAGAACTGTTTTTCAAAGTCAAAAGGACATATCTCTGTCTCTGCTTTTTTCTGCTGGGATATATTATCAAAATTCAATTGTCCTTAATTTTTATCTGATGGCTAATTTATTTATTGAAATATTTTGCTGTTGTTTAATTATCAGTTACCAATTGGTTCCATTTTGATCATGACTTGTTTTCTTGGCAACAAAGACTAAATTTGAGGGAGGGAGTGAAGAAAATTGTAAATCATCCTTGTAATTCCCCTTTTTATTACTGGTATTTCTCCAACTCATGGGTTTGGGGAAATCAGCCAAATTTTCAAGGTGGTACTGGCCTTGAAGCCAAAATTCCAGTGCAAACGCATCCCTATTGCTCCAGCTGCCTTTAAAAATTGATGTCGTTTCAGAAAAACAGCCGTAATTTCTTCCATCCCATTAAAAATGAAAGTAGTTATATTATGAAGACAAGGCAGCCTGAAATAGGTAATTTCAGCTTGGAATACGCAAATAGGTAAAGCTCCTATACATACACATGAGAGAGATTCTTACCTAGATCACCCAACTTATTGGAGCCGCACCCAAGTCTAGAATCCCAGTTTATGACTGTGCGAGGCTTTTGCAACTTTGCTACTAAGTGTTTTCATTTTGTATCACCCTTTTCCTCTCAAACAGCTTTTATTAGGAAACGAAATGATCATTAGACTTTTGTAATACGAATTTTGTAAAAGAAAATCTAAAGGGTTTTATTTTCATAAGAAATTTCCAGTAATCAATGAATTATCAATGCGTGGCAAAGCCCCCTGGGAGTACGGGGTAAGTTGCCAATCAATACAACCAAGATTCTCAGCACCCCGTATATGTAGGAAAGTTCCCCTGTAATGCAGTATTCCATTTGTTATAGCTTTGGATCAAGAGTAAGAAGACCGATGAATCATCTTCTACTAAAGGGTACATTTTCCGTCGTTACCAAAAGAGACTATGATGCTCCATGTCCTGTCAGTATGATCTAATGAAAAAGAAAAGCACCCAGCCGAACCGAGTGAAAGGATTGGGGTTTAAACTTTACCTTCAACCCATCCATGACTCTCTCTTTTTATTCATCCATCAAATGATACTTTTATTCGCTTTTTTTTTTTTTTTTTTTTTTAGCAGTGATGCAGGTCGGATAGGCTGTGAAGGTACTTTGAAAAGTTACACGTGTGATATAAATATGGTTCTCATACTATCATGCTTTTATTATTGAAATCTGTGCAGTTCTTCCCCTGCGTTCCTTAACATTCGTGTTTGGAAAAGCAGTATGGTCGGTTTCCCGGCTGTCCATCACTGGAGGCTGGATGAACACGCTCAGGTCAGTAGTTGGCTATGAGGGTTCCTCCACTGAGTGTATAACGTTACAGACTATCCAGAGGTTGTAGATTCTGTGCTGAAGGAATCTGCACTTTCAAATGTGTGAAATGAATAGACATTAAGTCAGGGTGCTTTTTTTAGGCTCAGTATGTAAGGGGGTCAAAAAAGGAGAAGAGTTTAGGAAAATAATTTGGACTTATGCCTTACTGGAGAAGGAAATATGGCATGTTATAGAATTTTTTGATAATCAAATCTTATCCTTATTAAAAAATTAAAGCTTTAAAACATTTACATATTTTTGATAGAAACATTTCTCAAAAAGTATATAAATATATGTATCTATATATTTCCCTATAATCTTAAACTACGTTTTTATTCATTCATTCAATTATTGATTCAACAAGTATCTGTTGAGCGCCAACTTTGTGTTCTAGAATAGCTTGCACATAGTACAGGATTCATGTACATTCCAAAAAAGCAGAGTAGTAACTATTTCTGCTCATTGTTATATTCCCAGAGCAGATGAAGACTGGCTCCCCAATAAAGTGAATAAATTGAGATAGAGTATGTGGTCTACATGTGCTATATAATTCCATCAAGAATCATATCTTCTAAACGGTCTCTTTATTGTTGCCAAAGTGGTTTCCTCTCCTGCACTTGAATATCTCTGGTAACAGAAACTCAGCATGAGAAGAAATAGACCATTCTATCCTTGGGCAACTGTATCAGTTACAGTCTTCCAGAGAAACAGAAACAGAACCAGTAGAACACACACACACACACACACACACACACACACACATTACGTCTTTCTATATTTATTTGGGCTGGCAAGAGTGAAATCTGTAGAGAAAGATGACAGTCTGGAAAGTCAGGGAGGAGTGAATGCTGCAAGCTAGAGGAAGAATGTCTTTCGCTCTGGGAAAGCTCAGTTTTTGCACTAAAGGCCTTCCAGTAATCAGCTAAGGTCCACCCACACCATTCAGGCTAATCTCTTTTGCTTAAGGTCAACTGATTGTAGATGTTAACCATATCTACAAAATACCTTCACAGCAACTCCTACAGTAATATTTGATTGAATAACTGGGCCATAGAGCCCAGACAAACTGGCACATAAAACTATCACAAGCCTTCCTGTCTGTTACTTTACCTTCTTTGCAACCAAAGGCTGTTCACCAGTTCCTACTCACTGACTTTAACCCCTTCAAGTTCCACAGAGCACTTTAAATTCTTCTTCCTTATGACAGCCCTTAACATATTTGAAGATAAACCAGCATGCCTCCACCCATGCCTGAGTTTTCTTTTCCATTGTCTGGTTCCTCACCGTGATTTCATTTGCTCTGCAGAGATCACGGTTTCTGGTCACAGCATCATCCTTGCTGTTCCACTCCAGCTGTGCACTCCACGAAGTGTAGGGCTTGGAAATGAATGCAGGCATTTCAGATGTGGGATGCCCAGACCAGATCAGAGCACAGCTGTGGTTTTGATACCAGATACTTTGCTTCTGCTAAGACATTCTAAGGTCACTGTTGCTTTCAGGGTGACAGTGGGTACAGTGTTGGCTCATGGGGTGTATACTGCAAATGAAGTCTTTTTCTTTAAATATATGCTGTTGCTGAGTCAAATCTTCCCATACTTGTACCTGAGTGTGTGTATGTTTCATTCAGGTGTAGAAGTTAATTTTTATCCTCTAAAATACTGTTTTGTTAAATTTAACTTATACTTCTGGCTTGTCAGGAGCTTTTTGGATACAGCATGTGTATCATCCTTCTCTTCTTTCTGTCATCTAGAAATATGTTGGTTTTGGAACATCTTAGGCCCTGGATGCTCTTACTGAATCATAGAATTTTCCACTTTGGTATTATTTAGCTCACTGAAATGATGAGGAATCCCAGTGAGTTTTTTGGATACTTTTCAGCTAGTAAAGAAAAACAAAGGTCTTTGACTCTTGGTGTGGGGACATTAACACCATATCACGTTACTTCCACGTTCATTAAATAAGTTCTGTTTAGATTTGCCACAAAATAGGTTGTCTGGGGGGAAGCCTTACACACAGTCTTGTCTTACGATTCAAGGTATCTTGCTATATAAAGTGCATAAGAGTGATCAACTTTTATTGGCCCACATATCTAGCCTTTACAGAAAGTCATTTTCCAGAGAATCATTCCAGGATATGTATGTTTCTGTGCTGAAATAGCTGAGTTTATGTGATGCAAATCAGAGCTGAATTTTGGAAAGAGTTTTCTTCCTTAGATTATACTGGTAGATATCAAACTTTAGCATGCCTCAGAATCACCTGGAGGGCTTGTTAAAATATATGTTTCAGGTCACCACTCCTGAGGTTCTGATTCAGCAGATCTGTAGTAGGGCCAGAGATTTTTTTTTTTTTTTTTCCCGGTACGTGGGCCTCTCACTGTTGTGGCCTCTCCCGTTGCGGAGCACAGGCTCCGGACGCGCAGGCTCAGCGGCCACGGCTCACGGGCCCAGCCGCTCCGCGGCACGTGGGATCTTCCCGGACCGGGGCACGAACCCATGTCCCCTGCATCGGCAGGCGGACTCCCAACCACTGCGCCACCAGGGAAGCCCGAGAATTTGTATTTTTTAACAAATTCCCAGAGGATGCTGATGCTGCTAGTCTGAGGACCACATTTTGGAAAACACTAAGTTTGCTAAGTACTCAGTTTCCATTTGAAATAGGTGTTTTCGGCTTTGGAAAAGCATATAGATTTTTGTGAGCTACATGTAATAAACATTGAGTGCCAGGCACTGTCATGGGTACCAAGGATACCAGGGTAAATAAAACAGACAGGGTCTCTGCACTCATGCAGTTAACATTCTAGCGGGAGTAGACTAGGCCAAAAATTACTCTATTGGGGCAGAGCAAATGTGAGCTTTCCCTGTGGTTCCTTAAGACTAGAATTTTTCATTCGCTTCATAGTAAGATAAGTTTTGTTTAAAAAAAAAAAGTGTAAACCTCAACAACTGTGACATGCTGAGCTTTGATTTTAAGATGATACTTTGAGGTATTTGGCAACAGTACGGGTGGGTTGGGCTAAACTACAGTGTTAAGAGTCTGGGAGTTAAACATGGTCGAAGACCATGGTACCAAATATCCTACTGACAGAAGCTAAGTAGACCACATAGGAATTGAACCTAATAAACTTGAGCCTATTAACACAATGCTCCATCAGTCAATTAAAGCCAGTGTAGGTTAGCTTTAATTAATATAAGATAGTTGTTCTTTCTCCAACATTTGGAAAAAACAATTTTCAATTGCTTGCTGACAGTGGCATTTATAAAACTTGCGCAATGATTGTGTAGACATAACTACAATATTGAGAAAAGTTCATAAGTTTCCACTGTTTTGGATAGAAAGATAACATCTTTTTCTCAGTGATGCATTTCCAGGTTTTTTTTAAAATGTTTTTTAAACTTCTCTTTTGCTTTATGCTGTTGGACAGTAATTTAAGTGGTGAAGCCAAAAATTAAAAAGTAAGAATAGAATTGTGAATATTTATCTGTCTGAAAAGTATTTGACTTCTTTTTCCATTAAGGATCTTGTAAATTACAACTGAACCTAATAACTGAGCCAGCTTCCTAGTCATTTGGCAACATGTGTTGAGTTAGATGTTTTAAAGGAAGACTCAACCACACTTAGTAGTGTGAGTAATGGTTATCTGTTCCAATGCCTGGGACTATTTTTCCATTCATATATTTTATAATTGGAAACTGTTTTTCTAGCAGTTTCCAAAAGAGGTGAAATCTAGAGCACAGTAACCATACATTTAAATCCTTGAGTCCCAAAATTTAACCCATGATTTCTTAATGTTGCCCACTTATCAATTTACAAATATTTATGAAATTCCTCCTATGTTCCCAATTATTCCACCCTCTTCATCCTCCTGCCATATGCCTAGTGAAATGCCAATATTTGGGGGGAAGTCCAGAGAATTATATGATTATCCTTGTCTCAAGGACCTTAGTGTTTTGTTGGGCCTGTATGACTTGCAACTAGAAATCAGCTGGTGATGGTTTCCAGCACAATGATTGATTTTGACAAATTTGCATCTTGAAATATTTTTAGAAAATTGTCAGAGTTGCAAAAACAAACAGAGAGCCCTTGTGTACCCTTCACCTAGCTTCCCCCAATGATTAACACCTCACATAACCGCAATACATGATCAAAACCAGGAAACTGACATAGACAGTGTATCAGTTGTATGACATGGTTACAACTAAGCTGTAAATATTAGAATGATTGATTTTTGACTCAATTCAGGCTCGGGACCCTTTTGAAAAGACAACAGCGATACAGAAGGAGAGACTTCAGTTGTTTTAAAATTAGTAATTATTTATTTTACAGTCTGTTTGAAACAGGCTTTTAATAAAGGCTATGGACTGTAATTTTGTTTGATACATGTCTTACATATGGAATTTATGGAATTCATGGAATTTATGAGATTTAAATTTCCTCCTCCATCAATTTTTTTGGGTATTATTTTTGTTAAGAAAAGTGCATCATTTGTTCCAAGCAGTGTCCTGCAGACTGGAATCTGCCATCTGGATCCCCAGAGTGTTGTGTAACACAGTCCTCTGTCCCCTGTATTTCCTGTAAATACAGGAAATTGGTGGTTAGATCCAGAGGCTTCATTTTATTCAGGTTTTCTTGTTGTTGTTTTTTTGGTTTTTTGCAAGGTGTTATTGTATACTTCTGTCACTCAATGTCTGGTAGCAATTGAAGCTCATTGTCTAGAGTAGACTTTCTAGAACAGCACTTTCCAACAGAAATTTCTGTGGTGATGGAAGTGTTCCGTATCAGTCTTTACTTATTAGCGGGAATATTTTTATAAGAAGAAACTTCCTCTTAACAACTGTGTTGCAGCTGTGAGGTTCAGTTTATATAGGAAAGACAGAAAAATTGTTTAATTCTTACTCTCTATTATCAGCTGTCAAAATAATAAGTTGGTTCCTTAGCATTCTCCAAAAGTGATGCACCCTCATCTTTATGTGTTTTTTGTTGTTGTATGTTGTCATAATTTGCATTTTAATTTATTGTAGTTATTCTTGTTGAGGCTCAAATTGGTCAATCCTTGGCCAGAGGGGATTTATTCAAATGAAGCTCATCATGGGTTTTCAAAAGGTGAAATTCAATAAGCTATTTACTATCAGAAATTTATTTTTTGAGACCTGTGCAAGTTAGTGTCTTAAACTGTACACAAGACAGTGTTCTAGCAGTTGAATTCAGGCCATAAATGCTATAAGAGTCAAGAAGAGGGAGAGAAATCAGTGGGAAATACTTGGGGAGCTTTGAGGGAGGCGGTGGGAGACTGAAATACCATACGTTCAGTGAGATTTTTATGGTTCCCTTTCATTTCTTATCTTTCAAAATTATGATGTTTTCTTCATACCAATTCACATATGTCATTAATATTGGAATTAGGAGGGGAAAAAGGACAACCAAGTAATAAATGAAAGGGATAGGAACTAATTGATGCTTAGGGAGCGTGAAGAGCCTTGGGCATCCTGCTGATTCAGTTGCAGGAAAAGCCCTTATAAAGCTTCCCAGAGCCAGCTTTTCAGTCTTCATTTCCCTTCAGTGGCAGGAACACAGGTTTGGAGCCTGACAGGCTATATATTAACTGTGTGTGTGGTCAGCTTACTTAACTTCAGTGCACCCCAGTTTCGTCTTCAATAAAATGCAGAAGATAATAACCATCTTCTATTAGGGCTGCTGTACGCCAAGCCCATATGAGATCTGATGATAACCAGCAATTGCAATAATTAGCTAATGTTTATAGCATTGACTATAAGCCAACCGCTGTTATAAAACTTGACACGTATGAACTCACATAATCATAACCACTCCTCTATGAATTGGCCCTGTTATTATCCCTTCTTTACAGATGAGAAGCTTGAGGAGGGTGTAAATAACTTGCCCAGGGCCTTACAGGTAGAGACAAGACTCCAGCAGAATTAGGACTCAAACCCAGGCAGTTTGCCTCTGGTGTCTGTGCTTTTATCCACTGTACTCGCAAAATTTCCAACAAAATGCCAATGCAGAGTTGTAGATGCTCAGCGATTGCCTTCTTCCCTTCTCCCTCTCTTGTCTTCTCTTCCTTGTTACTTGGGAACATTCATTTCGATTAATCAGTATCCATGAAAAGTACTTTACTTCACTGGAACCATTACTAGGGAAAATGAGGAACCAGAACAGAGGAAACGGTGCTTAAACTACCAAGAGATCTTCTAGCTTTATATTACACTTTTCTTCAGCTCAGTTTTTAAAATAATACTTCTATTCCAAATTCTGCCTATGATTTCATGCTGAAACCACTTATTGGGCTTTTGAGGCACAGCTGTATGCGAAGGAGGTGTTACGGGAGAAAGGCGGAAGTTGTACAGAAAGATGGGCGAGCTTAGCACTGAATATGTGAAAAAATGCGAAGCGTGTTAAACATCTTCAGTGGGAAGGGAGGATACATTAATAATTTGACCTGGAAGAGCCCCAAAAACAAAACTCAGAAGCTATTTAAAAACGTGAAAGTCCTAGGATGTCAACGTTAAGGAAAATATATAGTCAAGTCAAAAATTGTAAATGATGGGGTGTGTTAAAAATATTGGATTGCCGAGAGTTGCTTCATTACTTATCACAATAAGAGGGTGTTTTCTTTCTCCACTGAAATGCAAGATGTTCTTGTGAACCAAATAGCTGGAAGAATTGGGCTCCTACATGGGGCAAAATGCCAGAAGGCTTCAAACATTTTATGAGGGCGGATTGGATCCCATCCGATAACTGGAAATCTTTTATCTGCTATGAATAATTCATGATTCATTATTGCTGGAGACTTCTAGGTCAATAAATATTATTGAAGACTACGACGCTTCTTATAAAGGCAAAGGACCTCTGTCATCATTATTGATGATTGTTTTTGACTCCGTAATTCATTATGCAAAATTACATTATGGTGGTGCTATTTTGAGTGTATAATTGGTGTAAACAGCCTTGATGGCAAAGCAGAAGCTCTACATATTGTTTTCTTAGGTCATTTTTTTCAGAGTCAGTCAAAAGGAGATGCTGTTCAGGACAAAGTAAGAAATTCCTCAAGCCAACCATCACGAGAAAACATGAGCTTTTGTAAATGGGTTTTATTTAAGGCATAATGAAAGAAGATTTCTTTTGTATTGTCTTTTATTTATGCAATGTAGCATTGCCATAGTTAGTGAGTGAACACTTTTATCTTATTTGGTCACCTTCAGGATATTCATTATAATTTCCCAAATGCCTTTGTCTGTGTGCTCAGCCAAGACTATTGTTTAGTCCTGTGTACCTTGTGCCCAGTTCCAATAGCATTCACAGTATCGATAGGTTTTATTTCTAACATGTTCTGGTTTGAATGGCTTAAAACTTACCGTAGAGTAATTTTATTACAGTGAAAGGGTTTCGTTTTATTGAGGGACACATGCAAACAAAAAGAAAGAACTTGCCAAGAAATATCAAGTTCATTTTAATCTTGGAATGCTCTTTCTATAAAGATGTATCGATAAAGTTAGAAACAAAACTGAATTCTTCATGCTCCACGTTTTCAAGATACTGGACTAGCCATTAGATCAAATTAGATAATTGAAAAATCTCCACTGTTATTTGATGAGTGTGTGTATGTGAGTGTGTGTGTGTGTGTGTGTGTGTGTGTGTGTGTGTGTGTTGGCTAAGAATGCTAGTCCAGAAGATCAGAACCTCAACCAATTATGAATGGCAGTGGTTTCTACATTTGAAACACATGAAAAATTTTGAGATACGAATGGGCTTAATACTTAGTCTCTATTTAGTCTCATGTTTAGCTTTTTCCTCCATATGTGGCAAATCTAGAATATAGGAATAGAAGAAAAACATATAACTAGCTCTGCCCTGGGAGTAGAGAGTTGCAATCAGAATGGGAAGATTGTAATGGCATACAGTAGACATAGTGGGACATGCAGGAAAAAAAAAAGAACACTCATGGTCTTTTCAATAAACGCCTCAGAATGCCATCAGGAGTGGAAACCTTTGACAAAATGTGTAAACTATAGAAATAAAGACAGTTGAATTATTTCAAAACATTCACATTAGAAAAAGGCTACCTTATGTTGCCACCTAGAGCCTCAGCCTTGCCTGGTTTATCTGAAGTAGATAATGAGATTTGGGACTTTTGAGCTGATGAGATTTTGAGGAGATCTTTGGACTTTGAGTAGATGCTGTAATGGATTGAGAATATTGAGGACCTTAGGACGGCATGAATATATTTGCAAGTGGAATTCCCTTGCGGGGCCAGAGAGAGGAACGAGATGGACAGAATAATGACCACAAAGGTGTCCACGTCCTAATCTCCAGAACCTGTGAATATGTTACCTTACAGGGCAAAAGGGACTTTACAGACGTGGTTGAAGTTACGAACCTTGACATGGGGAGACTATCCTAGATTCTCCAGGTGAGTCCAGCTTAATCACATGATTCCCTGACACTGAAGAACCATTCCAGGCTGAGGTCAGAGGCTGAGGTCAAGGGGAAGTGTGGCGAAGAAGGGATGGTCACAGAGATGTAATGGTGCTGGCTTTGAGGATAGAAGAAGGGAACCTTTAGCCAAGGATTATGGATAGACTCTGGAAGGTGGAGGAGGAAGGGAAATGGATTCTCCCCAAGAGCCTCCAGAGAGGCACTAATGACCTGTGTCAGACTTCTAACCTATGGAAGCGTAAGATGGCAAATTTGTGTTTTTTTCAGGGCACTAAACTTGTGACCGTTTGGATTCTTATTCATGAAAATGCAGCGTGGCTCCCAGAAGCTTTGATTTCATACACTAAGAGCCTGCTGAGAATCAATATGTATTTCACAGAATGAGGTCTCTGAGTCTGTGCGGACATTTGCCCCCTTACCCTGACGTTCAGAATCATCTGTGGAAACTAAGGAATGGAGCCCAAATCAGCCTTGAGGGCGACCAAATGGATGGGGATGATCAATATCCCGAAGAATCATAACTGGTCAATTTCCAAGTTTAGAGAATTGCATTGAGCGGTCATTTGAGTGGACATGACCCAAGGGGATTCGAATCCTGCACCCCTCTTGGTAAAGAAGGGGAGTGCCTTTGAGAACGACACCCAAAGGAGGCTGCTCACAGGTCAGACCGTATGGGCTGATCAACAGAAGCATCCTTACTAAGAGAGAGGACAGGAAGATAGAGAACAAAGGAAGTAGATCCAGGGGTTGTAAAGGAAAGAGAGCTGAGGCCCCAGGGGTGGAGCACCCAGACCAAGAGACAAAGCGGTTTGTGACCTTTAGGCATCTCTGCTTTCTATGGGCTCTGCGTGACCTGGTCATATTGTGGACAGAGACCTAAAGCAAGCAAAGCTGGGGACACAGGATGAAAGACTCAGGCTCCTTGATACAGGGAGCTCCGTTTTGGTGCCCCTGGATAACACAGGATGTGTGCACTGCATCTTGCTCTCTGCACTGCCTGTGCCCGTGAACACACACACTGAAGACACATGGGCTAGAGACCTCTGCTCTGCCTCAGTCCGTGCAGTCAGGCATTTATACAGTGCAGGGCTGACGCTCCAAGACGACTTCAATCGGCTTCTGACATTTTATTGTCCGGCTTTGCGGGTCCATAAGAAACAAATAAGAAGAATAATTTACTTTCTACAATGCCGGGCACTTGGCAAAGTATTTTATTTCTCTTATCTCATTGAATAACTCACCACAACACAAAGAATGTAGGTCTTGTTATAATTTCTCTCTTCCAGACGAGACTCAGAGAGGCTTAACAACTTGCCCCAAGCATCCGTGGAATATATAGCAGAGCCAGATCTTGAACCTGGGTCTGCTGAATCCAAACGCCAGCTCTTTTCAGTTTCAGGCCCTGCTCCTATTTCCATCGAGAAGAGCAATCCAGCCACATCAGTCACAGAAAACACATCTCTCCCAGGTGTTTCTCTCCCAGGTGTTTCTCTCCCAGGTGCTTCTCTCCCAGGAGTTTCACATTTAACTCTTCGTGATCTAAGAGATTCTTACTGGTCTCCAAAAGAGGCTGCATTCTGTGACACCTACTAATAACTAGGATGGTTTTACAGCCCAGTAGCCAGACTGCTGAGGTTCAAATCCTGGCCGCACTGGGATGTAAGTTACAGAATGCAGGCATTTGCGTGTGTTTTGATCGGAGCAACAGCCCCAGCCCCCAGACTAGCGTCTGACACGTGGTAGGTGCTAAATAGATATATGGAGAATAAAAGACTGCTTCAGTTGTCACTGTAAGTATTAAGTGGAAGAATCCATGAACATACTTAGAACAGCACCTGACAACGAATAAGTGCTCAGCCAATGTAAGCGATTGTTATTGTACATGAGATTGACACCCTTGGTCTGTGGTCCAATAGGCCTGGTATCCCTCAAGATGCCAGCCATGAGGAGGTTCGGTTATTTTACGATTAGAACCTTTCTCCCTCATTCCTAACCTTTCTTATTTCTCCTCTCATTCTCACCTAGGACTGTTCTGGTTCAGAGGCAACAATTAAAGATTACACAGTGTTTCTAAAATATAAACTGTGCTATGAATGCTGAAGAATAACCTCTCCTCTGCAGTATAGTTATGTACAAAATACCTTTCTCTGAATGAATTACTGACAGTACTTGGAGAGTCGCCATTTCTAACGGTCTTTGGAAACCATTTCTCAGCCCAGAGAAGCGGCATGGGTTTTGTTTTTAGTGTAAACCAGACGCTCACAGATCATCAAAAGCTTTCCCTTCAATGTGTTTACTGGAGTTGATTCTTAGTATATTTGGGGGGCAAGGTCCACAGTCTTGGTAGCAGAGGAGACGTGATTGGCCTTTCCACCAGGGTTTAAAACTTGAGCGGTGTTGCTAATATGAAGCCCAAGTGTGGGGTTGCATCTGTTTGAGAAATACTTGCTCAGGGGAAAAGAATGATTGAGACAAGGTGTCATTTTCTAGCATGTTTGTGCCAACCTTGTAACAAGCTGATAATGTTAACTATCTCCATCCAAGGAGCCAGGGTCAACTCTTCAGTCAGAAAAGCTCTGCCTGGGCAGAACGAAATATTCTTTTTTTCCCCCAGAAATAGACGAAAGCTCTGCCTCTACCCCATTTCACTGGGATGCGCGGTGTGCCCCTTCTTCTCCTGGGCTTCTTTCTCATTTGCCTTAAGATGAATCCTGTTCACCAAATCGTTAACTAGAGAGGTCTCACTTATGTGAACTTGTGGAGGAACAGCCCCCCGTTCTCGGATTTTAAATGTCCTGAAAGGAGGCGGGAAGTGATGGGATTGTATTCCTCAGGTAGTCAGGGCTCACACACTCAGCTTTGGATGGGGCACGTCTGCAGCGCACTGAGCTTCATGGGCGGATGGCTGCGTCCCTCCCATGTGCTTGTCCGTGTAGCTTGTAATGTGGCTCACGATACACAAACCCCCAAACCATCCGACTGAGTGGCTCTTCGCCTTACGTTGTCCAAGTTAAGCCATGATCTGGGGACAGGAACATAGGGTGGAACTGAAGCTGTGAACCTTCTGGGGAGGAGGATGGCGTATGGACAGTGCATTCTTCATCAGTGATGCTGCTTCTGGGTAGCTGTGTGACTCAGTTCGGTGCCACGTGGCGGCCGACGCTGTTTCCTCCCACCTTCCTGAACTGATTTTCTTTTGACCTCAGTTCAATTTGAGACCCAAAAATGCTGATAGATTTGGGTAATTAACTAAACCAACAGGAGAAAAATGAATAAATAACCCACAGCCAACCTTGCTGTGCATTAACAAGGTAAGTGGAGATTTTCCCATGGGCGGCTACAGAACCAGGATACACAGTCATTCGTAGCGCAGGGTGAAAGCCACCTACTTAGCAGAAAAAAAAAAATGAGTGGGCAAAACCTATTCAGAGATTACCAATGACCTCTGTTGATCCAACTCTTTGTTTCCTAATTAGGCACCCTTGGCATTGAAGGCATCGCCCCTTATGTTTGAGGTGGGAAGGGGAGGGGAGGTGACTGTAGTGTTGGCACTTCATGCCTTTTCTGACACCTTAAGCTCATCCTCAGCCATACTGGACCTTATCCAAAGCAACACACCTGAAGGCAGTGCGGGAATCTCCTCAATTCTGCCACCATCTCCTGGTGGCTAATTAGAATTTTTCCATTTCATCCCTTATTTGTTCATTAGCCCAGATGATAATGACGTGCAGAAGGGCTAGACCCAAGTCACTTGGCAAGCATTAATTTGAGAGGCTCTCTAGCTTTCTGGGTCGTGCATTAAACTTTTCCACAAAGCGTATTCTGGAAGATAATATAGGTAGATGGTTCAAAAACCAAACCAAACCAAAAACTCTCTCCCTTTCTGATGGATGTAAAGGGGTGAGTCCTTGACATACGTTACCCCATGCCATCTGGCAACCGGAAATTGGTCTTGCAGAGGTAGTGGATTTCAAGTTGGTGGCGAAATCCTAACATCACCGGTACGATTTTCTCTGTGGATTTCATCAAGTTCTCAGTGGTCAGACCAGCAACCCAGGATCCTGCAGCAAGCTGAGGGTGAAAAATGGACATAGCAAGAGATCCTGCTGTCAACAGAATTGCTTTAACAAAATAAAGCAAAGTAGAACTTCCTTCTTGGCAACTGCCTAGAGAACGTCATGTGAAGCATTCTTGGAAAGATGGGCTCCAGGCTTTTAAACGACACCAAGACTGTACATACTGTCCATGAATCTGAGCTAATGAAATACTAGTAAAAGAGTAAAGCATTCCTCCTACAGATTTCACTTGAACCCCATTTTTTTTTTCAGGAGATCAGAAAACTCTTTTTTTTCTCTCTTATTAAAAACAGTCTAATAAAACCTATTTTCAAAAGTATAGGTTCTGAGGGGAGAATGTATAGATTTGGGGAACTGAGGGGCAGCAGACCATATGTGAGAGGGGGTAGGAAAAGGGTGCTTCAAGAGATCTGTTTCTAGTGACTGCGAAAGGATCATTTACAACCCTGCTGAAATGTCTTCTGCCTTTCCTTCCTTCACGGCAGGCCTGGAAGGTGCCATTGAAGGAAGTCAGGGTTTGTTGTTTAGAGCCCAGCCTGGATCCTGTAAGTGTGTGTCAGGCAAGCTGTGGGAGTCCAGCTGCACACTGTCTCTTTTTCACCCTTCAGCGTATAATTTAGCATAATCCTCTGAAGCTTTTCAAAACAGGGAAATAATCTTAAATCTTTGCACCGAGTTTGTGAGTCATTGTTTTGATTGTTCTTGTAAAGGTACGTACCTTTCTTCCTGTTGGCAAAGCAAAAATCTCAGATTCAAATTGTCTTGGAGGAGGGGTGGGAAAGTTGAGGATAAAAAGAAGCAAGCCTCTTTTCCCCGATTCATGCCTTTTTATAGAATAATAACCTGAGTCGTTTGCCTACCTCTGAAATTCAGGAACAGGAGAATGAATGCAGGGGAAGTAATAGCCAAGCGTTCGGAGGCAGATTTCTCTCACTTGCAATGGTATTTATAGTTTCCCGTACTTACAGTACTTTTCTCTCCAAGCCAGACCCAGAGTCAAAATGCCGGATGATCAGAAACATCTCCCAGCTCTAGGTTCAGCGCTCTTTCCGCTACACCGTATTGCTGTGTCTCCATTATTATGTCCTGGACCCACAGAGTTTCTAAAGCTGTCATTTTAAGTGTGTCTTTCTTTGGGGGAAATAAAAGAGGGGATTTCAGTGTGGGAGCATAAGAATGAGTGCACAGATAAGACTGTCACAATGGCAGAGAGGCAGGTATAATTCTCCACTAAAAGGAACAAGAATTCCTTGGAGAAGGGGTTCCAGGGCTGGGGTAGGCAAGTGAAAGATGAATGTGGAACACCTTGTGGCACCAGAAAGTAAGAAAGTGCTGGAAAACGAGAGAGGAGGGAAATATATCCACCAACCTGAAAGGGCTCCCAATGGCCAGAGTTGGAATAATTCGAGCAAAGCAAATAACAACATAAATCCAATAATAGTATCGATTATAATTCAATGGATAACATGGCTCTCCTTGAGCCCACACTGAGATAAACAAACAACCAGCTAAATAAAGACGAAGAAATAACAAGTCTTCTTTACAAAACAATTCCAGTTAATAAATATAGAATGAATGAGAGGAATAGAACATTATAACATCACAGGAGTAATTTATGCAGGCAACCATGGATGGATTTTGTGGGTGAAAGTTTTAAGCAGAAATGGGACACTTGCATAGTTTCAAAAGATCTCCCCTAAAATAAACATTTACTAATTGCAAAGGAAAAAATAGTAACGTTATAATGAAGAAACCTGGCAGGCACCACCTTAACCGAGTACTAAAGGGGAAATTAAATAAGAAAACAACTAAATAAAATAATAATCACTAAGTGCAAGGCATATCTACATAGTATGATTCACTGAGAAGGGTACATCGTATCTGTGGCAGTCTTTCCAATAATGTATAACCTCAGTCTAACCGTGGATTAACACCAGACAAACCCAAATTGAAGGGCATTTTGCAAAGAGCTGGCCAGTACTCTTTAAAAGTGTCAAGGCTGTGAAAAGGAAAGTCTGAAGAACTGTCACAAAATGTAGGGAGACTAGAGAGACATGATAACCGAATGCAATGTGACATTCTAGATTGTATCCTGGAAGAGAAAAAAAAAAAGGACATTATTGCAAAAACTGGCGAAATCCAAATAAAATCTGTAGTTTGGTTAATAGTATGGTATCAATGTTAATTTCTTAGTTTTGATAATTGCACCATGGTTACATGAGATATTATCATTACATGAATGTGGGTGAAGGGTGTACAGAACTCTCTATTTTTATAACTCTCCTGTAAGTCCAAATTTATCTCAAAATGAAAAGTTATTGCATCGGTGATATTTAGTTATCTCTCTATATTTTTCAACACTGGAAAATAAATGAGTGTAAGGCATCCGGGACAGTGGCAAGAGAGCTGCTTATAAGAAAACTTGGCATTTGTTCATTCAACAGTTATTCAGAAGCCACTAGGTTGAATCACTGTGTTCGTTTCAGGGATTTAGCAGCTAACAGGCGAGACAGTTCCTGACAAATCAGTAAGTGTCAGCATAAAAAGTACATGGTTCTATGTGAAAACACCGAAGCAACACTTAACTTAGGCTTGGGGGGTCAGAGATCACAGAGCTGAAGATGAGTACAAACAAGCCAAACTGATTGGGTAAAGATGGAGTGCAGGGTTGGGGGGAAGTAACAGGCAGTAGAAACAGTGTATCAACAGTAGAAGCAGGAGAAAAGGCGGAACTTTGGAAAAACAAAGAAATAGTGAACTTGGCTGGATCCTGAAGCTCAAGGGGAGCTAGAAAGGTAAGAATCCACCTGCCGATGCAAGGGACCTGGGTTCGAGCCCTGGTCCGGGAAGATCCAACATGCCACGGAGCAACTAAGCCCGAGCACCACAACTACCGAGCCTGTGCTCTAGAGGCTGTGAGCCACAACTACTGAAGCCCGCGCACCTAGAGCCCGTGCTCTACAACAAGAGAAGCCGCCGCAGTGCGAAGCCTGCACACCACAACGAAAAGTAGCCCCACTTGCCGCAACTAGAGGAAGCCCACGCACAGCAACGAAGACCCAACACGACCAAAAATAAATAAATAAAATACATTTATTCAAAAAAAAAAAAAAAAAGGTAAGCAGAAACCAGATGATGTTAAGAAGCTTGTAACTTAACCAAAATGTGAGGGGCAATGAGTAAAGAGCTCTAATCAGGGAGTGATGTTATCAAATTTATATTTTAGAAAAAGTACTCTGGCTTCCTTGTGAGGACCAGATTATACGGGGAGGTGGGGCAGAGGTGGAGGGGTAGGGACACCAACTAGGAAGCTACTACAACAGTCCCAGCAAGGGATGGTGACAGCCTTGACACCACAGTGAGGGCTTTAAAGAGAAAGTGGACAGATTTAAGAGGTTTCAGGAAGGCATAATCAACAGAGGTCAATGCTTGATTGCATGAGGGTGGTGAGGGAGAGGGAAGATTTACTGTGGAGAATGTTCAATTCCACATCTAGACTCTATACGTCATTTCTTAGGCTACACATAGATTGATGCTATCATGTATGGCAGTGGCCTGTGACTCAAATATGATTATCTGGGGATCCTTGATGATGCTTGTGTGACTGTGACAGACACACCTTAAGATGACCCCTAATGAGCCATGTCCCTTCCCCTTGAATTCACGTAGAACTGTGACTTGCTTCTAAACAATAGAAAATGGCAAAGGTGTCACTTCTCTGATTAAGTTACATTACATAAGACTCTGTCTTAGCAGACTGGAGTGAGAGAGACACCCTCCCCTTGCTGGCTTTGAATAAGTAAGATGCCATGTTGTGAGACAGCTGTGTGGCAAGGAATTATGGGTAACTTCTAGGTGCTCAGAGCCCCCTAACACACACCCTCCTCCCCACAACAGTCAGCAAAAAAAATGAATCTTAGTCCCCAACCATGAGGAATTGAATTGTACCAACAACCCGAGGAGGCTTGAAAATGCATCTTTGCCAAGTCAAGCCTCTGATGAGACCACAGTCCCCGGCTGACCCCTTGGTGGCAGCCCGGGGAGCCCCTGAGCAGTGTGGTGGGACAAGAAGCTACGAGATACTAAAGGGTGTCTGAGCCACTACGTTTGTGACCATTTGTTATGCAGTCACAGAAAATGAATACACTTGCTCCAGATGCCTTTATTCCCTCTCTTGTATTTCCTATCTTTAGCTCTGTCCATTATCAGGGTCTTCAACCAGGGATCTTGTTCTTGTTTTTACCTATCCTTATATTTTTCAGCTATTAAACCTGGAGGTTCCGAATATCAAAAACTCTCTTTGGCTCTAGTACCAGAACCTGGGTTAACTTAAAAATTAAGGAACATCTTACCACCTTTGGACAACCCTAGGTTATGATGTGTACATAACCCATGACCAGTGACATTGGCTTTCAGGTTTTGGAGCAGCCTAAAGGTCTTCTCACTGTTTAATCTCTGAGGACCCATCGTAGACCCAAGTTGCCTTTTTGTGCTCTCCTATGTCCCTTACCATAGGCCCTGTGGATGGAAGGTCTTTCAGGCTTTACTTAAGGTGTCAACAGCTGCTTTAATTCTTGCAGTTCTTTGAACCCCCTAATCTAATCCCTAAGCCAGACTCTATATAATGCACCCCCAACTCCTCCCTGTCTTTCTATTACTAAGAATAGTAACATTTAAAATTAATATTAAGAAGTGGATAGATGATTATGAAAAGAGCATATGTGGAGATGTATGGAGTCTAAGAAATCATATGGATTTCTTAATGTCAAGATCTCTGGTCTGTATCCTTGATGAAATAGGTGATAAATAGGAAACTGTGGCTTTCTGCCTTATTCATAAATTTTTGAGGATGGGATTTACCAAACTCTTCACTTCATAACCCTCACTTATTGTGAAAATTCCTCTCCCAGAAGCCCTTTCTTCCTAACAGTCTAGCTGTAGAATCATTTACTCAATCAATATTTATATACTAGTCACTGTCTGAGGCTCTGGGAATATGGCAATAAACAAAATAGTTAAGAACAATGGAATCTGCATTATAAAGGGTCAGAGATATAATAAGAACATGAATATTTGCAATGTACATTATGTCAGAGCATGATAGCTGTGATGGGAAAAAAATAAAGATGGGAATAGAAACAGAGTGTTGAGGATTGCAATTCTAAATAGACTGATCAGAGCAGATGTCAGGAAGAAGACTGCATTTAAGCAAAGATCTGAAGAAAGTGAGGGAGTGAGTCATATGGTCATCTGAATAAAGAACATTCCTGGCAAAGGGAACAGCGAGTGCAAAGATCTTATGTCTGAAAGGACACCAAAGAGGAAGCCCAGTTTAGCTGGAGAGAGAGGAGTGGAGGAAGAAAGAGGTCAAGGAGACTCTTGAGGATGGTGAAACCACATAGCGTCTTAGGTCACTGTAAAGACTTTAACTCTTACTGGAATGACATGAAAAACCACTGGAATTTTTTAAGCAGAGGAATGACATGATATGGCTTATGTTTTACTAACCCTACTCTAATTTCTACACTAAGAATACAATACGGTGTGCACTGGGGGAGAGAGATTGAAAACAAAGGTAGGAACAGAGACCCCAGTTAGGAGACTATTTCAGTAATCCAGGCAGCACAGTGCAAATACAGAACATCTCCATCAACAAAGAAAGTTCTGTTTGACTTATCGGGAAGAGGGACAGTGTGGGATACCCTGGCTTCTTCTGGTGACTGATGTCAAGAGATCCCTTGATCTCTTTACTCTGAAAGAACATGTGGGGTTGGGGTGTTCTCTTAACTCCTGCCAGTGGAGAGTGGAGAGCTATGGAAGGGTTAATAGATTCCTCCTTCTCTCAAGTAGAACATTTATTTCTCTCTAAGAACTGTAATTGGGGCTAGAAAAGCCCTTTGAAGGAAAAGCAAATAACAGCTTACTATTGATCACCCGTTACATGCTAAATACAATTTTAATATGACATTGGTATAAGCACACATTATGTGTACCCATTCTGTGCTAAATACAGTTTAAACGGTATCTCATTTTTATCTCCACACTAAATGTGTAAAGGATACCTTCATTTCTTGGTAAAGCCACAGTTCAGAAAAAAATTAATGACATGTTCAGAGTAGGAGCTATAGTGCTGGAGCAAGTCTTGATCCCAAAGACCGTTCCCTTTTCATTGATGTACTTGTACTGCCTCCTTTCTGAGCATCTCTTCATGCACGATGATCAAAGAAGAATGTTAATAGATTCAAAACCTTTGTCTATGTGTTTGTGTAACTTCCTCAATATATCTGTAGAGACACTGTGACCTTCTCCAAGTAGCAGTGGTTACCCAACCTTGGATATTTGAGCAGAATGTGCTTTCTTATCCTTTGTCAAAAGCCTATTCTGTTAGAGTGTGAAAGATAGACATCTCTTCAGAGAAGGCATTAACTCTGGCCATGTGAGAAAAAGAAAACACTGGCGGAAGTACGTGAACATTGGATTGAGTGAAGGAGGGGGCAGAATTTATGGTCTTGACTTTGCCGCTAATTAGCCTTGTGACCTTGGGCAAGTAAGTTATCCAGCTCTTTGTATATCTATTTCTCATCCTTATAATAATACTACTGCTCGTCCAAGAACCCATTCTAGCTCTGTAACTCTAGAACCCAGCTTGGTGTTCTTTATCCTTATATACTCTGGTGGGAAGAAATTTTCTAGGTTCCTGTATCTTTGGTATTTATTTCCTGATAATGCAGAGGAAAACAATATGCAGTCTTATAAAATTATGATAAAATCTTACTTCAGTGTAGTTCCCCTAGTACGATGCAAACAAGGTCTCGGGGCTTCACTGGTGGCGCAGTGGTTGAGAGTCCGCCTGCCGATGCAGGGGACGCGGGTTCGTGCCCCGGTCCGGGAAGATCCCACATGCCGTGGAGTGGCTGGGCCCGTGAGCCATGGCCGCTGAGCCTGCGCGTCCGGAGCCTGTGCTCCGCAACGGGAGAGCCCGCAACAGTGAGAGGCCCACGTACCACAAAAAAACAAAACAAAAAACAAGGTCTCAGAGTATTTCATTTTGCTGCTAGAAATAGCCAAAAGACCAAGAAAAAGCAGTATATGTGTATGACCTTAATTCCCATCTGTACCTAACATTGTCACACTTAAGAGCTAACAGTGTTACGGCTGGTCATTGCAGTACGAGCAAATTAGTAATAGTGCTAAAACCCCAGACCTAAAGAACTTTCTGGCTGCCAGTCCAATCATACTTAAATTTTGCATTAATATATTCATATTTAGCATTTGGTTGTGCTAAATACTACATTTACTCTCAGGTTCGTGGTAAGCTTTGCTCTCCCAAAAGAGTAGTGCTTTTTACTTAGGATTCATCATGGTGCCTTAATCCTACTTGTTGACTGGAACGCTGGTTCTACAACCTCTTGAAATCCCAATTTTCCTAAAGTCTATTGTTACTTCTTCCCCACCTTCTCAAAAGTTATCCTGGTCATAACTCCCAGTTTAGCCTGGGGTAGTGGAAAAGTTTTACCTATAGTTAAGAGACTTGAAGAGTGAGAGAGGAGATAGGCGGTCTAATGATCTCTGTAGGAATCTGAATTGAAGCCAAATCGTCCCCTGCGTTAATGTTTTTTAATAGGAAGAAAAAGAAGAAAGCAAAAGCAAGCACCCAAGTCCTCCTCCATTTTCTGCTTCATAGTGAAGCTAACAAGAGGCTTTTCCTGGGTATTATTCCTTGACAGGCATCATTTTGGCCGTCCCCAGGGCCATCGACTCTTCCCAGCTGCTCCATTAATCTCCGGGAAATCCCCAGAGCTGCAACTGTCACTGTAAAATTAAATGCTTTGTTATTTTCTGCACAGTCCTGTACTTCGGCAGCTTATTTTCATTAATCGCAGGGCCTGTTCTTTGTCACTTATCCCATATGGCTGTAACAAAGTAGCCTCTGATCTTTAGTCTTTTTTTTTTTTGCGGTACGCAGGCCTCTCACTGTTGTGGCCTCTCCCGCTGCGGAGCACAGGCTCCGGACGCGCAGGCTCAGTGGCCATGGCTCACGGGCCCAGCCTCTCCGCAGCATGTGGGATCTTCCCGGACAGGGGCACGAACCCACGCCCCCCTGCATCGGCAGGCGGACTCTCAACCACTGCGTCACCAGGGAAGCCCTTTCGTCTTTTTTGTTTCTTCCTCTTCTCCTTCTGAATCAAGGAGTTTCCCGCGTTCTTTCTTCCCCCGTTCCTCCTCACCTTCTCCCCGCACATTTCGTCCTCCTGCATCCCCTCCCCTCCTTCTTCTCCATCTCTCCCCCCTCCCCCTTCCCTTCCCCTTCCCCCTCCCTCCCTCCCTCCTCCTACTCTCCTCCTCTCCACCCTCTTCTCCCTCATCTCTTTGACTCCAAGACAGATTCTCTAAATCATATATCAGATTGATATCACGATTTTTAATTTTCCTTCTAACCTTTTCCTCCTCAGACGAAGATTTAAAACTTTAGCATTTAATGTGCATTGCTTTTTTATGTTTCCCGCACAGGGGTTAATCTTTGGCTTGAGTGCACGGCTCGGCAGACATCCAGACGCTATGAATGGCTGTCAAAGCTGCACAGGAAAAAAATCAACCATTTCACTTCTCGAGGTTGTCATCATGCTAGTGATTTCTTAATTGTGGTAACAGAGACCACACTTTGATAATAATACAGGAAGATCTTTTTAAATCATTATGGTCCCCAGAGAGTCCAACCTCAGAATTTTCCCCTAAGATACCTTATTATTGCTCAAAAGTGATGCCATCACTTTCATACACACTTAAGAGGCTTCCTGACACTAAATGAAGTGTCTTCCCCCAGTGGAAGGTAGTGGCATCTGAGGAGATCTAGGGGAATGAGGGGCTCCCAGGGTGGATGGTCACTGAGTTGAACTGCAAGTTCCTTAAGGAACTTCCCTACCCATTTTCAATTGATTCTCAGCCTTTGGGTGCACGTTAGAATTAGGTAAGGGAGCTTTACAAATCTTGATATCTAGGTCACAGCCAAGACCATTGTGAGAGGGGATCGTTAAGGGGAGAGGTTATTAGTTTCATAACTCCAAAGGAGAAATTGGTGATGAGAAATGACTAAGAGTTCTCACTGGAGGCCAAGTGATCACACAGTTATAAATTGGGTACCTGCCTAGCCGTCTCACTTTCTCCTTACGTGGAGCAGGTGATGCATAGGCTCTGGAGTAAGACCTGGATGAGAACTAGCACTGATGCCTGAAACCTGCAGCAATGCTCTTGACCTTTCTGGGCCTCAGTTCTCTCATCTATAAATGAGAATAATTATGCCTCCGGAGCCTGTGCTCCACAACGGGAGAGGCCACAACAGTGAGAGGCCTGTGTACCACAAAAAAAAAAAAAGAAGAGCACACACATAATGTGTGACACTTCCCAAGAACCTAATAAATAATTAAGGCCTTGTTTAGCATGATGACGCTGGTCTACACCTTGCTTCTCTTCCGTGTGCCCTCCGCTCTCACAAACTCACAGCAGATGATCCAGTATTCACAATTCTTGTTCATGCCTCTATAATTTTATTTATGTTTTTCATTCTAACCACAAGAAGCTATCTTCTTTGACTGTTTACTTGGCAAAGTAATATTTATCCTTCCTGGCTTAGCTTGGTTTCTACCTGTGAAACATTCTACAACTTCCATAATCAGACTTAAGTTCTCCTTTGGTAACTTTCCTCCTGAACTTTGTACCTACCTTGAAAAGGGTAAAAAGTATGCTGATGGTTGAAAGGCCCATCTGTCTTCCCACTAGATTCTAGTTACTAAGGCCAGAACTAACTGGTTTTGTTTTATATTGTTTTATATCCTGGTGCCAAGCACAATACCCAGAACAGAGTAGCTGTTCAATAAATATTTTTTGAATGAATGGGAACAAATGAGTTCTTTTAATGCATTTTTCGCAAAAAAAGGTTGGAGTTGCCCAGAATGCTGTCAGGAGTCAGAAAGGAGAGGAAGATATGGAGAGCTAGGCCTCCGAAGGTAGAGATTACCTGGTAGTCAGAGAAAAGAAACTTGGAAGTTGAAAAGAGGGGGTCAAATGCCATTAGCCTCTCAAGGAAAAGTGTTGTGTTTTTATTTTTGGTTTTTTTTTTTGCCACGTGGCATGCGAGATCTTAGTTCTCAACCAGGGATCAAACCCATACGCCCTGCAGCCCATAAGCACGAGTCTTAACCACTGGACCACCAGGGAAGTCCAAGGAAAAGTGTTTTGATTGTTTATTGAGGGCTCAAATTTTAATTCATTAAATTGAATTGAATTGCAAGCTTCCTGGGGAGCTTCATACTCACTTTGCTCCCCTTTTCCACTGACTCTCAAGCTGTCAGTGCATATTGAGATTATGTGGGAGCTTTTAAAAAAATCTTCTGCTGGGCTTCCCTGGTGGTGCCGTGGTTGAGAGTTGGCCTGCTGATGGAGGGGACACGGGTTCGTGGCCCGGTCCGGGAAGATCCCACGTGCCGCGGAGCGGCTGGGCCCGTGAGCCGTGGCCGCTGAGCCTGCGCTTCCAGAGCCTGTACTCCGCAACAGGAGAGGCCACAACAGTGAGAGGCCCGCATACCGGAAAAAAAAAAAAAAAAATCTTCGGCCACATCCTAGACCCAGCCATCAGCATTTTTTAAAGTTCCCCTTCTGACTTCGGTGAGAAGCCAATGTTGAGGGCCATCGCCCAGCGCAGAACCCAGCTTAGTTCGTTGCCCACAGTGAAGGCTCAAAGTCTGTTTTCCAATTTCATCACTGAACCTCTCACTCATTACCTAACTCCTTCCTAGCTTATCATAGCTGAGAATGAGAGCACAGAGCAGTGTTTTCCAAATACTGAATTAATCAGACCTACAAGTCTTCAGAACAGACAGGAGCAACTAATTTGTAGCTTCAGGGAATGAATGTTTGTTTTTACTACTTTTTTGTGTGTGCTCATCTTTGCTGTCATATTAATATATTATGCTCTCAGAGTAGTAAGACAACTCTAAAACTATTGTGGCAGGAAATGGTGATTCAGGGAGGGAAATAGCGTGAAGGGGGCCTCTGTTTCTGACAATTGATCGTTCCGGAATACTGTCACCCTTATCGAAGCAAACAGAAGATTCTCCCATGAGGACATTGGCCGTTCAGCACATAAAGGCCTGTAGGCATTCCCCAAAACTGCTGCACCGGACTTAATCGTTAGTGTCAATGTAGAATTTCACAGCATCATATGGTAAAAGGAAGAATCTGCAAGGATCAAGGTAACAATCACTCCCACAAGTGAGAGCACGTTTATTGCACATTTGAAGACAGGAAGTGAAAGAAGAGAGGAGATTAAGAAGGAGTACCACTTTTAACTCTGATTTACCTTACCGTCTTGGAAATCAAGGAATTCTGACTTCCAAACCAAACCCCAGAGCCTGTGGATTCATGTTGAAACACGCAATGCCAATATGCTGCTGATGGCTTCTGCAACTCTTGCATGCCATAGAGAGAAACATTTAAAAGCTCATCTTTCATCAGCATTCCTTGAGGGGGTGGATGCGCTGTGCCTTACAGATTGGCACAGATGAATATCATTAAGGAGATTGACTTTGCTTCCTTCAGAAGTGCATTACCATAGAAGAAGCAGTTTAACTCTTTAAACTTCACAGGTGTTTAATGTAGTACCTTGTGTTGCAGCACGCGGGGACTTCGTTGCGACATGCGGGGTCTTCCTTGCGATATGCGGGGTCTTTAGTTGTGGCGTGTGGACTCTTAGTTGTGGCATGCATGCAGGATCTAGTCCTCGACCAGAGGTTGAATCGCGCCCCCTGCATTGGGAGCGCGGAGTCTTACCCACTGGACCACCAAGGAAGTCCCTCTTATCCCAGCCTTATGTAACATCATAATTATGGGACAGACGTCCCATCACCTTTGCCATATTCCATTGGTTCGAAGCCAGTCACAGTTTCTACATTCAAGAAGATGTGTGGGGCAGGGGTTTGCACAGGTTGGGACTCATTGCTGTGATTATATTGTGTTTGTTGACCACAATATTCTGAACAGGCATTTTACTGAAGTTGTTGGTTTATTAAAACCAACTCAGTAAAGGTGGCATAGGTGAAGTAGAAGAGAGAGCCCTGGGATTAATGTGCTTTGCAGTCATGCAGCTCCATGACCTTAGACTAGTTACTTAAACTCAGTTTTATCTCCAGTAAGATGGGAACAACTAACACCTACTCTATAGAACTGTAAATAGAATATTACATGTGTATTTGAAAGTTCCTCTATGTTGTTCAATCAGTCTTAGTTTCCATTAAAAAGAGTGATCGGTAGAGATTATTTTAGTATGTCTGAGTCCTTTAAACCCAAGATCAAGTCACCAAGATGAAATTCTTTTTCATTTAACTCAATTTCTGGAATTTCAGCAACCTA
The DNA here is from genome assembly GCF_008692025.1 of Phocoena sinus. Lineage (NCBI taxonomy): Eukaryota > Metazoa > Chordata > Mammalia > Artiodactyla > Phocoenidae > Phocoena > Phocoena sinus. Next base: position 91,255,808 of record NC_045772.1, read on the forward strand.
TCTGGAAACAATACAACTTCTTTTCTCTAGTACGTATGAACTCCTCTAATAAGCGTGCAGGGGAAACCTCCAGTTGAATCCTCCAGGGCCAGATTATATAGATGGAAAAATAATCAGACAAACCGAGGTAATTTAATTACTCGAGACTTTCCCCCTCCCTACGAAAAGGAAGAAAGAGGCACAGTTTTTACCATGGAGATTATAATGAAGGTCTTAGAATATCAAGCTATAGCTCCCAGAATCCTCTCCCAGCTCATACTATCCCTTTTTAAGGAACGCATTTGAGGTTTAGGTTGTTAACAGGCACTATTTTAGGAATATGGAACATACCGCTGGACCAGAGAAATTAAATATTTTGTGTTCTATATTCTACTTGTTGAAACACTGCATGATTTGGATTCAATTTGTGTGTAGTCTAGCAATTGTGGCAATCAACATAAGATCTAAATGTTTGCGGGGAAATGAATATTATATAAACATAGCCACCAGGAAAAAAATGATCAGGGGCGTGCACCCTTCCCTAAGACTTTGCCGGCTTAAGGATAAAGTAAGCGTTGGGGGAATTGTATGGAGGCTACTTGTGCAGTGTTTGGTCTGTGTTTGACAAATTACTGGAGCTGCTTTTCTGTCACTTTCCATCCGAGTGTTATATTAGGTTACGGGAAAATAAAATTACATCTAAAACAGAATATCATTTTATGCCTGCCTCCGTTCTTCCTTGTGGTATTTCCGATCATGCCAGTTAAGGGAGACATTTTAAGTACCTCGGTTCATATTCTGAAAGAACTCCTGAGGGTTGGCCCACTTAAGAAGTAAGAAGTACGGTCACCCCCAAACTGACTTGGTCATAGGCATTTTTCATAATTCCCCTCTGACTGCTTTTGCGACACACCCTCTGTCATTATGATTTGCTGTCATTGGATGCTATTAGATTCATCAGTTCAAACACACTCTCTTCCCAGGTTTACAGCTTGTAATAATGATCTGGATCTCTGTGCATTCCTGATAAATTAGGCCCGTATGATCACGTAGCATGCATAGGGATTAAAAAGTTTCAGACATTCTGGCTTATTGTATCTTCTCTAGAAAAACATGTCGCAGGTCATACTTCTTTTTTGAAGAAGAAGCAAGCCGATAGTTTAGAAAAGCAAACAACTTCCGTTCGAGGATAAATAACACCTGCTTTCCTGCAAAGCTAGTCCTATATACAAAGGAACATCTTTCCCTTTTATTTGGACTGGACCCGTTTGGTTTAATCACCTGTCACTGTGGTACTGATATATTATTTGCCTTATAAAAATATATAAAATGTAGACATTTTTAAGAGATTAAAATTAATAGAAACAGAAGTTTGAATATTTTCTCCCTGCATCCCTTTGGAGACTATTGGTGTGTGTGAGGAAATGGGATAAAAGGTGTTGTGATTCGCCCCTTTCTTCCCTTCCCTGATTTGTGCTCAGCACCATATTCTGACTGCTAAGTGTCACTGGGTTTGATGTGGGTGTCTTGGTCACGGGAGTTGGGGAGTGACAGCGGTATAGAGCGGATTTCCATAAATTCACATCACACATTTTACTTTTGGAAAAGTTACTTGGCTTCCTACAAAAATCTGATAGGAGGACAGAGATATTAAGTGTTTGCTTACAGGCTCCCTATTAGGCTCTGCAGGGAAGATGAAGAGATACATAGTTGAAATAAAACTGGGCATTATTCCCAGCTGGGTTCATGGCAGGCTAATCCTGAAATGTGTGAGTTTAGGGTTAATCAGGGTGAGCTTTTTCTTTCTATGCTATTCATGGGCCTGTGTAAGAACTGTGCTTTTTATGGATTTAGGATAAACTGTAATAAAATAATTTTTCTAAAATGATATGTGCAGGTCAGTTATTTAAAGAAAAGAAAACATCTTAATAGCTTTATAATTTTTTGAAATCTCAGAATGACAGATTGTAAAATAAACATGCTATAAGGTATAAAACTTTACATAACATCAGGGAAAATATTCTTCCTAGGTTAGAAATTGTACACCTGAACAAGAAGTTTGGATCGAATACCCTATTTCATGCCTTCATTGGCTTTCTTTCACTAGCGATTGAGAGAGATGCTTACAATTTTTTTGGCTGCTAAAAAGGAAGGCTTTTTTTATCAGCATATATTTCCGGAAGATGACACCAATTTTTGAGTTGTAAACAAAGTGGGGAATGAGTATACCATTACACGTTTAAATTTGTAAACAAAATTATTTTTATTTAGCATTTACTTTTTAAAATTCTCAACTAAGTTGATTAGTCAATTTGAATGCTATAGTGCTTTCTTGAGCACAGATTATTATGTTCTCCCACTTGTCTCACAGGTTTATGTTAAAATTTAAATGACATCATGACTGAAAAGGCATTTTTTAAACCATTAAAGATGATATGATATGAGTTATTATTACATTATATATTATTACATGTTATTATATTATTATCATATTTCAAGTTATTATTATTACATTCATTGCAATTTATGTCTTCCAACCCACATAGCTTCCATCCCACTTTTTCATAATGTTTGGACACGAATCTCCCTTTATTACTTTCTTAATGAGATAGTGTCTGTAAAATATTTTGAGGTCATCAGGAAGTGAAAGATCATTATTGTTAAGTCAGAAAGTCGAGACGAACCGTTTATATCACTCGACATTGGTGTTGTTCTGGAATCAACGTGTATATGTAGAAAGTACATGTTTTGCAGTTTAGCAATTGACTCACTTTTCCTGGAATTGTGTATCGTTTAATGGCTTTAGATGAGGAGAGAAGAAATAAGCCGTGTACCTTATGATGTGATCTTACATCTTGGAGTCAATATTCGATTATTTTTTCCCTCTGAAATTCTTACTACCCAACAGCTATTCTTTGATTTCATTATGGTTAACCCTTGGGACTTGGTGTGGATGGATAGTTCTTTTAGCAAGAAGGCAGACCTTTTTCAAGACTAACCTGCCAGGTGTTTTCTTCTTCTGAGATAAAATTATCTCATGAACTGAAATTTAATTCTTCCAAGTATAAAAGAGAAAATGATTGAATTTCCTGGTGGCCATAAAGACATTCTTCCAGAATTTACTGTGTGACTAGCAGAGCCATTTGGCCACACCTTTGCAACGACCTCCCAAGGGCATTTTCCACCTGGCTGTATGTGTGACCTCACTTCTCCCCTTCTTTCTTCCATTCTCTAGTCTCTCCTCATTGAAGTAAGCTTAGAGGGCTACCCCAGCAGACTTTTATCATTTCCTTTCTTCCTATATGGGATGAAGAGTAGGTTCACCCAGACATAATAATAAAATCTAACATTTATTGAACTCTTCTGATGTTCCAGGAATTGTTCTAAACATTTTATGTATATTAATTAAGTCCATAACAACTCTATGAAATAGTTAACAGTATCCCTGCTTATAGACGGGGAAACTGAGGAGAGAAGGTTAAGTAAGTGGCACAACCAGGATTCGAAACCTAGCAGCCCTGGCTCCCAACACCTTATACTGTGTCCCTACTTATTGCTCTGTCTTTAAGTCTGCAAAGCTCAGCGATTAGCCATCTTGGTAAATGGCATACCTGTGGACACGAGGAAGGAAACAAACCCCATGCCCGCTTTTGAATTGGATGCGAAATTTCATAAAAGGGTTCTAGCTTAATATTTCACATATTGTTCAGATCATTAAGATTCTTCAGGAAGAAGAAGACTCCCTTACTGGAGGTTGGGTTCCTGACTTAAATTCTCATGACTCAGTCATTATGGGAATCGCTCTGGGCCTCCACTGCCTTGCGAGTGTTGAAGGCTTTCTTTGGCCTACTCTGTATGTGCTGGTTCTAAATGAAACCAGAGTCTCAGATGCAGAAGGTGAACCAAAAACAAATTTTCAAAACTATTGATATCTGTGTTTGGTTTCTTCCCAAGGGAAAAAGAATAAGTGGAAAAAATGAATGTCTGGATGCAATAGAATTGTCACTCTTAATCATTTTGTACATATTAGAAGAATTGAGACTGGGAATTTATGAAATATTCTTATAATCCATGGTCTGCCTAACGACCTTCCACCCAGAAAGCTAGGGGCGTCCCCTTCCGTCCCTTACCACATCAGAGGGGGAAGATATGTCCCCATAGAGTCTTTTTTTTTTTTTTTTTTTTTTTGCGGTACGCGGGCCTCTCACTGTTGTGGCCTCTCCCGTTGCGGAGCACAGGCTCCGGACGCGCAGGCTCAGCGGCCATGGCTCACTGGCCCAGCCGTTCCGCGGCATGTGGGATCTTCCCGGACCGGGGCACGAACCCGTGTCCCCTGCATCGGCAGGCGGACTCTCAACCACTGCGCCACCAGGGAAGCCCCCCCATGGAGTCTTGAGTGAGGCTTTTACCTATGAGTGAGGCAGACAGCCACCTCGGATATTTATGAGTAGTGCAAGGAACAGATGGCGGTTCAGTCACCTAGTTCCTAGCAGACAGGAGGGCTCCACATACTTCCTATCACCTTCAGCCAGTGTGACTTCAGTCTCAAAGCCTGTGCCTCCAGTTACAGGGTGTTGGGGATGATCTACTGGATTTGCCTTAAGGGCGTGGAGCTTTTCATTTGAACATACTTGGCCACAGTCTGTGGAGCTACTACTTACAGGAAGCTGGGCTGTCAGGACTGTGCAGAGAGGCAGGTTTCCTCTTCCTGCCAGAGTCTCAGCTAGGAGCTCAGGCCTCCCCACTCAGGGCCCCAGCTCTCCCACCTCTCACTCCGGGACAGGAAGGAGTAGTTTGAAGAAGGCTCCTGAGGGGCCGAATGGCCCAAGGCAGGGGCTCTCAGGATCCACAGTGGATATGCCTTGTGGGTTCATTTCACACCGAAAATAGGGCTGCATCTTTATCTTTTTTTCGAAGTATGTTCGATTTACAGTGTTGTGTTAGTTCCAGGTGAACGGCACAGTGATTCAGTTATACATGTATATGTATGTGTAGCTCTTTTTCCAATTCTTTTCCCTTATAGGTTATTACAACATATTGAGTAGAGCTCCCTGTGCTATACAGTAGGTGCTTGTTGTTTATGTATTTTCTATATAGTAGTGTGTTTATGTTAAACCCAAACGCCTAATTTATCACTCCTAACCCATCTTTATTTATAATTTGATAATTCAGACCTTTGTTCACTTCCTATATCAACATTTTGCAGTAAAATTCCAAGGTTTCATGTGGAATTCCTCTCTGTTGGAAAGGACAGTATTCCATGAGATTTTTTGACTTTGCAGTTTAGAAAACGTTAAATCCCTAGCTAAGAAATACTGTTATCTTTTTCTTTAATTTTCTTGCACTGGAAATCTCCCCAGATAGGTTCACATGGGTGAATTTCATGTCACTTCTTTCTTCTTCCCCAAACTACTAAACTCAACCCACCTGCTTTGCATTACATTACAACTTTGGCCTGGCCACTGACCCTCAAGATCTGTGTCCAGGCTTGTGAAGTGCTGTCCTAGGCGCTTCACGCGAAGTCCAGAAACGATCTTTTGAAGCTCCCGCTGTGCGGTGGAGAAGCTGCGATAAAGTGTGACTATAACTGGAACTGCCCACCCCGCATCCCTCAGTGCCTCATTTTGCTTTCTCTGTTGATTGGTAATTTTCTCCGAGAAAAGCCATGAATCACTGTTGTGGCTTTCAGAGATGGCAATTGGAATAAGAAAACCCGTAGGCATTTTCTCACACTTCTCTTAATACCTTGATATTTTTGGATGTTACGTGGCAGCAAGCAAATGTTTCCTAACAGTTTTTTGGAGAGCGATGCAACCTAAATATGGAAGATAATGCATTCAGCGGAATAAGCCAGACACTTCAGAATTTTTTTGATGGAAATTCAGAAAATCTCTACATTTAACTGTAGCACGGTGGGGCAGAAGATTGCATTTGAGCAGGTACAGAGCTCTCATCCTGGACTTGAACAGTGATTGATGGCAGAGTCCTTAATGTAGTTCTACAGTTCAATTTAGTTAGGTAAAAGCAGTGCCAAGCCCTAGCTTTCAGCCCTTCTGAACTACATTGGTTTTGGAGATCCTTTCCTTCTAGACTGCCTTTGAGATTGCAAGATGTTATGGCCGATCAGGTAAGGAGAAAATCGCTGCTGTCTTTAGAAGCAGTTGTATTTAATTAATATAATACAAATTTAACTAGGACAATGGAGGGGTTTACCTTGGTCCCAGGATAGCTAAGTAGTAGCCACCCACAGCAGCCCCCGGCCAACACACATACACACTCATTCCTACCGCCCTCTCTTCCTCACCACCTCCCCCAACATAATCACACATTCTCTCTTGCTCTCTGCCTTCCCTTCTCTTCTTTCTTTCTCTCCATCTTGAATTTTTTAAATTTAAAAAAAAAATTTTTTTTTTGGCTGCACCACGTGGCTTGCAGGATCTCATTTCCCTGACCAGGGATTAAATCTGGACCCCAGCAGTGAAAGCCCAGAGTCCTAACCGCTGGGCTGCCAGGGAATCCCCTTCCCTTCTGTCTTTTCCTTTCACATTTCTGATGTCCAAAATCTTCATTTAACAGGGGCATGGGGAAAGAATTGTGTTTTAAGCAACACACTAACTAGAGAAAGCAGAGTTATAATTTCAACACAAACTTTTAGTAATTAATTAAGAAACTTTTACTGTAGGCATTCACCTCTTCTGAGATAAAAGAGTTGACCTGATTTTTAATACAACTGTAACTCCAGAAAAGAAAACAGTTATTTACCAATAAATAACTTTTCTTCAGGAAAGCACAGTTTTTTCACATCTCTAATAGGTTGGTCCCTTTACCACATCTCCACATAAGTTGAGGAACTTGGAGAATGTTGCTATGCACGTGTCCTAGATGAATGTCTTGGAGGTTTGTAGGGGTCAAACTTTCGTTTCAATGCAGTCATTTAATTTATGTTTATGATTTGGTCCTCACATCAGGTTTCATTATCCATATTTTACAGATGAGAAAATTGAGGCTCAAATATAATATGTAACTTGCGTAAGATCACACAGTAAGAGATGAACTTGGAACTCAAGTCCAGGCCTTCATGAATCCAAAGCATATTCTCTCCCCAAATAAAACAACAGTTTATAAAATTAATGAAAAAAGAAAAGAAAAGAAATAGATGGATACTGTCTTGTGTACCTTCCTTGATATTGTGTTGATCATTTCTCATACTTTAAGTTTGCAGAACATATATCAAGTCTATTCATTACTGCCAAGCTCCCAGTCTTCATATTTTTACTACAGTCTCCCAAAATACATAACAGTAAATATTGCAGAAGACCCAATGGTGTCATTTTAAGTGGAGTGGGAAAATACAATGTTTCAGTCAGAAGAATGGTTGAAATGAATAAGAAGAGTGTAGTTAGTGAGTTTCTAGAGAGCTTAAAGCTACTCTTGAACTTATTTCATTATAGAATCAAGTTCTTAACACATAGTCAAAATGAGAGAATTGCAGTGTATCCCTCCATTATACCATTTAGCTTTCCCCTTTCCTGCTCCAATATAGCAGTAAAAATGTGAAATCTGTTCCCTTAGTCATCCAGGGAAGGGTTTCAAACTATTTGGGGAAAAAAAGCTGAAAAGGGCAGATCTGGGGATGATAGCATGTAAATGTCTAAATATATGCTTCCAGCTCCCTTTGTTCTATGTGCTCTGGGTTTCTGGTTAATACAGCAAAACAGTAAAGTTATCATGCTTTTAAACAGCAAAAATAATAGATGATACAAGTAGAAAAGAAAGAGATGGAATCAAGAGAGATCACAATTTTAGTCTCATTTTGTCTCTTGCTTCTTTATTCCTCATGTCCTTTATAGATTCTGTCTTTCAATATATATATTGTATATATATATATGTATATGTATATATTTGGTCTCTACTCTAGATTTTCAGCTGTAGCCAATGTGTTTATAGGCTAGGAGACTGATAACAAATGTTCCTTGAAGCTGACAGCTTAGGTGTCTTTAATTTTAAAATACTGTGATTATTTTTGCTGCCTTTCATGATCAAACATGGAGCCATTGGACTTATCAGAAAGACATACAATGTGAGGTGCTCTATTAAGCAGTGGTATGAATTTCAGAAGAAATTCATAAACAAGTCAGCTAAATCAGAGGGAGAATTTTTCTATATGAGTTTTAAAATTTTTAAGAAATTAGAAATTATCATTTCAAAATATATTCTTAAATTTATTTGAAAGCAATCAAAAGGATTATGAACACCTGTATATCATTTAGACGTAGAAAAACCAAGCGATGATGTTTTCAATAAAATCAATCATTTTCACACATTATGATAACATTTTAATAAGATATCAGAAAGGTGTAGCCACCCTCAAATAAATGTGTTTACAAATAAATGTGTTTACCCTTTTTGTTTGTATTATTGGTACTTAAGGGGTGTGAGGGGTAGTTAGTTAATGGGAGTGTATTCTTTTATTGAAAGATCAATTATTAGAAAAGTTCTCTAAGGCAATGCATTACCCAGAAGAAGAAACTAGATTAATGTAGTTTTTTTTTTAATTAAAATATCTTTAAAGAATACAAAAGAAAGTACCAAGTAAAATTTTGTGTGTGCTGGTATTTTAAATTATATCCTTATAATCATGAAAGATGAGTGGACTTTTTTTCTTTCCATTATTTCCTAAAGTATTTATGTATCATGGTAGGCAGTTTGAAAGATGTCAAACTGACTAGCCTTCTGACCATTTTCAAATTGCAGTATACCTAAGTACCTGACCTCCAACAAAGAAAAACTAATTTTTTCAGCATCTATTTTACAATTTTCATTGTTCGGTGTCCTATTTTAAGCTGATATGGATCTGTGCATGTTCGCATACTCAAGCAAGTGTGTACACTGAAAAATAAGAGCAATAGAAGCATAATACCTATTATGGGGAGATGGAAAAGCCCTCCTATGTTCTGCAAATGTCTGATAGCATAGGCATATTGTGTTCTGTTCTGGGTACCAGTGATAAGAAACACAGTCAAAATAAGGGGAAAGAAAGGAGGATCACTTAGGAGATTTAATATTATTTATAATATGAGGAACTATGTGATATAAAGAAGGGACTGGAAAAAAGTAGGAAAATTTAGATTTCTGCCACATGTCATAAATTCATGAACTTTGAACTAAAATGTGTAATCACCTAAATAAATTAGATGAAAACAAAGATCAAGAATCACTTATAATATATGAAAAGTTTCAATCAAATTACATTTCTCTTTAAGAATAAATAATGGTAGGAGACTTCTGGAATGGCTGAATGAGGAGCTCTGTAAATTCGCCCTCCCATAAAAGCAAAGAAAACAATGGCAAAACCATCAAAATCAACTTTTTAGACCACAGGAAATTAACTGAAGTCTTGTAACAGTCTGGTAATAGTTTATTTGGGAAAAACTGCTGAACCTCATTAAGAACTATAGGGTTTGTGGCATTTTAACTTGATCTGCTATTGTTACTCTCTTCCCAACTCTGCACAGTAACCTTGAAAACAAGCCTCACAACCACATAACTGTGAAAAATGGCAGCCTTGGAGTCAATGGAGGGGCCGTCAGGTTGGGTTTGGAGCTCCTCAAAAAGTTCTACCTATGGAGCATTGTCATCATTTGATTTATCTCACAGCCTGGGGAAAAGCCCATTCAGGGTGTTGTTATTTGATCTGACTCAGAACAGCTGCTGGAGGAAAAACCCTATCCCCAGGGCATTTGTCAAAAAAAATCAGTAGTGATTGTTTAACATTACAGACAAGCAACTAGAGACTTAAAAGGAAGATAAGGGAAATGTGACATCCATAGGGGGTTTTGAAATGCTTCTAACATGTTCCTGGGTATCTAGAAGGTTGTATTCATGTACAAAGTTATATGCATGCCCAGAAAAGATGTGAAAGGGCCTAAATCTCTCATCTCTAGCCGATCTTGAAGCTCTGTGCAAGTAGAAAATGAAGTCTAAGGCAGAGATATAAACTGACTGCCTGGGCATTGAAGTCATGTCCCAACACACAGGGAAAGTCTGACAAAAAAGGTTGGAAGACTTATTTTTTCAAGACTTTTAAAGAAGTCTCGGACCAATCACTAGCTGATTAATAAGTTAACTGAACAGATACTTCAGCTGTTATATGCTACAGAGAATACAAACTTTGCAAGATTGGTCTGGGAAAGTTATAAAACAAACAAACAGCAACAACAGCAACGACACAAAAATAATAACAACAATGACAACAAAAATACTTTTTTGGGAAGGAGTGATCTAACTTCAGAGTTTCCATATTATTTTAGAAGTCTAGTTTTCAACAAAAAATTATGAGACACACAAAGGAATAAGAAAGTACCATCCAGACACACGCAGTCAATAGAAACTGTCCCTGAGTGATCCCAGATCATGGGTTTAATAGACAAAGACTTTAAACCAGCTTTTACAGATATGTTCAAATAACTAAAGGAAATATGTCAACAGAATTAAAGGAAAGTATGAAAATGATATCTCACCAAATAGAGAACATCAATAAAGAAAGAGAAATTACAAACAAAGAGCCAACTAGAAATTCTGGTTTTAAAGTTACAAGAACTAAAATGAGAAAAATTCACTAGCAGGACTCAACAGCAGATTTTAGCTGGCAGAAGAAACAATCCGTGAACTTGAATATAGGTCAGTTGAGATTATCCAGTGTAAGGAACAGGAAGGAAAAAGAAAGAAGAAATATAAATAGAGTCTCAGGGACCTGTGGGACACAATTAAGAATACTAACATACATATAATGGGAATCCCAGAGTAGAAGAGAGACAGAAGCAGAAATATTTAAAGAAATAATGGCCCCCAAACCCCACAAATTTGATTTAAAAAAAAATTAGTCTCCACATCCAGGTAGGATACAAACTCCAAGCAGGATAAACTCAAGGAGATCCACACTATACATATCACAGTCAACATTTCAAAAGGCAAAGACAAAGAGAGAATTCTGAAAGAAGCAAGAGAAAAATTATCCATTGTATATAATGAATCCTCAATAAGAATAACAATTAACTTTTACTGCAAAGCTATGGAGGCCAAAAGGCAGTGGAAAGACAACCAAAGTGCTGAAACAAAAAGGCTGTCAACAGAGAAGTCAATATCCAGCAAAACTATGCTTCATAGAGATTAAGACACTTCTCCCAAAAGAAGAAGCTGAGGGAGAATTTGTCTCTAATATATCTGCCTGACAAAACATACTAAAGGAAATCCTTCAGGAAGAATTGAAAAGACACAAGGGAGTACTTGATACCACGTGAAGAAACAAAGAGCATCAGTAGAGGTAACTGCATAGATAAATATAAAAGGCAACTTACAGGTATGTTTTAGTAAAAGGATCCAGGTTAGAAAGGAAGAAATAAAACAATATCTGTTTGCATATGGCATGATTCTGTATACAGAAAATCCTAAGGAATTCACACACACACAAAAATCTACTAGAAATATTAAATGAGTATATTGAGATCTCAAAATACAAAATCAAGTTACAAAAATGTTATATTTCTATACACTGACAATTAACAATTCAAAAATGAAATAAAGAAAACAATTCTATTTAAAATAGCATAAAACGAATAAAACGCCTAGGTATAACTTTCACAAAATAAGTGCCATACTTGTACCCTGAAAACTACAAAATATTGCTGAAAGAAATTAAAGAATACTGAAGTGGAAAGATAACCCCTGTTTATATATTGGGAGAATTTCTATTGCTAAGATGGCAATATGGCAGTACCCCCCAAACTGTTCTTCAGACTCACTGCAGTCCCTATTGAAATTTCATCTGACATTTTTTCTGAAATTCATAAGTTGATCCTAAAATTCACACAGAACTTCAATGGATCCATAATAGCTAAACGATCTTGATAAAGAAGAACAAAATTGGAGATGCACATTCCCTAACTACAAAGCTACAATAATCAAGAAATTGTGCTACTGGCATAAGGATAGAAATATAGATCAATGGAACAGAATTGACAGCCCAGAAATAAACTCATATTTATGACCAATTGATTTTTGACGGAAGTATCAAGAACAATTTAATGGAGAAAGGATAGTCTTTCCAGCAAATGGTTTTGAGACAACTGAACATCCACATGTAGAAGAATGAATTTGGACATGTACCACACCATATAAAATTTCTAACTCAAAATGGATCATAAATCTAAATATAAGAGCTAAAAACATAAATTTTTAGAAGAAAAAAGAAAAACTAGGAGTATTTGTGACTTGGGGTTAAGGAGTAGTTTGTTAGATATGACATGTAAACACAAGCTACAAAAGGAAAAATAGGTACATTTGACATCGCCAAAATTAAAAGCTTTTCATGCATCAAAGGATATTATCAAGAAAGTGAAAAAAACAACTCAGAGCATGAGAAAGTACATTCAAATAAATTATCTGATAAGGGACTTATATCTAGAATTTTATAAAGAAACTTTACACTAAATGATAAAAAAGATGAATAACCCAATTTAAAAGTGGACAGAGGGTTTGAATAGACATTTCTCCCTGGAAGACATACAATAAGCAATAAGCACATGAAGAGATGTTCAACATCATTAGCCATTAAGGAAATGCAAATCAAAGCCATAATAAGATGTCACTTTGCACCCACTAGCATGGCTATAAAGAAAAACACAGATAGTGATAAATATTGGCAAGGATGTAAAAAAAAATGGGACTCTCAAACAATGCTGATAGGTATGTAAAATGGTGTAGCCCTTTGGGAAAAAAATAGCAGTTCCTCAAAATGTTAAACATAGAGTTACTATATGAAGCAATTCTTCTAGCTATATATCCACCCAATAGAAAGAAAACATATGTCTACGTAGAATCGTGTACATGGATGTTTACAGCAGTATTATTCATAGTAACCCCAAAATGAAAACAACCCAAATATCCTTAAACTGATGAGTGAATAAACAAAATGGTATATCTACATAATGGAATAGTTTCAGCAATAAAAAGGAATGGGTACTAATACATGTTATAACATGAATGAGCCTTGAAAACATTACATTAAGTGAAAGAAGCCAGGCACAAATGATCACATATTGTATGATATCATTTATATGAAATTTTTACAGTAGGCAAATCTGTAGATACAGAATGATTAATGGTTGCATAGGGCTGGGGGCAGGTGAGGTGGGGTGGAGAGTGACTGCTAATGGGCATGGGTTTTCTTTTCCGGTGATTAAAATATTCTAAAATTAGACTGTGTTGATGGTTGTACAACTCTGTGAATACACTAAAATACATTGAATTGTACACTTTAGACTGGTGAATTTTGTGTTGTTATAATTATAATCTTCTAATAAAGCTATTTTTAAAAAGCTATTATGACAATCTCTAGGTCCATCCATGTCACTGCCAATGACATTATTTTGTTCTTTTTTATGGTTGAGTAATATTCCACTGTATATATGTACCACATCTTCTTTATCCATTCCTCTGTCGATGGACATTTAAGTTGCTTCCATGTCCTGGCTATATATATATAATAGATAACTAATAAGAATCTACTGTATAGCACAGGGAACTCTACTCAATACTCTGTAATAACCTATATGGGAACAGAATCTAAAAAAGAGTGGATATATGTATATGTATAACTGATTCACTTTGCTGTACAGCAGAAACTAACACAACATTGTAAATCAACTATACTCCGATAAAAATTAATTTTAAAATGCTACTATATAGCTTTAAAATGTAAACAAAAAGTGTTAGGTCTTATACATGTTAAAATACTTCATGAGAATTAGAGTGCTACAAATCATTATTTTATTAATTACTAACATAATTTTTATCGTTAGGATGTTTAACCAATACTCCCATTATTTTAGGTAGGTTGCACTCTTCAAATGTGTTAATATTATTTCCTGTGGAAATACATCACTTACAAAATACTCATTTGTATGAGCTCAAGGAAGCAGAATAATTTACAATAATTTTATTGACATTTCAAGACCTTTTCAGGTTAACCTAAAATGCATTTCAAAATAATTTAGTAACAATATAAAGTTAAAAGAGAGAACAATTGCTTTGTAGGTGTGTCTATTATATATTTACTTTGACTCATCGTAGCTCCTAACCACATTCTTACTAAAGCGTGCTTTCCTGTTTTCATTGTGTTCCTGCCCCACTGAGAATGCTTTATCGATCCCCCTTAGGCTTCTCTGCTGGCCATGCAGGATTTCCCACAATCTAACTCCAATCCAGAGGCCAGCCTTATCTGCTGTTCTTACATAAACCCTGTAAATCATTCAAATTATCTGGTCTCTGAACTCACCTGGCATTTATTCATCATTTATTTCATTAGTCTTTCAATGAAAACATTTGTTCAATGTCTATCATGTATCATAACTACTATGATCTCAAGGTCTTGATATGTGGCGAGAAATCAGAAGACCACAAGACAGAGTAAAAAATAACAGTATTAATCAATTCATACAAATGCAGCAAGGAGGCCAAACTTCAGCTCCAATCACCAGCTCTGATTACAGCTCCCCAAACAGAGGGATACACACATCCCAAAGCAAGACAGTGGCATCACACTGCAGTGATCCTCATAAGCCAGAGACCTGCAAATCTTCATTCATGTTATTCAGTGATAAAACCAATAAATACATCAATTAAAGCCTCTGTGTTGGTAAATCACAGAGAATAATAACCTATGCACATAGTTGAGATTTTCTAAATCTCCCTTAAGTTGTCTGCAGAGCTTTAGGCTCCCAGTCAGTCAGATAGGGTTCTACTTCCCCTGGTTGTGAGGGAAGTGATTTCGATTTTTAAAAAGTGATTGTTTAGGGTCATTTTCTCTTTGGGGAGCTAAAGTAGTTAGTAGGCAGGGCATATGGGCAAGTTTTGGTACCTTCAGTGAGAGCTGGAAATGTCATTTTGACCCAGAGTGCCTTAACACTGCAGAGTTCTGCAGGCTTCCTTAAAATGTGTCTGCCCATCGTATGCTCTACAAAACACATTCATTCAGAACAAAGGTCTGTGACCAAAAGTTCAACTAGAGTCTAGCCTTCAGATCAACATATTTCACTCAGAGATTGGAATCACTGGCCCCTGCATGTTCGTGAAGTGCCCTTAATAGCAGTGATCCTAAAGGCTACAACTCCAGAAAGTGTGACCTGAAAAAGTTATGAATATTTCTTTTTAAAAATAGACTATGTTTTAGAACAGTTTTATGTTCACAGCTAAATTGAATGGAAAGTACGGGGAGTTCCCATATAAACTCCTAAACCCCACCCCCTCTCTGCTTTCCCCAGCTTCAACATCCTACACCAGAGTGGTTCATTTGTAACAGTCAGTGAACATACAATGATATATCATTGTCACCCACGTTTACATTAGGGTTCACTCTTTTAATATTTATTTTTAAATGATTTAGAACATTAATTTTATTTAAATAAAGTTGTATTTTTATGTTAAAATGGTCCTAAGTCTTATTATCATTAGAGTAGTTGAATTCAGTTATGATTGCCATTTCTGTATATGTATGTCTTTATATTCGATGGGGTTTACAGCAATTAAAAATACAAAACACTTTGCAAGCTGGGTCTTAATATCTTGTCCCCTCAGAATTCCTGTGCTGAGATCTCTGATACACACACACACACACGCACACACACACACACACACACACACACATACTTTTAAGTGGATGATGTGTTGGTGTGTGCCCTCCTTGTTCCATTGCTTATGTGGTGTCTGGCTTCTGTTAATGTTCCCACCTCCTGTTCTCCATAAGAAGTGTAGATTAATCATTAAAAGAGGAAGTTTAGTACAGGCCAGGAATTGCTGTCACATGAATGACTGACTAGAAACTCATAAAAATAAAATTCTGTACACATTTAAGGGGGAGCCCTTTATAGCTAGAAGGAACGCTATAGATCTGTCTCTATAGGTTGGCGCTTATTGAACCTGTCATGAGCTGAAGCCATTTAAACCTCATCACTTCAAGCCTTATAGATTACAGTCTGGGCTTACGGTTCATTTCACTGGCAAACCAGAGGTAACTCCCATTCTCTTGCTTTATTTCCCTGCCTTGGTATCCCTTTGATTTGTAAACTAAATCAAACCGTTTCTTTCCAAAAGTCATTAAAATAATTTTCTTCTCAAACAAAGGAGGAAACTTTAGTGTATCAACAGAACACACCCTTTGGTTGGCCATCTGTCTACTTGTCTGTCTGTCCATCCATTATCTATCTATCTATCTATGTATCATCTATCTGCCTATCACCTGTCTATCTACCTACCTATCTACCTACCTGTTCATTTAGTTATTTAAATTTGGTTTCCCAGAAGAAAAGCAGCTTAGTGATGGTAAGACCATGGATTTTTGATAGGGCTGGGTTCTGTCCCTTACTTTGTACTTGAGAAGACAATAAGAATCTGCACCTTTGTTTACTCATCTGTAAATTGGGGGAACTAATATTAACTGTACAGGGTTTAAGGGTTAAGAGGGATCACGTATTTGGAAGTGACTTTATTACCCATACCGCAGCAGTGAAGTGTTAGCACTGCCGTGGTGGTTGAGTGGGTGTGGAGCTGTCATCCTCTCACATCAGTCTCCAAGAATACATTTGAGAAACCACTCACTTGGAGCAGGAATGCAGCCTGTGAACAGGGACCAGGGCAAACTAACAATCCATCACTGCGAATACAGGGCACCCATAACATAACACCAAGAAGATGGAAACCTCGCTGTTTTTTAAGGCAAGTTTCCAAAGTGCACTCACTCATGTTATCTCATTCTTATTTTGATCATCAAAACAACCCAATGAAGTAGTCCAGGCACTGATTATTGGCTCCATTTTACAATGGAAAAAGTCTGGTGAGTCAAGGGCTCCGTCGAGGTTCTGGAACCGATGAGCATTAAAGCTGGATGGAGGCTGAGTCTTTAGACTCAGAACAGGACACGTTCACTGCTGGGTTGCTTGCTTGCTAAGTAGGCAAGCCGACTGAGTGAGGCAGAGGCTGGACATTCTGGTTTGTGGTGGATGATTGAAGCTAGAGGGGACACATCCACGTCATTAATATTGAACATGAAAACAACACGTAAATCTTAGGAAATGTAGCCTTTTTAGGAGATCAGGGAATTGTACACATTTTGTTTAGGTGCAGTGTACGATTAAAGTGGAGGCTTGGAGCTCTGTGTGGGACAACAAAAAGGGCTAAGAGCTTAACTGGTTAACTAGATGAGAAGCAATCATAAACCAAACTTGCAAGTATAATGAAGGGGGAAAATGAGGTCGAAAATTGACCTTACCTTCTCTCGGGGCATAATTTCTAATTCTTATTCAACTTTCAGAGGACAAATTGTAAATTTGTGTTGCCAGTCTGAAAGGCTTTGTCCTTGATTTGGGTGAAGAACCAATTAAAACATTATTCACTTTTATAGCCCGAGGGGTGTAAAAAGATTAAACCAACACACAAAAGATACCAGGTGATTTTGTGTCTTTATAAAAATATTAAAAAGTGAAGTCTACATGAAAAAACTAATATTATTTGGATGTAACTTATATAACAATATCTTCTATCTTAAAAGTTTATATCCATTATCCACCTTTTTAAAAGCACCTTTTTTTATTCCAGCTGCCATCAGAATCAACTCGAGAGGCTGCTTGTTTCTGAGGCACATTTAAAGGGTTTTATAGCCAGCATATATGCTGGCTCCTCCAGAATGTGAATCTCAGCGTGTGGTCCTCAGAACACCAGCGTCAGTATCATCTTGCACATGCAAGTTCTCAGGCCCCACCCTAGACCTACCAAATCAGAAACTTTGAAGTTGGGGTCCCTGAATCTCTATGCTACAAGCCCTCCAGGTGATTCTGAACTTTGAAAACAGCTGCTCCAGAAGAGACAGGCATTGTCTTGGGGGTGGGTTAGGGTTCTTCCAAGGCAGAAGAGGTTAATAACAATACAAATGTCTTTGGCATTATTGCCCAAATTACAAATGATGGGTTTTCATGGATCTAAGTCCTTCTCCACCCTGTATATACAGAAATGAGTGTTCTGAATTATCTCCAGTGCTGTTCATGACTGTACAGCACCATATCCTCTCCCAGTTCTCCTGTAATTAGTGACCTACACCTAGGAGACGGTCAGGGGAGCTTATCATAGTCATGGAGCAGACCATGATCGAAGCACCTCCTTCTATCTCTGAAGATTGACAGGGAGAGATGGAGAGGATATGGTTCTAAGATTAGCAAACTGCGGAGTGATCCTGGGATGTCGGAGAGAGGGCGTTAGCTGATCCCTGAAAGCAAAGTTAATTTTCAGGGAATCTAAAAATGTACCAAGTTGGGAGTGTTATGGTTATTGTTATTTTTTAACCTTCTTGGGTCTCCCCGGTACTAACTTCAGGGCACCATGACCCCAGTTTAGAAGGAAAATATTCTGCTTGTGAAAGCTTGCATAGCAAATCTGGGTGGGGCTGTTATTTAAAGCCTCTCTGGTCACGGCATTCTGCACATGAAGGCACCTTCCACATGGTAACTCTTAGCACCACCCATGACAGCAAAACCATTTGCCTAAGGGCAGGCGGTGCATGGAAGGAGGGAGCCCAGAATCCCACATCATCCATTCTGCGAGGACACTTAGGGAGATACAGAGTGTATATTTTCTGGAAGTACAGTTTATTATGTTGTTTGAAAATGTTACTCTGAGCAACAGATGTTATTTTTGGAGGCCGAGCAACTTTATTTTAGTGAAAAAAGGTCTTGGCAGAAGTTAAAGATTGTTGGCTAGAAGAAGGGGTTGGTATACGGGCTTCCAATCTAGTCTCTTGAGTGGTACTGGGACAGCTTGCATGCAGAGGCACAGGGCTGTAATTTGCAGTCTTCGAGTGGCTGCTGCCCTGCCATGACTAATGCCACCAGGGCTCAGCAGGGAAGCAAGGAGCCTTCATCTCATCTTCAGCTCTCAAGTGCCAAAGGGAGAAGAAAAGTGGTTGAGGAGCTGATTGTGTCCTCAAATCCACTGGGGGTTTCGGGACACTTCATTCCCCCTCTTTACTTAGCTCAGAGTCTGCTCTGGTGGAGCAGATTGAGACCTTGATCCTCAGTGCCAAGAAGATTATTTGCTATCTGCTCGTATATTTAAATTTTCAAAGTGGCACCCTGGCTTTATGAAGAGAGCACTTCAATGGAAAACTTCAATCACACCCTTTTCGATTCTCTCCAGGGACAAGAAGTCAAGTTTCCCAAGGAAATTTAGTTTTATTTCTATCTTATTCTCATACACCTTTGACTATTTTGTGCTAATTAATCTCTCTCGTGGATGGCAAATTACTGAAGGACAGATAGAGAAGGAAAATTCAATCTGACTGCTTAGTGGACCAGGGGTGATCCAAGTGCAGAGAACTGAATCGAGGCTGTATTGCCCCCAAGGCTGGTAGACTTTGGATGAAGGCATGGTGCTGCTTGGGAAATTCTGTTATTGACCATATCAAAGAGACTCAACCTGGTGGGTGGGGACACAGAGCCTGGGGACACACTGGTGGTGATCAAGAACATCCCATAGGCGGCTGCACCTAGACACCAGATGATCTGTTCATTTTGGATCAGTATCTGCATCCAAATTTAAGGGTTCAGGCCTTACTCACATCCCTTAGAAGAGGGAGTTCATAAGAGCTGCTTATTAACGGGCTTTCAGAGTCTCAGAAAAATGCTTCAGGATCAGAGTAGACTCTTGTGGTGAGCTGGAGGTTGACTTTATAATCGACCAAACACTTTGGTTGTTTAGGGAAACTCTAAAGTTTGGCAAATAGACAATGAGTTTGGAGCTTACTTCAAAAGCACTAAAGAGGAGGATGGACAAATCCAGACCCCATGGCAACAGAGGTCCTAATGGAAAACTTGCTTCACTTAGGACTGGCTCAGAGATCAATGGAACGGAATCTGCTAGAGTCAGACTTCATTAACTCTGCTATGTGTTCTGGTCAACAAACTGAGTAATTTCAGATTCATTTCTGCCCTTTTTCTGCTCTTCTCTGTTTTGAATGAAACCACATTTCCTAGGCTCCCATGTCCTTTGCCTCCCTGGTATGTTTGGCCAGTACGAGGCAATGACAGAAGTTTGAAGGGCTGGAAGGAAGGAAAACCACCATATGTCTCCCTCTTTCTCTCTCTGCTCCTTGTTGTGTTTCCTGTAGTATCAACATTTCCTCTTGAGCTCTCATTACCTCAAAAAAGCCCCTCCCTCCATGAGCCCATCTCCCACAAGACAGTCTCCACTGACTCCAGCCCCTTCTGGAAGTCTTCAAACTCTAGGCCCTCCACTTCCTCCTGCTGTCCCATCACCTCTAGTTGTGGTTATAGCTTTCTGCTGTTGCCTCCCCGTCTCCTGACCGGCTTCTCAGTTCTTCCACTGTTTTGGATAACAATTTCCCTCAATTAAGTGCCTTCAGTTTGAAAGATCTATGGTGGTTTCTGTATTCCTGGCAGGACCCCAGGGTACACTTCCACTGAGCAGATGTGGAATTGCATCAGAGACCATATGATTATTAAATTACTCTCTTTCCCCTGTTTCAGATTTATGTCCTATCCTCTACTGGAAACATTTCCCCTTTCTAGCCTTATTGTTCACATCCATGTTGAATTTTAGTTCCTTGGGGTCATTGTGTCCTTTTCATCTCAAATCTATATATTCATCTTAAAATTAGCTGGCATTGTTTGAAATACAACCTAGGAAAAATGGCTCAATGAGTCACAAAATAAAATTATAAATGTAAATTCCCATCCTTTCTTCCCTACAGCCTGGGTCATCCACTTTTCCAACTATGTTATTCCTTTCTGCTATCTGAATATCAGGCCACCTGGCAAGGGTAATGTCTGCTTGAGTTTCTACAGCACTTCTGGCATTGTTGGCTCACAGCAAAAAGAAAGCACTCATCTCCACCTACATCTGTCATATTTCAACAAAGGACAGAAATGCCATGTCACCATGAAGCTAGGGATCCTCATTAACACAGCCAGGGGCTCAAGAGAAAACAATAACTTGTATTGCTTCAGCAAAGTTTGTCAAAATTCTTAGCAAAAATTTAGGCTTACCATGAATATTATTCTGTGGAGCTACTGCTAATGGTAGAATGTAAATTTTTCATAATACATATGTATATTATAGGACTCCAAGCTCTGGTACTACCTTATAAGGAGTCCTGGGTTCCATTATACATGGTGTCAGTAATTAGCTGTGTGACCAGAAGCAAGACTTTCATTTCTGGGTTCATTTTCACATTAGTGAAATAAGGTAATTGGACTAGATAATCTCCAAGAGCCCATAAATATAAAGTTATAACTGTATAGTAAATTTGGTTTTTTTTTTGCTTTTCACTGTTCATGCTTTATTTTCCCTCCTTGAGAACAAAAGAGATTGTCATGAGCAAAGAAAGAAAAAACTTTTCTCTGCTGGCTTTTCCCACTTCAATACTCCCATCCATATTACCCCTTTTTTCCTTTAATGTGTGATGCATGCTTAATATTATCCTTTTGCCCTAGAAGCAGTGCTAAGTGTGAGAGAAAAGACCAATGGGCTTTTGATTCTGCATGTTCGGTTTGTGTAGCTAGTATTCATAAACCCAAGCTGTCCCACTCTTCTTAGCTTGGAATATCTTAGCTTTGGTATACTGGAAGACTTGATCCCCTGCTTTTTCCTTTATTCCGATTGACCCACCCATGTTTTATCCTGGTGGCAATGCCTTGTCAGGGTTATGTATGGGCCTTGGTCCATTTTGTGGATAACCAGAGTAGTTAAACATTTCAACTATGAGATTTGGATTATTTTGCCCTCAAACCTTCCTCTTCCCATTCCCCTGCCATTGTCCTGTGTGAGGACCCCTAAAGCTTCATGAGATTCATTTTGATTAAGATAGTATCTCATCTTTCAAATCTCAGTTTATTCAACACTTCCTCAGGAAAGCTTTTCATTTCTACCTCTAGCATGGGTTAGAGTCTGCTTCTATGATGCCCTCTACTCTCTTTACCAAGGAGAAGAGCTACTGGAGCCAGACTGGTTTTAAATTCTGCCTCTGCCAGGTAATAACCATGTGAAAGTTACTTAAGCTTCACAAGACTCAATTTTTAAGATTCTGAAATGGGAATAATAACTGCATATACGTCCGTGTTTGGGGGGAGGATTTTTAATGTAAAACACTTAGAACAGTGCCTGGCAATTGGTAAGTGCTCAACAGTACGGTGTGCTGTTATTATTATGATTGTTATTGACATTATTGATTGTTTATTTCTCTCCATCACCAAACTGTAACTACACGAGTGCAGAGATTGTATGTTTCTTCTTGCATGGTCAGAGTCCAAACTCCTAACACCGAATAGGTGCTTGATAAATATCTATTGAATGAATGAATGAATCCCTAAAATCTCTTCTAAAACGCATGTATTTCTAGGAGAATTAATTGAGTACATCAGCCAGTCACATTGAGTGAAGGGAATCTGGCTAGTTCCTGAAGAGGCAAGATATAAATGGGAAGAAGGCAGAAAGAAGGTCCAGAGTATGGAGAGCAGGTCTGTGCACTGGACAAGGGGGTTTCAGTAACCAGCTTACCCCTGAGATAAGAGAGTGCTTCAAGGGGAGATAGAGGGGTTCCAAAGAATATACTTTCATTGACTATGAGGTTTTCCTTACAATTGCCCATATATGAAGGTTTTGCTGTGTGATGCGATGGCATACTTTATACCAGATAGACTGGAACATTCAGTGATGCTTCTACTTGCAAGAAGCATTATTCCTTTAGGCTTTAATGCTTACTGAGCATCTCAAGATGTATTTTTCCAACTCAGTTCTTAAATTTTCATCTCCACTATGCTACCATCCATGTGATGGGGGCAAAGGGATTCTTAATTTCCAACACTCAATATAATGTCCTCAAATGTCCTTGAATGAAGTGTGATCATAATTAATATGACTCTTTGTCCGTGCCAAGTATTTTACTGTACAGATTTTTTTTTTTACTATAATAACCTGTGGGATAGGTAAGGTAAGTATTATTATCATACCTGTTTTAGGGATGATGAAACTGTGGTTTAAAGGTTAAAAGACATTTCTGAGGTCACACTCCAAATTCTGCATACCTTCTACTGTATGGTTCTTTTATGTTTTCTTTATGGATGGAGGCTTTACAAACTTTTCCAAATATGTGGGCTTTAAAGAGCCATATTTCAGTGGTATCCGCACATCTCTTGCATCTCTTCAGTCCTCATGTGCTGCATTCTGGCTCATGAAGTGGCCTGGGACCAACAGGGCTACTGTGCTCCCCAACAAGGATCACAGTGCTGCAGACGGAGAATTAGTGAAATCCGCACAATCTAACACTATTTCTTTCAGTACGGTATCAAGGAAAGGATTTAAAACAAAAATGACACAAATGTGCTACTATATATATAGAACACCCCAAAAAACCTGCTCAACTACAGAGAGTATATCCGCCATTCTAATGAAACATATTTGCAGATTTATACAAAGAAAAATACCTATGAGCATTTTTCTCTCTGTTCGTTTTCCAACATTTAAGGTAATCTCTACTGCTCTCTTCCTTCTTATGTGAACAATGGACTATCACAATTTTCCTTCGTTGTCTAAGGCCTCGGCTAAGTCTCTAAGCCACCAAGTCTCTCTTTTTCCATTCTCAGGAAGATAAACTTGGTTAGAATTTTTTGTTGTTTGTTTTGGCTTTGGCCTGATTTATTCTTGCATCCATAAATATAAAGTGCCTGAAATCAATAACTGACATGAAGAAACCACAAATCCTGAAAAGCCAAATACGTACTTTAAAAAATACATATACATAGTTAAATCAATCATTAATCATTATTCTCCTTTCTGTAAAAGTAAAATGAATCATCTTTATGTAAGAACCAAAGATTCATTTCTGTATAGCAAGGCAGCAAATTTTTCAAAAGAATGAAATACTGTTTTTGTTGTGCTCAACAACTAAATAATGGGGGCCTGTCAAAAGGACACAGGAGCCAGCTCGAAAGGGCACTTGCTGGACAATTCTGGGACAAAATATTGATAGTAATGGATTACAACCTTGAATAAAATAAGAATATATGAGTCTATGTTGATAAAAACAATAACTTACGGTAGAATGCCAACCAATAAGTGTAGAAAGAATGACAGATTTAGAAAACTACCACTTGGGAACCATTGTAGTACTAATTGATTAAGGTAAGAGTCATCCATGGATGCTGGAAGTAATGGGTGAAAGTTTGTTGAGGATCAGGGTATTTACATAGTCTTAGAGGATCTCTCACAAATTATTTATTAATTGCAAACAGAAAAATAAAAACTTTACCCTGAAAAATGCCACCTAAATCAAGTGATTAAAGTTAACTTTGGACAAACCAACAACATGTGTCTTCTGATATGATTTACAGAGAAGGACACACTGTCACTTCTGTTGTATTTCTGCCCCCAAATGCATAAGCTGACTCTAGTCACAAGGAAATACTAGACAAATCCAGTTGAGGGACATTTTAGTTTGTCCGTATTCAAAAACTGTATACTCTTCAAGATGCCTTGTACTCGTTGAAAATGTCAAAGGTTTGAAATATATTTTTTTAAAGACTAAAGAAATCTTCCAATTTAAGAGCGAGTAGAGATGTATAATAACTAATTTTAATGTTTGCTCCTGGATTAGATACTGGACCAGGAAAAAAAAAAAGTAAATATAAAGTGCATTATGGGGACAATTGAAGAAATTTGAATAAGGACTGTGGATTAGATAACATTATTGTGTCACTGTTAAATTTTCTGATATTGGTAATTATTTTGTTACATTACAAAATATCCTTATTAAGTATATATATTGAAATACTTAGAGGTAAGTATGCACAATTTACTCTCTAATGGTAAAGAAAAATGCAAATTATATATATTATATATCATATAAAGAGAAAGAGAGAATGATAGAACCAATGGAACAAATTGTAAACAGTGAGTGAATCTAAATAAAGAGTATATGAGGGTTATTTATTCTGTTTTTGTAGGTTTTTTTCTAGGTTTGAAAATATATTCCAAAAAAGTGATCCAAAAAATTGGAAAGCAAAATTGCCCCATCAGCAGACGCCATCATTTGAATTTCACTGTGATAAGAAAGAAAAGCCCAGCTTCCAGAAATAAGCAGCCTAAGTTCTCATTTCCTAGTCATCAGTTATCTTTGTGTGTTTTGGAGTTAGAGTTCTTTTTTGTAATTTTGTTTTTACTTTTTGCATCCTTAAGTATAAGGTGGAAGCCAAAAAGAGTAAAAATGGGACACTCCTGGTAAGTTTAGAGCTACCACTTCAGGGACAGGAAGCAGTTGATCAGTTTTAGTACCATATTTTCATGAAACAGGAATATGGTTGTTTCCCAAGAATGGCCATAAATTATATCCTTCAAGTCAACCCCGGCTAGTGGGAATTCGTATGAAAAATTACTTGCTAGTTCTCAAGCTTCTTGCATGTCCCTGCTGACATTTTGGCAGAGCAAAACTGGGGGTGGCTGGATTGTAAACTATTTCCCCAAATTACAAAATATTTTAGAGCTGATACCAGACCTACACTCTTATCTGCTGACTGCAAAGGTTTTTAAGCTATTCTGCTATGTCCTGTGCATCTTTCTCAAACGCAATCTAAGTGGCCTCTTTTCTTTTTCCTGCCTTCTTGAACCGAAGAGATCCAGAGGTCAGAATGAAAAACAGCCCATCCGCTAAAGGGAAGACCCTAGAGCAGGTCCAAGAAAAGAAGCTGAAAGGGAAGACAGGGTGAGAGATGTTTATTAATCTGTAGCTGGTCCTTCTTTTCTCATTTCACGACAGGCGAGGGATACTTTACGGCAGGCACTGGTTTAATACATTACCGTGCATTTTCTCATGTAATCCCTTAATATTTCTGAGATGGGCACTACTTTTATCTCCATTTGGCAGCTCAGATAACTGAAGTTTAGAGAGTTAAAATCATTTGCCAAATATGAGCGGTGGGGTTGAGATTTGAATGAAATGTTGCCTGACTTCAGAGTCTCATTAGGCTTTAATTATCCTGTTTTATTAACTGTAATGAATACCCTGCTCTACTTGTTCTCCCCCCCGCCACGAGGACACATGGTGCAGTGATAATGTCATCCACTCCTGCAGAATTTGTAGCATATCTTGGTTTAGACAGAAAATATCAAAACTATTATCTGTTTTCGGAACCCAGTGATTTCACTAACATTCCTCCAACCTACAAGCCAATAGTATTTGATCCTCACACTGTTACCTCTCAGTTATACTGCAAGATTTTTTGGGGGCCTCTCACTGTTGTGGCCTCTCCCGTTGCAGAGCACAGGCTCCCGACGTGCAGGCTCAGGGGCCATGGCTCACGGGCCCAGCCGCTCTGCAGCATGTGGGATCTTCCCAGACCGGGGCACGAACCCGTGTCCCCTGCATCGGCAGGCGGACTCTCAACCACTGCGCCGCCAGGGAAGCCCCATACTGCAAGATTTTGAAGTGACTTCTTAATCACCAGAAAGATAGAGATTAAGTTAACACGTTTTTGAAGTAGGTAATCATAATACAACTGCTCGAAGACTGATGTGGCATTTGTGTTAAACTTCTGTATCAGGATGGGTAAACCTCTACAGCAATGTTTCTAACCTTGAGGCC
Source organism: Phocoena sinus (assembly GCF_008692025.1). Classification (NCBI taxonomy): domain Eukaryota; kingdom Metazoa; phylum Chordata; class Mammalia; order Artiodactyla; family Phocoenidae; genus Phocoena; species Phocoena sinus. Next base: position 91,282,482 of record NC_045772.1, read on the forward strand.
CAGACCCACCAAACAGTCTTCAGAGGGTCTGTCAACTTGTATGGGAATACATTTCATCTTCATTTTCACTAACCTTTAAATTTCATTTAAGCGAACTTTAGCCTTGCCTTCCATTACAAATGTTGATACAAAGCTCAGTGTTGTTAGCAATACCGGTAACTGTCACCCATAGATATCACAGATATTTTCAGTCATATATATCAGTTGCTGCTGAAATTTCAAAATGTCATCTATACTCATAATTTACTTGAAATTATGATAATTCGTAGATAATTATTAATTAAACTCGTGACTAGATCTTATTTAAAATGTTAACAAAGAAGCATGTAATTGCTATATCAAAAATTTGTGTTTTTAAATATTTTTAAAACAGTACATCAATATTTTAAAACATTTTAATAGTAGTATTTCAACCTAGGTTTTATTTGTAATTACACTTTTTACGTTATATATTATAAAATATTATCCTGAGAATCGATATACAGGCTATGCCAAAATGGTCCATGGCATGAAAATGGCTAGGAATTCTGCTCTGTAGCATGAACCCCTTCATAGCCTGAGTGGGGAATACCGTGGCTTAACAACTGGCTGCTTTCAGAGTCCCCCGGAAAATTGCAGTGACCCCAGGAATGGAGAAAAGCTCTAAATGCTAGAACAAGATGATTGTTAGGTCCTACCAAGCGTGTCCTACCCAGTGCTTCAGGAACCTTCTCCTCCCTTTAGCCCTCACCCCTTCCAGGTCCCAGAAGATTGGGCAGTTATTATTCTGCCCAGCCCCACTGCCTGTACTCCTTCCTACTCAATTTCAATGAAAGCAGCTCCTCCGGCAGCTGCTCCAGTGCGACCCCAGTGCTCTGGGGAGCTGGGCCCGTGTCAGTAGGCCACGGGGGTAGATCAGAGCCAAGACTCTTGTGATCCTCTCCACCCTCATTTTCCTGTGAAAACGCATCCCAGGAGGACTTTGCTGGAGGGTTGATTAACTTAGCCATATATTTACTTTGCTGGAAACTTAAGTTGTCCTTTTATGTGTCATTTTCTCTAATTTCATGTTTTTTCATCCTTTATTTTCCAACAGGCAGATTCTGGTCACACCTACAGAAGTGGCCCCAGGTGTGTGCATATTTTTCTGATAGTTTCAATACATCATAGACCCTTCCTGAAAATGAAGGAGGAAAAAACTTAGTGGTGTTTATATATTCTAAATACAATGCCTGCTTCCGTTCCTTTTTGTTTTTTGTTTGTTTGTTTTTTCTTTTTTTTTTTTCGCTTTATATTTTCTTCATTTAGGTTTCCTTATTTGGTCTCTTTATTTTATTTTATTATTTATTTATTTATGCAGTCTGAATAGGTCTTAGCTGAGTTTCTCATCATAACCGATCATTTTATACATATACTATTCAGTTTCTTTCCCAAGTCTCTATAGAGCGAGGATCAAGGCAGTGTGACATCAGTGTCTAAATGCCTAAGCATGTGTAACTTATATTTCAAAAATGGAAAATGTGTGATACTATCATCACATTTAAATTAGCTTCTCCAAGGCTCCTTCATCAAATATTAGGGCAGACCCATTCTGAAGTTTAATATATCTTAAAAACTGTAATGTAAAAATTCTGTTTGCATGCAAGTTTTTAAGTCTTCATCTGACCCAAACAATATCAGAGGTAATGTTCATAAACGTGATTTCTGAGTGTGACTGAGGCAAGTTTTAATCTACATTATTACCCTGCTGGGCAGGGGACCAATGAACTGCCACATTATGGAAGCACCAGAAGACTTCTGGCCATCAGTGGATGTCTATGGTAGCTTCAGTGTTCTGTTTTGTTTTTTATAAGTTTATTTATTTATGTATTTATTTTTGGCTGTGTTGGGTCTTCGTTGCTTTGCACGGGCTTTCTCTAGTTGTGGAGAGTAGGGGATACTCTTTGTTGCGGTGCCCGGGCTTCTCACTGCGGTGGCTTCTCTTGTTGTGGAGCACAGGCTCTAGGCGCGTGGGCTTCAGTAGTTGTAGCTCGCGGGCTCTAGAGCACAGGCTCAGTAGTTGTGGTGCACGGGCTTAGTTGCTCTGTGGTATGTGGGACCTTCCCGGACCAGAGCTCGAACCCGTGTCCCCTGCATTAGCAGGTGGATTCTTAACCACTGTGCCACCAGGGAAGTCCAGTTCCAGTGTTTTTTACATTCTGCAAAATTTTCACAAATCAGACTACTCTAGCTATTTGGCCAAATTTTCCTTGAAGAAAATGAAATACAGTCAACCCCTGATTCTTTTCTAATTATTGGGGGCCACTGCTTCCTTCATGAGGAATAATAATAAAAATAGAATTTGTTTGGCTTCATAATGCAATATGTGAGCTTTTACAACAGAATCGCCCTCCTAATTGCTTTGCTCTGGACAGTTCTAAAAGGAACTTGCCTTAGCTGAATGGCGGTGTGACATATTCCAGAACCGGATCAGGTGGTTGAATCTAAGGGCAATCTGGACACAACTTCTGTGCTCTGTTGATGGCTAGGGAGACTCAGTGGTAAATGACAAGCCAAAAGACAGGGCTCAGGAATATATATCTGGATTTGTTTCCAGGGGCTGCCATAACAAAGTACCACAAACTAGGTGGCTCAAACAACAGAACTGTGTTATCTTACAGTTCTGGAGGCAAGTCAAATCAGGGTGTCAGCAGCACAGCTGTTTCCTTCTGAGAGCTGCAGGGGAGAATCTATTCCTGCCTCTCTCCTAGCTTCTGGTAGCTTCAGACATTCCTTGGCTTGCAGACGGTGTTCTCCCTGTGTCTTCATACTGTCTTCCCTCTGTATTTGTCTATCTCTGTGTCCAGATTTCTCCTTTTTATAAGAATGTAGTCATATTGGATGAGGGCCCACCCTAATGATGTCATCTTAACTTGATCATCTGCAAAGACCCTATTTCCAAATAAGGTCATATTCAAGGGCACTGGGGGTTAGGACTTCAATATCAATATCAATTCAACCCATAACAATATCTATCTTGAAAAATCACCAGAGACGATAATTTGTAACTATTAGTAAAATTTATGGGAATCCTATAATTTGCCTTCAGTGAATTTATTTATTCTAGACATCTTATTTAGATGATAGGATGCCAAAAGTAATGCACCATGAATGTTCTTTTTCTGTAAATTATCAATGCTATTCAATTATTCCTACGTCTTCCAGGGACTATGGTTCCCTATTGTTTTCTCATAGACCTTGTTGGCATTTTTCTGAATTTCATTGCTCTCCCTTCATTTTATAAACACTAGACTCTTCCTCTTTTATACTGGATAAGCAAATGTTTAAAGAGTGGGTAAAGGATCTCTTTTGTAAGTAAAGTACGTGTCTGGGGCCCTGCTACTTGGGAAACTTAATTCAGTTTCATTCATTTGTAATATACAAAGTCTGTACCACTGCTTCATATTTTTCAGAATAGTAACCGTCACATTAGATGGTTAGATATGGTTAGCTATGTTCTCTTAAAGTAGCATACGATTGTAATCAAATTTAAAATTAAGCATCCATCACAACTCCCCCCTTTCTTCCTTTCAAGAAAACATAAAGAAACCTGGGCTAAACCTAGGGCTCTGTGGACTTGCTGGAAAAACACTGACCCAGAAAATAAATGTGTAACAAGTCAAATTTTTTCCGTTACTTAAGGGAAATTGTGGTGTTAATTTTTTCCTTAATCTCTGGGCTAAGTATAAATCTGTGACTCACCCAAACTACCTCATTCTTAGACCATAAATATTAGGAGTGATGACTTATAAGGAGGTCATGTTGATGTGTGGTGAGTAAATGCTTGTCCACACATATTAATTTAACAAGAAAATAGCATTTTCCTAAGTAGCATAACATAAACAGTAGAGAATTTAATATAAGTGAAAAGCAGTGTTATTTCTGAAGAGTTACTATGACAAAAGAATCCTTTCTTCTCCTCCAAATAGTAATAAAATTGTATTAGGCTTCAGTATCTAAGAATATGTGTATAAATCTGGTTCCAATCAAAAAAAGTTCTATTAAATTTCCAATATTATGGGAAAATTAAATTCTAAAAACTATATTTATTCATTGCAAATTTCTATTCCTAGTACATGGGAAACCACAGGGAGGTGTTCCAGCTGGGTTGGTTTTCTCAATTCAGGTTGTCAGTGTTAAACTTCAACCCTAGGGGGGCTTCCCTGGTGGCGCAGTGGTTGAGAGTCCGCCTGCCGGTGCAGGGAGCACAGGTTTGTGCCCCGGTCCAGGAAGATCCCACATGCCGCGGAGCGGCTGGGCCTGTGAGCCACAGCCGCTGAGCCTGCGCGTCCAGAGCCTGTGCTCCGCAGAGGGAGAGGCCACAGCAGTGAGAGGCCTGCGTACCGCAAAACAAAACAAAACTTCACGCCTAGGGCACTGCTACATGACTTGAATTTCAGTGACACAAATGGGGTGATATCATGTGTTCTTTGTTCTTGGAGCAAACCCCTACTTTGTTTCTCTCCCAGAGATGGCTTGCTTCAGAGTCTACTCTGTTAGGGAAAATAAAACACTATAGATAACAGCTTCAGAAAACATGAAAAGCCCACTTATTACAGTAGGTGGGACAGATATATCACTTGGTCTCTAAAGTAGGTGAATTGGTGCATTTAGAAGTTTTCTAAATCAATGTGGACAGCCAGAAATATTAAACGAAAGGCATTAGTTTCCATTAGTAATGAAATTTCTACTTCTGTGACTTTGCTAATGCTGGTTTCTGCTTTCCTTTCTCCCTATTCTAGTAGTACATCCTTCTCTGCTTTCCTCAGATGGCTTTCCAAAATGACCGTGGCCAATTTTCCCATCACTCAACAACAGTAATTAGCAATGCAAAACAAAATAACACCAACCTTCTAATATTTTTAGTTCCTGGGTTATTTCATGTGCCTCTTGGTTATCTCAGAAGCTATTTCTCTCCAACCTGCAGGCAAGAGGGTGGTCTTGTAGTTAATTTATTATCGTCTTGGTGACAAGCTCAGGACTTAGCCCATGGGAAACACTCGACATTTATTGTAAAATGACGTGTTTACAGTCAAATGATGACAGCAATTTGAGTCATAAGAGTAAAGGTAACCCATAGTCCATGATCCCTTCACAGGGAGGAAAGACCTCACCTGATTTATGCAGAAAGAGCAAGCAGAATAAAATGGAATCAGGTTGACCTAATCCCATCAGCTTTCTCTGCTTAGAATTGGGGGGTGAGGGAGTTCCCTGGCATCCAGTGGTTAGGACTCCTCCCTTTCACTGCTGAGGGCCCTGAGGGCATGGGTTCAATCCCAGGTTGGGGAACTAAGATCCTGCAAGCCACTCCGTGTGGCCAAAATAAATAAATAAGTAAACTTCATACATCTTTATTTAAAATAAAAAACACAGTTGGAGGGTGGGAGGGATGGACACTTTTCCTGAGAAATTGTTGTCTTTACTGGTAGTGCCCCCTGGTGGATTAACGATCCTCTTGCGTCACTCAATTCCTGGACACTCTATTTTACCTTTAGCTACCTCTTAGCACTCCCCCACCTCAGCATGAACAGGCTTTTCTTTCAGTGACTTGGGATGTTACAGTCTACTACAAATATTGCTGGTGCGTGGTTTGGAAGAGACACCTAAGGTGAATTCAACTGAAGTGAATACCAGTTGTTACCCTTCCAAGTCTATCAGATGCCAGTGTTGCGTGCAAACCCTTGGATTGAGTGTGTTTATGTAAACAGTTCAAAGCTGTGGACTGTGTGTCTGGCAAGTTGCTTCCAAGACACAAAGGAGAAATCGGCATGTTTTCCATTTACAAGACATGTGGTTCTTATTGCCTTACAGAGATTGGTCTTTGTTTGTACTTCATTTTATTTTTAAAGTGAGTCTTCCACAGTGAAATAAAGTGTGTTCATTATAGGAAATGTTGAAAAGACAGAGGCAAAAAAATTATCTGGAATTCCACCAAAGCCAAGACGGATTTTAGATGCAGCCTGACAAGGTATCCTGCTTCCCGGGAGTGTATAACCTCAGGGAACAGGCATTAATGGACTGAGGATGAGCATGTCATTAACCTTCCTCGCGGCTGTTTTCTCAATTCATAAAGTGCAATGAGAATACGGCATTTGTTTACTTTCATTTTCTGTCTCAAATTAGGTCTGCTAATTGCATAGCAATAATAGAAGCTATTTATTTAGTTAGCACAGAATTTCAAAGCCTAACCCGAGAGTCACCACTTGCCTCATGGAGTACAGCAATTTAGCCCAAAGTCAATTTTTCCCTATAGCCTCCCATATCTCTGCCAGGATTTGTTCTTGTAATAGTAATAACTACCATTTATTAGGTTCTTATTACACAAGATAACACAGTGCTTAAGTATGTAGCCCGATTGAATTTTAATTCTGGCTTTTTCCCCTAATAGCTGTGTGATCTTGGATGAGTCTGAAGTCTGTTCTACAGTTTCCTCCTTTGTCAAGTAAAGGCCCTGCCCCGCAGGGTTTTTAGGAGAAAATTAAGTCCCTAGAACAGATCTGGGTACCTGGGAAGCACTCTGTAATTATTAGATGTTATTATTACTATATTGTGATGATATATTAGACATTATACTACATTCTTCTTTATTCATTATGCCATTGAATGCTCTGTACCTGGGAAGCACTTTGTAATTGTTATGTAACCATAACAATCCTATGATTGTTATAGGCTCAGTCCTACTGAGCCTGCGCTCTAGAGCCCGCGAGCCACAACTACTGAAGCCCGCACGCCTGGAGCCCATGCTTGGAAAGTCTTGAATTGTTATGTGATTGTTATGTAACCATAACAATCCTATGAGTTAGATATTCTTGCCCTGTTTCAGACAACGAACGTGAAACAGAGAACCTCAGTGACTTGTCCAAATCACATGGCATGTTACCCCCAGACCTAAATCCTAGCCCAGATCTGACTATCTATAAAGCCTGAGCTTGCCATCTTATTTTTGATGTGGTTGGATGTGGTGGGTTAACTATTACTTTGTTTCTTTAATTTTTATTGAAGTATAAGCTATATATAGAAAAATGCACAAATCATAAGTTTAAAGCTGTGCCAATTTTCACCAGTGAAATCACCTGGGAAGTCAGCACCGTAACTTTGCCAGACCTTGGAAAGTGCCCTCGTGCCTGCATCCAGTCTCTAATGCCTCCAACAGTCACTGCTAACTTCATTTCCAACATATAGGTTGGTTGGCCTGTTTTTAAACATTACATCCATGGAAGTATACAGGACAACCCATTTTATGTCTGACTTCATTCACTTAGTTTTACGTTTGCAAGATTTATCCACGTTACTATATAGCGTTATAGCCATTGACACATCACAATGTACCCATTCTACTCTTGGACATTTGGAAGATTTCCAGTTTGGGACTAATATGATAATATTGCTACCAAAATAATGCTTGTACATGACTTTTGGATTGGAAAGGATTAATCCTTTCCATTGGATTAATACCTAGGAGTGGAATTGTTGGGTCATAGCGTAAGCATATTTTTAGCTTTAGTATTTATTGCCGTATACTTTTCCAAAATAAGTGTAGCAATTTACACTCTTTAGAGAGTTAACTTTTAACCTATAGAAGAGAATTAGAGGCCACTTTTTATCTTTAAAACCATTAGAACAAAAGATAGTTTGATCTAAATAATTTTTGGATTTAAAAAATAAGATCAGTTAATAATTAGCTGTTCCTGCAAAGCACACGAGTTTTTCTTTTTTAATAAATTTATTTTTATTTATTTATTTTTGGCTGCGTTGAGTCTTTGTTGCTGTGCGGGCTTTCTCTAGTTGCGGTGAGCAGGGGCTACGCTTAGTTGAGGTGTGCGGGTTTCTCATTGCGCTGGCTTCTCTTTCTTGCTGAGCATGGGCTCTAGGCGCGCAGGCCTCAGTATTTGCAGCACATGAGCTCAGTAGTTGTGGCTCGTGGGCTCTAGAGCACCGGCTCAGTAGTTGTGGCGCACGGGCTTAGTTGCTTTGCAGCATGAAAGTACACAAGTTTAAATTTACTTACACAATAAAACTAACTCATTTTTGACATAGTTAAATACCATCATGTGAATGAAATATCAAGAAATTAAAAGAATAAAAAGAGTAAGCACAATTGTGGTATTTACAGCAAAGTATCTCATGGATGGAATAGATAGTTCGCTTGCTGGTGTGCTTGGAAGCATGTTATACGGTCATCCATAAACTGTGTTTTCCACACAGAACCAGCTGTTTAATATCAGAGATCTTGTCTTTATTAATTAGGAAGATTGTAGGAAGACAGAAAGGGACCACATTGGAAAGTTTTAATATTTTTCAAATTCTTAGTAACAAGTCCATTGCCCCAAAGAAATCTTACTTTGAAGTGCAAAATGTTAACCAGAGGAGCTGCTGTGGCAGAAGCAAAAGTGAGAAACCTCGGATCTCCACCTGCACTGCCTTCCCTTCATTGCTTCCTAGGACGACAACAGATCCGAGGAGCATGGCACAAGGATGTGCCTATATCCTGGATGATAAAATGCACTCATCTTGCACCACCTCAGTCAATTGGTAGCAACTCTCAGGATCAATATGTCAAGAAGGAAGGCTCATAGGCCATGGTGAGAGCACTAGCAAAGTATGCCATGATCAGTTAGTCATGTCTGCCACAGGCACAGAAGGGGATAGTAAGGGTCTGTAGGCTGGCCCTAGGTATCATTTATACACATATACATAAGTATGTATACACACTGTCTTTTAAAAATTTTATTTCCTATTAACTCCAAATTCTGTAAAAATGGCTAATGTTCAGTACAGATAGGCTAAATACTGACATAGGAATCACCTAGGTACGCATACCTTTCTGTATTTGTCGAAAACATCTTTGGGGATAAATTACTAAAACTGGAATTTCTTGCATTAGCGTTAAATCTCCCATACTCTTCTACAGAGGAGAACTCTGCCCCGCCAATGTGTAACACAGGTCACATTCTGCCCTGTATTATTGGCACTAGTGAGCATCCACCTCCCCAACAGAACTGCAAAGCCCTGGGTATAAGTTCTGTTTTGTGTGTCTATATTTCATTCCCCTCCCCCACTAACAGTGCCTAACATGGTGTTTCCTTTTTCTATAATAGATGTGGGTACATATTTTTTTGCTTTAAATAATAATGATACATTTTAATATTCTAATGAAATGCTAAGAACTAAGTGACAGAATTCAGCTTACATAAGGAAAGCCTGAGATGAATTAATAAAAAAATAGGAGAAAATTTTCTAGAATTTAATATAGAGCAAATAAACAAACAGTGCCTTGTTCTTCTCAGTTACTTTTAGGGACAATAATAACAGTTAAAAGACCACTAATGAGTTTCATGGAACCATTGTCCAGAGCATTGATGTTCACTGTAGAGAGCAAAATTTCAGAGCTAAATAGACACATTAATATTGGAGCAGGAATATATGAGTTTTAAAAAATCTCTAAATACCTATGGAATTGGTAGTTTTAATAAAAGTGACCTTCTTTAATTCACTTCATGTCCCCTCAGTGCCTCTGCCCCTGGCATCAATGGCTGATTTATCAAGTCACCTCACATAAAGCTTTTTCTTTAAATTGTTAATACGCTAAGATTATTCTTTATGAAGCTTCTTGTGCTGACATCACTGGCATTCCCCCTCATTTGCTGGTTTTGTGTTCTGGGTTTTTTTAGGTCATTTTTGGTTTGGGTCTCTACATTCTTTATTCACCTCTTCTTGTTTTATTCCAGTTAGCATTTCCGGTGGTCCTTTTGGAAACCCCTGAAGTCCCCATGATGGCCAGTCTGCCTAGCCTTCTGTGTTCTTTGACTTTATTACCTACAATTCACTTGCAATTTGTTTTGAACGCACCTGTAGCCTTGTCTTCTGGAAACTGCTCCCTCTGGATTTTTCCTCTTAGTTCAATTATCTAAGAAGATATTGCACTCACAAAACTTTGGCAGTGTTTTCTTGGATCTACCTAACCACTCTCTCTTCGAGAGGAGATCTCAGATCCCGACGCACCTCCACGTTATTCTGAGGGAATCTGATGTACTTTACATATATGTTTGACATGTTTCATGTACACAGACAACTATTATCCATCAAAACCCCAAGACATGCTGTCTGGTTCCAGAGACACATTTGTATAGAAAAGGTAGAAGGCTCAGCCCCAATTTTATGAACACACATTTTTCCAAGTAAAAAACAATTCAGTGGTTTCTCTTGTTCAGCATTTTAATACATGGATTTCTCACAGTCTACCATCTAATGTATTCAGATCTTTTCTTCAGTTAATTATTCTGGAGCAATGCTTTGTTTTCTGTTGAATGTTGCTAAATAGTTCATCACATTTTGATAGAGGTATTCTGGGTCAGTGGGCATAATTTCAGATACAGGTTCTACATTTACATGTTTTTAGTTTTCAAAGTTTCAGTTTCCCCTGTCTTGTGTCTGTATAAGAGGATGCTAATTTATGCACTCACCATTCTGAAAAATAAATATATCTGCACAATTACAGTTATAAAGTGATTCCACTTTTCCTCCATCTTTATTCAGATTATTTCAGTTTGAATTAACTAAAGACCATTCCTCCAAATATTCATCTCATTTGGCTTGTAAAGACACAGTTTAGTTAAAGAATGTTGCAAAAGGCTTTTTTCTTTGAGCAAAGTTTACAATATGAATTATGTTCATTTTCAGGCCCAGATTTTCATCTTTTTGATTTATAATATTAACTTAAGGTCAAATAATTCTGTAAACCAGAGCCAGAGTCTTTCTGGTCACCACTATAATTATAACTTTCAACCAATGTTTACTAGGGGATAGTGAATTCATTTTGTTAAAATGAGATCTGGCATGAACCTTACTCCAGGCTTAACTGAAGTAAACATAACCTTTTTTTATTTTTGAGGTTTCACTAAATTAGATTTACAAACTGGACACAATTAAAAGCTTTAGAATACCAAGGAAAAGGCAGATTTGAGGGAGATAGAGATTTTCTTTTAAGAATGTTTGACTAAAACAAAAAAGAAAACTGAAGAGAGGGGTTGTTAATGTAATATTTCTAAGTTGATTTGCTTAAAGCTAATCTGCGTGTTTTTGAACGGTTTGCCAAACCAATGCAAAGGCCAAATCCCTAAAGGTAAACAGGATTTGGGAAGCTGCCTGCTCAGGAATTCAAGGATTAGCCTTCACTCTGCTTTTGACTTGCTGCTTCAGTCTAAGTGGGTCCATTCCTCTGTGCCTCAGAGAAATTGCCTCTGTTTACATACACATAGTTCTTAGGTAAATCAAAAGAGTAACATTGTACCTTACATGAGGGCACAGTAGATAGAAAAACAGACTGACCTTTCAAGCTGGTGGGCTTAGATTTGACTTTCCATACAGCAGCATAACCAACTGTGAGAGCGTAGATACGCTGCTCAAGCCATTTAAACTTTAGGCACCTCACCTATGAAAAGAAAATAAAAATACCTACTTTACCTTGCAAGGATCTGGAAAGTATATACAGGGTGACCATGTTAGTTATCATCCAAACCAAAAATACTTTTGAGTGTAAAAGCTGCATTTTAAAAAATTATGCTGGGCTTCCCTGGTGGCACAGTGGTTGAGAGTCTGCCTGCCGATGCTGGGGACACGGGTTCGTGCCCCGGTCTGGGAAGATCCCACATACCGCGGAGCGGCTGAGCCTGCGCGTCCGGAGCCTGTGCTCCGCAACAGTGAGAGGCCCGCGTACCGCGAAAAAAAAAAAAAAAAAAAAAAAAAATTATGCCAAGGCAATAGCAGTAAAATAAGGCTCTCCCAGACAAGCCAGAAATATAATGTAATATAAACTAACATAATATAATAGCTACATATAATTGCTACATATAATATGTTAAATACAACACAAAATACATATAATATTTACCAGTACAAGGAGCCTGGTACGTTGCAGAATCTGGTGTCACTTTCTTTACCCTTTATTTTGGAACATTTATACTTTTTAAAACACTTATATGTAATGTGGCATTTTATAATCACAGTAGTCTTGTAGGATATATTTACTTGTTCTCCTTTTACAAATAAGAGCACTAGAGCTCAGAGAGCATAATTACCTGGCTTGAGATTCTTTGGAAAGTTACAGAGGTGGGACCCAAACCTAATTCTTACCATTTAAAGTAGAGTGTATTGTATTTCCCTATACCACAATTTCCCCCAAAGAGCTTGTAAACACACTTTCTGTGTAATTGTGGGCTCGGGTGGTTGGTATACATTTTTCTAAAACTACCTAATTTCAATCTCTAATCATATTCTGTGTTCTGAATGAACTTAAAATCGTCCATTTTTATGAGTTTATTCTGAAACTTCAGATTTTGTGTAGTGGACTTATGGTCCACTGTGGGGTTTTGCTGCTGCCTATGTTTTTTTTTTTTTTTTTTTTTTTTGTTTTGTTTTGTTTTTTTTGTTTTTCGGTACGCGGGCCTCTCACCGCTGTGGCCTCTCCCATTGTGGAGCACAGGCTCTGGACGCGCAGGCTCAGCGGCCATGGCTCACGGGCCCAGCCGCTCCGCGGCATGTGGGATCTTCCCAGACCGGGGCACGAACCCGCGTCCCCTGCATGGGCAGGCGGACTCTCAACCACCGCGCCACCAGGGAAGCCCCTGCTGCTGCCTATGTATTCCCTTGTGTGAAGTGGAAGTTACAGGGGCTTCCATCAAGCATTGGAAGTTCTTCACAGTTTGTCCCTGACGGTGTCTGCTGGCTTTGGTATTCAGGCAGGGCCATCCCTCTGTGCTGATGATCTTGAGCACATCTGCTGTTGAAATCCCCTCATCAGACTATAGGATGTGCTCAGGTCCACTGGCTGTTGATGACACACCCATGGCACTTTCCGAGCCATGGAGCAAGCTTTTGTATGTGCTCTGGGTCCTACTTGGACAGTGGCTCTGCGACCCTGTTTGAGATGCATCTGCCCACTCATCCCACGAGCTACTGCTACTGTTCCTCCTTAGTCACGAAGGGTCTGGAGAGGGCTCTCAGGACCAAGACAGGTTGCGGAGGAGAGGCGTCCCTTTGTTCTAAACCTCCTAAAGCTAACCAGGAATTCCTGTGCCCCTTCTGCAACATCTCTGGCTCAGCCGAAGAGGAAAGGGATATAGCTCCACATCAGCACTTCTTTCACTTACTTTTCTCTCTGACCTCTCTCTTCCTAGACTAGAAAGAGTGCTTATCTCAGGGATCTAAGGATGGAGGTGTTTGGAGGGCAAAGGGATAGACAAGGGGTTCTGTCTAGAATCTAATTGTTAATGCCAAAATCTTGGTCACTGGAATATGCTAAAATCCAGGAATAACTGTCTGGTTTCTCTTGGTAGTATATTTGTGCTCTGTCTTACCTTCCCTTGCGGAAGTGAAGGTCAAGGTCTAATTTAAAGGGGAAAAAATCCAAGAAATCTTCTAAAAAAACCCCACTTGAGTAAATGCTTCACAACATTGTCCCCCTCTTTCATTTTACAACTTTCTTTCATTTTGTTCTACTCTTCTTTCTGTGGCATTCCACATTTAAACTACTAAATAGTAAATGAACATCTTAAATTTCTGTGATTAAAAATGGTATCGTCAAACAAAATGATGACTGATAAATGTTTGAAATGGGTCCATCTCTGTGATTTTTATGTGATTCAGAACACTTTCATAATAGCTTAAAAGCCTACATTTACTTCTCCATTTCCTCTCCTCTGTATTCTCTTGAGCCCACTCCAATCAAGCTGCCATCCATACTGTGATTTCACACAGCCAAATGCAATTCTCAGTCCTCCTCTTACTTACTTGCAACATTGAAACAGTTGATCAATCTCTTCTTCATGAAAGACTTTCTTTGCATAGCTTCCATGATTCTAAACCCTTTACGATTTCCTCCTACTTCACCTTCCCAGTCACCTTCACTGCTTTTACCTCATCAACCCAACTACTAAAGGTTAGAGGTGCCCCAGAGTTCAGGGTGCTCCTATATCTATATGGTCTTCAGGTGACTTCATCCAGTCTCGTGTCTTTAAATACCATCTTTATACTGACATATTTGCAAATTTACATCTCTAGCCTGTATCTCTGCCCTCAACTCCAGATTCCGATATCCTCTACCTCTTCACATCTCCATTGCATGTCCTAAAGATATCACAAACTTATCTTGTTCAAAACTGACTCCTGATCTTTCATCTAAAATCTTCCCTACTCATAGTTTTCCCCCATGTAAGGAAAGGGCACTTCATCTTCCTAGTTTCTTAGGTCATAAACCTTGGAGTCATCCTCCAACCTTCTTTCCTTCTCATACTCTGTAGCCAGTCCAAAAGCAAATCTGATTATTTCCCACCACCTCCATGGCTCCTCCCTGGTCCAAGCTGTCATGATATCAGATATCAAAATAACCTCCAAATTGTTCTCCCTACTTCTTCCCTTGCCCTACTCCCGATAGTCTATTATCTGCAGAGCACTCAGATCGTATCACTTCTTTTCTGATGTGTCTCTGCCTCCAATCAATGTCCTTACATGCCAGTGAATTTTTTAGTAGTTTAATTTTATCTAGCAAGAGGGACTGGTATTACATTTTTTAATTTCTTCTCTCCCCACACTCCTTCTCTTCTCTCCTCCTTTAGACCCCAAATATTATTATTATTATCCAGAGAAGATACTAGAAAAATTAAAATAGAAAAATAGAACTAGTTGATAATTCACCACCAAATAATCCATAGTTGACACTCAAATTACACCACATGAGCATGATCAGCCATACACACATATTAGGATCATGTATATAATAAATAAATGAACATGACAATCATTTGGTGAGCTTTTAAAATTAATTTATTTCAGAACAAAGGTAATTATAAAGTGAAATCTTCCTATAAAATACCCTAGTGAGCAACATAGAAACATTGTTCTGTGTTCATTAATTTCTAGATATTAGATATTGGTCTTGTCTCACAATTTACTGTTAGAGAAATTGTTAGCAAGAGAATATCCTTGTGTCATTTGCATTGAAAAGAAAATAAGACTAGCAAAGTGAATCTGAAGTATAACTTGCTCATTTGAAGAAAACAATGACTCTGGGATTATTAAGACTAAAAGATAACACATGTAGGTTTATGAGTATATGAAAAAATTTAACACATTTTTATTTATTAGTAGAGGATAATTAAGAGTATGTAATCATATATATGTGTATATGTCTAAAGTTAGGTGAATATGAGTAACTTGAAAGAGCTAGAAAAAACTAAATAAAACTAATGGTGAAATATTAAATATTTGTTAATTGAACTCTGTTTCTAAGTCCTATGATGCCAGTGTAGGTCAGTGAAATCCATTTTGCATTGCACACATGAAAAATACTAGAATATATATCACATATGGCTGAGCTGAAAGAACAGTGAGAGAATACTGAAAAGGCAGAAATAACAGTAAGATGAAGAAGCTCTGAAACCTACTTATCCTGTAAAATATCTAAACAACCTTCCAATTTCAACCCTGAAATGTAAAGAGCTTCTAAATCATCACTCTTATCCTTACAACAGCAACAAAAAAGCTGAACAAACAAAATCAATTACTTTTTTTGGTCCAATCAAAAAAATTGAAGTTGCTGAGCAATATACCATATCCTGAAATCTAGGGAGAGACATGTGAATACAGAAAATTATAGCCAAGATTAGCTTACCTAGACATAAGCTAATGGAACTATCACATGAATAGGCAAGAGAAAAAAAATCACATGATCACAATAATAGGTGCAGAAAAAGCACTAGACAAAATTCAGCACTCATTCATGATGAAAACTCTCAGCAACCTAGGAATAGAGAGGAATAACTTAATAAAGAATATCTACAAAAAAAAAACCCCAACAGCTAACATTATAATTAATGGTGTGATGCTAGAAATTTTCTTGCTAAGATCAGAAACAAGGAAAGGATGACCTTTTCACCACTCCTTTTCAACACTGTATTGGATATTCTAGCCAATGCAATAAGACGAGGAAAGAAAATAAAAGGTATATGGATTGGAAAGAAGGAAATAATGCCATCACATATATGCAGGAAATCCAAAAGAAGAGACAAAAAGAAAGAAACCTCCTGGATATAATAAGTGATTATAGCAAGGTTGCAGCATGAGATTAAAACACAGAAGTCAATTGCCTTCCCAGAAATAGAGACACAGATGTAGAGAACAAACATATGGACACAAAGGAGTGGAAAATGGGGGGGGGGGGGGATGAATTGGGAAATTGGGATTGACATGTATACACTAATATATATAAAATAGATAACAGGAACCTGCTGCATAAAAATAAATTAATTAAATTTTTTAAAAAGTCAATTGCCTTCCTTTATACCAGCAATGAACAAGTGGAATTTGAAACTGAAAACATAATATCATTTTTTAAAATTTATTTATTTTTGGCTGAGTTAGGTTTTTGTTGCTGCGCATGGGCTTTCTCTAATTGCAGTGAGCGGGGGCTACTCTTCATGGTGGTGCACGGGCTTCTCATTGTGGTGGCTTCTCTTGTTGCGGAGCACAGGCTCTAGGAGTGCGGGCTTCAGTAGTTGTGGCACACGGGCTTAGTTGCTCCGTGGCATGTGGGATCTTCCCGGACTAGGGCCTGAACCCGTGTCCCCTGCATTGGCAGGCAGATTCTTAACCGATGCACCACCAGGGAAGCCCATAATATAATTTTTTTTTTTTTGCGGTATGTGGGCCTCTCACTGTTGTGGCCTCTCCCGTTGCAGAGCACAGGCTCTGGACGCAAAGGCTCAGTGGCCATGGCTCACGGGCCCAGTTGCTCCGCAGCATGTGGGATCTTCCCGGACCGGGGCACAAACCCGTGTCCCCTGCATCGGCAGACGGACTCTCAACCACTGCGCCACCAGGGAAGTCCCCATAATATCATTTTTATTAGCACCCCCAAAATGAATTGATTCTATAGAAATTTAATAAAATATGTATAAGATGTATATGAGGAAAACTACCAAACTCTGATTTTAAAAATCCAAGAACTAAAAAATTCCATGTTTATATATAGGAAGACTCAATATTGTCAAGATGACAACATTCCCCAACTTGACCCAAAGATTCACTACAATCCCAATCAAAGTCCTTGCAAGTTATTTTGTGAACATAGACAAACTAATCCTAAAGTTTATATGGAGAGGGAAAGGACCCAGAATAGCCAACACAATACTGAAAGAGAAGAACAAAGTTGAGCTGATACTACTTGACTTCAAGATTTACTATAAGCTACAGTAATCAAGACAGTGTGGTATTGGTGAAGTACAGACAAATAGATCAATGGAACACAATAAAGACCAGAAATGAACTCACATAAATAATGCCAACTCGCTTTGACAAAGAAGCAAAGACAATACAATGGAGCAAAGATAGTCTTTCAACAAATGGTACTGAAACAACTGAATATCCACATGAAAAAAAGAAATCTATATACAGACCTTATACCCTTCACAAAAATTAAGTCAAAATGGATCATAGACCTAAATATAAAATGAAAAACTATAGAACTCCTAGAATATATCATAGGAGAAAATCTAGGTGACCTTGGGTATAGCAATGACTTTTTAGATACAATACCAACCTTATCTGTCATTAGAGAATTGTAAGAAAACAACAGTGAGATAACAATGCCCACTTAATAGGATGGCAAAAAAAAAAAAATCAAAAGAAAATTGACAATACTAAACGCTGACAAGGATACAGAGCAACAGAAACTGTCGTTCATTTCTGATGGGAATGCAGAATGGTACAGCCACTTTGGAAAACAGTTTGGCAGTTTCTTATAAAGCTAAATGTAGTCTCACTATAATCCAGCAATTGTACTCCTAAATATTTACCCAAACTATCTGATAACTTATGTCTACATAAATACCTTCATGTGAATATTTATGGCCAAAACATAATTGCCCCAAATTGGAAGCATCCAAGATGTTCTTCAGTTGGTGACTGGATACACTGTAGTATACCCATACGATGGAATATTCAGCAATAAATAGAAATAAGTTCTCAAGGCAGGACATGACATGGAAGAAATTAAGATGCATATTGCTAAGTGAAAGATGTCAGACTGAAAAGACTATATACTGTATAATTCCAATTATGACTTGACACATTTACTGGTGGGTAGGAGTGAATTTTTCCTTCTGTAGTACTGGAATAGCTCCTTAACTAGTCCCCCTGTCTCCAGCCTTACCTTGGCACTGAAATAGCAGTGGCCTTTATAAAACAGAAAGATGATCATGTTATCTTTGTGTTTATAATACCTTAATGGCTTCTCATCATCTTAAGCATAAGTAGAAATATCTTAGCTTGGCTTATAGGTTGTTCATAGTGTGGGCCCTTTTCCAACCCAATCTCTGACAATTCCTCTCACTTACAGTCTTATTTTGCCAAGCTCTAGTTCTCCATACAAACTCTGACTTTTTTAAGGCTCCATGTTTTGTTTTTATCTTATGAGGTTATGAAGATAGCAATAGGAGTGGTGATGGGGCTACAAATGGAGACACGCAGTTGCTAGAGGTAAGTCTTCAAGACCAGAGTCATAGACACAGCCTCTTAAATCCATTTGTGCCCATATAGGCAGGAACCAAAATGAGTCTGGAGCAGAGGCCATGTGTGAGAGGAATAACTTATAAGATCCTTGGTTCTTTGTAAAAGAAGGCATTCAGTGGGGATCATATGAGATATTCCACTACTTGTCTGGGATATTTAGTCATTCTGAATCAGTTTTATGCTCCAACAAATTCCATATGTTTCCAGTTGCCAGTTTCTTGTGTGTTCTCGTAATATAAGCATAGGAAAAGAAATTCAGACATTAACACCATACACGTTCCTCTTCCAAAAAAGAGTAAAAATTAAAAATTAGAATTTTATATCCAAATCTCTTGAAAAATTTAGAAAAATACTTAATACAAGACAGGTAATTCTTCTTAAATATAATGGCTTGGTATAAAATATTATTTTAATGAAAATAATTATAAATTATTAAATTTAAAACTCTGGCTTAGGAAATCTGGTAATTTATTTCTTAAGGATCACTTATAATTAAATTGAATTATAATTAAAATGAATAATGATTAAAATGAATAATAATTTCCAACTTATATAAAACTGGTTCGAATTCCTGGGCACAGAATCCATAGCTTTTGACTTATTAACCTTCAAAAACAAATGAAGAGACAGAGCCAAATCAGCTGATTACCATATTTCAAAGTTAATTTCTTTTGTTTCTACTTTCAATTGAAATTCTGGAAAATTTATTGTTATTCAATCATACAAGCTAATTTTTAATTTAATATAAAGCTTTTTCTTGATTTTACATACTCTACAAGCATTCTCAAATCTCTACTCCCTATCAAACACGTTAAGAATTATAAGTCATGGTCCTGCTTTTTTTCCCATTCTCATTTGTCATCCTAAAGCACTGTTGTCAGTACCAAATCCTTACCTTACCATTCCATACCAAAGTAAGTCAATTTTCAAGACTTGAAATGCACTGAAGCTAGACTTCAAGGCTAGGTTTTCAGATACAAAAGCATCTCCCTAATAATTCTTGGAGATTACACCATTTATCTTTAAAAATTTCCTGCACAGAGAACTGACTTTAATTCTGTAACTCTTTCTCAGAGTGATATTTTTGTCAGGATGCAGGACAAGTCAAAATGTTCAGGCTTAAATAAACAATAATTTAAAAGCAATCCTTAGACCCCCATCTGGAACTAATTTACATCTCATTTGAACTTCTGGCATTATAAAGCAACCACTTTTATACTGCATTAATTTAAAATTCCCATTAAATTGCTCAATCTCCATGTTTTTATGGGGCTTAAATGTTTTTTATGTCAATTTATTTTGACCATTACAGGAAATAGAGCAGGGAGTAGGGGATAGGGGATGGGGCCGCTTCAGAAACTATGGCTATATGAACAAATTTTTGTCCCCTGACTAGATCTGTTAAATTTTTTAGTTCAGCTAGAAATTTTAGGAGTTGAGAAGGAGGAGAACATAAGAATCAAGAGAAGTCACCATGAGATGACATTGAAGATAGATAGCACTTCTGTGCTAAGTCCTCTTTTCTTTATCTACATTGAGCATCTTAACTATGCCCATTGCATTTGCCAATCACTAGAAAGTATCATTCTAGCAATTATCAACTCTCTCCAGCTTCATGCTATGATGTCAGCTGCCTATGGGACAGTGCTTAGCAGTGACTGGGACATGACAGGCATTTAATAAATAAATGTTGAATGTATGATAGATGGGTAGATAAATAGAAGCATAGAAGATGGATGGATGGATGGATGGATGGATGGATGGGTGGATGGGTGGATGGATGGAGAGATGAGACTTCTCTACCTGGATGTTTTCATTAATGTCTCATGTTCAACGTGTTCAAATCCAGCCTCACTTGCACTTAACTAATTTCTCCATTATATTCTGCCTCAGAGAATAACTCAGACTTTTATTCCATATAGACCAATCCCTCTCTCACACTTTGTACAACTAATCAGTGAACAATTTCCATAGGTAACCAGCTCAAATTGAGCCATCTCCCTACTCAGAACCTGTGTGTGCCCATAGATTTCACTGTAAAATCCAAGCTCGTCAATGTGACATACAAGCTCCTTCAAAGTCTGGGCTGTGAAGAACCTCACAGCCTACCCCCTACATAGCTCCATCCACACACCACTCAACCTACGCTGAACCGCTTGTGATTCCTAAATGAACCAGGGTCTCCCATGACTCATGGGAGGCCTTTGAACGTGATGCTCTTTGCTTACAGTACTCTCCCTAAGTTAGCAATTTCAACTCATCCAAGACCTAGCTCACAATTTAGGTCTAATATGAAGTCATTGCAAAGATTTTGCTTAGGGAATTCTCTGTCTTGCTTTCTTTCATGTCTAGCACAGTGATAAATAAATATTTAATGATTAAGTAAATGTGTGTAAATCTCATATATGTGGGGAGGAGAGAAAGACTTAATGAGAGAGCCATACAAGAAGCATTTGAAAATAGTAAATTTAGATATCAGTAAATCTGAAATCTGCTTTCTGTGCACACATCTTTGCTCTGAGCCCCTCTCCATAAGATCTGACATTTCAGAGGATGAAAAAGCATATATATGTATAATTGGATCACCTCGCTGTGCGGCAACAATTAGCCCATTGTAAATCAACTACACTTCAATAAAATGTTTAAAAATTAAAAATTAAAAAAAAAAAGATCTGACATTTCAAGTCACACAATTTCCGTGTGCTTTTTTTGTCATCTCATTTCCAGGGCAGCCTATTTCCATAACCTTTCAGTGAAGAAAGGGCTTTTAGTCTGCTTTGACTAGGGGTCCTGAGATTCCGAAGTGCCACATGCTTGGTTTCAGCCATACTTGCAGCTGTTAAGCCCAAACTTCAAAGAGCTGTGCTGTCTCCCACAGGTCCTTCTAGATCAAGTCTTTGTGCTGAGATTTCCATACTTCAGTCCTTGATTTGAGGCACAATGGCCCAAGTTTCTTGGGGGAGGCTAGTGTAGTCAGAGAAAGAGAAGCCTGCTAAAAGGAAGAACATGAACTTGGGGCTTGGTGGTTGAAGAGAGACCCAGGAATAAAGTACAAAAGACCAGAAGTGTCAGATCCAGGGGGTGGGGAATAGGGAAATTTTATCTGGAGGCTTGATCTGACAGGAGGATGATTGAGGTCAGGGTGAGGGAAGGAAAAAGGTAAAACTGAACTTCCTCTTATATTTTAGCCAAACCCCATCCATCTGAAAGATGGAACAGAAGCAATCATAGGATTGACACTTTATACATATTACTCTGATTTTGTCTATTACACTTTCTCTTCTGGAAAACACAAGAAGGTTTTCTCGCTTTGAGGCACTTAAGTCGGTTAGACTCACCTCACTCTGGCCTTCCTTCTTTTACCCAGGCATCATGACAGGACTTAGACAACATTCTAAATTACCCACATGTCTTTTGATTTTTCCTGGAACATGCAAAAGTGCAAATTCTCAGCTCCTCGAAAATAGGAACCGTGTCTTATTTTCTGTGCTGTCTTCTTCACTGCCTAAAATGTTTCCTGACATTCTATTCTGTGTTGTTGAAAGAAGGAACTTGTTAATGACTGAGGAAACTAGTAAGAAAACAGTTGCTTATCATATACTACTTTATATCTGTATCATTGCACACTTGTTTTTTTTTTTTTTTGCTCCATCTTTTAAAGACCTTTTCAAGAGGAAAACAAAAATCTTATTTATATAAAATTTCCTTCTTGCATCTTGAAATTCGTGTTCTCTTTCTGTGTTGCCATGGTTTCTGGTCATGGATATTCCCTCCACTGAGGATGAAGAAATCTAGTCATGAACAAAAAATGCACTCTTCAAAGCATGCCTCTTTGTCAGATGTAAGCTCATAGGGAAAACAATTCCAACCATTCAGAATTAAATCATATCCATAGAAATATTAAAATACAGTGGTAAATATTGGACATTAGAAAAAGCATGCATTTTAAAGTAAACAAACCTGGGTTCAATCAGCTCTGTCACTTGACTGCTCTGCAAAATAGACAAGTTTATTTACTTTTCAGTTCAGGTTTCTTATGTGTAAAATAGGAACATTAATTCCCACTTTTGAGAGTGTTTATGAGAAATAAATACGCTTGTAGTCAATATTCAATACAAACTACCCTTTTGAGAGTTAGCATTCCAGAAGTTCCATTAGTGTCTTTATTTAAATCATAACTAAAATCTACTTAATGGTATTTTCTAAGAGTGTATACACTTTAATCCAACAGCTCATATAGTTATTAAATAGGTACTCAGTTCTACAAAATTAATGTATTCAGCGATAAACTATCTCCACAGGTCTAAGGTAGAATTCGCTCTATTTCTGTAAGTAAGCTCATTTTTATTTCCCTGACGCTTATGAACACTGAAGGTTTGGAGTTAAACTTAGGGCTGATAGTAGTATGAGGTCTGGGGCTGTGGTTTCCTCCGGCCCGAGAGAAGGGGCCTGGAGGGTCCTGTAGGTTGACGAATCAGGTTTTCAACAGACATCTGAAGTAGGCATTGAACCTGAGAAGTGGTGCCATATATTCACTGGAAGTTCTGCTGTAAAGAAGATGTTTTCAGATAATACAAGCACACTAGAGTACCAACCTGAGTACAGTAGTAATACGGGGGCCAAATAATTTATCCAGATTTTAATTGTTTCCTCATTGGTTTCTTCAAGTATTTATTGAGCACATATCATGTATCAGGCAGTATGCCAGCCATGGGAGATAAAGGTGAACAAGGCTTAATCTCTGATCTCAGGTCACTCACAATTTGTAACACATAAGGTAGTATAAGTGAATAATTTACAAGGCAGCTGTGCACGTTTTATAATAGAGAAGAAACAAGTGACAATTTCACATCACATAGGGAGTGATTAACGGCTTGGGAAGGCCAGGGAAGACTTGAAAGAGGAGGTGATCCTTCACTGGTTACCACAAGTAGAAATGCTCTGGTGAATAGTAACACTATCTATGAATCTATTGCTTTCTAAATACATCTTTCTTTTTCCCTTTCATTGATTTAGTTCCATTCTGGGTTACCTACTTAATATGCTGACTAGTTTTTAGCTTCTTTGGACTTTCCTGGGTGCAAAGTTAAAAAAGAAATCAGCCTGAAATTATTTATGGGACACTCAAAATGAGGAAGGATCTCTGCATTGTATTTAAAATAATAATTATTAACCTTGAAAGCAACCTTGAAAAAACATACAGCAAACCACGTTCCGATGAAGCCAAATGATACCATCAGGATGATTACATTTTCTCCCTGTGTGTTAGTACACCACGCATTACAGAATGAAAGGAGTAGGGTCAGTGCCCCACACAAAGGCAAGAAAAGAAGCCCAGGAGTGTTCAGAAGCGTCTAGAAACTCACTTTTTTCTAGAGACATTTCAAGCCTTTATTTTCACCAGGGTTTTGATCCCTTTTTTGGTCACAAAAGCAGTGTTGGGTGACTAAACAATATATTTTCTTCAAAATAGACCCTGTTTCTAAAGTACATACAACTTTCTCCCTAAAATTTTTCAAATTAAGAGTCTAGTAACAATAGAGGAGTATACCAATAAGACTTGTCAGCTTTCTAGTGGCAAATTCCTCATCTGTACAAAGAGGGGCTTCCACTAAATGAGAGAGGGTGACACACTGGTGTCAGACAAGAGTGGGCACATATTTCAGGAAGAAATGTAAATAATCTGAGCCTCAATTTCTTCCTTGAGGTACACACACACCTATAATATGTGTATCCATATACATAATCACATGCATATATTCCATGCTATGGGGCAATGAAGAGTAAACATATACATGTAAAGATATAGCACAGCACCTGACCTGATAGCACACACTCAATAAAGAAAGGTGGATAACAATACCGACAAAACTGCACGATTTTTTTCTTACTGTTTTCCCATTATAATTTTTATGATATTGTTTAAAATGAGGTTGTGCTTAGTGAAGTGAGGAAACCATTCCCAAGTGGTATTAAACTCTTTCCTCTTTCTCTTTTTTATGATTTTTCACATATTTTACTTATTGTGACATTTTCCCTATCACTCATAAAATTCAAACTGAAAGCAATTTAGTGTTGACTCTTGCCGCCCGTTTAAGCTTGGTAATGTATACCATCGTTTCACATTTTTTGCTGGCCAAGTAGTTACACTGTAAGTAGTGTAATGAAGTAGAAACGGGAAGAAGAGGAAAAGAGAGACATTCTATCTTCTATCTTCTATGCATCATAATTTTGAGAAGTTTCACATTTGGGATACTGTGTAAGTTTACTATAATGTTTTTTCATGGTTTTTAAGCTTTAACATGTGTATTAAACATTGAGAAGTTTGGTTGTAAAAAAATAGGAAAAATAATTCAGATAACAGGCAGTAAATATACTTACAACCCAGAATGGACTCTGATTATGCTAGTATTATCCATATCTGCTTTCTTTTCCTATAACAAAAGTTTTTGTTTGTTTTTCACAGCATAATTAAAACTCTTCGTGAAATAATTGCTCTCAATTTAATAGACTCTTGTGGAAGGTCATTTAAAAGTATTTAAAAGTTACCTGGTCTTACAATTTTAAAATAAATATATTTTGTATGAAAGTCCTGCAGGTTACCGAATAAAAACCGTATACATCACTTAATACATATTCACAATAACTTTTCATTATGATATGAATGTAGGACATAATGAGCACCGTCTTAGCATAATATGAAATTAAGGGTTTTCACTGGGTGTGTTACCAGGATCAAAGGCAAGTTCAAAAGTTAGTCAAAATGGGCAGGTGAAAGTTAATGTTCCTTGAAGTACTCTCAATTGAAGCAGAAATTCTTTTCCTATCCTAAAAATTCGGACCTAACTATTTTAAACACTTTTCAGTTGGATTTTTTTCCCAAGATAATCAATTGACCACGATTCTGTAAGCACATGATAATTTTCCCATAATAAATGCTTATTGTTGTATGCTACTGAGTTTGGGGTTGTATTTGTTACATGGCAATTGCTAACTGATACAGAAAGAAAGGAAAGGTTTCATAAAGGAGGTTATATTTGAACTAGATTTTGAAGGATGATTAGGATTTTATTAGTTAGATAAGGACTTTCAAGGCAGCAGTAACAATGTGATTAGAGGCATTAAGAGATGAATATGTGTGATGTTAGTAAGGAGTACAATCAGTCTGGTGGGTGATGTAAGGAGTGCTATGGGAATGATTGAAATTCATGTTGCAGAGGTATATGAGGATCCAGGAGAAGCAAAAGAATCAACTATGAGCCACAAGGTGATATTGCTATCCATATATTATAGATGAGAAAGCCAGAGTTTGGAAAGGACAGGTAATTGGAAACTGCTCTAACTGAGAACACATTCAATATGCATCAGTAAAGAGATAAAAGTTCCTTTCAGGCAAAAAGACTAGATTTTTAATAATAGGGATACATCTTTAAGAGACCTAGAGAAAAGACAATGATCACAAATATTTAGGGGGTCTCATATGCTTAAGTATCTTACAACACAGTTGTATTATACAGATTGTTAATCGAGTTATTTCATGATTGTATAAGTGAAAAATAATGACATATATAACAGGATTTTTTTAAAGAATATGAGTCTAAAAAGTAACCTTTGAAAGTTCTGTCTGAATCTCTCTTGAATTTATCTCTTAAATTTTTTTAAAGTATACGAATATCATGTGTGTTAGTTTTCATTTACCTTGAAAAGTTCATTTCTTTCTAAAAGTTGGTTTATTGCACAGATTACATCCAATCAATTTTCATTTAAAAATATCATTCTAGTCATTAAAGCTGGTACTTCAGATGTCTGCCTCATCGTGATAATGACATCAGCAATTATTTTGAAAAACTATCCCAGTCTTGTTAACCTTTAGAAATAGTATGGCTATTTTAATATAGAAACTTTCCCATCTAACTCTTGCTTATAAACAGAATTTTATCCCATTTATTTATTATCTTGATGTCGCTTTTAATAATATTTCTTTCGATTAAGTTCTACTTAGTGAATTTTCCGTTTTGTTGGAAACTAGCTTATATTGATAATCATGACAGACAGGAAATAACCTAATCAACTACTATACTTATTATTGCTCATTCTGCGTTAGCCATACTGGCTTGCTTAATATTCCTTGAGCATATCAAGCACACATTCCTGCTGTAGGGCCTTTGCACTGGCTGTTCCCTCTTCCTGAAGCACTGTTCCCCCCACATATCTTCCCTCATCTCTTTCTTCTATCACCTTCTCACCAAGAATTACCCTGGTCACATCAAGAATTAGCCTGGTCACCCAATCTTAAATAATAACTCTCACACCTTCATCTCCCAATGCTGAATCCCCCTTACCTTGCTCTTCCTATTTTATCTGATAGCACTTAACACCTCTAACAGACTATTGTAATTTATTTATTATTTTTATTTTTAATCTGTCTCCTCCTAGAAGAATATAAGCTTGGTAAGTTCAGAGATCTTTGTCTCAATTGTTTACTGGATTATTGCAAACACCTAAAACAGAACCTGGCACAGAGAAGTCACTCGAAAAATACTTATTCAATGAGATGACGTCAGCGAGCGTTTGGGGAAAAGATGTGAGAGTTCGTTCAAGTTTTAACAGAATCATTGGCTGCTGTGTGGAGAGTAGTTTAAGGGAGTACTGGGGGGTGCAGTTAAAATAGGGACACCACTGAGAAAGCAATTGTATTATCGTTAAGAGGTAAAACCATGTGATGAGAGTAGTCGTGGTGGAGGAGGTGAGACTTGGTAAGATATATCCCATATGAAAATTATATTTCATAATAAAATTATAATAAAGCTAGGGATGAAATAATACTGGTGAAGTTTTGTTTGCATCAATAAATTGTGAATATCACTTACGCACCTCAGACAATTTAAATAGCAATAACGCCTTTAGCAGATATCATTTCCAAAGATGTAAAAGTATTTGCATTCTTTTGACTAATAATTTTACATTATGATATTATTGAAAACTTAATAATATATAAAATGCATTTGTCTTTTCCATGAATAATCTGTGAGAGATGAAAACATGTTTTCAAAAAATGAATATATGACATGTCCGTTTTTCAAAATGGCTTTTGATGATTTTTACTGCATTTGAAGTAGATTGAATTTTTTTTTAACGTATGATTCTTTTGTTAAAATAACCATGACATAAAGATGTAGATCGCTTTAAAAATGTGTAGATTGATTTCATTGATTAAGTCGAGCAGCACTGCCCATTTCATTGCAAGGTGACAATCTGAAACTAAGCCCAAAACCCAGGAGTCAGCAGGAATGACGTTATCAACAACAAAATGATAACTCAAAGGTGCACCAGAATACTTTTTATATTCTTGGAACAAATTGTTTAAAACCAAACCCCAGAAATGATTTACTCCAATATTAGGCAAAATTCTAACAAGCTTGTTAATATGGCTTATCCATCTTTGGAATGATAAAGGTAACAAAGTACATTTATAGATAGGTTATTAAAGGTAGTCTCGGAAACCGTGGCAAAAAGATAAAGCCATGGGGCTTTCCCGGTGGCGCAGTGGTTGAGAGTCCGCCTGCCGATGCAGGGGACACGGGTTCGTGCCCCGGTCCGGGAAGATCCCACATGCCGCGGAGCAGCTGGGCCCGTGAGCCATGGTCTCTGAGCCTGCGCGTCCGGAGCCTGTGCTCCGCAACGGGAGAGGCCACAACAGTGAGAGGCCCGCGTACCGCAAAAAAAAAAAAAAAAAAAAAAAGAGAGAAAGCCATGGTATTTCAGGGAGGAAAATATTATATATGCGTGTATATGAAAAATTATATTTCTATAACCAAAAATTAAAAATACGCAAAAGCCCTATCGCTTTAGAATTGTTTTGCCTCAATGACTCTACAGCTTCTAAAAGTATCGCCACATAACTACACAGGGCACTAATCAAGATTCTTAACTAAGATCCAGACGTTTAAGAGTGATTTAGTTCTACTCGGTATACTTGGTTTTGAAAGGCAATGGCCTGTCTAAAACATTTTATAAAGATTTCTTTGAGAAATGATTAAATTTAAATGGTCTGGGAACTGGGGTACTTCAAACTTCAGTTATGTAAAAAATTTTGTTAATTTTAATAGCTCATGGCTTGAAATGCCAGATAAATGAATTTTTCTAGGTCACAACATTTTGAGTTAAAACTCCATGTTCTGACAAAATGTGAAACTCTTTGAATACTGTAAGCAGTTATGTTGACTAACACTGACAATTGAAAAACAGAAGAATATCTGTCTAGGCCTTACAGTTTCTTACATGAGAAAAAAAAAAGACAGTCTCAAGAGAGCGGACAGTGACAGACTCTGCAAGTTGAAGATCAAACCACACGTACACTCACTGTGGGAAGTATTATAAGGTCAGTGGCCTTGCTACTTTAGGCACTGCAAATATTTTGGCTCAAATTCGGCCTCACACTCTGTAATTAGAAAGAACATTGCTGCTTTCAGTCTCCAGCCAAGGCACGTTTACTTGTAGTCTGTTTTATGAGGTTTTCATTGCAATTTGCACTGGGATCTCTCATATAAACCACTGCGGTAGGAGGGTATATACCCTGTTGATCTTAACAGAGGCAACGGACAAAGGAGAGACTGACAGTGACTTTCAACTAAATAGTCTTGTTTCTCCAAGGATTATCTTTATAGACTACTACATAAAGGGCATTTCAGTAAAACTACCATAATAGACATTTTTAAATGATAAAATACAGTAGACATTGATTCTTTAGTTAGGGTCAGTGGGATCCCAGAAAGACCATCAAGGGTATTCAAAGGGCTGGTGAGCCTGCTGAAATTATATACTAGACTGTGTGTATATACATTTTTCCAGGGAAAGGGTCCAAAGCTTACATTCTATTTTTAAACTGTCTGTGATACTCTCCTCCAAAAAAAGTTTTTTTTAAGATTAAAAACCATTGTTTTCAACTATAATACAAGAATAAGAAAATGTTCAGCATGTGTCCCATCGGTTTTTTAAGGACAATAGAATCCACCTCTCTCAAGCACCGCTCTTTTTCTGACTCACCTTCTAGTTAAATATTAGCCAGATGGCCTTGGCCTTAAATTCAGTTTAGACAATGGAGAAAGTACAGGCTTGGGAAACAGCCTCTTGAATTCACATCCTGACTCAGCCACTAACTAGCTAGGTGAGCTTAGTTAAATGAGTTAACCTCTCAGAGCCTCAGTTTCCTTATCTGAAAAATGGGGTCAATCCTAGTACCTGCCTCTCAGGGGTGAAGCGCTGGTCGAGGAGATCATGCAAGTGAAGTGAATAGCATAGTTCCAGATCCTGACAGTAAGTACTTCATTGGCCTTACTTTTGAGAAGCTTTAGTGATTCACTAATAAAATCTGTAATTTTGAATATTTTTTATAATACAAATATCTTTTCATTACAGTAAAAATCATCACATTTTAACTGGTCTTTACCAATCATTATCAGTATTCAAACTTTAGACATCCATATTGTAATGCTTTACGGCTACATTCATTGTTTTGCTAAAAACTGTATATGTGCGCATTTTCACATTGTGATGTTTTTAACTCTGTAACTAAAGGAACAAATCTAAGATGTTCATTAATGCACAACAAACCATTAAAACATTACACCAATTTTTAGGCCACAATATGAAATTTAAAAAATATCTGAATAAACATAAATCGATATATCGGGTTTATATTGGGTTTATATGCCCAGGAAACATAAAACACATACAGTTGTATGGGCTATTTCTCTTTCCTGATGAGGGTAAGAACTATAAGAAAATTAACAAATTTTATTGAAATGTTGTTCTTTTTCTCCACAGCTCTTGTAGTGAGATTTCTGACCAAACGGTTCATCTGGGAATATGATCCCACCCTCGGTAGGTCAAATTTTGTTTCATCCTTCTCTGTGATCAAAGTTTTGACCCAAAAGAGAGAATGACATTTTCTGTTGCAATGTTTTTAAGCATCTTGCAGCTATTTGGGAAGTGCTTTATCAAATCATGCAAAGAAGCCCTGTAAGAAGATGGATGTGCGTTGCATGCCATCTGTGCTTAGAACTCTGTGGAATTTTAATGCATAGAATGAAATCAGGTCAAACCAGAGACAAGGAGGAAATGGGTACAACTTGATGCTCTTCCATCAGTAAACGTAGCGTCATTCTAGTGGGAGAAAGAGGATGCAGCGGTCGTGGATAATTGGGTGTGGGAGAGAATGGCATGGGGAGGAGAGGGTAACAGTAATATAAAACTTGTGAATGCTCATTTTGGGAAAATGTATAAATAATCTATGTTTCTCCCCCTCTTCTCTCCAATGAATCTGATTTAAGCCTATTTAAAAGATAAAAAAGCAGCAAAAATTGATATCTCTGGATCTTGAAAGTAGCAGTAGTGTTAATGGATGAGGTATTTGTCACATGTATTTTTCATAGTCCAAAGCAGAGTACTTATTCGTAATCTATTTAGTTCTCATCTTCAAAATAACACTGAAAATCCATGGGTTCCAAATAAGCTACGATTTGACTCTGAATTAAGCCTTTGAGTTTTTGTTTGTTATGCTTCGGGACCTCAGTTGGTTTTGTAAAGGTCAACGTCTTTGAAATCCATATGAAGAGAGAGAGGCATACAGCATTTCATTACCGGGCACAGTGTCCCAGACGGAGCTGGCCTTACTCAGAATGATGAAGTGGGGCAAGGTGATTCCTGGTTTGTTTTTTGTTTTTGTGTTTATCACTACAAGGTTACACACATTTAGTTTAAAAGGGGGCTTTCTTTCCCCTTGTGCCTCCTTTCATTGCTTTCACTCATTCATCTGACAAGTATGTATTAAATGCCTCCTATGATGATTCTAGGTGCTGAGGATAAATCAATAGGCAGAGGGAGAAAACATGGGCTTTGGTTGAACTTCCAGTCTAATGAAGAGAGAAGAGTCAAAAAACAAATATATACATGTCAAATAGTGATAAGCATTACAAAGGGAAACTGAACAGGGAAGGGGATAGAGAGTGAGCTTATATTTTATCTAATCTTTAACTTTTTCATCTATAGAATTAATTTTACTGAGAGGTAAAAGGTGAAGACCCAACATCTTTTCCAAATAGTTGGCCAACTGTCTTCCTATTATTTACTGAACCATCCCCACCTTTCCCCACTGCTTCCAATGCTGCCTTTTTTTCATACATGGGAGGCATGTTCTAGATTTGCTTTTTACATCCAATGCCAGTACCACACTCTTTTGATAATTGTATGTTCCTGAGAACATGGTGAAACCCAGTAGAGAAAGCCTTCCTTCTTTACTTTTTTTACAGAATTATCTTGGCTACTATCTCTAGTTTATTCTTCCAGGTCAATTTTTAAAACTCTATCATAACATGACATAATTTTTATTGGAATTGCATTAAAACTATAAATTACTTTGAGAAGATTCACAGCTTTAAGATATTTAATCTTTTAATCTAAGAGAACAGCATGTCTCTACATTCATTTTTTGCTTTTAAATAAAATGGTTTTCAACATCAATAATTTTTGACATGTTTTAATATAGCCACAATCTAATCTTAAGATGATATATGTGGATCTAAAAATGCACTTGGTTTGAAAAAATCATTCATTATCTATTGTTTGCCCCATCTAAGTAAATGCTTACTCTCCTCTTATATTTTTATTACTTATCTAAAGTTTTATAAAGATTATAGTCCCTGAGAATCTTGATAATTTATGGGAGTTTAATAGAAAAATACTAATTTTATTTAGCTGTACCAGTACATCTCAATGAAAGATGAAGCTTCTAAAAAATGATCTCATAAAATTTTTGAGCTGTCTCTGAATATGTTCTAGTAACTAATGTTACTTTTTAATTAGTCTTGGGTGAACCATTTTCCCTTTGGTTTTATTCCTTCTGAGAAACGACAGCTATTAATAGAAATCTCCCGCATCAGTTATCTGTAACTCAGGCTTCCTTCACTAAGAATAATGAAATTTTGGGCTTCCCTGGTGGTACAGTGGTTGAGAGTCCTCCTGCCGATGCAGGGGACACGGGTTTGCGCCCCGGTCCGGGAGGATCCCACATGCCGCGGAGCGGCTGGGCCCGTGAGCCATGGCCGCTGAGCCTGCGCTTCCGGAGCCTGTGCTCCTCAACGGGTGAGGCCACAACAGTGAGAGGCCCGCGTAGCGCAAAAAAAAAAAAAAAAAAGAAGAATGAAATTTTATTGAGTGACCTTGTACCGTGCTGCTCCAAAAGGATTGCAGTTGCTAGGCAACAACAGCGCTCATCTGACTTCAGGAGTATCAGATAGATGACTCACTCCCAGGTGAGGCTTTCATTCAGTCACCCTGGAAACTGGATGTGTGTGTGTGTGTGTGTGTGTGTGTGTGTACACTCATGTACTAGAAGTCACTAATGTTCTAGCCTACAGGAGTTTCCAATCCATCTGATTCAAGATGAACCAAGCATTTCCTGTATGTAACTTCATACTATTATTATAGAGTTTCAAAACCACCATCCAAAGGGAAAGCTACCTAGAAAGTAAAATGGCGTATTTGCAAAGGACAGTTTTGAATTCTGAATGCACAGCCTTCCTCCAAAACATGGGGCCTTTTTTCAACCTGTAACAGAATTATTGTTCCATGAGATGCTGAAGACGATGAACACCATTCAACATGTTAACAACACGGGAATATCTATTGCTCTGAGATAATTCTATAAAGAAAATGCTTGCTACAGATAATTCTTGCTTCAGATAATTCTATAAAGAAAATAGCAAGTGATTCCCAAAATTTAGATTTTTTTTTTTAAGGAGAGGGACTATCACAGGAATTCCAGTTAGGGATGGAGGCTCAGAGGCTGAGGGAAAATTAAACATTCTGGTGGCACTTACATTTCATAAAAGAAGGAAATATTAGCCTCCAAGTGTTTTGAAGGATATAATCTAAGAAAAAATTCAATCCCTTACATTGGACAATTTTAGTTTTCCTTACATTTTTCTCATTTCGCCACGGACCAGTGAAATCTTTGTCAGAGGCCAGAGCTGGTCTGTGAATTGCATTAGAAAACCACCACTGGAGCCTATAGGATTTGGGACTTGGACCACCTAACCAGGAAAAACTCCTGATTGATGGAGGTGGCAGCAGTGTTCTGGGTGCAGGACAGCTTCTGTGTTCTGATTAGATTCCAAAAAAAGAACTGAATCTCTACCTCTGAGAGTCATATTACCTTCAGAAAATGCTGATCATGGCAGAGAACACAGACAAAGGCTTAGATCGTGTACAGTTGTGTGTGTATGTGTACCTATGCTTGTTGGGGGCAGTTGGAGAGAGAGAGAGAGACTACTACTACCTAGGAGGCACCTTACTCTGTGTTTGAATGGATTATGGTGTCTGTACTTGGTTAGTAAAGGCTCAGACAAGAGTGAGGGTAGGAAGTGGGAGACATATTGGACACACTGACACTTTGATTTTGAGATTGGTTCTTCCTGCCTGCATTACAATTCCCTCTGCTTGGAAAGGTTCATTCTAAGAGAGAGACACACCCAGAACAAATGCTCTCAACTGGATACTAAAGCAGAGGTGCTCAGACAACTCACAGAACTATTTAATATTGGCACAGCAAGGAACTTTGAGATCGTCATTTGGCAAATAAGGAAGCAAGTCCAAAGAAGTAAATTTATCCAAGATTACGTGGCTAGTTTGTGGTTAGACCAGCAATAGAACTCCCGTTAGTACAATTCCCACTATAGCATAAATAAACATTACTGTCATTGTTACTGTACTAGCCAAGTGTCCATATTAAAATGCTGAAATTTGCAGAAGAGCTAAATTAGTAAAAGGATTAATCACACAAAACATCCCTTTGAGCATCAGCTTCTTTTAGTATACAAAATATACTTCTGTTTATAAAATGATAATGAATATAGGTTATAAATCATGTATCTCTCATATACAGTGAACTTCAGATATATGTTTAATATATATATATATTTAATATGCCTAATTCCGTCTTGAAACTAATATTGACCTTACAGTATACAATATTTGGTTCACTTCAAAGTATCTCTTAAACAATCATTCTCCGTAACATTCAAGAAAAAAGACTAAAAATTATCATTCTCTGTTAGTATGAAAAAAAGAAAAGTGTTTCCACCCTCCAAACACATACACATTTATTCTCATGTTTTAGAATGAATAGTAGAATTTCACTCCAAAGTACTTAGTACATTTTTTAGAATTATCTTCGGATAATTCTAGCACACGATGTACAAGGTTTTGCCTCTGTAAGCAATGTTTCCACTGTTTTACATGTAGACATGGGTTCCTAATGAGAGAGAGAAGGGGCTTAAAGAAAAAAATGCTTCAAACGATATGAAACCAGTGTTCAGCTTAGATGAAATCACTGCTACCACCCGCTGCTCTGTCTGTGGCTAACATTCCCTCATTTCCTGCCTTTCAACGTTTCCGTTTCGGTTAACAAACAGCCAAAGAATTGCACAACTTCATACCATTTTCATTATATTTTATTCCCCCCCTACTGTGACCTTCTGTGGTTGAAATACATATCCTATTTATCATGGGGGCAACTGAGAAAAATGTCCCTGTCAGACAACTTTTGGTGCAAAGAGATGGGCTAGAGCCCGGAACTCTTGTTTTCCAGGCTCCAGGGCTGATGCCAGTCCTTTCAAAGGGAAGGCAGCACAAAGGGCACTGCAGAGCAGTGGAGAGAGAAACAAAAAGGGCATGGATCCTAGCTGTGTGCTGCCCTCTGGCCTCTCCTCTTCAGGCTGGAGCACTGAAGATGAAAAGGAAATAACTGAGAGAAAACTTCTAGATGAGTAGCTACTGTAAATGGTATTTTAGAGCATTCAATTAGACAAAACAATAATCTCCCATTTAACATAGAAGAGTAGGGGGATGGAGTGATCTAGAATTGAGAATCATTGTACATACCACATAGGGATTACGTATTATTGGAAAATGACAGTAACGTAAAATACACTTGTTAAAATCTATTGAACATAATCCCATTTTCATTTTTTAAAATGGAGGAATAGTGATTCACAATAGTATATTAGTTTCAGGTGTACGACATCGTGATTCAATTTTTTATAGATTACACACTATATAAAGTTATTATAAACTATTGGTTATATTCCCTGAACTGTACATTTATTTACAATAGCCAAAATATAGAAGCACCCTAAATGTCCATGGCCAGGTTATCATTTATATGTGGAGTCTAAAACAAAACAAAACTTCATTTTAAAATTTTATTTTTCAGCAAATACGTTCGCAATGGGCCATGCCTATGGCAATGATCATTACACACGACTGATGGCAGGTCGAAGGCTAGCTTGGCTATAGCGCTGCTTAGTTCAGTTTCCTTTCTGTGGCTTCTATTTTGAGTAGGAGACTTGATTTACAACAAAGTTACTTAAAACTGTGGTCAGAAAAGAACTGCAAAATAGTTGATGAGCTGAAGAAATGAAAGTCAGAAACATGAGACAGATAGAGAAGAAATGAAATAAAAACACTGGTTTACTGGCTACCCTGATGAGAAAGAAACTTCTAAGTTTTAGTTAGTTGCTTGGTTAGTGATTGGGTACCTGAAGTGCAAATAACTGAGTTAATTGAGTTAATACTTCCGTTAATCATGCTGCTGTTTTCCTGACACCGTGTCATGTGTACGTGAAGCCTTTATATTATTTCACTTTATTTTTCCTGCATCCCCTCTTCTGCCATTCATTGCCCTCCTCTTTCCCATAGGTACATAATCTAATATGGCTGCTACTTAGCACAGCGGTTCAAAGCCTAAATTCCTAAAGCCAATCTTCTGGGTTCCAGTCTCAACTGTACCTACCACTTAACACCTGTGTCACCTTCAGCAACTTATTAAATGTTGTTGTGCCTCAGTTTCTTCACATAAAATAGATCTGATAGTAATACATACTGCATGAAATATTTGTAAGGAGTAAATGAGTTAACATAAGTAAAGCGTTTAGAACCATTCGTGTTCAAATGACAAGCAGTATGTGCTAGCTATTACATATTTTTTGAAAAAAGTATTTTTCTATATATGCATATACTTTAAGTTTATATACATTTTATCATGCTGTAGATCTACCTATAGAGGTAATCATGTGGTTTTTTTTCTTTAGTCCTTTAATGTGTTAATTGCACTAATAGTTATAAACACTTTGCGTTACTGAAATAAACTCTACTAGTTTATGATGTACTTTTCTTATTACACTGTTGGATTCAACTGGGTAATACTTTATTTAGAATTTTTGAATCTATGTTTAAGAATAAAATTAGGACTTCCCTGGTGGCGCAGTGGTTGAGAGTCCGCCTGCCGATACAGGGGACACGGGTTCGTGCCCCGGTCCGGGAAGATCCCACATGCCGCAGAGCGGCTGGGCCCGTGAGCCATGGCCGCTGAGCCTGGGCGTCCAAAGCCTGTGCTCCGCAACGGGAGAGGCCACAGCAGTGAGAGGGCCGCGTACCGCAAAAGACAAACAAACAAATTTACTTATTGGGCTTCCCTGGTGGCGCAGTGGTTGAGAGTCCGCCTGCCGATGCAGGGGACACGGGTTCATGCCCTGGTCCAGGAAGATCCCACATGCCGCGGAGCGGCTAGGCCCGTGAGCCATGGCCGCTGAGCCTGCGCGTCCGGAGCCTGTGCTCCGCAATGGGAGAGGCCACAACAGTGAGAGACCCGCATAACCCAAAAAAAAAAAAAAAAAAAAAAAAAAGAATAGAATTAGGCTACAATTTTTTCTCTTCGTATTACTTTTGCAATACTTCTTGTTGGAGTTTGTGTAATGGGTAGCTATTCTTTTTTTTTGTTTTTCTAGAACAGCTTCTTTAATGTTTAATAGCAATCTCCTATAAAGCCAATTGAGTGCAGTTATTTCATTATGACAAAGAGAAATCTACAATCAGCATTTAAATTTCTTTACCCACTATTGATCTACTTGTGTTCTATTTCTCATTACAACAATCTGTGTATTTTTTTCTCTCACAAAATTTATCAAGTGTTTGAAATTTGTTTGGTATACAGTTCATAATATTATTTTATTTTTATTACTATTTCACCAGAATGTGTAATTATTTCCCCTTTTTATGCTAAATTTTGTTTGATCGCACCTTCTCTCTTAATTTATTAGTCAACATTGCCAGATTTTTACCTTTCCTCCACCCTTTTTTTTAAAATTTTTCAAGCACCGTGCTTTGGTTTTGTCAACCTTATCTAATGTTTTCTCTTTTACTTCTTTCCTCATATCTTCTTGGATTTATTCTGTTTTCCTCTTCTAACAGTTGAGTTGAATAATTTGCTCACTTTTTTCAGTTCTTCCTTTTTGTCATGTCATCATTTGGAGTAAGACAAGTACATTAGCTCACTCAAACCTGCCTCTGGTCTCTTCCCCCGCCTCCAACCTGATATATTGTTGTTATCTAGAACTGTAATTCTGGATTGCTTTTGTTGTAGTTTCACTGCTTTGCTTGGCTCCATTAGGATCCTGAATTCAGTTTTGCTGATGAGAAGCCCAGGGTCAATCTGAATCACATGCTTTTGTAGGTGATGGGCTTTTTTCCTTTAGATCCTTTAAAATTTTCCTCTTTGTCATTGATAGCCTTACATTTTGTTGTAACAGGTTGAGACATGGGACTTTTTTCCTTGTGTGTCCTGTTAGTTCTTTGTTAAAACTTATTTTATTGAAGTATAGTTGGTTTACAATATTGTGTTAATTTCTGCTGTCCAGTGAAGTGATTCAGTTATACATATATACATGCTTTTTCATATTCTCTTCCATTATGGTTTATCACAGGATATTGAATATA
Source organism: Phocoena sinus (assembly GCF_008692025.1). Lineage (NCBI taxonomy): Eukaryota > Metazoa > Chordata > Mammalia > Artiodactyla > Phocoenidae > Phocoena > Phocoena sinus. Next base: position 91,320,897 of record NC_045772.1, read on the forward strand.
GTTCCCTGTGCTATACAGTAGGACCTTGTTGTTTATCTATTCTATACTGTCAGTCCTTTTGATATGAAGTAGTTCAATGCCTCTCATCCTGGGAAATTCTCAGTCACTACAACCTCAAATATTTTCCATTCTTCTATGGATTTTATTCTCTCTTTGAGGCTGATTTTATAGTAGAAAATAACATGTCTATTTCTATTATCCATATCTCTTATATTTTACTTTCACATTTGCCTTCTTATCATTTACTAGTGCTTTCAGGGAGAGTTCTTCAACCTGAACTTCATCCACTTAATCAGTTATTGAGTGCTTTATGACAGTTGTTCTAGTTTTCATATAAAGCAGCACCATTTTAACTTCTGGTTTCCATTTCACGTTCAGGGGCACACTCAGCCACCTGGTGCCCTTGGCCCTGCTAACTTCTCCTGACTCCAGCAGAGCTTGGGGACTACTCTGATATCATCCTACCAGCCTCCGGCTGGTATTGAACTGCTGCCATTTTTCTACCTTGAAGAGGCAACATGAACTTTGCTTTGTTCCCTCTCCCCTCCATGCTGCCCAGCCCTCCTCCATGTTGGGTAACTGTTCCTCACCAACCCCCAGTCACTGGGGTCCAACCACCTTCTACTGCCCCAAGGGTCCCTCATAGCTTTACACAGTCATTTTTTACATGGATAGCCATCCACTTCCCTCTAATGTTTATTACATTCCTAGGGTTGAGGTCTAGATAGAAATGAACAGCTTCTGTCTATATGCCATCTTGTCTGGAACAGGAATTAACATGATTCCAGAAACTGGAGTTTTAGGAGTATGAAGGTAGAATGCACTTGTGGGAATCACGTTCTCATTTTAGGATGTAGAGGCCTCATTCTAGAAGGAAGAGAGCATCAGGAAGCTGGCCTCATGGGAGAATAAAATAAGAGGCAAAGACTTCCTGGGATGCACATTCCCTTATGCTATAAAAACAGACATACTCCTGTCAATAATTGGTAAGTCTAAGCATCAAATTAAATCATGAACTTATTTACCTTTTCACCTTCTTTTTCACCTTTCATCAGAATCAACCTACCGACACCAAGCAACCATTGATGATGAAGTTGTCACCATGGAGATACTGGATACTGCTGGCCAGGTGAATGAGGAATAAGCTAAAATATTTTCTGGATCAAATAAAAATAAGATGTGCATAATATGAACAAAATTAAGATACTTTCCTATAATTAACTAATGATGCCTAAAGACTTTTTAAATTTAATTACCTAGTTATTTTAAATACAATATTAACTTATTTCCAACAGTATTAACTTATTTGCATATGCATCCTTATGTAAATTACCCACTATTCCAAAGGGGTTTTAGAAATATCATAACATTCACATAATATCATCTAGAATAGAATTGCCCACCTATATTTTGTGGAGTTGGAGAGATCTTCCAAAACTCCCATTGGAATGCTGTGATAAAGTTAAACAGATATCATTACTGGAGAAGTTCTCAGAGCCTTAATATGCTTATGTATAAGGTGAATCTTTAAGAAATTTACTATATATTATATTCTAAACTTGTATGACCTTAGAATCTTTTTTTGGAATACTTCATTTTAAGAATCCCTTCTGTAATATTCTTTTCAGACCTCACCACATCCGATTGAAAATTTGAGTCACATCACTGAACAATAGTAACTTATTTAAAAATGAAACTAACATAAATTTGTTTTGTAGCCCGTCGTTCTGAAATTATAAACAAGTTCATAGGTAGGTTTGGTTCCCAAGATTAGGCATGACCACTAAGAATGAGGGTTAGGCAGCTGAAGGATTTCATGGTGCTTTTCAGTTACTTGGGATCCCAAGAAGACTTGAATTAAAGTATTTAATCCAAGAAGTATACTTGCAGCTAATTATACAGTTTTCCTTCTCATCACTACCTGCTCCCTATATATGCTCTCTCCTTCCAGCACTGATTCTAAAGAGAGGCAGCAGGGAAATACTTGCCTGCAGAAATCATTTGAGCCTATAAAGGCAATGCATTTTCAAATCACACATGCTGCCTTCTTAGGAAGCAGGGATCACCCACTTTGAGAATCACTGCAAATGAGGTTCTGTCATTATTGGGACTGCATAATATTTGGAGGGTGTTGAGATAGAAAAAGAAGCCCAAATCCCCAGGCTTTGAGTTTGACTCTCTATACAAGTTTTCACTGTTTTTCTGTCCTGGGGGCTAATTGTCTCTAATCTGAAGAGAGAAAAAAATTTAAAAAAAAATCAAAACCAGTTCACTATGCCGTGCCTCTAATCCTGATCTCAAAGGATGGGATAAGGTCTACTTGTCTGTTACCTACCGGCCAATTCTTTATTTGTGATGAAAAGTCTCAGAGGCAATATGCTCAACTAAGAGTATAATTTCTTTATAGTTCTTGGGATTACACACTTAACGATGTGGCAAGAAAAAAATCAGAAGCCGAAAGTTAGGTTCTATGCAGTTAGAAAATGTTTCGTTCCCTAAGTAATGCTTCTACTCTAAACTGATTGAGAAGGTCAGCTTGTTCAGGCAGACTACCAAGAAATTTTAATGACACTGAACATAAGGAATAGTCATTAAGGGATCACCGTTAGCATTTGCAGCATCTACACAGGGCAATTACTGCCAGGTCTCCCGACTGCCGTATTTTCCTTGCCAACAGGAAGACACCATTCAGAGGGAAGGACACATGCGATGGGGGGAAGGCTTTGTGCTGGTCTATGACGTTACTGACCGAGGAAGTTTTGAGGAAGTGCTGCCACTTAAGAACATCCTGGATGAGATCAAAAAGCCCAAGAATGTGACTCTCATCTTGGTTGGAAACAAAGCTGACTTGGACCACTCCAGACAGGTTAGTACAGAAGAAGGGGAGAAGCTGGCCACAGAATTAGCATGTGCTTTTTATGAGTGTTCTGCCTGTACCGGGGAAGGGAACATCACCGAGATATTCTACGAGCTGTGTAGAGAGGTACGTCGCCGGAGGATGGTCCAGGGCAAGACGAGGCGACGCAGCTCCACCACGCACGTCAAGCAAGCCATTAACAAGATGCTCACCAAAATCAGCAGTTAGGCAGCTCTGTTCTTGTGAAGGCCCTGCTCAGGTGGGTTGGGTAAATGGAAACACTTTCTTGCCCCTTTCCCCTTTTTCTCCCCCCAAATAAAATACTCCATTCCTTGTTCTGACTCTGGGAAACATCTGGGCTTCCCACTGGTCCCAGCCTCCCATATGTTGGGAAGTTATAGAGTGTTTTAATGCAATTTCAGTGCTGACAATCTCTCTTTTGCCTGCTTGAATAAAATATGCTCTTTTGCAGTTTGAACATGTAATCACCAGATTCTGCAATGGCTGTGTTCATATTAAGATATTTTTAGGCATCTTCACCTTGCTTCGATAGGTGGAAGTCTTTTCAAAGGCATTTTTAAATTCCATTCCTTGTCAAAGTCTACAAATGATCACCCTAAAAGTATAAGATAATAGAAAATACAGTGAAAACACAGGAAGAGTACCTAAGATGTTGGACCAGGGAATAGAGCCTTAGTTTCTATTTGAAGTGAGGATTTTTCTGAATTATCTTAAATCATCTAGTTTTTCTTTAACCCTTGTTTTGTTCTTAAATTCAAACATGCTCTCACAAAGTTTTCCATTGTCATAGAGAGTTTCATTTCAATTTGAGTTGGTTCTCTCCTTGATCTATTGATCATTGCACCCTAATTCTTCTTCTGTGGCTCCAACAAGATTTAATTATAACAAAGGCAGCAGGACCCCTCAATTCAAATCCTCCTGGACCATTTCTCACCAAGCCCAGGGCGATGTAAAGACGAAGGGAATCTTTTCACCAAGCCCTGACTTTATTGAATGCTAATAGAGGATTTGGAATTAGAGGTGTCTGGTTCATTTCTCCCTCTGGTTATCATCTTAGAAGAAAGACAACATTCAAAACAACAGGAAAATTAAGAATGTGGCTTAACTACTCTTCCGTTGGGGAGCCCAGGCTTTGTGGCAGGCACAGTAAGAAGAACCAGCCTCTGATTCATTAAGTTGGCTATGTGGCTTCTAATATTTCAGATAAATTAATTCACTTAGGAGAATTCAGAAAAGGATGAGTGATTAGAGTTCCCTATGCCTGAATAAATGCGTATAAAACAGATTCTTATATTGAGAAAGTACAGTCTATAATTGATAAAGCTTTATGATTCTTTTTTCCCTATTATGCCCCCATATATCAAGATTTGGGCACTTTACTTTAGAAGAAAATATATATCTTTTACATATGTGTGTATTTATAAATGCATAGATATATGTATAAAAATTTGTAAGAGTTGGAGGCTTTAATTCACCAATGCATTTGGACAATGCAGACAGTGTAACTGACTATTTTATGTGAATATAATAAAAAGCATAACTTTCACATTCTGTGACCTTCAGGCAGTCTTTCTTGTGATAACATAAAAAGTTCGTAGTTTTAGGAGAGACTTCAAGAGCTTGTTGGATTGCAGAGCTGACGAATCAGTGAACGTGATATAGAAAAGAAGCACCTGAACAGCTCTGTTCTTGTGAAGGTCCTGTGGAGGTGGGTCAGGAAATTGGAACCACTTGAATAGAATAATAGCTACATTTTTAGAGTGCTTAGGTGCTATTTTAGGCGCCTTATGTACTATCTCATCATATTCTCACAATACCCCTATGCAAGAGATAGTATTATGATCACAGTTGCAAGGATAAAGATACTGAGCCACAAGGGAAAACAAGTTTGCACAGCTATTTAGTGGGCAGAGCCGGGATTTGAACCCAGAGAGGCCAAGTCAGACAGTAGAGCCCATACTATGATTCACTATGGTATATTAGTAGGCTGAGATATGGCTCTTGTTCTTGAGCTGTGGAATGAAGACACAGGAAGGAGAAAATGTAGGGAAGACTTGTTTCATTTATGCTTTCATTCATTCATGAACAAATATTTACAGATAAACTGGGCATGTAACTTGACATGTTAGTCCATTTGATGGTTTCTGAGCTGAATCTTGAAGAATACAGTTGACCCTTGAACAATGGCGGGGATTAGGGGCGCCGACTCTCCACACAGTTGAAAATCTGTGTGGAATTTTTGACTCCCTCCAAAACTTAATTACTAATGGCCTACCGTTGACCAGAAGCCTTACCAATAAAATAAACAGTCGACTGACACATATTTTGTATGTTGTATGCATTATATACTGTATTCTTACATAAATGAAGCTAGAGAAAAGAAAATGTTATTAAGAAAATCATAAGGAAGAGAAAATACTTTTACAATACTGTACTGTACTTATCAATACCGTAAGTCTACATCATCGGTTTACAAGATGAATCATCCGTCAGTACCTACAGCAATATTGTCTCATATGATACAAAACACTGTAGATGTAATACGTATTACTAACGCTAAATGTCAAAAATGGAAAGACCATGTGAAAAAGAAATTCATATTTGCTTCATGCATTGATAACGAGGAAGCTGCAATATGAATGCTTTATGGTAGCCTAGTGTAATCAAAATGATTACTTCACGATAGCCTAGCCTATACTCTAATGAATGAATGGTTATAACAGTATGGTATACAGCATTACAGTCATATTCATAATACAGTATTGGAAACATTTACATTTTTTAAAAAAACACTTACCCATGACGATAGGCTGGCAGGTAATTTCTTCAATTAGGAGAGAGCAGTATACTGTACTGTAATGTAATTTTTTGAACACAATGTTATAAAATGGTAAGAAAACAAACACATTATTAATTTTATGTTAAATATCACTCACCTTATGCCTATGTAAGGATAGACTAGTATCTACATGTTTTATGCATTCATGACATACCTTTTTCTTAATTATTTCGATATTTCTAGGCTATGAGTTTTGTCGGCAGGTTTTTTCGTATTATCACAAATCTCCAAAAATCTTTCCAGTATGTTTGTTGAAAAAAAAAAATCCACATAGAAGTGACCCATGCTGTTCAAATCTATGTTGTGCAAGGGCCAACTGTATGTACAAGTTATCCAGGAAAGGAAGATGGTGAAAATATCTAGGCAAAAAGAATAGCGTGGAACCAAAAGATGGAGACATGAAAGGTGATGGTAAGTATAGTAATTAAAAGAGTTTGGAGAGCCACGTGTATCATTCTTCAGGAAGAAAAGGGAAGGGAAGCAGAGAGAAGGGATAAGAGAAAGAAAAAGGATAAAGGATTTGGAAGTAAGAAAAAGTATCAAAAATTCATAGAACTACAAGTTTAGGTAATTGCATCTTAAAGGACCAAGTAGGTAACTTAGCTGTAATTCATTTTCAGTCCATTTAGACAAGGATAGGGAAAATGAGAGCAGAGTAAAATTGTTTTTAAAACGTCCTCTTCTAGAAACATAGTCTCTTTCATTCTCTCGTACTCTACTTGGAGATGAAGCTCAGCCAGTGCCCATTAACAGCACGCTCCTAAGGAGGCCTAGTGTGATACCTGGATGCTGCCTTAAGTCAAACACGAAGGAAGTGAAATTCACAGTCACCAACACCAGCATCTTCCTTAGACGTATGCATACAAATCCAGACCTGTTAAAACATAGAACCACTGGCAAAAGTACCAAGTGGTAATTACAGAAGAACATGAGATTGCACAAATATAAATTAGTTATTCCTCTCATGCCTCAGGTTTATCCATAAATGAAGATGATAAACAAGTCGGTTTTTTTCACACAGTATTTTAATGATGGAAACGTGTGTTCTTGAACAATAATGATGAGTTGTTATCATCACACTACCACTACCAACGTTTGCTTTTTGGTAATTGCTTTTCTTTCAAGAGTCCAAAGACTTTTTTCTATATATTGTGTTTGTACTCATATGACTCACAGCACAGAAAGAAGAGACCCGTTAGTCAGGACCTTTCTTTTAAATAATATATGTAATACGTACATATACAAAGATAAACACAACATCTTGCATTCTAAGTATGATACCAAACAAGCTGTCTTATTAAAACAGCCTATGCTCACTTTGAGGATAAGGAACTAGTCAGTTCACTTGGCCAAATTTAATCAGAGTAAAGTTGAATTCAGAGTAAAGTTGTCCTGAGCTAATAACTTATTGGGACAGTCTGAGAAAAAATAAAGACAAATATTTTTTTCTCCATAGGTCTGACATGCTGCATTTAGCAAATTCTGTATTCCCACATATATGGGTCTATTTTGAGACTGTTTGTTCTGTTTCATTGGTCTGTTTGTTTGTTCATGCTCTAGAACCATGGTATTTTAAAATTTGAGCCTGGTAATATAATTACTCCTGTTATAACATGTTTGGTTTTTTTTGGTCAGAGAGCATTTGCTCTTTATTTTCATGTAAATTTTATGTTCACCCTGCATTACCACGTAGTAAGGGTAGTAAACTTGCTTCTTTGTGACTGGAATAATGATACTCCCAGGGGTGATCAAAATTAAGAATAAATTTTTTGGTCTGGACATTACTGTACTCTGGGACTATATAACTGTTGGGTCTAAAAATAGAAAATAGAATCAGAAGGAAGATTTTCTGTTAGTGCTTAGAACCCAGTGTCTATTTTTTCCCAAGCCTTATTGAGATATAACGGACAAAACATTGTGCAAGTTTAAGGTGTACAACATGATATTTGATACATGTGTGTATTGTCAAATGATTACCACAATAAGGTCTGTTAACATGTTCATCACCTCACATAATTACCTTTTCTTTTCTGTGGTGAGACTACTTAAGGTTTACTGTCTTAGCAACTTTCAAATATATAAAACAGGCGGTGTCAGCACCCAACAAAACAAAAATTGCAATGTCTGCATCTAGTCAAAAATTACCATGAATGTTGGAAATAGGAAAATATGACCCATAAATAGGAGAAAAATCAACCAATAGAAACATACCAAGAAATGCTAGATGACAGCATAACAAACAAGGAACTTAAGACAGTTATTATAAATATGCTACATATGCCTAACAAGGTAGAAAGAGACGTGAACATTATGAGGACAGAAATGAAAGCTGTAAACAAGGCCTAATTGTAACTTCTAGAGACGGAAAATGCAATATCTGAAATAATAAAACACTGAGTAGGATTAACATCAGATGAGATCCTAAAAAATATTACCAGTGAACTTAATGACATAGTACTTGAAACAATCCAAAATGAAGCAAAGAGAGGAAAAAAGACAATAATAAACAGAGAATCGGTGACATCTGAAACAAAATCAAGCAATCTAACATACATATAATTATGGTCCCAGAAATAAAGGAAAGGGATGGTGGGATAGAAGAAAGTATTTGAATAAATAACAGTGAAAACTTTCTCAAATTATAAGCTCACAGCTCCAAGAAACTCAGTAGACACCAAGTAAAAAAAGCAGAGGAAACACACCAAGGAACATCAAAATCAAATTCCTGAAAAATAATGCAAAAGAGAACATTTTAAAAGCAGCCAAGGGTAGGGGGTACTGGATGGAAACACATATGTATAGTGGAACAAAGGCTGATAAAATGTAATTATATTATTTGAAGGTAGACAGTGATAAGTTGAATTAGTATATTATAAATCTTAGAATGACCATTAAAAACAAAAGCAAGAACAAAAACATAGAGAGATGTAGCTAATAGGTCAATAGTGTTTATAGAATGGAATCATAAGAAATACACAATTCAAAAGAAGGCAGAAAAAAGAGGAAATAAAGGAACAAATAACAGATGGGATAAATAGAAAATAAGAGCTAGATGGTGGCTTTAAACATAATCATATTTTTAACTACATTAATTGTAACAAGTGGGAACAGACCACAGAGGGTCTCAAGGGAACATTTCTAGGATGACAGAACTAGCCTATACTATGATTGCTGTGGTGGTTATATGACTACATACATTTTCTAAAGCTCGTCAGTTTGTAAACTTAAAATTAGCTTCTTTATTGTATGTGAATTATATCTCAAAAATGTTGAGCAGAAAAAGAAATATATCTTTCAGCTGGGAATTCAGCAAGGAGGGCACATCAAAGAAAGCCATCCTGAAAACTATTTAAAGCAAATGTTCAGGGGAGACCAAGATGGCAGAGGACTAAGACGTGGAAATCACCTTCCTCCCCACAAACACATCAGAAATACATCTACACATGGAACAACTCCTACAGAACACCTACTGAACGCTGGCAAAAGACCTCAGACCTCCCAAAAGGCAAGAAACTCCTCCACGTACTTGGATAGGGCAAAAGAAAAAAGAATAAACAGAGAGAAAAGAATAGGGACGGTACCTGCACCAGCGGGAGGGAGCTGTGAAGGAGGAAAGGTTTGCACACACTAGAAGCCCCTTCGCGGGCGGAGACTGCGGGTGGCGGAGGGGAAAGCTTCGGGGTTGCGGAGGAGAGCACATCAACAGGGGTGCAGAGAGCAAAGCGGAGAGATTCCCGCACAGAGAATCGGTGCCGATCAGCACTCACCAGCCCGAGAGGCTTGTCTGCTCACCCGCCAGGGCGGGCAGGGCTGGGAGCTGAGGCTCGGGCTTCGGTCGGAGCGCAGGGAGAGGACTGGGGTTGGCGGCGTGAACACAGACTGCAGGGGGTTACTGCGCCACGGCTAGCCGGGAGGGAGTCCGGGGAAAAGTCTGGACCTGCCGAAGAGGCAAGAGACTTTTTCTTCCCTCTTTGTTTCCTGGTGCGCGAGGAGAGAGGATTAAGAGCGCTGCTTAAAGGCGCTCCAGAGACCGGCGCGAGCCGCGGCTAAAAGTGCGGACCCCAGAGACGGGCATGAGATGCTAAGGCTGCTGCTGCCGCCACCAAGAAGCCTGTGTGCGAGCACAGGTCAATATCCACACCCCACTTCCAGGGAGCCTGTGCAGCCCGCCACTGCCAGGGTCCCGTGATCCAGGGACAACTTCCCCGGGAGAACGCACGGCACACCTCAGGCTGGTGCAACGTCACGGAGGCCTCTGCCGCCGCAGGCTCGCCTCGCATCCGTGCCCCTCCCTGCCCCCGGCCCGAGTGAGCTGAGCCCTCGAATCAGCGGCTCCTTTAACCCCGTCCTGTCTGAGCGAAGAACAGACGCCCTCCGGCGACCTACACGCAGGGGCGGGGCCAAATCCAAAGCTGAACCCCGGGAGCTGTGAGAACAAAGAAGAGAAAGGGAAATCTCTCCCAGCAGTCTCAGGAGCAGGGATTAAATCTCCACAATCAACTTGATGTACCCTGCATCTGTGGAATACATGAATAGACAACGAATCATCCCAAAATTGAGGAGGTGGACTTTGGGAGCAACGAGATATATATATATGGTTTTTTTTTTTCCTTTTTCTCTTTTTGTGAGTGTGTATGTGTATGCTTCTTTGGGTGATTTGGTCTGTATAGCTCTGCTTTTACTATTCATCCTAGTGTTCTGTCTGTCCTTTTTTTTTCTTTTCTTTTTTTTATTACTTTTTAATGTTTTTTATTTTTAATTTTAATAACTTTATTTTATTCTATTTTATATTTTTCTTTCTTTCATTCATTCTTTTTTTTCTCCCTTTTCTTCTGAACCGTGCGGCTCACAGGGTCTTGGTGCTCTGGCCGGGTTTCAGGCCTGAGCCCCTGAGGTGGGAGAGCCGAATTCAGGACACTGGCCCCCCAGAGACCTCCCATCTGCACGTAATATCAAACGGCAAAAGCTCTCCCAGAGATCTCCATCTCAACACAAAGACCCAGCTCCACTCAACTACCAGCAAGCTGCAGTGCTGGACACCCTATGCCAAACAACTGGCAAGACAGAAAAACAACCCCACCCATTAGCACAGAGGCTGCCTAAAATCATAATAAGGTCACAGACACCCCAAAGCACACCACCAGACATGGTCCTGCCCACCAGAAAGACAAGATCCAGCCTCATCCACCAGGACATGGGCACCAGTCCCCTCCACCAGGAAGCCTACACAACCCACTGAACCAACCTTAGCCACTGGGGATAGACACCAAAAACAACTGGATCGACGAACCTGCAGGCTCCAAAAAGAAGACCCCAAACACAGTAAGTTAAGCAAAATGAGAAGACAGAGAAGCACACAGCAGATGAAGGAGCAAGGTAAAAACCCACCAGACCAAACAAATGAAGAGGAAATAGGCAATCTACCTGAAAAAGAATTCAGAGTAATGATAGTAAAGATGATCCAAAATCTTGGAACTAGAATAGAGAAAATACAAGAAACATTTAAAAAGGACCTAGAAGAACTAAAGAGCAAACAAACAATGATGAACAACACAATAAATGAAATTGAAAATATCAATAGCAGAATAACTGAGGCAGAAGAACAGATAAGTGACCTGGAAGATAAAATAGTGAAAATAACTACTGCAGAGCAGATTAAAGAAAAAAGAATGAAAAGAATTGAGGACAGTCTCAGAGACCTCTGGGACATTAAACGCACAAACATTCGAAGTGTAGGGGTCCCAGAAGAAGAAGGGAAAAAGAAAGGGACTGAGAAAATATTTGAAGAGATTATAGTTGAAAACTTCCTTAATATGGGAAAAGAAATAGGTAATCAAGTCCAGGAAGCACAGAGAGTAGCATACATGATAAATCCAAGGAGAAACATGCCAAGACATTAATCAAACTATCAAAAATTAAATACAAAGAAAAAATACTAAAAGCAGCAAGGGAAAAACAACAAATAACATACAAGGGAATCCCCTAAGGTTAACAGCTGATCTTTTAGCAGAAAATCTGCAAGCCAGAAGGGAATTGCAGGACATATTTAAAGTGGTGAAAGGGAAAAACCTACAACCAAGATTACTCTATACAGCAAGGATCTCATTCAGATCTGATGGAGAAATTAAAACCTTTAGAGACAAGCAAAAGCTAAGAGAATTCAGCACCACCAAACCAGCTTTACAACAAATGCTAAAGGATATTCTCTAGGCAAGAATCACAAGAGAAGGAAAAGACCTACAATAACAAACCCAAAACAATTAAGAAAATGGTAATAGGAACATACATATCAATAATTACCTTAAACATGAATGGATTAAATGCTCAAAACAAAAGACACAGGCTTGCTGAATGGATACAAAAACAAGACCCATATGTATGCAGTCTACAAGATACCCACTTCAGACCTAGGGGCACATACAGACTGAAAGTGAGGGGATGGAAAAAGATATTCCATGCAAATGGAAATCAAAGAAAGCTGGAGTAGCAATTCTCATATCAGACAAAATAGACTTTAAAATAAAGACTATTACAAGAGACAAAGAAGGATACTACATAATGATCAAGGGATCAATCCAAGAAGATATAACAATTGTAAACATTTACACACCCAATATAGGAGTACCTCAATACATAAGGCAAATGCTAACAGCCATAGAAGGGGAAATTGACAGTAACACAATAATAGTAGGGGACTTTAACATGCCACTCTCACAAATGGACAGATCATCCAAAATGAAAATAAAAAAAGAAACACAAGCTTTAAATGATACATTAAACAAGAAGGACTTAATTGATATTTATAGGACATTGCATCCAAAAACAACAGAATACACTTTCTTCTCAAGTGCTCATGGAACATTCTCTAGGACAGATGATATCTTGGGTCACAAATCTAGCCTTGGTAAATTTAAGAAAATTGAAATCATATCAAGTATCTGTTCCGACCACAGTGCTATGAGACTAGATATCAATTACAGGAAAAAATCTGTAAAAGATACAAACACATGGAGGCTAAACAATACACTACTTAATAACCAAGGCATCACTTAAGAAATCAAAGAGGAAATCAAAAAATACCTAGAAACAAATCACAATGAAAACACAATGACCCAAAACCTAGGGGATGCAGCAAAAGCAGTTCTAAGAGGGAAGTTTATAGCAATCCAATCCTACATCAAGAAACAAGAAACATCTCAAATAAACAACCTAACCTTACACCTAAAGCAATTAGAGAAAGAAGAACAAAAAAACCCCAAAGTTAGCAGAAGGAAAGAAATCATAAAGATCAGATCAGAAATAAATGAAAAAGAAATGAAGGAAATGATAGCAAAGATCAATAAAACTAAAAGCGTGTTCTTTGAGAAGATAACAAAATTGATAAACCATTAGCCAGATTCATCAAGAAAAAAAGGGAGAAGACTCTAATCAACAGAATCAGAACTGAAAACGGAGAAGTAACAATGGACACTGCAGAAATACAAAGGATCATGAGAGATTACTACAAGCAGTTATATGCCAATAAAATGGACAACCTGGAAGAAATGGACAAATTCTTAGAAAAGCACCACCTTCCGAGACTGAATCAGGAAGAAATAGAAAATATAAACAGAGCAATCACAATTCTGAAGTTGAGACTGTGATTAAAAATCTTCCAGCAAACAAAAGCCCAGGACCAGATGCATTCACAGGCAAATTATATCAAACATTTAGAGAAGAGCTAACATCCATCCTTCTCAAAGTCTTCCAAAACATAGTAGAGGGAGGAACACTCCCAAACTCATTCTGCGAGACCACAATCACCCTGTTACCAAAACCAGACAAAGATATCACAAAGAAAGAAAACAGCAGGCCAATATCACTGATGAACATAGATGCAAAAATCCTCAACAAAATACTAGCAAACAGAATCCAACAGCACATAAAAAGGATCATACACCATGATCAAGTGGGGTTTATGCCAGGAATGCAAGGATTATTCAATATATGCAAATTAATCAATGTGATACACCATATTAACAAATTGAAGGATAAAAACCATATGATCATCTCAATAGATGAAGAAGAAACTTTCGACCAAATTCAACACCTATTTATGGTAAAAACCCTCCAGAAAGTAGGCATAGAGGGAACTAACCTCAGCATAATGAAGGCCACATATGACAAACCCACAGCCAACATCGTTCTCAATGGTGAAAAACTGAAACCATTTCCACTAAGATCAGGAACAAGACAAGGTTGCCCATTCTCACCAACATAGTTTTGGAATTTTTAGCCACAGCAATCAGAGAAGAAAAGAAATAAAAGGAATCCAAATCAGAAAAGAAGAAGTAAAGCTGTCACTGTTTGCAGATGACATGATACTGTACATAGAGAATCCTAAAGACTCTACCAGAAAACTATTAGAGCTAATCAATGAATTTGGTAAAGTAGCAGGATGCAAAATTAGTGCACAGAAATCTCTTGCATTCCTATACACTAATGATGAAAAATCTGAAAGAGAAATTAAGGAAACACTCACATTTACCATTGCAACAATAAGAATAAAATACCTAGGAATAAACCTACCTAGGGAGACAAAAGACCTGTATGCAGAAAACTATAAGACAGTGATGAAAGAAATTAAAGACGATACAAACAGATGGAGAGATATACCATGTCCTTAGATCGGAAGAATCAACAGTGTGAAAATGACTATACTACCCAAAGCAATCTACAGATTCAATGCAATCCCTATCAAACTACCAATGCCATTTTTCACATAACTAGAACAAAAAATTTCACAATTTGTATGGAAACACAAAAGACCCCGAATAGCCAAAACAATCTTGAGAAAGAAAAACGGAGCTGGAGGAAACAAACTCCTGGACCTCAGACTATACTACAAAGCTACAGTAATCAAGATAGTATGGTACTGGCCCAAAAACAGAAATACAGATCAATGGAACAGGATAGAAAGCCCAGATATAAACCCACGCACCTATGGTCATCCTATTTTTGATAAAGGAGGTAAGAATATACAATGGAGAAAAGACAGCCTCTTCAATAAGTGGTGCTGGGAAAACTGGGCAGCTACATGTAAAAGATGAAATTAGAGCACTCCCTAACACCATACACAAAAATAAACTCAAAATGAATTAAAGACCTAAATATAAGGCCAGACATTATAAAACTATTAGAGGAAAACCTAGGCAGAACACTCTATGACATAAACCACAGCAAGATCTTTTTTGACCCACCTCCTAGAGAAATGGAAATAAAAACAAAAGTAAACAAATGGAACCTAATGGAACTTCAAAACTTTTGCACAGCAAAGGAAACCATAAACAAGACAAAAAGACAGCCCTCAGAATGGGAGAAAATATTTGCAAATGAAGCAACTGACAAAGGATTAATCTCCAAAATATACAAGCAGCTCATGCAGCTCAATATCAAAAAAAAAACAAACAACCCAATCCAAAAATGGGCAGAAGACCTAAATAGACATTTCTCCAAAGATACACAGATTGTCAACAAACACATGAAAGGATGCTTAACACCACTAATCATTAGAGAAATGCAAATCAAAACTACAATGAGGTATCACCTCACACTGGTCAGAATGGCCATCATCAAAGAATCTAGAAACAATAAATGCTGGAGAGGGTGTGGAGAAAAGGTAACACTCTTGCACTGCTGGTGGGAATGTAAATTGATACAGCCACTATGGAGAATGGTATGGAGGTTCCTTAAAAAACTAAAAATAGAAGTACCATATGACCCAGCAATCCCACTACTGGGCATATACCCTGAGAAAACCATAATTCAAAAAGAGTCATGTACCATAGTGTTCATTGCAGCTCTATTTACAATAGCCAGGATATGGAAGCAACCTAAGTTTCCATCGACAGATGAATGGATAAGGAAGATGTGGCACATATATACAATGGAATATTACTCAGCCATAAAAAGAAAAGAAATTGAGTTATTTGTCGTGAGGTGGATGGACCTAGAGTCTGTCATACAGAGTGAAGTAAGTCAGAAAGAGAAAAACAAATGCTGTATGCTAACACATATGTATGGAATCCAAAAAAAATAAAATAAAGAATAAAACAAATGTTCAACATCTCAGAAGAGGTTTTTATTTTGCATCTTTTCCATTCTTAATAAAGTATCAATATTTTATTTTAAAATAATAGTTTCATTTAAATTCTCCATGCTCCTATATCATTTCAGGCTCCCTGGCGTCAAGTACCTTTAGTCACTAGAGACCCATTTCAAGAGAATGCCATTCTGTTCTCTTGTGAATCCAAAGACCCTTTTATTTTTCCTTAGGAAACACAGATGAGTGCTTGGCCTTATGGAGTGTGGGAGTGTGTGTATGTACATGTGTCTGTCGAATCTTTACCTGTTTTCTGAGAGAAGAAAATAATTTGGTTTATTCTATGAAGGAGTATTTTTAAGAATAAAACCTCGCTGTTTAGTAATCTAGGGAAGTGCTTGTTGATGCCTTCTTGATGCTTTTATGATTTATCAGATCCTATAAACATTGCCATAAAAACTTTTATTCTGTCATGCTCTTCATCTTCTCACTGTTAGGAGAAGCAAAGAGCTTATTGAGAGAAACAAGGTAGGACATTGAAGTAAATACAGGATATTGATTGCTTCTCTTCCCTGAGTTTCTGAGACAATCTATATAGTAGAAGTGTCCAACTACAATTTATGTTCCTAACATTTGCTTGTAAATTGGCTTTTGGGGATGCTGAATGCAATTTCCCTGGCAAACAAAGTTATAAACCACATTTAGGTTCCCCAGCTTGTCCATGGCAGCCTATTAATCGATAACATAGCACTTTTCTTGGTGAGAAATACATTAAAAAATAACATTTCAAAACAGATAAATATCTTTTCTGCATCCTCTCATCTTTCCCACACATTTTGGTGTCCTCCTGTCCTTTGAACCCTTCACTATATATACTTTCTTTGGGGAGTGGGGCAAATCAGGTATTTTTTAAGAGGATGATTCATTACACAAACATATCCAACTGGCGATATTTCAAATAGCCTAGAAAAGTGTAAGGAAATATTTTATGCAAAATAGAGGAAGGATTTTTTAGAAAAGAAGCATGCATACAGTTTATATAAACATAGGGGAGACAAAAGGAACTTGGTGATCATCTAATCCAACAGCATTTCCCACAATAGCAACTTTCTTGAGTCTGTAGACTGCTACTAGTCATCATTTAAAAAAAAAAAAAGAGAATTATGTTTCAAATGATTGGAACACGGTATGTTAATATAAGAAAAGCATTCATCCATTCAAGTATTAATATTATGCTAATGAATGTTGTAAATCAATAAGTGTTGCCTAAACTCACTTGGCTATGGGGCTGCACCTCACGGGACTAATGTTCTGTGAACTATACTTTAGGAAATAATGTTTTCATCCCATCTTCAAAGAATGTCTTCTACATCCTCAAGGCTTTCCATCAATAATGGAGAGTTCTCTGGTCTTCTTCAGGAGTGTCCCTTTGTAGGACGTTCTGTCCCTTTAAAGGAGTCCAGGGCAATGAAAATAACATGTGAGCCATATATGGAAGTTACAATTTTCTATTTTAAAGTTATTAGATTCTTATTAATTGCCTAAATTTAAATTATTTAAATTAAAATGGTTTACATTTAAAGTAAGAAGGAAACACATGAAATTAATTTTAATATATTTTATTTAACTCAATATATCCTTATATATGATCATTGCCACATACAATCAATATGAAAGTATTAATTCATGAGATATTGCACAAGTTTTTGTACCAAGTTTTTGAAATCCACTGTGCATTTTACACTTACAGCACATCTCAATTTGGACCGATCATATTTTAGGAGTTCAGTAGCAACACATGGCTAGTGGCTACCCTATTGGATGGTACAGCTTTAAAATAGTTTAACATCTATTGAGTCTTAATCCTCCTTTATTTTGAACAAATCCAGTCACTAAAAAATTGAAATCAGAATCCTAAGTTTTAGACATGAATGTGTTCTTAGAAATCATTTAATGCAATCCTCTCAATTCTACAGCAAAGTAATGAAAGAGTGATGGGATTGGAATGCAAGTTACATTCTCCTGGCCCCTGATATACTATACTATTTTAACATGGAAACATTATGGTTTGAATTTATAAAAAGAATTGCTGGCTTTACTTAAAAAATATCACTACAGAATCCCCCTTAAAAATTGTCCACCTCCAGAAAATTTAATAAGTTATTCTTTAAAATAAAAATTCAATTTGCAAACACATTTTCCAGACTTCATCTACTGCACAAAGTGATACCACCTGCTCATTTTTAGTGCCAAACTAAAAACAGGGAATCTTTTTTTAGATTAAAAAGCAACGCCTGTCTGTTGCTACATTTTATTGTATGAGGTACTTGAGTCAGCAGTACAAACATAATAAACACAGCAACCACAGCCAAGTTAGCAATATGGTGGTCCTTCTCCATTTCTCTCAGGAGAAGGGGCATCCAGCTTTCATTCATCTGCTCAGCCTCTGTCCTTAAGCCAAATGATATCACTTAAAATTTGAATTTTAGAATTCGTTTTGCTAGTTTCTCTAGCCAACTCATTCGACTGGCCTTGGGGAAAAAATAGAAATAGGAAAACATTAAGACATGTAATAGACAAATTGAGATTTAATTATCTATGCAATCTTTATCAAACTATTCTTAATGGAAAATTGGGACATTCCATATCCATATTGACTTTCTGCAATAAGTGGGTTTCTAGTTTTGCTCTTTTAGTATTATTAAGCTAATCTCTAGTTAATAGTCAATATGAAGCACCCAAGTCAACCAGTGCACCAAATGAAAGCTTTTATGGGAAAAAAAGAATATAATCCAAGGATATGTGAGAACAAAGCAGACAAAGAACTACCCATCCAGATATCTCATGGATAATGACAAAAAAACAAACGAGATGTGCGGCTCTGATTATCTTTCCAGTTGAAATTAATAGTGAACCAACATCCTATCTCCAGCTACCACCTTGGCTAGAAACAATCCATTAAAATCACAGCTCAAAGTGGGGAACAGAAATTATGCTGGACAAATAATGATGCTGATAAATGATCGGATCGTGACCATAAAACACCATGAGCAATTAAAACAGATTGGAACTCTTCTCACCAACTCTAATTACTGGGCACCTGTCCACAAACCATATTGCTGTATCTGAATTCTGCAAAGACTAAACCTAAACTACATTCTGGACTGCCAACCCACCAACTTTATAATAATACTTGTTTAATTAAAATGGTATAAGAACAAGGCCACCATCAGACACCTGAATAACAAAGTCTCTCTATTCATCTTTTTGTTTTGTATCCAGAACAGACATTGTCTCCAAATAGCCTTGGCATCAACTTATCAGGTTCCTTTAATGGGCAGTCCTTACTTAAACTGGGCAGAAATGCATCCAAGTTATCAGGGAAGGAGATGGATACATTAATTTCTGATTCTTCCAGGGCAGTATCCCAAGAGGTCAGTGTCTCCCAGCAGCCTGTAGATAATTAAACTGTTAAACACCCTGGGACATCAGAACAAGGACCTCTGCACATTACCCTGCAGAGAGGAAAAAAAAAGCACTCCAGAGCTTGCGAGGAGGTGCCAACGCCGAATCATACCTGGAAAGAATGGTGATTTGTGCTATAACTTAAAGAAAAAGGGAAAATTGTTTAACCCAGGTACTGGGAGAGTCATGGAGAAATAATTACAAATGTTATCTGAAGCTCTTTGCATCTCAAACATCCAGATTATTCTGCATAACAGGAAGGATCTTGTATCTAGGCACCAACAACTCAAAGTTATAAAATCTAGAAAGTATTGACCATTTGGAAGGAGGCTTAGACTTCATACTTCTTAGTATGCAATAAAGCAAAACAAATTTACAACTACTTTATTGGAAGTGTAGAGGAGAGATAAACCTAAAAATGTCTAGCAAGCAAACAATAGTATATAGAAATTCATTGATATCCATCATACAAAAACTTACTTTAAAAATCAATAATACTATGTCCACTCTGTTAAATTTGTTTGATTTTTTTCAACTTAATAGGTACTTGTAAGTGTGTTTGACCATCTAATCTTATTTTTGTTACACAAAGTCCTTGACCTTTTCCAGGGCAAGTTCTTCTATCATGGGGATTTTCAGGAACTTTAACATAATGGCTCAAAAGGGAGTACAATATATTTTACTTTCTTCCTTCACAGAGTCTTCCAAATATATATGCCTCGTCTTTAACAAACTCATTTCTGTGGCCCGTAAGAAATACACAGCTCGTATTATTACATTTTCAGTCATAGCTGACAGAAACTATGCAATCTAGCTTAAGCATGATTGGAAATGTCAGGAATAAGGGCTTCAGACATTGATGAATCCAGGGAATTATCTCTCTTCATTTTCTGTTCACAAGACAGAAAAAAATAGTTACTCGTCAGCCCAGGGGAAAGAGTATTTGGTGATATTTTCCGCTGGGAAAATAATTTCACAGACCTTGATTATCCTGATGTGTGTATTAGACCCATCCTTAGACCATTCATTGCGTGTGTATTAGACCCACCTTTAAACCATTCATTGTGTTCGGTAGGTTGCGTACTCTAATTACTCACAATCATGTTTACTGCCAACTCCTCTGGCTGGAGAAAAGATCAGCTGCACCCAGATAACACGCACTGGTTTCCCTAGAAGAAAGAGAGGTCCTAGTTCTAGGTGAAAGGGGATCTAGCACTGGGTATTTTTGTTTGTTTGTTTGTAAACCATTGAAGCAAACAAAATGGAGCTCCTTGTGAAACTGCTACCGTGCTGGTGGAGGAGATGTTTCTCTTTGCTGCTGTCACCCAGTGGTGAAAAGGGACCATTTCTGGCTAAAGAACATAGCCTGGCCTAGTGTTTTCCTCTACTATGGCCATCGCCAGCTGGTAGGCAAGAGCTCTCAACTCTCCATTCTTTGTGGATGGGTTGGGGCACACTGGTGCTTCCTGACCTGGTAAAAATATCCCTGGGAGATTTGCACTGATTTCCTGTCACTCAGAGGCCAAGCTCAGCTCCCTATAAAAGCACTCCAGAAATTCCTCCTAGGTTCTTCCTGTGATCCCTCTGTTCTAACCAAAAGAAACGGCATCCAGGGTCCATGCCTGGGTTGTTTCAGTCCACATCTCCTCTTCTAGCCCCACCATTTCATCCCTAGAGACATAAGATCTTCTTTTTCGGGGGTAGAAGTTTATTAATTTATTTTATTTATTTTTGCTGTGTTGGGTCTTCGTTTCTGTGTGAGGGCTTTCTCTAGTTGTGGCAAGCGGGGGCCACGCTTCATCGCAGTGCGCGGGCCTCTCACTATCGCGGCCTCTCTTGTTGCAGAGCACAGGCTCCAGACACGCAGGTTCAGTAGTTGTGGCTCACGGGCCTAGTTGCTCCACGGCCTGTGGGATCCTCCCAGACCAGGGCTCGAACCCGTGTCCCCTGCATTAGCAGGTAGATTCTCAACCACTGCGCCACCAGGGAAGCCCAGATCTTCTTTCAATTCTCTGTGTGAATTTTGTTTGGCCGGTGCCTCACTGTTAACTCTTCTTCTCATGATTTTTGAATCAGAGCCTCTGGATACTGTGTGCTTAGGTCTCTGGAGTCCCTCTATTACCAAGTCATGTAACTAGCAGATTCCCTCTTAAAATCACTTTTTATTTATGATTTCCAAGCCTCTGCCCACCCAGACCAGCTGTAAATTTCCTTTCTCCCATTTGGAGACATCTTATCTCTGTTACTATGTTCAGGGATTCACAAGGCTATTTATCATTTAAAACATGCCTGCAGACTTCTGCTCTGTTTCTGTTTGCATATATTCACGTGTTAACACAGGACCTATGTGGAAAATCATTTCTACATTTCACAGTCATCTTTCTAGATGAAGTTTATATTTCCACAGTCATTTTCAAACCAGGGAAATAGCAGTGATTACGCTGCTTCCTGTACCTAGAATATTATTTCTGTCTCTGCCCTTTTATACCTCCAAGAGTTTACACTCAAGAGTCTACTTCTAGAAAACTATTTTAAAGAAAGAAAAAAAATGCAGCAAAGACTTAATACCAAAGGTATTAAGGTAATTGCACTGTCTCATAACAACAACAAAAAAAACAACAACAAAAAAAAGAGGAAGTCACTTATATATCCAGTAATGAGATTTATTTAAAATTATAGTATAGGCCAATACATTTTATATAGACATTGAATATTATTGACAAAGTTTTAAAAAATACAAGAAAGTGCTTATGACATCTTTTAAAAGATAAATGGGATATAAATAATTCAGATAAATCTCAACCATGTTAAAACTATGCATAAAAAGAAAAAAAATTGAAATAAAGCGCTAATGTGGTTATTTTTTACTGGATTATGGAGGACTGACTAGTTTGGGTGTTTGTCAAGTAACCTGCATATGCGTAACTTTTAGGATAAGAAAAATAACCTATAGACAGTATTAAAAATAAATACAACCTAATCTTAAGGATTCAGCTTAAATATCATCTTCTCAATGAAAGTTTCACTGATCTTCCTCCTTTTTCTTCTTTGTATTAACAGATTACTTGGCTTAACAATGATCCCCTTTTGACTTGTGCTGTGGTGATTTATGTTTTTGTCAGTCTCGTGAACCAGATCACCATTCATTTAATTGTAGGAGCTGTGCCTCGTTTGAATTTGGTTTCCATAGCCCCGAGGACAGGGTCTTCTCAAACCTTAGTACTCATTTGCAGTATGTTGTATTAAATTGAAAGCGTAAGAATTGTAATTCCCTCGGCTTTTAGTTACTACGGCTTCTACCTTCTATATTAATGAGCTTCTGAGGGTGTGGCGTGGGACATAAAAAAAAAATCAAACCAGCATCTGATCACGAACAAGAGACATCAGATATCAGCTACCTGAACACAAGATCAGTCTCTGGATGAAAATTGCCATTGTTCCCAGAAAAGAGTGAAAGTAAAGGGACAAAATACCAGAAGTAGAATTATAGCCCAATGATAAAACCAAAATTTAAACCTCGGGATCATATAATCCGTGATATCTCTCCATGATGAAAATGTCACTTTTTATTTGACACGTCTGCATCCACTCAGTCACGATCAAGGCTTGGTTCTGACCCTTGATTCTAGCCATGACTACAGAGCCAAAACCACCAGCTTAAAATGCCCAGTTAGTAAAGTCAGTCATTTGTTTCCATGGGACCCAAAATAAACCAGTTGTTAAGATTTTTTTAAACCTTAAAATCTTTAAAATCTGAGGTTAGTAAGTTGATCTGTGGTCTTGCCTTATTCACACTGCAGGGTTGGACCGACCTCAGTCAGTATTTGGAAATAAGCAGTTTGCTTTGTCTCCTTCACTTTCCCTAGGGGAAAGTGGGGAAAGGGGGTTTTAATAAATTCCCAGCATATACTCACTTGCTCTCCAATTGAATCTGTAGCTTTAAGAAAGACAGTTCTAACAGTGGTAGTTATTTGGACTTTTCAAAATGGTGTTATTTAATGCCAGTCATATCGATCCAATTTCTTCTAATTTTCTCAGAGCATTAATTACTTCAATCTCTTCTTCCCTCTGTTTCTGTGCCCAGACTTTCCAGAGAGCAGCTTTGTTCCATGGAGAGCAAAATGGCCCCTAAGTCTGAGTAACTGACTTATACATAAAAAGGAGGTTCTTTATTGCACCATTTGTTTCATTGGACTGCAAATTCGGCAGTACTTTGTTCAAGCACTCGGTGTGAGTGCTGGTAAAGCGTTGATATTTGGCACATAGGCTCCAAGCACAGGTATTCTGTGCATCGTTCAAAGGTCCAAATAGCAGTCAGACTCTAGTTGCCTCCTCTTAAATGCCTTTAAAATGTTAACAAGTCATACATTCTGCCACGTAATCTTATGTCCTGTTTACTGTGAATCTACATCTGTATAACTGTCTCGTGCTTCTTTACTGAACTTTAAATTATGTCTTTATATACTCTTGAACCTACGACAGTACTGAGAACAAAGTTGGCGCCACGTTTCATTTACTTGAAACCAGAAGAGCGCTTGTCAGAATATAATTTTTATGACAAACTTATGATGTTTATTAGTATTGAGAAATAGTAACTATGACTTAAATAGATAATGAACGTAAGTAGATAATGATAAACACAAATGGATAATGAACAGCGTGAGGAAAACCCCTTTCGCTTGAAATCTTTCTGCCCTTCCCTACCTAATGGACCCACTTACCTATAAATATAACCCATAAGACTTTCTTTTTCCTGAATAATTCAAAATTACTTGCTATAATTTATTTGCACTGAAGACAGCAAAAATTACAATCCAAAATGTATTTAGTATAATGTCAAGTCATTTCTTCCAGATATAGAAACAACCAGTGATAAATTTCCAGTCATCACTGACGAAAGGACTGGTGTCACCCAGATGCCACATCTTGTGTTTCGGGACCATTATACCTTCAGTGTGTCTATGGGGGACCCTCTTGGAATCAAAGGCTAATTACTTCCTGAAGTAAACACCTGTTGTTGTCCCAATGTTTTAGAGACTATAAGCCTACAAGTAATCAGGAAATGTTTCCAACTTACTTTTGAAAAACACACCAAAAAGTAGTCTTTTGAGTATGGTTTACACTTGCTAATAAAGTTAGCAAGTGTAAGTTTGCTTACCATCCAAACTGAAGCACTTTGGAGCAAAGGAGAGGATAATTAATAAGTTTACCAAGAATATAGGCATAAACTAAGACTGTCCCAGGCAAAATGGCTTCTGCGTTCATCTTACTCATAAATGCACTTTTGCCACAATATCAAGGAAAGGTAATTTGTGCCTAAAAGTATATTATTGCTCTAAGAGTACCATGATTTTCATCAAAATTTTGCAGTCTTTTACTGTCTGCATCATTTTCTCCTGACTGCTGTAATCCAAATGTCAGTCAAATATATAGAACTCACAAAGATGCACAAAAGAAAACTCAAAATCTGAGCTGTCCAACATCAGATGTGATTTCCTGATACTGCTGGAGTCTGTCTCAACATCGGATGTGATTTCCTGATACTGCTGGAGTCTGTCTTGCAAGGCATGGAGAGAAAGGGTGCCAAATGGGGAACTTGACCTCTTTCAATGTTCTATCTCTCCCACCCCGAACAATACAGTGAGAAATAGAATCAACTGTTTTGTCTAGACAGTATCAATCAATGTCATCCATTAAAAAATGAACAAGCGTGGAAACTAATAATGAGAAAGTGAACTTGAAGTGCTCACAATTATCTAATTGCACACATATCACCACACAGAGAAGCTCAAAATTAATGCTTAGTTCTTGCTAATGCCTTCAAAGTATGTGGCTTTTATAAATCCACAACCCCTGCATAGGCAGAGCCCCCCAAAGCCATTTTGATTCTAGAGTTTGAATCTTTGGGGAAAATAAATAGAGTGAAAATATTTTTATCCCACATAGTTGAATTTAAAGCATGAATCTTGTTTTGTAATTGAAAAAAAGATATCGAGTTTGAAATGTTTTTGCTTCAAGACCTCAGGGAAATTATTTCATTCATTTTGGATGACGGTTCTGTCCAAATGAATGTGCACAGGTCTCAAGAGCTAAGGTGCTCCTGAGGCACAGACAAAAGAAGGCAACGCCTCCATTCCCCTGGGTAGCCTCGCCTCCTGTGATGTGGAAGGAGAGAGCCTAGATCCCAATCTAAATCAGGCACATTCAATATTTTTGTACTAGAGAAGGCTTAAAAGACTGGTCGAGGTCAACTTCTGGTTTTAGTTACACTCAACATCAGTGGCTACTATTCCAGGGTCTGGCTGATGATACAATATTATAATAGCTTCTGGGGGGAAATATAACTGAATCACTATAGCTTAGTTAATGTTCTTCACAAAAGGCTTATATACTTCCAATTCTGTAGTCAGAGAGTTTTCATTCTAGAAAAATTGGAAAGAGCTTGCAGAATAGGAGTGTTACCGTGCACTCCTTTGTAAGAAGAAGCTTAAGTGCTAATAGATTTCGTGGTTTACTTAAGGTCACCCTGTGTGTGTGGCAGAGCTAAGGATGTACTATACGGGTACCTTCTGTTTTGTTAGGCTACAGGGAAGTGAAGGATATTTTTTGGCATTTCAAGAACATTCCCGCAATGTTTTTGGAGAAGAGCACACTGTACGTTTTAATATATCACCCTGATCAGTATTGCACAAAGTGTGGTCTCCAGACCAGCAGCATCAACATCTCTGGTGAACTTATTAGAAGTGCAAAGGTTTTGCTCCCCCCCACCCAGATCTCTGTGTGGAGCCCCCAAAATCTGCTTTAACGAAGATTCCAGCTCATTGTGAAGCATGCTAAAATCTGAAAACTATTGAACTAGTTTCCCAGTATCTATATAATTGGCAACATATTTAGGAGATTCCCTTCCCACCTCTAATTTAAAAGAAGAAACAACTTTGAAATCAGGGTAATCTGCTCACTTAATGGGTCTAAAGGGTGAGGAAATAGCTGAAATTCATCATTTATTCATTTCATTCATTCAAACTGACCAATTATAAACTTCATCCTATAAGTCACCTGTCTGTGTCTTAGGGATGGGGGAAGAAGAAACCAAAAGAAAGTATAAGGTAGGATTTCATCCTTGAGGAGCTCAAGTAATACCAAGGTAAAGACGAAACTACACTTAACAATACTTTCAAAGTGATGCTTGGTAAAGGCACTATTATCTAGTCATTAACTGAGACCCTCCCTGCCATCCTCCAGGTAAGATACTTTAGAATTCCATAGCTTATGAAAGCTTCCAGCTCTTCCCAAGCTTCCAGAAAATTGTTCTTGTGGTCACGTCTGTCTCTTGATAGCTGATCTCTCCAGTCCTTGATCCTTTGGTCTTGATGTGAAACACAGTGCTCTTCAAATTCTAAAGATCAAAATAAAGTAAAATATAAAACACTTGCCCATGTTATTCATGAACGCAGTTAGTTTCAGCTGGAGATTTGAGGGTGATGAAACAGGGTTCTGTACTGAAGCAAGGAGATTCCAGCCACAGAAAGGATTTTCCTGTACCTAAAAAGTGTTTATGGGGCTTCCCTGGTCGCGCAGTGGTTGAGAGTCCGCCTGCCGATGCAGGGGACAGGGGTTCGTGCCCCAGTCCAGGAATATCCCACATGCCATGGAGCGGCTGGGCCCGTGAGCCATGGCCGCTGAGCCTGTGCGTCCGGAGCCTGTGCTCCGCGACGGAAGAGGCCACAACAGCGAGAGGCCCGCGTACCGCAAAAAAAAAAAAAAAAAAAGAAGTCTGTGTTTGAAGCATGACCCTGAGAAAATGTTTAGGACTCCAAATTTAGACCATTTGCTTAGTGGTGATAGTTGAATCCACAGGCGCCTATTCAAATAGCTAGAGAGAATATAGAAAGAATGTGCTCTGAGGAAAGAAACCCTCATCTGTAGAGGATATGAAGTAAAGGAGCCAATGAAATATTATCAGAGGTACAAATTCAAAATAATACAAGGACATGATATTAAGAATAGCATGGTTGTTACTAATGATGAATGCTGCAGAGGTTAAGGAGACTGAAAATCCATATGAAATCTATTGTCTCAAATGAACTGAAAGTCATTGAACTTGTACAGAAGATACCATAGAGCAAAGAGTTTAAAAATTATATTGGCAGGGCTAATGGGTTGGAAATAAAAACTCAGAAACAGTAAGTTTACCCTATTCTGCCCACTCCCCACTTTAACATTCTTGGGAGATAAGGTAGGAATTTGATTGCCTAATAATATAAAGGTAACGAATTTTCCATGAAAAAAGCCTTTTTGACAAAATTTTTTGAAATAATTTATATTATCAAAAGCCAGCCAGGACATACCGTTGTCCATGGCAAACTTGGTGAGGCTTAACCAAGCCCTTTTCCTACCAAGCAAGAGGATAATGGAATCACTATATCAACGTGGCTTTGATGACACCATCAAGTTTTTACTTGAAGAAAGTTGCTTTGAAAGAATGCTTAAAACTTTATAACGCAAAACATATTTCAGAGAGTTCTTGATGGAGGTTTCTGATTAAATCCTTTTTAAAAAGTGAAAAGAGGGCTTCCCTGGTGGCGCAGTGGTTGAGAATCCGCCTGCCGATGCAGGGGACACGGGTTTGTGCCCCGGTCCGGGAGGATCCCACATGCCGCGGAGCGGCTGGGCCCGTGAGCCATGGCCGCTGAGCCTGCGTGTCCGGAACCTGTGTTCCACAACAGGAGAGGCCACAACAGTGAGAGGCCCATGTAACGCAAAAAAAAAAAAAAAAAAAAAAAAACAGAAAAAACCGTCATCAATAGTTAAGAGTTAGACAAAACACGAAGCATATAAACAACTCTTTGCAGGCACTGAACGGCAACTGGAGCATAGCTCCAATCCTTGACAGAAGGAGAGAAGAGAAGGTCAGCCCTACGCTCTTCCTAGCTCTCCTGGAGGGCATCTTCCAAACCTCAGTGCAGGAAAATAGAGTCCAAAGAAAGGGCAGTGGTTCTTACTGGCAAGAAGATGCAAGTCTTTGGGGTTTCCAGGGCAGGTAGGATTTGAAGGGAGTGTCCTCAAACAATAGAGAACAATAGAGTAGCAACTCCAGATATCCGTGCTAACAATTCCCTTCAGGTCCATGGCTAACCTCTAAGCTGTATACCCACAGGGCAAAATTCCCAGAGGCCCAGCAGAGAACACCACACAAGTCTGGGGAGATAGAGGTTGGAGTTTGGGCTAAACCAAGGTGCAGAGACCTTGGTGAACAATCTAGTCTTTGATTCCAAGCCCAGAAAGGTCACACCTTAGAAGAAGGAGCAAAACAAAACAGACTTGCTCCAACAAAGTCTAAAATCAGAGTGATCTGCCAGTAATTTAACTGACTGTCAGAACAAGATTTATACCTCTTAAAAGGAAGACATGATAGTGTGGAGCCTGACAATGTATCATGCAAAATGTGATTAAGCAGGAAAAGGTGATAAAAGAGCTTTAAAAAATTAATGAGATTCAGAGATGATTCATGTGTAGGAGTTAGTATGTAACATAATTAATGTGATAAGGAAAATGTAGACAAATTAGATACAAAATGGAATATTTAAATATAGAATATGAATCTAAAAAATTAAATGGGAATTCTAGAACTGCAGCTTGCAATAACTGAAAAATATCTAAAATGAAGAACTCATTGAATAAGTTGAACAGCAAACCAGCACAGCAGACAGGATTAGTGCATGCAAAGACAGTTTAATAGAAAGTGTCAAAACTGAAGCACAGAGAGAAAAAGAATGGAAAGAATAGACAATGTAGGACATTCGCTCAAAGTCTGACACCTTTCACTGGAGTTCCAAAAGGGGATATGGGAGGAGACGGAAGGAACATTTGAGAAATATTAGCAAAGGATTTTTCAAGTCTGCTGAGAGATATCAACCTACAAATTCGGACTCACTGAACTCTACAACAGGACAAATACAAACAAAATCACACCGAAGCACGGCATAATCAATTGCTGAAAAGCAAAAAAAGAGAAAATCTTAAAAACAACCAGGAAGAGAGGCACAGTATTGAGTGCTTCCAAAGGAGCGGGAAGAAGACTGACTTTCCCCATCATCTCCTATTTCCTTCCTCCCTCCCCCTGTGCTGGGCAGCCCACAAATTCCCACCTCTTTCACTAGCAAATAATTCTCTGATATCATTTGTCCTCATAGGCCCCACATTTTAAAGATTTTGTCAAAGACAGAAAAATGAGAAGACTAAAGAAATATTTCTGGACCAGAAAGCTTCAGTCCAGATGGCCGCAAGCTTCACAAGGTCACCTTTGTCCGTGGCCACTCACCTAGTGCCTAGGACAATATAGGCCATGGAGGGATGATTCCATCAATTTTTTTTTTTTTTTTTTTTTTTGCGGTACGTGAGTTTCTCACTGTCGTAGCCTCTCCCGTTGCGGAGCACAGGCTCCGGACGCACAGGCTCAGCGGCCATGGCTCACGGGCCCAGCCGCTCTGCGGCATGTGGGATCTTCCCTCCTGCATCGGCAGGAGGACTCTCAACCACTGTGCCACCAGGGAAGTCCCCCATCAAATTTTAGATTATGAAATCAATGATGAGTATTGAAATCTGAGTCTAATAGACTATGACCAAAAATTACGGAAGTAAACTCTACTGTAAATCAGGAGTATATTATTAAACATTATTTAACATTATAAACATCGTTTAAACATTATATAAATACTATAAAACAATATTTGTAAGTGCTCTAAATCCATTCTGAAAGACTTGTATGAGAAAGAAATCAAGATTCTTAATAAGAGTCTACCTGATATGGAAATCTGTCTGACACTTGCAAATATTATAATAAATCTTTTATTTTTAATGTCAGGGTTTTTTAATTTGTCTTTCTAGACAATCACATTTCAAGCAAAGAAATTGTTTTCTAGGTATTTTGTCATGTACTTGAAATTGCTTTAAAATTGTCTTTCATTGTAAGGCAAATCACTTGGCAAGGCACATTCTTTAAAGTTAAAAAATGGCGGGGGAGGAGGGGTGGAATGGCAAAAAATTTTAAATTGAAGTTCCACCCATGGTATTACATGCTCTTTGATCTTGCCCTCAAACAGTAGAGACTGAGGAAGCATCACTAATATTGATCTTAATCTTTAAAGAATATAGTTGAACATAAATGGCTTGAATATCAGAGAAAAGAAGACAGTTCACCATCTCATGCTAGTAGTATCTGATAGCAGTAATATGACTAAGAGTTGGAGGGTCTCTCCCAGAATAATCACAGTAAATTTGGACCTGCTGAAAAGAGTACATTGGTTCAAACTTCTGAGTTTAGTTATAGCGTAATATTTTTACTTTTTTTTTTGCGGTATGTGGGCCTCTCACTGTTTTGGCCTCTCCCGTTTGCGGAGCACAGGCTCCGGACGCGCAGGCTCAGCGGCCATGGCTCACGGGCCCAGCCGCTCCGCGGCATGTGGGACCTTCCCGGACCGGGGCACGAATCCGTGTCCCCTGCTTCGGGCAGGCGGACTCTCAACCACTGCACCACCAGGGAAGCCCAATATATTTACTTTTTATTGAAGTATAGTTTACTTACAATATTATATTAGTTTCAGGTGTAAAAATATTGATTCACTATTTTTATAGATTATACTTAGCCCAGGATTCTTTTTAATTTAAAGCTAAGATGGCACACGCGCACACACAAATAATACAGGTAATTAGAGTTTTTAAAGTTGAAAACTTATATTACAATAACTCATTGTTAGCTTTTAATTATTTTGTTTTTTTGATAATCCTAGACAATTTATTTATACCATATGTTTCTGTTTGAAGATACTTAAGTTACCTCTGTAGTACTACATCTATTATACATAGAGAAACCAGTGGTATGAACATTTGATGCTGGCCACAATTTCACCCCTCTGATATGCCCTCTGGGAAAAAGTGTTATTTCTGATATTTTGATTCATTTTGTTTGCAGACCTCTTATTATATGTTATGTTGGCCACAGTGCTATTATACAAGGTACAAAGATAAATGAGACAAATTTCTGCCCTCAGGGTTCAGAGTCTACTGGAAGAGAAAAACAAATTATAACATTTGATATTATATAACATTTTATTGATATTGATGTAATGCTGTGCTTTGAGAGAGGTAATTACAGACAGAGCATCTGATCCAGCAGGGTGGGTGTGAGAGGATTCAGGACTCCATGGCAGAGAATGAACCCTGGAACTACATCTTGAAGGCTGAGCAAAAGCCAGCTCAGTATGAGAGCTGGCAGAGGGGCACAGGGGTGGAGTGTTGAAAGAAGGGTAACTGTTTCAAGAAGGATCATGCACAAAAGATACAGAAGGAGACTGGTAGGCCATCTATTATAGTCTGTCAGCTGGAGCAAAAAAATAGGTGCATATAGGCAAAGCTGGCTTGGCGTGGAATTTTGCCACTGTTTAACATAAATATTCATGAAATGATATAGATACATATGTCTATACGGGCTAACAAAACTGTAGTCTAGTACAATGTGACTATTATACAATATGTTTGCAATGAATAAAACTTTCGGATGTGCTGGAAATTTTCTCCAACCTACCTTCTTTTAAAACCCTGTGATATTTGTTTTTCTCTTTGACTTACTTCACTCTGTATGACAGACTCTAGGTCCATCCACCTCACGACAAATAACTCAATTTTGTTTCTTTTTATGGCTGAGTAATATTCCATTGAATATATGTGCCACATCTTCTTTATCCATTCATCTGTTGATGGATACTTAGGTTGCTTCCATATCCTGGCTATTGTAAATAGAGCTGCAATGAACATTTTGGTACATGACTCTTTTTGAGTTACGGTTTTCTCAGGGTATATGCCCAGTAGTGGGATTGCTGGGTCGTATGGTAGCTCTGTTTTTAGTTTTTTTGAGGAACCTCCATACTGTTCTCCACAGTGGCTGTATCAACTTACATTCCCACCAGCAGTACAGGAGGGTTCCCTTTTCTCCACACCCTCTCCAGCAGTTATTGTTTCTAGATTCTTTGATGATGGCCATTCTGACCGGTGTGAGATGATATCTCATTGTAGTTTTGATTTGCATTTCTCTAATGATTAGTGATGTTGAGCATTCTTTCATGTGTTTGTTGGCAATCTGTATATCTTCTTTGGAGAAATGTCTATTTAGGTCTTCTGCCCATTTTTGGATTGGGTTGTTTGTTTTTTTGATATTGAGCTGCATGAGTTGCTTGTAAATTTTGGAGATTAATCCTTTGTCAGTTGCTTCATTTGCAAATATTTTCTCGCATTCTGAGGGTTGTCTTTATGCTAACACATATATATGGAATCTAAGAAAAAAAAAAGGTCATGAAGAACCTAGGGGCAAGACGGGAATAAAGACACAGACTTACTAGAGAATGGACTTGAGGATATGGGGAGAGGGAAGGGTAAGCTGTGACAAAGTGAGAGAGTGGCATGGACAGATATACACTACCAAACGTAAAATAGATAGCTAGTGGGAAGCAGCCACATAGCACAGGGAGATCAGCTCGGTGCTTTGTGACCACCTGGGGGGTGGGTGGGATGGGGAGGGTGAGAGGGAGATGCAAGAGAGAAGAGATATGGGAACATATGTATGTGTATGACTGATTCACTTTGTTGTGAAGCAGAAACTAACACACCATTGTAAAGCAATTATACTCCAATAAAGATGTTAAAATAAATAAATACTTCTTCCAAAAAAAAAAAACCTGTGATAGAGATTTTGTCATAAGTCACGCTAAATACTCCACTCATCTAGTTATACACTGTAACTACCTTCTTTATAAGGTAAGAGGACTGCAGGGATCCTATTCAAGACAGTAAATTGGGATACAAATATTGAAAGTTATTCATGTGTGGAAGGAAGTACTTAGCACTATTACTTCTCCACAGTCATTAGGACTGAACCTCTTGGGAGCCAAGGAAACAACAACTTCCTCTGTAGTTTTCCTGGGTAACCTAGATGTAGTTCCATTTGGGCTCTTGATTAATAACAGAAGACTACCAGCTCCCACAGCTTTTCCCTTGTCTCAAACCACCTTATTTTAGGGTCACAGATGTAGGTTCATATTTGATGGAAAGCTGTTTTATTCCTAAACATCGGGGAGAAGGTAAACACTGCTTTTTTTTTAAATAGGAAGAATCAGTGCAACCTGCCAACCATTGTTATTCATTATGACTTAAACACAAGTCCCTCTACATTCCTATTTCAAACTCAATTTGCTTACAATTCAGGTAAAAGAGTCAAGATGCCAGAATCGATAGATGGTAGAGTGGCCCTGGATAAAGGCAGCAGTGAGAGGTACTTTATACTTTCAGATGATCAAGCCCTTCTTTTTAATGCTGGAGTTTGTGTTTAGCATAGTTTGTGCTTCCTTTCTCTATAAATTCCACTACCATAATCACCAGCTCTAAGCAGAACTGGGCTCTTAGTTACAATTTATTTGTATAATCAACTCCATCTAATAGAAAAATGGCAATCCTGCTTTCAGGATTGGTAAATGTTGCCATTCTGGCTTGAAAAAGGTTTTGTTGTTGTTATTGTTATTTTTAACAAAATTAGGAAAGGAATAGGATAGATTTGAAGTCTAACGTATTTAGCATATTTATTCAAATATTCTTGAAATTTCTGAACCCAGTTGTCATGAAGAACTGTGTACCTTTGAATGATCACAGCTGTGGCTGAAAGGATAATAGATAGCTGATCAGTGAAACACGAAATAGATTAAATACCAGAAAGAATCATAGATCATCTCCTTAAACACCCTTAGTTTATAAGTAAAGAAACAGACCAGAAAGGATATGTGATATTTCAAATGTCACAGTGGTGGTGAGTTAGAATGCTGGATGATTCCATAGCCTAACCATTGAGCTAGTGTGCTTGGTATACACACATTAGACTAGCCTTAGTTTACAAATATTGGTGGTTAGAAGTAATATGCAGCACTGCATTTATCCATTCATCATTTCCTTTTCAGTTCTTCAGAAGGGTCTAATGACATACAAAGGCATTTTGCAAAAGAAGAGATTAACATACACAGAAAATAAAAGCCTTAAATTCTATGAAGGCAATCACACCAAGTGTTCCTTACTTCTTGTGGTACCAATACCACCCAAATCAACTCTATTTCAATCATTATCATTCTTTCAGTATTTATGAGAGTTATACTGTATTATAGTATGTCTTATTTTAGTGAATTAATTTTATATTTCCTTCCAGAGGCCCAAAAGATTCCTATACCTTTTTTTAAGTACCTCACAAGACTCCATACAGGAGAGTAGAAGTATTAAGTAATTGAAATGTCAACTGAAAAAAATGCACAACCTAAAAGTTGAGAATTATGTTTTATCTGGCCGGCAAAACTGAGGATTTAAGCCTGGGACGCACCCTCTCAGGTAGCTTTGAGGGACTCCTCTGAAGAGGTATGGGACGAGCCAGGATATACAGGAGTTTCTGAAACAAAGACCACGTAATCGGAACATCAAATGCTTACTGTTAATTAAAGAAAACCAGACGTCTCAAGTTAATGAATTTAGCCCTTTTCTGTGTGTGGGAAAATACAAAAGTCGGGCTCACCGAAATCATTCCTTTGATGTGCACCTCAGCTATCTGGGCCAGCGTCCTGTGTTTTCCCATCCTGAGTTTCCTCAGGGTCATTGGTGGGTGGGCTGCAGTGGCTGAGGGCTTGATGGCGGGCATCCTGTTTCTATCTTGAGTTCCCTCAGGGCTCACCATTGAAGTGGCTGTAACATGATGGCTTGATGGCTGTAACATCCTTTGTTTACTGATATGGCAGGCAACGTTTCTTCATTGACAGAAATAATGTGAAAACATTGCATGTCTCTTATTTCTAAAGGCATTGCTTTTAATGTAAAAATTTTTGGCCATCAGAGTAAAAATGAATAGCTACTACAATTCTACCTCAAACTTAATTGGGGTGGGTTTCTTTTAGCAATAAGTAGAATGCATCTGGTCATTGCTAGATGATTGGATTGAAGCAATCACATATGTGAGCGGTAGCAATGTCAGTATCAGACATTCATCAGCATGCTATAATTTTCAAAGAAAAGAAACTTCAGCTTCCATTGTTCACAGTCAATTAACTTTTATGAGCTCTTGTGACACCAATAAAACCTCTGACTCCACCCCCAAGAGCTCATGTAACAAGACTGAGTATAATCAATCCAAAAAAATTAACTTTGATAACCAAGGAAACATAAAAACCAGTGTTTTCAAGTAGGAAATTGAATACATGAATTTATAATTTCACTTAGCAATTCAAAATGAAAGGTCAAATCGTGTCCCTGGGCCAGGAAGTAGGAATGACTATTACTAAACAGTAATTTAATAAGGGAATAAGTGGCCAACTAATCTTGCAGTCCTGGTAACTGATTTCTCTATGATTATACTGGAAACAGATTTGCCTGGAAAAGTAAAAGCTCTCATTTTATTCATATAGCCTAGATTTCACATAAGACAAGACACAGACATAAACAAGCATTTGCTGCTAATGTTTTCAATATTTGCTATTGAGACAATGATACTTAAGATGTCTGTAGGAATGGTGAATATTTGATTAACCACTGTACACTCTGATTATTTTTTTCAAAGCACTAAATAGGCGTATATTAAACTAAAAAGCATAAAATTTTCAAACTAGGATCCCAAGCTGTGTTTCTGAATCTGCTGATATTAGAAACAAATTTGTGTGATGAGTCTACCTATAAAACAAAGGCTTCTGATTTGATTTAGAAAAGACAAAGAGGAAAGGTAGATTTGGACATTCAGATAGGCCACATAGAGAAAGCAGCATTCTAATGGCATCTAAACATATACTACGTTATGCATATACGTTCTATATTGTATATATCCTTAAACTAAATATATATATCCTTAAAGAGAACTGATAAATGCCATAGCAATGCATAAAATTCTGAGGCTGTGAGGTTAGCAGAAGGATAGTAAATACTAAAACTTAGAACAAATTTAGGATTTCTTAGGATTCATGACAAAATGTATGCTATGTATCCAAAGACCCCCATCCCTTCCTGTTTTAAATAGGTTTTAATGGGGGAATTCTCTGGTGGTTCAGTGGTTAGGACTCCGTGCTTCCACTGCCGAGGACCTGGGTTCAAGCCCTGGTTGGGGAATTAAGATCCCACAAGCTATGGGGCACGGCCAAAATAAATAAATAAAGTAAGTTCTAATGGAATGCTTAGTAGAACAAAGATTTTTTTTTTTTTTAACTGAAAGATGAGCTACTTCTTGCAGTGGCTGTAGAGATGTGTGGATCAAAATAAGAGATGAAAAAATTTTAGGACATTGAAAAATCTGTAGGTTCACAGGAATATTCCAGTCAAGAAGAAGAAATTTATGATGCAAAAGACAGAATGAAACTGTAAGACAAGTAGGAGTAAACAGTTTTCATGTAGAAGGGACCCGGTATATCATGTTTAGTTTGCAGAATGAAACCATAGAAATTTAGCTTAGCGCCAGAAATAGTCCTAGAACCCTCACCGCACAATCCTTACTTCAATGTGCTTGTAATTACACTGAGCAAAAGGGTTGTGTTTTTTCTTTGGGGGGGGGGTTGTTTGCTTGTTTGTTTTTTTTAACTTTCTTAGTCCCCAAGACAGTAGGATGTTATGATCTTACTTCTAAGGCAGGAAAACGAACAGCTATATCCTAAGGCATTCTTTTCTCCACCAGGGCCTGTTCTAGCTACAAAACTCAACTGATAAGGCTCCTAGAGCCAGAATTCCAGTGAAAAGGAACTTTCCCCCCGTCTACTTCAACCTGAAAGGAGTAATCAAATTTGAAGCTACAAAGATATTGTTTCTCTAAACAGGTTTACTCCATAACTAAATGTATCAGATTTCTTAGTCAATTTTTCTCTCCCTGAAAGATAAAGTGTGATAATCCCATGCAATGAAACCAGTTAGAGTCATTAAAAAACACAATATTTCTTGTCCAAACAAACCTTGGGAGAAGACATATGGGGCTTTGGAATATAAGGAAAAAGAACTGTTCTAAGAAATGGAGGCAAAGCAAGTGACCCAACTACAGCACAGGTATTAAAATTTTTTGTCAAGCATAAGCTATGGAATCAGGTAAATATGGAATCAGGTAAATATGAGACGCATTTCCTGTTTTCACAGAACTTAGGAGGAAACTAAACAAGTAGTCCAGTAATTAGAACAAAGGACGCTGTATGTACACCAAAGGAAACCATAAAGGAAACGAAAAGACAACCTATGGACTGGGAGAAGATATTTTGCAAATAATGCAACTGACAAGAGCTTAATTTCCAAAATATACAAACAACTCATACAATTCAACAACAATAAAAAAAACCCAAACAGCCCAATCAAAAAACAGGCAGAAGACCTACATAGACATTTCTCCAAAGAAGACATACAGATGGCCAATAGGCACATGAAAAGATGCTCATCATTGCTTATTATAGAGAAATGCAAATCAAAACTACAATGAGGTATCACCTCACACCCGTCCGAAAAGCCATCATTAAAAAGTCTACAAATAATAAATGTTGGAGAGAGTGTGGAGAAAAGGGAACACTCTTACACTGTTGGTGGGAATATAAATTGGTGCATCCACTGTGGAGGACAGTATGGAAGTTCCTCAAAAAACTAAGAGTTGCAATATGATCCAGCAATCCACTCCTGAGCATATACCCAGACAAAACTGTAGTTCAAAAAGATACACATACCCCTATGTTCATAGTAACACTATTTACAATAGCCAAGACATGGAAATAAGCTACATGTCCATTGACAGATGAATAGATAAAGAAGATGTGGTTTATATATATCTACAATGGAATATTACTCAGTCATAAAAAAAGAATTAAATAATGCCAACTGCAGCAACATGGATGGACCTAGAGATTATCATACTAAACAAAGTAAGTCAGAAAGAGAAAGACAGATACCATATCACTTATGTGTGGAATCTAAAATACAGCACAAATGAACATATCTATAAAACATAAACAGACTCACAGATGTAGAGAACAGACTTGTGGTTGCCAAGGGGGTAAGGGTGGGGGAGGGAAGGATTGGGAGTTTGGGGTTAGCAGATGCAAACTAGTATATATAAGATGGATAAACAACAAGGTCCTATTGTATAGCACAGGGAACTACAATCAACATCCTATTCAGAATGGAAAAGAATATTAAAAGTAACTGAGTCACTTTGCTGTACAGCAGAAATTAACACAACATTGTAAATCAACTATACTTGAATTAAAGAAAAAAAAAAATGACGCTGTATGGAGAACTATAGCCGGAAACCTGGCAGGGTAGTAACTGAACTTTACTGCACATTCGAATCACTGGGGACTTGTTAAGAAAACACAAATAGATGTTCCCCAAACTCACAGCTTTTGTTTATTTGTTTGTTTTTTGTTTTTTATATATTTATTTATTTATTTATGGCTGTGTTGGGTCTTTGTTGCTGCGCACATGCTTTCTCTAGTTGCGGCGAGTGGGAGCTACTCTTCTTTGCAGTGTGCTGGCTTCTCATTGCAGTGGCTTCTCTTGTTGCAGAGCACGGGCTCTAGGTGCATGGGCTTCAGTAGTTGTGGCGCATGGGCTTAGTTGCTCCGTGGCATGGGGGATCTTCCTGGACCAGGGCTCGAACCCGTGTCCCCTGCATTGGCAGGTGGATTCTTAACTACTGCGCCACCAGGGAAGTCCCAAACTCAGTTTTTGATGCAGCAGGTCTTGAATGAGGCCAGTAAAGTTTTACTTCTAACAATTCCCCAAATGATGCTCATCTTAGACTTACACTTTGAGAAGCACTTTCTAAGGAAGCAAGGAAATTCTCCTGGACGTTTAAGCTTATTTAAGTTATATGATATGGGAAAGCTGAGTATAAAGTACAATTATAAACTTATTTTAAGCTATGGCTATCTAATAGAAACAAAGTAGCTCAAAAACAGTCATTAAGTAAAACTTCTGTTCCTGCCCATGAACCAATTCCACTTCTGCCCAAGATGAAATAACTGATACCCAAGTAATTCTTCCAAGCTGAGCAATAGTAAAATGTGACAAAATATTTGAGGAATATTTTCAGATGTTGTACAACAGGCAGCATAAGATCATTATCTCTCGAGAGGAAAATACATGAGATGAACCAAACAATGACCTTAACTTGTTGGCTGGGACACATTCCTGATTGAGGTGTAAGGTGGCCCCATGAGTCTCCATAAGCTGATAAGGCAGAAATCATACTGATGTTGCCACATTGGCTGAATAGGGCAGGTTATCAAAGAGAAGAGAGCTACCAAAAAAAAAAAAAAAAATCTTTGTATGACTCCTCTTAAGATTTCAGCCAAATACTAATATGCACATGCATAGGACAAAGATAAGTGAGGTCTTCCAGGGACTTGTTTCTAGGGGTCTATGATCTGAATGGAGATTCTAGAGCTGTACAGGAAGACATAGAAATTTTAACGAGCCGGAACAGAGAAACCTTGCTGAATACATACAGGGCTAAATTAAGAGCTACTCTAAAAGCACCCTTAAAAAGCTTAAAAACAAACTTCAAAATGATCAAGTTACCAGTGAGTTAACTGCCAACTGAACAATATGAGGGTGTTTGTGCCAGCTCTAGCCTATCGATAACCAATGTTGTGGCTGGACTGGCCATTCAGGTTCTTGTTACAGTTGCAAGAGGCCCTCAGCAATAACCATCAGGAAACTTTGAAAAAAGAATGAGGTTTATTACTCACAGGTCCTGGAGAGTACATGGCATATGCCTGGGGCCACAGGGCAAGGTTGTGGGTAGAGAGAAAGAGAGCTTGGGCTTGTGGTTCTTTTATTGAGGCTGAGGGTGGAGGCCTAAGAGTTTTGCAGGTTCACTCTTTGTTGGTGAACTTAAAACGTAAGAGTGGGAATTTAAAGCACAAGAAGAGAAAAACAAGCACCCCAAATGGCGAGTTATGTAAATCAACCAAAATCTCTAAAACAAAGAAGCCTGATTAGGGGCCTGGATGGAGGGAGCGGTGGTTACTGCCTCTTTATCTAGTTGTGTGGCTGATATTGTGTTTATTTGAAAGAGCCATCTTTGAAATGGATACCTCGACAATCAAAGTGTAAGTCAGACACACAGCATTTCAAAAAAGAAAAACCAATTGTCAGGCTTATGCTACGGAAGGGACAAAATAATTGCAGATGCCACGGATGTTAAAGGGATAATGAGGGTGTCTTATGGATAACTTTACACCAATAAATTTAACAAGCTTAGAAAAATGGTCAAATTCCTTGAAAGACAAAACTTACCAAAACTGAGAAAATAGAAAATCTAAATACACTTATTCTTATTATGGTAACTGCAATAATAAAAAAATTTCCACCAAGAGAACACCACATCCAGAATTAGTGAATTATACCAAATACTTAAGAAAGAAATAATACCAGTTTTACATAATGTCCTTCAGTAGAAGTGGGGAGGATGGAATATTCCCAGACTGTTTTGAGGTCAGCATAATTCTCATACCTAAAGCAAAGATATTACAAGCAGAAAAAACTGCAGACCAATATGTATCATGAACATATATAAAAATCCTTAACAGGGGCTTCCCTGGTGGCACAGTGGTTGAGAGTCTGCCTGCTAATGCAGGGGACACGGGTTCGAGCCCTGGTCTGGGAGGATCCCACATGCCACAGAACAACTAGGCCCGTGAGCCACAACTACTGAGCCTGTGCATCTGGAGCCTGTGCTCCGCAAAAAGAGAGGCCGCGACAGTGAGAGGCCCGTGCACCGCGATGACGAGTGGCCCCCACTTGCCACAACTAGAGAAAGCCCTCGCACAGAAACGAAGACGCAACACAGCAAAAATAAATTAATTAATTAATAAGCTCCTACCCCAACATCAAAAAAAAAATT
The DNA here is from genome assembly GCF_008692025.1 of Phocoena sinus. NCBI lineage: Eukaryota > Metazoa > Chordata > Mammalia > Artiodactyla > Phocoenidae > Phocoena > Phocoena sinus. Next base: position 91,362,094 of record NC_045772.1, read on the forward strand.
AAATAAAAGATGTAGTTTCTAAAAAAAAAAATCCTTAACAAATTTAGCATATTAATTTAGCCAAATGGTGTTTACCATAGGACTGAAAAATTGGCTTCACATTTGAAAATCAGTGTAAGTCAGCACAATAGCAGGTTAAAGGGAAAAGTCACATGGTCATCTCATCAGACAGAGAAAGGACTTGACAAAATTATGTACAAGTCATGATAAAAGTTCACAGTAAATTAGGAATAACATGAAATTTCCTCAATCTGATAAGTCATATCTATAAAAAACCTACAACTTACTTAATGGTGCAACACTGAACACTTTTTATCTTAAGATCAGGAATAAAGCAAGGGTATGTGCTTTCATCATTTCTATTCATTACCATATATCATTTCTACTCAGTACCTTACATGGTCTTATATAATGCAACAAGCCAAGAAAAATATAAACTGCATTGAAAAGTAAAACTGTCTCTATTTGCAGATATGAATTTTTATATAAAAATATATGAGGTAATCTATGAAACAACTACTAAGTGAATTTAGCAAGTTCTCTACACAAGTCAATATGCAAAATCAATTTGTGTCTACATACTTGCACCATACAGTTGTAAAATAAAATCCAAAAATTTTACTTACAATAACATCTAAACAAAATACTTAGGAATAAATTTAACCAAATATCTAAAGGCTTATATACTGAAAACTAAAAAGATTGCCCAGAGAAGTTAAGGAACTAGGTAAATGAAGGGATGTATCAAATTCATGGATTGAAACACTCAATACTGTTAATCCATTAATTCTCTCCAAAATAGATTGGAATACACTCTAATTACAATCCCAGAAGGATTTTATCAAAATTATCAAGCTATTTCTAAAATTTAAATGGAAATGCAAAAAGCCTACATTAGTCAAAGTGATTCTGACAAAAGTCATTGGAAGACACTGTCATTTCAAGACTTACTAATAAGGTACAGTAATTAAGACATTGTGGTGTTGGCATAAGGATCAAACAGAAGAGATGGTCCAGAAATAATCACACTTACATGGTCAATTGATTTGAAAGAAAATAAAACTATTCAATAAAGGGAATAAACATCTTTTCAATGAAAATTGGTGAAACAGCTGTCTATCCACATGGAAGAAATTAACCTCAACACTTATCTTACACCACACAGAAAAATTAACACAAAATGGACATAACATAAATGCTAAACTTATAGACCAAAATGTAAAATCTAAATCTATAAAACACTTAGAAAAAATATATCTTTGCAACCTGGGTTATGGTAAATATTTCTTAGACAGAATGCAGGAAGCAATAACAACAGAAGAAAAAAATGTTAGATTTTTGTTCCTCAAGACAGCATTAGAAAATGAACAAACCAAATCAGAGAACACATTCACCACACATACTTCTGACAAAATATATGTATCCAGAATATATAGAGAATGCCTACAACTCAATGACAATCCTATTTAAAAATGGGGGAAATTTGGGACTTCCCTGGGGGTGCAGTGGTTAAGATTCCATGCTCCCAATGCAGGGGGCCTGGGTTCGATCGCTGGCCAGGGAACTAGATCCCACATGCATGCCACAACTAAGAGTTCACATGCCACAACTAAGGAGCCAGCAAGCCACAACTAAGACCCGGCACAACCAAATAAAGAAATAAAGAAATAAATATTTTTTTAAAATTAAAAAAATAAAAATGAGAGAAAGGCTTGACACTTCACTAAGAAACATTCACAAATGGCATATAAGCACATGAAGGAAGCTCAGTAAGTTAACAAAGGGAATGCAAACTGCAACATGATGAGATCCATTATATACCCACCACAATGGTTAAAATTTAAAACGCTGAAAATACTAAATATCAACAAGGAGGATGTAGAACAACTAGAATGTTCATACATTATTAGAATGTATTTTTAGACCAGACAAAACTATGCTATGGTGATTTAAAAAAAAGGCAGAACAGTGTTACTGAGTTCAAACTTGTATGGCTTACTGCCTGACAGGTCAATAAAGCAAGAGATGAGTTGTTCAGCAAGGAATAGTGACTTTATTCAGAAACTCAGCAGACTGAGAAGATGGTGGTCTAGTGCCCCCCAAAAACCATTTTACCTGAGTTAGAATTCAGGATTCTTTTATAGTAAAAAGGGAGGGGGTGCAAACTTCTTGGTGCTGGAATCCTTTGTTCTTGCAGCTGTCCAAGTAGGTCTGGTCACAATGTTCCTATAAACCTCCACCAAGACAATTGTTATTTTCTGTTCCACAACTTTTTATCTCTATATGAATGGAAAAGTGTTATACCTTTAGAGGTAAGAGCCTTGAGAATGGGCTATCCTGTATATTTCAGGCTATAGGCAACATTCTTTTAAAAAGGTGCAGAGAAAGAGCAGACAGCAGAAGCAAGAAGAACTACAATCCTGCAGCCTGCAGAACAAAAGCCACATTCACAGAAAGATAGACAAGATGAAAAGGCAGAGAGCTATGTACCAGATGAAGGAACAAGATAAAACCCCAGCAAAACAACTAAATGAAATGGAGATAGGCAATCTTCCAGAAAAAGAATTCAGAACAATGATAGTGAAGATGATCCAGGACCTCAGAAAAAGAATGGAGGCAAAGATCGAGAAGATGCAAGAAATGTTTAACAAAGATCTAGAAGAATTAAAGGACAAACAAACAGAGATGAACAATACAACAACTGAAATGAAAAATACACTAGAAGGAATCAATAGCAGAATAACTGAGGCAGAAGAACAGATAAGTGACCTGGAAGACAGAATGATGGAACTTACTGCTGTGGAACAGAATAAAGAAAAAAGAATGAAAAGAAATGAAGACAGCTTGAGAGACCTCTGGGACAACATTAAATGAAACAACATTCGCATTATAAGGGTCCCAGAAGGAGAAGAGAGAGAGAAATGACCCAAGAAAATATTTGAAGAGATTATAGTCGAAAACTTCCCTAACATGGGAAAGGAAATAGCCACCCAAGTCCAGGAAGCACAGAGAGTCCCATACAGGATAAACCTAAGGAGAGACACGCCGAGACACATAATAATCAAATTGGCAAAAATTAAAGACAAAGAAAAATTATTGAAAGCAGCAAGGGAAAAACGACAAATAACATACGAGGGAAATCCCATAATTAGGTTAAAAGCTGATTTCTCAGCAGAAACTCTACAAGCTGGAAGGGAGTGGCAGGATATACTTAAAGTGATGAAAGGGAAGAACCTACAGCCAACATTACTCTACCCAGCAAGGATCTCATTCAGATTCAATGGAGAAATCAAAAGCTTTACAGACAAGCAAAAGCTAAGAGAATTCAGCATGACCAAACCAGCTCTACAACAAATGCTAAAGGAATTTCTCTAAGTGGGAGACACAAGAGAAGAAGAGGACCTACAAAAACAAACACAAAACAATTAAGAAAATGGTCATAGGAATGCATATCGATAATTACCTTAAACGTGAATGGATTAAATGCTCCAACCAAAAGACACAGGTTTGTTCAATGGATATAAAAAAAAAAACACCTATATATATGCTGTCTACAAGAGACCCACTTCAGACCAAGGGACACATTCAGACTGAAAGTGAGGGGATGGAAAAAGATATTCCATGCAAATGGAAATCAAAAGGAAGCTGGAGTAGCAATACTCATATCAGATAAAATAGACTTTAAAATAAAGAATGTTATAAGAGACAAGGAAGGACACTATGTAATGATCAAGGGATCAATCCAAGAAGAAGATATAACAATTATAAATATATATGCACCCAACATAGGAGCACCTCAATACATAAGGCAACTGCTAACAGCTCTAAAAGAGGAAATTGACGGTAGCACAATAATAGTGGGGGACTTTAACACCTCACACAAATGAACAGATCATCCAAACAGAAAATTAATAAGGAAACACAAGCTTTAAATAACACAATAGACTAGATAGATTTAATAGATATTTATAGGAAATTCCATCCAAAAACAGCAGATTACACTTTCTTGTCAAGTGTGCATGGAACATTCTCCAGGATAGATCACATCTTGGGTCACAAATCAAGCCTCAGTAAATTTAAGAAAATTGAAATCTTATCAAGCATCTTTTCTGACCACAACACTATGAGATTAGAAATCAATTACAGGGAAAGAAAACATAATAAACATAAACACATGGAGGCTAAACAATACATTACTAAATAACCAAGAGATCACTGAAGAAATCAAAGAGGAAATCAAAAAATACCTAGAGACAAATGACGATGAAAGCACGATGATCCAAAACCTATGGGATGCAACAAAAGCAGTTCTAAGAGGGAATTTTATAGCTATACAATCCTACCTCAAGAAACAACAAACATCTCAAATAAACAATGTAACATTACACCCAAAGGAACTAGAGAAAGAAGGACAAACAAAACCCAAAGTTAGCAGAAGGAAAGAAATCATAAAAATCAGAGCAGAAATAAATGAAATAGAAACAAAGAAAACAATAGCAAAGACCAATAAAACTAAAAGTTGGTTCTTTGAGAAGATAAACAAAATTGACAAACCATTAGCCAGACTCATCAAGAAAAAGAGGGAGAGGACTCAAATCAGTAAGATTAGAAATGAAAAAGAAGTTACCACAGACACCACAGCAATACAAAACATCCTAAGAGACTACTACAAGCAATTCTATGCCAATAAAATGGACAACCTGGAAGAAATGAACAAATTCTTAGAAAGGTATAACCTTCCAAGACTGAACAAGGAAGAAATAGAAAATAAGAACAGACCAATCACAAGTAATGAAATTGAAACTGTGATTAAAAATCTTCCAACAAACAAAAGTTCAGGACCAGATGGCTTCACAGGTGAATTCTATCAAACATTTAGAGAAGAGCTAACACCCATCCTTCTCAAACTCTTCCAAAAAATTGCACAGGAAGGAAAACTCCCAACTCATTCTATGAGGCCACCATGACCCTGATACCAAAACCAGACAAAGATACTACAAAAAAAGAAAATTACAGACCAATATCAAGGATCAATATAGATGCAAAAATCCTCGACAAAATACTAGCAAACAGAATCCAACAACACATTAAAAGGATCATACACCATGATCAAGTGGGGTTTATTCCAGGAATGCAAGGATTCTTCAATATACGCAAATCTATCAATGTGATAAACCATATTAACAAATTGAAGGAGAAAAACCATATGATCATCTCAATAGATGCAGAGAAAGCTTTCGACAAAATTCAACACCCATTTATGATAAAAACCCTCCAGAAAGTAGGTATAGAGGGAACTTTCCTAAACATAATAAAAGCCATATATGACAAGCCCACAGCAAACATCATCCTCAATGGTGAAAAACTGAAAGCATTTCCACTAAGATCAGGAACAAGACAAGGTTGCCCACTCTCACCACTCTTATTCAACATAGTTTTGGAAGTTTTAGCCACAGCAATCAGAGAAGAAAAGGCAATAAAAGGAATCCAAATCGGAAAAGAAGAAGTAAAGCTGTCACTGTTTGCAGATGACATGATACTATACATAGAGAATCCTAAAGATGCTACCAGAAAACTACTAGAGCTAATCAATGAATTTGGTAAAGTAGCAGGATACAAAATTAATGCACAGAAATCTCTGGCATTCCTATATACTAATGATGAAAAATCTGAAAGTGAAATCAAGAAAACACTCCCATTTACCATTGCAACAAAAAGAATAAAATATCTAGGAATAAACCTACCTAAGGATACGAAAGACCTGTATGCAGAAAATTATAAGACACTGATGAAAGAAATTAAAGATGATACAAATAGATGGAGAGATATACCATGTTCTTGGATGGGAAGAATCAACATTGTGAAAATGACTCTACTACCCAAAGCAATCTACAGATTCAATGCAATCCCTATCAAACTACCACTGGCATTTTTCACAGAACTAGAACAAAAAATTTCGCAATTTGTATGGAAACACAAAAGACCCCGAATAGCCAAAGCAATCTTTAGAACGAAAAAAGGAGCTGGAGGAATCAGGCTCCCTGACTTCAGACTATATTACAAAGCAACAGTAATCAAGACAGTATGGTACTGGCACAAAAACAGAAAGATAGATCAGTGGAACAGGATAGAAAGCCCAGAGATAAACCCACGCACATATGGACACCTTATCTTTGATAAAGGAGGCAGGAATGTACAGTGGAGAAAGGACAGCCTCTTCAATAAATGGTGCTGGGAAAACTGGACAGGTACATGTAAAAGTATGAGATTAGATCACTCCCTAACACCATACACAAAAATAAGCTCAAAATGGATTAAAGACCTAAATGTAAGGCCAGAAACTATCAAACTCTTAGAAGAAAACATAGGAAGAACACTCTATGACATAAATCACAGCAAGATCCTTTCTGACCCACCTCCTAGAGTAATGGAAATAAAAACAAAAATAAACAAATGGGACCTAATGAAACTTCAAAGCTTTTGCACAGCAAAGGAAACCATAACCAAGACCAAAAGACAACCCTCAGAATGGGAGAAAACATTTGCAAATGAAGCAACTGACAAAGGATTAATCTCCAAAATTTACAAGCAGCTCATGCAGCTCAATAACAAAAAAACAAACAACCCCATCCAAAAATGGGCAGAAGACCTAAATAGACATTTCTCCAAAGAAGATATACAGACTGCCAACAAACACATGAAAGAATGCTCAACATCATTAATCATTAGAGAAATGCAAATCAAAACTACAATGAGATATCATCTCACACCAGTCAGAATGGCCATCATCAAAAAATCTAGAAACAATAAATGCTGGAGAGGGTGTGGAGAAAAGGGGACACTCTTGCACTGCTGGTGGGAATGTGAATTGGTTCAGCCACTGTGGAGAACAGTATGGAGGTTCCTTAAAAAACTACAAATAGAATTACCATATGACCCAGCAATCCCACTACTTGGAATATACCCTGAGAAAACCAAAATTCAAAGAGAGTCATGTACCAAAATGTTCATTGCAGCTCTATTTACAATAGCCAGGACATGGAAACAACCTAAGCGCCCATCATCGGATGAATGGATAAAGAAGATGTGGCACATATACACAATGGAATATTACTCAGCCTTAAAAAGAAATGAAATTGAGCTATTTGTAATGAGATGGATAGACCTAGAATCTGTCATACAGAGTGAAGTAAGTCAGAAAGAAAAAGACAAATACCGTATGCTAACACATATATATGGAATTTAAGGGAAAAAAATGTCATGAAGAACCTAGGGGTAAGATAGGAATAGAGACGCAGACCTACTGGAGAACGGACTTAAGGATATGGGGAGGGGGAAGGGTGAGTTTTGACAGGGCGAGAGAGAGTCATGGACATATACACACTAACAAACGTAGTAAGGTAGATAGCTGGGGGGAAGCAGCCGCAAGGCACAGGGATATTAGCTCGGTGCTTTGTGACAGCCTGGAAGGGTGGGATGGGGAGAGTGGGAGGGAGGGAGACGCAAGAGTGAAGACATATGGGAACATATGTATATGTATAGCTGATTCACTTTGTTGTAAAGCAGAAACTAACACACCATTGTAAAGCAATTATACCCCAATAAAGATGTTTAAAAAAAAAAAAAAAAAAAAAAAGGATCATACACCATGATCAAGTGGGATTTATCTCAGAGATGCAAGGATTCTTCAATATACATAAATCAATCAATGTGATACACCATATTAACAAATTGAAGAATAAAAACAATATGGTCATCTCAACAGATGCAGAAAAAGCTTTTGACACAATTCAATACCCATTTATGATAAAAACTCTCCAGAAAGTGGGCATAGAGGGAATCTACTTCATCATAATAAAGGCCATATATGACAAACCCACAGCAAACATCATTCTCAATGGTGAAAAACTGAAAGTGTCTCCTCTAAGATCAGGAACAAGACAAAGATGTCCACTCTCATCACTATTATTCAACATAGTTTGGAAGTCCTAGCCATGGCAATCAGAGAAGAAAAAGAAATAAAAGGAATACAAATTGGAAAAGAAGAAGTAAAACTGTCACTGTTTGCAGATGACATGATACTATACATAGAGAATCCTAAAGATGCCACCAGAAAACTACTAGAACTAATCAATAATTTGGTAAAGTAGCAGGATACAAAATTAAGGCACAGAAATCTCTTGCATTCCTATACACTAATGATGAAAAATCTGAAAGAGAAATTAAGGAAACACTTCCACATACCATTGCAACAAAAAGAATAAAATACCTAGGAATAAACCTACCTAGGGAGACAAAAGACCTGCATGCAGAAAACTATAAGACACTGATGAAAGAAATTAAAGATGATACCAACAGATGGAGAGATATACCATGTTCTTGGATTGGAAGAATCAATATTATGAAAAAGACTATACTACCCAAAGCAATTTACAGATTCAATGCAATCCGTATCAAATCACCAATGGCATTTTTTACAGAACTAGGACAAAATAATCTTAAAATTTGTATGGAGACACAAAAGACCCCGAATGGCCAAAGCAGTTTTGAGGGAAAAAAACCGAGCTGGAGGAATCAGACTCCCTGACTTCAGACTATACTACAAAGCTACAGTTATCAAGACAATATGGTACTGGCACAAAAACAGAAACATAGATCAATGGAACAGGATAGAAAGCCCAGAGATAAACCTACGCACCTTTGGTCAACTAGTCTATGAGAAAGGAGGTAAGGATATACAATGGAGAAAAGACAGTCTCTTCAATAAGTGGTGCTGGGAAAACTGGGCAGCTACATGTAAAAGAATGAAATTAGCACACTCCCTAACACCATACACAAAAATAAACTCAGAGTGGATTAGAAACCTAAATGTAAGACCAGACACTATAAAACTCTTAGAGGAAAACATAGGGAGAACACTCTTTGACATAAATCACAGCAAGATCTTTTTTGATCCACCTCCTAGAGTAATGGAAATAAAAACAAAAATAAACAAATGAGACCTAATGAAACTTCAAAGCTTTTGCACAGCAAAGGAAACCATAAACAAGACCAAAAGACAACCCTCAGAATGGGAGAAGATATTTGCAAACAAATCAACGGACAAAGGATTAATCTCCAAAATATATAAACAGCTCGTGCAGCTCAATATTAAAAAAATAAACAACCCAATCCAAAAATGGGCAGAAGACCTAAATAGACATTTCTCCAGGGAAGACCTACAGATGGCCAAGAAGTACATGAAAAGCTGTTCAACATCACTAATTATTAGAGAAATGCAAATCAAATCTACAATTAGAATGGGCATCACACCAGTTAGAATGGGCATCACACCAGTTAGAATGGGCATCATCAGAAAATCTACAAGCAACAATTGCTGGAGAGGGTGTGGTGAAAAGGGAACCCTCTTGCACTGTTAGTGGGAATGTAAATTGATACAGCCACTATGGAGAACAGTATGGAGGCTCCTTAAAAAACTAAAAATAAAATTACTACATGATCCAGCAATCCCACTACTGGACATATATCCAGAAAAAACCATAATTCAAAAAGGTACAGGCACCCCAGTGTTCACTGCAGCACTATTTACAACAGCCAGGTCATGGAAGCAACCTAAATGCTCATCTACAGACAAACGGATAAAGAATATGTGGTACATATATACAATGGAACATTATTCAGCCATAAAAAAGAATGAAATTGGGTTATTTGTAGAGACGTGGATGGATCTAGAGACTGTCATACAGAGTGAAGTAAGTCAGAAAGAGAAAAACAAATATTGTATATTAACGTATATATGTGGAACCTAAAAAAATGGTACAGATGAACCAGTTTTCAGAGCAGAAATTGAGACACAGAAGTAGAGAAAAAATGTATGTACACCAGGGGGGAAAGCGGCGGGGGGGTAGGGGGTGGTGGTGGGATGAATTGGAAGATTGGGATTGACATGTCTACACTGATGTGTATAAAATGGATGACTAATAAGAAAACAAATAAAAATAAACATTAAAAAAATTAAAAAAAAATTTTTTTTTTAGTTTTAAAGAAAGGTGCAGCGTCAGTATGGCTAAAGAACAGGAAACAAGAGCTCAAAAGTTAGAACTAAAGGAATAGATTCAATATGGAGTCAGGTTTGCTCTTCTCTGTTAAAATTGCCTGGAATGGGAGTTACGGGAAAAGTCCCCACGGAACGCTGGGGAAACAGAAATATTCAATATCTTGCCTGTGTTGGTTGTACAGATAAATGCATTTCTCAAAACTCAAACTGTGCACTAAATATCTGAACATTTCACTCTGTAAATTTTACCTTAAAAACCAATAACAAAAACTAAAGCCATAATACGATTGAAAGAACCTTGCCCTATGACCTAGAAAAGCTGAAAGTGAGTCCAAACTCTACCTAGTGACCTTAAAAAATCATTTTAACTTCTCAGAGCTTCAAATACCTATTTTAAAAAATAAGACATTAATATCTACATTTCATTCAGTCGATGTTTAAGAACCTACTACAGGCCAGGCGTTCACTAAACAGTTCTATTTCATAGGCTTATTATAAAGTTCAAATGAGAATATTGAAGTGATTTATAAGTGAGACAGTATACAAACATTATGATTTGTTACTGAGTAAAGTAACAGAAACGACTCCACAAGAAAAAAAAAGATATACTCAAGGTTTCAAATCCTGTGTAGCAGTGACTAATTTCTACTTTTTTAAAATAAAAGAACATGAGAGATCTTGCATGAGAGGGAATATTTTAAAAAGTAAACTACAAAGAGCCCTTTTAGTTTATGGTCACAGAAAGGACTCTTATTTGTGCAATTAAAGCTGGTTGCCAAGGGAAACAGCAAACCTAAAAGCCTTTAATATCAAAAGCCTAAAGATCAAGAATTTAAATCCCTGAAGTAGAAGAGCTGACCCACAATGAATCAGAAGGAAATATTCCAAATAAGAAAATGGAGGTAAAACCAAAATTTGAATAGATCAATCTTATTTTTATCCATGTTAAGTTTGTTCTATATGTAAAATAAATTAAAATATAAAATTCTCTAAACAGGAATAACAGTTTATTTTTTAAGAATTGTTTAAAGTTAGAAAATATGTAGTATAAATCTATAGCCCATGGTAGCTACTTCCACTTAGCTCTGAACCTTAATGAAAATATCAATTTATGTGCCTAAAATGTAAGAGACAAGATGTTTCAAGACAACATCTTGAACCATCCTCTAGATGTTTTAATAAATCCTCCCAAACTGAGCTCCTTGGGATCTAAATTGAATTTTTTAAATAGTTTTTATCACTCACATTAATTTAGTCTTTTTTATTTTAACAAAGATTCTTATCACTCTTAATTTCATTCTGACAAACACACTAAATAATTTTGATAGGACATGAGGCAGTCATGAAGACAGAATCTATTTCAAAATGGAGAATTGAATTATTGAGGTACTGCTCCCTTCCCTGGCCTTTCCTGGCTTTCTTCTTACAGTAAATATTCTAAAGTAAATGCAAGTGATAAATCCTACAAAAAGGTACATTATTTATATTTATATATATATCTAATTGATGCTTAAATATTGTTTTCCATAAAGGTGGCAATGTCAATCATGGGGTGTCCTGTGAATTTAGAAAACTAACAGCCATTGAAGAAAGATTCCAACAGAAATATCCACCAAGTTATTAAGTTAAAATAAGATAAATTATTAGAAGATACCCAAAGTCAATGGAACAGTACCCCCAATGAATGTTTTACAAAACAAGAGGTTTGGAGAATTCTATTTGATTATTAAATATCCGTATGTGGGTAACATAGCAAACTTATGAAAAGGAAGGCTGACAAAAATAGTTTGAATCTGTTTTTACACATTTTCGGGATAATGAGATCTAATTCATCAAGTGCAAGGATAAAAGCAAGTAGGGAATGTATAGAATAATCATGATGGTGATAGTAAGTAGATTAAAGAAAATTTAGAAATCTATAATCTTAATATTAGTATCTACTATTTATTGATGGTCTACAACCAACTTTTATTTCACATGCTTTATTGTTTTACCCCCTTACACTAGCCCTCGAGAAATATTTTCATATGTCCATTTAAAGAAAAGAAACTGGCATTCAAAAATTTAAGTAACTTGTCTAAAGTTAGTACTGGCAGAGGTTAAAATTTAAACCAAAGTCAGGCAGACTTCAAGACCCATGGTTTCTATTTCTGTTTTTACCACATCCACAGCTGAATGAAGTTTTTAACCTATAGTGTTTATAGTCTACCCTTTCTTCATTTTATAAATAATTCATATCCCCAAAGCAAAGCCAACCTATCATACCTTGGCTTAAGAATCTTCATGGAGTCAGTCCCCTATGTATGGCAGCGTTTCTTTAAGTGGCTGAAAGATTACATGTAGCCAGTTGACTAAAAATCTCTTCTATCTGCATGAGAACATAATGATTCAAAGTCTGTTGCTAAGGACAGCCTTAGCTTAAAGTTAAAACAAAACAAAACAAAAAGAGTCCTAAGACCCCAAAAATCAGGTTAATATAGAGATAAGACCAATGGATATATTATAAATTAACACTCATACCAAAATACAAATGCTTTCCAAAGGCTAAATTGAAATAAGAAAAATTTTAGTCTGTTGTCATTCTTAATTATTGGTGCAAGAGAACAAGCGGAAATAAAACATATGGAATCATGATATTTGGTCAGGTCAGTCTCTCATAGCTGAATATGGGATTTGCAGATACTTTGTGAATTTCCTTCTATATTTGCACTTATCTGGCAACAACAAGAGAGAGAAATAAACAGCATCACTTTTGAAGAAACAAAGGTATAATTTATGCTTAAACAGTGGGTAGTTACTCTACCCTTGTTTTCCATTCAGTGAATATATTTTTCATTCAATATCATGGACATTAAGTGTTAGATCATTTGTCAAAGGAAAATGTCCCTGTCCTTGTTTATATTGGCATAGTCCTTGGATCTAGCTAATGCTCTTTTGTTCTTAACAGCCTTGATGGTTTCATTTTTAAAAATATAACCATGACTTACCTGATAACATAGGGGGGACATATACTGAAACAATCTGCCTTCAAAGCATTTTAGAAATAAGTGAAAACAGAAACTCTTTAAGCAAGAGAATCATATGAGCAAAGATTAATTCAGGGCCATCTCTCTTTTTTTTCCCCATCTTTTCTCTTATTCAACCGAAGTGTTCCAATGTATTGGTTGTTTTCATGCTTCCTAATCTTCCCTGGACAGAAAGTACTCCAACTTGCTTTAGCATGCAAGTCTTTCTCATTTTCCCCAAAAATAATCAGCAAAGGAAGGGATATTGAGAACAGGAGGGGCAAAGGGGATATTGTTTGGACACAGGAAAAAGGCTGTCTGGTGCCCTTCAAATCATGCAACATAAAACTCCACTGTGTGAGTCCAGCTCTGAACAAAAAGGGAATTTTCTACTGCAATTCTAAACTTTGCAGTTTATGTTCAAATATTAGACATCTAAGTACTTGGCTGACATTTAAACATATGGCTAACATATGCCAAATTTGTTTAAAGTTGTGGCCAAAAGTTCAAATGTGGAAGACTAAAAGTCCTGATTCATGTTTTCTTATTATATTCTCCTGAAGATAAATCAGTGCCAGTATGTCTATGTGTGTGGCAGGGTTAGGGGGTGGGAGGTCATGAAAAAGGATTAGAGGGGAGGGAGAAAATCCTTTTTTGTTTTTCCTTCTCCCTCATTGGCAAATGGGAAACAAGGTAAAATGCTAAGAGTCTTGTAGCAAAGCAAGTCTTTGTGTCCAGTAGAATATACATTTTAGATGATAGTTGAAGGTAAGGGCACTATTTATCCAGAGCAATGGAAAACCACCACAATTCCATAAAGGTGTGCATATTATAGGGTGGAGTTTTCTAAGCCTGTATAGTAGTAAATTTTCAGTGATTAAAAAAAAATATATATATATATATATATCGGAAAACTAAAATAGGTAATGCTTAACCATAACTATATAACGATTTGTGTTCTTACTTTGTGTCTAGCACTTTTTAAAGTGCATGTATTCATTAGTTGCATCTCAGAACAATCCCAAGATGTAGATATTTATTATCATTTCCATCTTACAGATAACAGTACAGATGGACTGAGAAACTAAATATTTTGACCAAGTCAAGAGTGCCAGAAAAAGGGGGATCCAGGATTCAAACTAAGGCAGTTTGCTTCCATAATTCATACCCCTACCCACAATGTCATGGAAAGGCTGAACTGATCAAGTCTCTGTTACTATTACTTTGAGAGGAGAAAGTAATAGTAAAAGTAATTAGCATACTTCTTTAGTACTGCAGTCCCAGGTTTGGTGGAAGGGTAGGAAAACATGTGGTTTCGTGTTTTTGTTTTTTGGGGGTACGTGGGCCTCTCACTGTTGTGGCCTCTCCCGTTGCGGAGCACAGGCTCCAGACGCGCAGCCTCAGCGGCCATGGCTCACGGGCCCAGCCACTCCGCGGCATGTGGGACCTTGCCGGACCGGGGCACGAACCCATGTCCCCTGCAACGGCAGGCGGACTCTCAACCACTGCGCCACCAGGGAAGCCCTGGTTTCGTGTTTTGAACTGCTGTCAGAATTAAATGCACAATTACAACAAACTTTGTTTTAAAAGGACATTGCGTTGTACTGCAAAAATCTGGATATTTATGTTTCTTGGGGTTTTTCTTTATATATTTTACATTTTAATACATTGACAACTGGGAATTTGCAAGAGATCAATTTGTGACAGGAGCTTAAATGTGTCGATAAGGTCACAATTTATCCAGAGCAATAGAATAAATGGCCCATCCTCAGAAACCTAAGAATTATTTCGATTCTTCTTATACCCATCTATTCATCTCCATTCAGTTATTAGAACCTTTCCTCCAGTTGACATATCTACTTATTGTTAGCAATCATACCTAACTTAATCCTATGACAATACCTTAGTTCAAGTCATTCCCATATGACAATAATCTCGCCAAACACATAAAATCTTCTTCAGGGCTTTTCCTTCAAGCCATTCCATTTCCACGAAGCTTTATCTGATCACATGTCTTGTCTATGAAATTTGTGGCATTGAATACTTATATACTGCCCTGTATGTTGTCCATATTTTACATGTTATCCTGTTACCTAAACTATAAATTCCTGTTGGGCAGATATTTTTATCTACTCACTGATATTATAAATTTATAAACAAGAAATATTCAGTCTACTTGAATGATTTTATATTTCTGTAATTACCATGTAATCTTGAAAAGGGTGACAGAAGATAATGAAAATTGATTGTAAATGAATAGCTAGGAACCCAGGTAATGACACTGTTCCAGCAAAGCAGATAAGAATAATTTTACAAATCACAGGTACACACTGGAACTCTTGCCAAGATAAATTTGAGTTATTTTCTCTCACAATGGTCCAGACTCAAAAGGAATTCACAGTGTGCTATGCGACAAGTTTTGAATGCACACATTCACTTTTCAAACCAGCATGATAAGCAAGTTACAGTACTTGTAACTTGTACAGCACATCAGCCCTTATTTATTTATTTTGCAGGCAGCCATTGGAGCCGTGAAGCTGGTCAACAGAGGTTCTATAGAAACATTCAAAGCCTCTACCTCAAAGGACTGGCATGCGTCCATCTTTACAGGTTTTGAGTTTCCCAAGGCACAAACCTACCCAAGGGGTAGAGTTCCAAACATTCCGCTTATCCACCAGCATCAAGAATTTGTTAATTCTGCCAAGACCCACAAGTTTTAACACCTGCAGTCAAACTAGGTTTAGTTTGCGCTCTACCCTAAAGAAAAAATATTTGGGTAGCTTACAACACATTAAGCCTAGGAAATATTATTTAGGCTACTAGGCTATAACAGCTGTTGCCTGAGGGGATAAAAATGAGCAATGGGGTAAGGCAAAAGATTGGAGCATAGGTGGTTTAGTGGGAAAACCTTACTATACAATACCTAAAACGAATGTCCCAATACCTAAAGTCAATACTCCGATAATCCAATTAGTAACATTAACACTTAAATGTGAAAAAAAAAACTATATAAGTGATTCTTCTCTAAGTCTTTTAAATAATATACTATGCAAAAATATTCCCTCCAATATATACAATTAGGAAATAATATGTCCTAGAATTGTAGGGAATAAACAGAATGATATCAGTCCTTAATACGGTGCCAGACATATAGCAAATGCTCAAGAAAGTTAAAATTCCTTATAAGTCTTTAAATGAACAAACACTTTTAATGGGGGTCTAGAATCGACCTTAGAGTATTTTCTACTCTGGCTAAAAGTATGTTAGTGAAGTACCATTGCAGCAACACAGTACTTTCACTAGTTCAGATATTACTCATCAATACCAAGATAATCGCTGACTTTTGATGAATTATGATGCTGTTCTCAACACTTAATTTGAACTAACATATTCAATCAACAGGACAAAGCAAAAAATATCATCCCCACTTTTCAGATGGGGAAACTGAGGCAGAGAGGCATTAAGTAGACTACTTAGGTTACAAGATAGCTGGGCTGAGATTTGAACCGATGCAGTCTGGCTCCAAAACCCTTGCCTTTTTAACTATAGAACTATACCACCTCTGGCATTTGGGGAACTAGAGGTAATAATTAGGGTGAAATTGCACCCTTGACTTATAACTAAGCATAGTGGGGCAAAGTCATCTTTACTCTATTCCTCTCTCTTAAAACAGCTGCAAATAAGAAGTCACTTCTCTCGTAAAGCACAATGTTCTTTGGCAAAATTGATTTTAACACCACAGTAGGCCATTTTTTCCCCAACCCCAAACTGCAGACATCAAAAACAGGCAGGGCTGATCTGATGAACTTACCCACTTGCAGGCCAAGAAGCTGGAATAGAGCTAGCTGGAACAGGTGGACCTTCTAGGAAAAGTCCTTTTCTCTTTCCTCAAGGGGACTAGAAGACTCAGCTGCCTTTTTGACTGAGTGGTGTCATTTTCCTCGATTAAAGCAAAGTACCCTACTTACTAGTAAAAAGACACGACCCACTGAATGCACAGACTCTGATTATCCACCTCCATCTAAAGGGAAGAGAAAATAAGGATGTGAATTTCTCATTTCAAATTCCCTAGTAACTTTATTCACTATAATTCATCCAAGATTATATGTGACAACATAAATAATATCCCAAGTAATATAATACCCTAAAAATTAATAACATAGATTGTCTAAATATGAAGTTGCCAGAGAGATTAAATTCCTAAGTGGAATATCCTTTTCATGCACTAAAAAATTTAAATTCAAAATCAGTTTTCTCTTTAGCTCAGCTCAGAAGATACTCACTTAATCTGGGTTTCTTCAGCAGTTTGGTGCCTCTGGATCCTGTCTTCCATTGGCGACTCCCCAACTGTTGTTATTTCAACTTTAAAACTCGTGTGTTTTCCAGTCACACTGAATAGGATACAGGCTATCACATCACTGTCTTCATACCCATAAAACTTGTAAAACAAATCTTTGACCCCTGTGGGTATATTCCTAGGGGGAAAAATTGTATTCCAGAATCTAAGACTACCCATACCTACAAAAGTACCAGTATTATCTTGGAAAGAATGGTAGACGGGAAGTATAAGAGATAAAGGGAGAAATGTCTTGCTTTCAGTAGATCAGGATGCCATTCAGTCTATGAGCAACAGTCTGAAGCTCACAGTCTGTGAGCTGAAACTCATTTCTAAGAAACTGCCCACTGAGAAGTAAGTTGTCATAATATGATTTTCCGCATCCTGGGAGTAAAATTTATCCATACGCACTGCTTTCTCTCTCAGACAGAGCATTTGAGACATTGCAATTTCCATAAGCCTTCTTTTTGTCCCTTGATTCCCACATATTCAAAAAGTCTTAATTTCCATTTTCCCTTAGAAAATATACTTAGTACACTGGCCATGAATTTGGTGTAAATTATCTCTCATGGAACCACTGGTGCTTGTTATAAGTAGAGCTTCTCCCATTTTTAACATGCAACTTCTCCAAGCAACACTTATTACCCTTCTTTCTCTGCAGCCTTTTTATCCCTTTCTGCATCCCAGTAAGATCCCAAGGCTTTGCAGCTATATGCCACATGCAGCCTGTGAATCCTGTCTCCTAGGAAGGGTTCCCCCATTGACTCTACATACATGCCAGCTGGAGAGCTACCCTTAGAAAATTCCAGAAATGAAGCTGCTGTTGGTGCTTCCAAAGGCCATGCCCTCAGAAGCACCATGAGGTTCAAGGCTTTCCCTCACCTTCTAAACTTTCTAGATAGTACATAGAAAACTGAGCAAATGAAAAAAAAGTCAATTATTAACCCCTGCAAGAAAAAATGTAACCTCCATACACCAAATGCCTCAGTGAGCAAAATGTATGTGGTTCTAATAATCTAAAACTAATGCTGATCTAACCAAATGTGTTGAATAAATGTGATGGAAGGATGGGAAGTGGAAGTGCATGGGAGCAGGATATAATATAAAAGGACTAAATCTTCATCTTCCAGAGTAGGAAGCCATCACACAATATCTTAAGTTGAAAAAAATCAAGAAATAGCCAATAAGCATACTACTCACAAACATGGATGAAAATACTATAAGCCATATCCAAACATGTTGATAAACAATTTTCCCTGGGGAGTAGCATGCAGGGATGAGAGACGGGTCATGTGATTACTCCTTGCATGTTTGTGTGTAGGATGTGTGTTTAATATAAGCCTGTGAGGCTATCAATATTTCCAAACCATATACAGGTACCAAAATAAAAATGTAAATTAATGTATAATATTACACATACCAAGCTGAGAGAATCCATTTTTCTAATTTTTGTCTTTGTCAAGCCATGTAAATACACCAGAAATGGAGCACTGAGGGTGTAATGGCTAAGAACACACCTACAAATATTTAACAGAGCCTATCTCTTATTTCTAAACACAATAAAAACAGACTAATTATTTGGGTTCCCCTCTCTCATTTTTTCTTCTCATCTATATGTAACTTCTCATTCTTAAGCAGAGAAAAGCTATCTGCAACTTTCCATTTCCATGAAGCAAAGAAATAAGAACCATCTGGAAAACTCTGTCTCCTAGCCTAAAAACTTCGAGGAAGCTTTATTTGCTTGGGCTTCATAGTGCCTTGAATTTTAAAAAGAGGCAAGGAAAAGAGATCAAGATGGGTAAGTGAACACTCCATGGAGGAAGACGTTGCTGAATTTGAGCCAATGGAAGGATAAAAAGTCCTGTCTTGCAGATGGAGGCTGAGGCTGCACATTTGGAAGGAGTCCTTCCCACATGCTAATCCAATTGACAAGCTTGCTGAGCCTGACAAGGATTTTACACCAGCAAAGCTTCTTCTTCAGACTTCTGTGTTCCCATTTTAAAAAGAAAAAAAAAAAAAGAGAGAGAGAGAGATCATTTTCCCTTTCTGGATGCAGGACATAGCACTAAACTTCTTTACAGACAGCTTCACTTTGTTGAAAATACCAGTGTAATTTGAACCAATATCTTTAGTCACAGGTCAATTTCATGCCACATCAGTCCATGTGATTCCTATTTAATGCACAGAATTCTTGTGTTGTGTTGGGTCCCTGTTCCTATCATTTAAAATTTACTGATATTTATATGGTATTTCAATGTGCTCTGTAATTAAAATGTAGGCCTTGAGACTTGAAAACAAGAAGAAAATTAATGAAAGGATTGCAAAAGGAACATAAGGAAACGCTAACAGAATTCTGAGTTTTGAATCTGAGTAGAAGTATTCATGAATCTGAGAAGTATTCATCACATATTTCAATGTAGTATAAGAAATTATTATAAGGGAATAACGATCATACATCTTTTCCTCTCACATTGAATAAATGTCAGAAACAATTGCTTCAATTATGGATTGAATACATAACTACTCGTTGATTTTATTTTATCCTGAAATAATCAAACAAGGAGCAAACTTCATATTAAGCTTGGCAACATTCTCTTCCTGCCTCCAATTATGTGGTCTGTTGAGACCAGCTCTGGCCTGGTTTCCAGTGATTACTTCTGTCTGGAAGGTTGGTGTTTCTCTGTATTTCGCTGCCTCACCGGCAGCTGATTCCCTTCACTCTCTCCCTGGTGGCAGTGGGCAGGCTTAGCCGTCTTTATGCTCAGTAGCCTGCATGGTGTGCAGTCCCATTCCCAGGCAGCATTCTGGGCCTGTGGTCAGTCTCTACCCCTGCTCCCTAGCTTCCTGCTGGCCTCTTGTATCAGTCCCCATGTTCTGGCCAGTCTTACTGGGTGATTTCTATTTTAAAGAAAGTTTCAAACACAAAAATACAGAGTACAGCAAAAATATAGAGTCAAAGTACCACATCAACACTTGGCCATATTTCTTTCCTCTCTTCCATATACCTTCTTTTATTACAAGATTTTCTATTTTTAAAATGAATCCCAGACTCCGGGAGATTTGAGCTTTATCTACTTTAGAATGAATCTCAAAATAATAGTAATGACAATAGTAATGATAACACAAATGACATTTTCTTACCAAAAGACATACCATTTTTATATTTTAAAAAAATACCATAAAGAAGATGTGGCACATATATATGATGGAATATTACTCAGCCATAAAAAGAAACGAAATTGAGTTATTAGTAATGAGGTGGATAGACCTAGAGTCTGTCATACAGAGTGAAGTAAGTCAGAAAGAGAGAGACAAATACCGTATGCTAACACATATATATGGAATTTAAGAAAAAAAATGTCATGAAGAACCTAGGGGTAAGACAGGAATAAAGACACAGACCTACTGGAGAATGGACTTGAGGATATGGGGAGGGGGAAGGGTAAGCTGTGACAAAACGAGAGAGAGGCATGGACATATACACACTACCAAACGTAAGGTAGATAGCTAGTGGGAAGCAGCCGCATGGCACAGGGAGATCAGCTTGGTGCTTTGCGACCGCCTGGAGGGGTGGGATAGGGAGGGTGGGAGGGAGGGAGACGCAAGAGGGAAGAGATATGGGAACATATGTATATATATAACTGATTCATTTTGTTGTAAAGCAGAAACTAACACACCATTGTAAAGCAATTATACTCCAATAAAGATGTTAAAAAACCCCAATAATTTCTTAATATTATCTAATAGCCAGTCTATTTTCAAATAGGTCTAATTGTCCCTAAATAATAAATTTAGAGTTTGTTGTTTTTATCAGATGCAAGCAGACTTACTCAATGTATTTGATTGTTACCTCTAAAGTCTTTTTAAGTCTATTAATTTAGAATAGTCTCGACAATGTTACTATTATTTTAATGCCATTGTCTTGTTTAAGAAACAAGATCACTTCAGTTGGCAGATAGCCTCTTTGTATCATTTAAAGTGTCCTTCGAATTCCACATTTCCATTAGATTAGAAATTAAATGTAAAGGCTCAATTCAGTTTCAATTTTTCCTTTTACTTTTTTTGGGAGGTAAACCAGAAAAATTTAGTGGTGCTGTATAATTCATATAGCATGACATCAGGAAGCATAGAATTTGTTATTCCTCTTAATAACATTAAGGGTGGTCAGTAAATTCAGGTGGTAAACTTCCTTATCAGTAAAGTTCCTTATCATTCTTTCCCCTAATGATACCACAATCATTGATAACCTTTGCCTGAATCATTTTTTTTAAATTAGGGATTACAAAATTGTGTTTTTCCAACTCCAGTTCCTTCTGCATTTATTACCTGGAATTCTTCCATTGAGAACTAGCCTTCATTCACTTGGGCTATTCGACTACCCTGAAACAGATCTCAAACTAGAAAGGATAAAACTGGGTCATTTGTAGAGATGTGGATGGACCTAGAGTATGTCATACAGAGTGAAGTAAGCCAAAAAGAGAAAAACAAATATCGTATATAAACGCATATATGTGGACTCTAGAAAAATGGTACAGAGGAATCCATTTGCAGGGAAGGAATAGAGATGGAGATGTAGAAAACAGACATATGGACACAGAGGGGAAAGGAGAGCGTGAGGCGAACTGGGAGATTAGGATTGACATATATACACTACCATGTGTAAAATAGATAGCTAGTGGGAACCTGCTATAAAGCACAGGAAGCTCAGCTCGGTGCTCTGCGCTTCTAGATGTGTGGGATGGGGGTGCAAGGTGGGAGGGAGGCCCAAGAGGGAGGGAATATATGTATACATAGAGCTGATTCACTTCATTGTATGGCAGAAACTAACACAACACTGTAAAGCAAGTATACTCCACACACACAAAAATAATAACTAGAAAGGATAAATACTTAATTCTTACCCTTTACGTATTGGTTTTCACTATAAAGAGTTGTAAGCAACCAATAGTGGCTAAAGAGTTTTCTGTTGTGCCTTTTTTTCCCCATTGGTATCTTTGCCTTCATGGTTCATATCACACAAATTCATGGCATTTACGTATTCAATATGTTTTAATCAGGTGCAGTTACTAGGGGTGGAGGCAGCGCTAAAATGGTCTTATTTTGGCCAGTAGAAGCCCCTTCAACCTGGCTTCTATGTCTTTTTGATACAACGTCATTAAGATTTGATAGTTTTCTTGCATTCTGGCTTAAGATATACAGATTTATTTTGTACATTTACTGTCCCAGAGCTGGAATTAGTCATTTTTCTAAAGAACACTGACCCTTGTAGTGGGAAATATTAATTAGAAACCACAATCTGGGCATTAGGTATGTTCATTGTTCCTGAGTTTTCATTGTTTTTAGGTCTTTTTGTCAAGCAGAGTTAAGAAATACATGTTTATAAAGAAAAACTATGAATTTCACTGATATTTACCATTCAAATTTAATGTTAACCTCCTTGATTTTATATTTGTATCTCTTATTCTAAATAATATCCAAATATTTCCTAACAATATTAACATAGTTCTATGCTTTATTACACAGTAAACATATAATACTTTCAAATTAATAGTACAGGTTTTTTTTTAACTAAAATTAAGCTTCTAAATGAAGTTCAAGGGCTTCCCCGGTTAAGAATCCACCTGCCAATGCAGGGGACATGGGTTCGAGCCCCTGTCCGGGAAGATCCCGCATGCCGAAGAGCAACTAAGCCCATGAGCCACAACTACAGAGCCCACGTGCCACAATTACTGAAGCCCACGCGCCTAGAGCTGTACTCCGCAACAAGAGAAGCCACCGCAATGAGAAGCCTGCGCACTGCAAGGAAGAGTAGCCCCGCTCGCTACAACTAGAGAAAGCTCGAGTGCAGCAATGAAGACCCAACGCAGCCAAAAATAAATTAATTAGAAAAAAAAAAAGTAATCTATTTTAAAAAATAAATTCAGTACTTAATATATACATAAGGTACCCTAAATTCAAAAGGTCATTAATTGTTAATGAGATTAACTGTACACTCATGATCTAGAATAAACTAAAAAATAAATAAATAAATATTGAAGTTCAAGGTTTTTTTGCAATTTTTAGTCCTTAAGTTATATACAGTCACAGCATTGTGTTCTAAGATCAGGTGGAATAAATCTTTTCTCTGTAACATTTTTCCACCAACTTACTATATAGTACCATTCATTTGTTTCTATTGTTTTCAAATTTCAGCAATACCAAAGACTTTTTCTTCATTACTTAATTTTTGACTATGTAAAATATTTACATGATTCCAAACTCAAAACTCAATGAGGACAGCAGAAACTAACACACCATTGTAAAGCAATTATACTCCGATAAACATGTTTAAAAAAACCCTAAAACTCAATGAGGTATATTCAAAGAATTCTTACATCAACCCTAAATTTCCCTCCAGTGTTTCTTTTTGTAAATATATATATTTTCCCATTTCCCTTTTTTATACAAAAGCGAGCACTCTATATACACTCTTCTGTACCTTGTTCTTTTCACTTTACCATATTTTCTGGAGATGACTGTACTTCAATGTACACAGTCTTCTAATACCTTTAATCCTTTAAAAATCTGCATAGTGTTCCATTGTGTGATTGTACTCTAATAGTTCAACCAAGTGCCTATTGATAACCACGCGAGTTTTTTCTTTAGTCTTTGCTATTACAAATAATGCCATAATGAGTAACCTTGTGATTATATCATTTTTCGTTTTTGAAAATCTATGTTTATGATAGATTTCCAAAAGTGAGATTGCTAAATCAAAGGAGGAAATTTAGTGGGAATTTCACAAACTGCAGCAAACTCTCCTACCTAAGAGTTATACCATTTTGCATTCTTGCTAGCAAAGTATGAGACGGCCTGTCTACCCAGAGCACACCAACAGAATATGCTGTGAAACTGATGGCGAGAAACAGTATCTCAGTGTGATTTTAATTTTCATTTCTCTTACCATGAGTAAGGTTGAACAGTACTGTTTCATATTCATTCATCAAGATCATTGTCATTCTTTTCTCAGAAATCTGTATTTTTGCCCATTTAAAAAATCAAGTTGTTCTATTTCTCCTTGATATTTAGGATATTGTTATATATTAGGGTCATTAGTCCTTTTCTGTGAGAGAAGTTGCAACAGTTTTTTCCCCAGTGGGTTATTTGTCTCTTGATTTTTTGCCATGCAGAAGTTTGTTTTTTGTTTTTTTGTTTGTTTGTTTTTGTGGTACGCGGGCCTCTCACTGTTGTGGCCTCTCCCGTTGCGGAGCACAGGCTCCGGACGCGCAGGCTCAGCGGCCATGGCTCACGGGCTCAGCCACTCGGCGGCATGTGGGATCTTCCCGGACCGGGGCACGGACCCGTGTCCCCTGCATCGGCAGGCAGACTCTCAACCACTGTGCCACCAGGGAAGCCCTGTTTTTAATATGGTCAAATTTATCAACATTTACGCTTCTGCATTTTGAGTTACTATTAGGAAATTTTCCCTATACCTAGGTCAAAAAAGGAATTCATGAATGCTTTCTTCCAGAATTTGTACAATTCCATTTTAATGGTAATAATCTTTTGGGAATTTTTCTTAGTTTATAATGTATGATCTGAATAATTTTACCTTTTCCCAAATAGCTAACTAGCTGTTCCAATACTTTTTATTAAAAAGTTCATCTTTTTAATTGATAAATTTGAGTTTCTAAATTTATCATATACAGAATTACCATATTCATGGCCTACTGCATAATTTCTTTATTCTATTCCATTAGTTTTCCTGTTCATTAATTAATATTCTAGTTCTTTAATTATAGAGGCTTTATATTTTGTTTTAATACACAATGGAACTAATTTCCCTCAATTTTTTCTATTTAAATTTTTTTCTGGTTATTCTTGCTTATTTACTCTTCCATATGAACTTTTGAATCAATTTATATGGTTCAAGAAAAAAACTTTTTGGTATGGTTATTAGAACTATTATTAAATATATAAATTGGAAAGAGTTGGCATCTTTATGGTATTAAATGTTCTTAGTATCTCTTTCTATTTGTTTAAGCCAATTTTTATGTTTTTCAGGAATGTTTTAAAACTTACTTCATAAACAGATTGCATATTTTGTATTTCTTATTATGATTTTAAATGATTTTTTATTCCATTATATCTTCTAACTAGTTACTCTTTGTAAGTATAAGCCTATTTAGAGAGAGAGATAGATATAGAGTTATTAATTTTGTATTCTTCTGCTTTATTAAGGAATCTTAGTTTTGTAGAAGGTTTTCTATTATTTGCATTTTTTTTGATATACAATCACATTATCTGTAGATATAGACAGTACCTTTCCTTTTTCAACTCTTAGGTCTTTAATAACTTTTAACAGTCTGCTTTTATTAGTAATGCTTCTGGTACTATGTTAAATATTATCAATGATTTAGGAAATTTTGTCCTGTTTCTGACTTTGGGAGAAATATGTCTGGTGTTTCAGTCACTCCTGTTAAATAAAATGTTGCCATTGGAGTATACATGTTGTATTGTTTTATTCTTATATTTTTTATTTTAATTGGGAGTAGGCATTGATTTTTGTGAAATGCATTTTCAGAATCTATGGCAATGACTACATAATTTTTCTCCTTAGATGTATCAATATACAATTTAGATTAATGGAACCCATAATATTAAACCATCCTTGCATTGCTGAAATAAATTTATTGAATACATAGGTAATGTATATTGAATTCTGTGTGCTTTATGGTTTTATAATTGATAATATTGACTCGGTATTTATAAGCATAATAGGTCATTCTTTTGTGAAGTTTTTGTCTGATATTGGTACTAATGTTATATTTACATCATAGAAGATTTTGGAAAGGTTTTCTTTAATGTACTGGAATAGCCTAAACAGCATTGAGCCTATCTGGCTCTTTAAAGGTTTAGTGGACTTTCCCTGTAAAATCATCTAAACAAGTGCTCTTGTGCAGGGAAGCTATTAGACAAGTTTCTCTATTATTTCTATGGAGACTGGTCTTCTTGAATCTGCTGTCTTATCTCAACTGCAGTCATTTTTAATAAATTGTATTTTCCTAAAGACTTATTTACTTCATTTAAGTTCACAATTTTTTTCCAAAAGATGTATAAAGTAGTCATGTGATGTTTTAAAATTCTTTAGTCTTGCTATGCACTCCCCAACTTTTTATCATGTATTTGTGCATCAGAGCTTGCCTTTTTAACTAAACTAGAAAAGTGGTTTCCATTTTGTTGATAATTTCAAAAATATGTTTGATATTTTCTTTATTAATTATTTAGTTTTTGTTTTCTAATTTATTAGTTTTTGCATTTATCTTTACTCATTACTTCCTTCTGCTTTTTGTAAAGTTAATTTTTATGTTCTTTTTCTAACTTTTTGAGTGGAAGGTTTAATTCATATATTTTCAATGGGCTATGGCTGTCTCCTACTCCAAGTTTTGTGGGAAATGTGCTCAAGCAAAAAGCTGTAAATTTCCAAATCTTAACCTGTTGCATTTTCCATCTTTCAAGGGTACATTCCCTTTAGCCTGCATTTGTTCACTTTCCAGTGCCCTCAAAAAGTTGCTTTTATGTATTGTCCACACTTTACAATTTTTATCTTAGAGGAACTAACTTGACTAAACTGTTCTGCCATTACCAGAAGCTAGGGTATCTGTCTGGTTTATAAAACAAGAATTTAAAGGATTTTTAAAAAGCTACCTTGCTTTATTTATCTTAGGGCTCTAAATCTCACAGCTCCTGCCATAAAGAGGCCAAAAAAAAGGGGAAGCATTCTCCAAGTAGTATGCTTTTAATAGAATTTTGAGAGCACATGTGAAGTGACAATGGGTTGAGATCAGAGAAATAAGATTTCCCTCTAAGCCTTAAAAAATAAAGCTATAATATATTTGAGATTAAATTTTTTAAATTACCTTTCAGAGAATGAACGGTCCTGCCATAAAAGAGAGTGACTAATGATATTAACTTATTTAAAGAAAAATCACATAGATGTAAAACTCCTAAATAAAATATTAAGTCCCTATTATTGAACAGGTCATTATTTAACTTTTTAAAGTTTAATATCTTATTGTAACCATTTTCAAACTAACAGGGAAAAAAAGGTATTACTAGAATCAATCTCCATATACCTCAATGTTTCTTTTCTTTTTTTAATGTGTAGTAATATAGGGTATAACTCAATAATACAAAGAGGTTAAACATCAGAAAATCTGTCAAAGTAATTTACCATGTTACCAGAATGAAAGAGAAAAATATCAAATAGAGGAAGGAAAGCCTGTTACAATGTTAAAAATCTATTAATAGTGACAATTATTAGAAAATTATGAATAGAACTTCCTTAGCCTTATGGCTTTCTTCCAAACATCCATAATATAAAAATTTTAGACAAACTTTATATAAGTTTAGGAACCTGGTAAGAATTTTGGCCATTACAGTGACTCCTCAACAAAGTATTGTAGGTCTTGTAAATGAAATAAAACATAAATAAAGCTATAATGACAAGTAGATATTATTTATTAATGAAATCCCAAGAGAATTACTATATAAACTACTGAACATAAGAAATTATTTTTTTTACTTAATAAAAGAGCCACATACAAGATTTAGTTCTGTTCCTCTACTCTATTCCAGCAATAATCAACAATTAAAAAATAATATTCCACAACAATTATGAAGTTCCTAGGAATTAACCTAGCAAAGACAACATAAGACCTTTATGGAGAAAAGTTTAATATTTTATTAGAGGATATAAAAGATTGTGTGTGTGTGTGTGTGTGTGTGTGTGCATGTGTGTGTATGTGTGAACAGTAGTTCTCTTCTAAAATAACTTATGAATTATTCATTCCATGAAATTACATTAAAATCTCAGAAAGTTTTGAAAAGAAGGAATCTAACAAATTAATTCAAAAATTGAGACTAATGAATAAAAATCCTTGCATAACTAAGACATTTTGGAAAAAGACAAACAAATATGTCTGCATGCAAGCAACATTACAAAGCCAAATAATTAAAATAGTGCCACTGGAACAAGAACAGATAACAAGAACAGAATTCATAAATGTCTTTTGTACACTTTTGACTTAATATATGATATATGGGAGAGAATGAAGTGATTTTGTAAATGCTGTTAGTATAATTGGTCTTTATATGGAGAAAAATAAATTTGGATAGCTACCTCACACCATGCACTAAAATAAAATTTAGATAGGTAAAAATCTAAATGTAAAATAATAAAGAGGAAGAAACAAGAGAATATCTTTGTGACTTTACAAGTGTAAAATGTCTTAACTAACATCCTAAAAGTACAAGACATAAGAGGAAAATTAAATATGTACATTAGATTACGTGAAAAATGGAAACTTCTCTTAAATAAAGGACATCTTAAACAAAGTAAATGGATAGAAGACAGACTGGGGAAAGTATTTGTAATTTTTATAACTGACAAGAGTTAATACTGAGAATATACAAGGAACTCTTGAAATAAGGAAAGAAAATATTGGAAACCCAATAGAAAATGTAAGGTCCTTATACCTTTTAATTCAGCGATTTTACTCTTGGACATATACACCAAAAACTCAGTCAAAATGCTGAGTGAATCAAGATATTCACTGAGTAGTGCTCGTGGTAACAGAGGTGGACATGATCTAACATGGTCTCACCAGTGGAATGGCTAAGTAACAATATGTATTAATACATAGAGTGGAATTATTATTGCAACAGACAGAAGCCATGAACTAGACTTCCGAACATTGATGGTCATCAAAACATAAATGTTGTGCGAAAATGGTAAGAAAACAAATGCAATTATAGTTTTTATTTTATAGCATTAAATTTATATGTATTAAACTGAAAGAAAATCGCACCTTATATTTTTCAAAGATTAAAGCACGTTATGGAAGGCAGATTGGAAAGACTTATATGACAAATACAAAGTGGGTACCTACTGAGGGGTTAAGAAAATGGAATTGGGCATGGGGGCTGGTAAAGGAAAATAATAAATATCACAAAATAAACATGGCCATAATTAGCCATAAACTGAAAAGTATGATCAATTTTCTTCTATTCTCCCAAAGGAAGAGAAAAGTAGTGTTCAGTGTGTGACTAGGAAGAGAGACTGTGATGATCAGGAATAAAAGCGTAAAATAAGAAACACTGACTTTGTCATTCACTGTCTCAAGATTAGAGTATCCTGATGGACTCAAAAGTCCCACGCACCTTGCACAGTGGGGCTGATGTTCAGCATGGATGCACCATTTTGGTAGACTATAGCCAGAGTCCCAACTGAGGACAGTATCCGTTCACATGGGTTGAGGTGTGCGTTTTACCTATCGTAAAGGCAACTCTGGTATGGAGATCGAAGCAGCAAATTATCAGAATTTGATGATATTAAGTATTTAGATCATATAATTAATTCCTTCATTCTGAAACCATGCCTCCAGATAGCATCATCATCAATTTGCCTATAGGAAAATATATATTGATTAGAAGAAGGAAACAATTGTTATACAAAAGAGCTTTATTTTTAGTGTAAGTTAATAATCTTGATATTATGGTTAACTTTTATAATACAGTGTCTTGAACATACAAAGTTGAAGATGAGATCTTGGATCCTGATAAACTCATCAAGTGAGATTGCTTTTAATGTTTACTTAATTTAAAACATTAAAAGTTTGTTTAGATTGTTTAAAATGTTTCCTGACCCCATTTCAGTATTTATGAGAAGTCTGAATTTAAATGATTGAACATGGAATTTTCCAGTAAGTATCTGTTGTTGAGGAAATCTTCTAATAAAAAATGGAATTTTATTACCTGAAGCATTGTCTGATTCTAAATTGTTATAATAATCGAGCTTCCCTATCTATGAACTTGCAAAACAAACCATGACTCCTGCCTCTATCTTCCAGAATATCTCATAGAAACAAGGAATGATATTTGATCAACTGCCTTTTTTCTTTTAACATCTTCTTAAAGTTGACATTTTAATTACACATTCAAGCATTTATATTTTAGTCCTGCCAGAAATAATTTATGGTTCCTTTACCATTTGAAATACTCATAACCAAAAGGGTCTCTGGGCTGAAGTCATGTTTCTCTTTTCCTAGAAAGAACCTCTTTGACAGTATGTGACCTGCCCTTCCAAAGAGAGGAAGACCCAAAGGGAGATCTAACCCCTCGCTACCTAAAGAGTGGTGCTCCTGTCCCCATCTACAGCATCTGCGTCCCCTGAGAGCTGAGCCTTGGGGGTCTCAGAAATGCGGAGTCTCAGTCCCCACCCCAGGTCCATGTATTAAAATCTCCAAATAAACAAGAACTCTGAGTGAATCACACGCACCTTAAAGTTTGAAAAGCACTGGTCTCCCCAAATCTGGCCAATCATCAAAATCACCGTGAAGAGGTTTTGAAAAGATGAGCCTTGGATCTTGCCCATGGAAATTCTGATTCACGTAGTTTGGGATGGATTTAAATCTCAGCTTTTAAAACTTCCAATGCTTGGGCAAATTCAGGAACCAATGCATAAAATGTTTTCATCACTAATGCACAGAGATTAATTCCATCATGTGTGAACAGCTATTTATCTGCATTTAGGAAATGACTCTCCTCTAACATGAGAGATGTAGATGCACCGCTGAAGAAATTAACAAGGTACGCTTTAGAGGTAAACGTTCTGTTTTATAGAAGAGAAAATTGTAGCTAGAGATATAAAGTGATTTGTTCAAAATTACATTGTTAGTAATTCCAGGGCCTGGGATTGAACCTAAGCATCCTGCCTCAAAATACAGTAATTTTCCCACTATGCTACAGCTGTCCTTTCCTTTTTTGTCTTTTGCAGTCATGAAAATTCATTCCCTCATTGCTCCCTGGTGGGGAAGGAACGTGGGGAGGTGAGCAGAAAACCACACTTCCATAAAAAGTCCTGTGTTCCCTTCTCTCTGGAAGAGGGTAAATGGGGCCAACTGAAATCCCAGTTACATCTTTTTCTGCTATCAAAGCAATAAGGTATAAAATACACTAAGCTCCAAACTCTAAATTTGAATATTATTTTCAAAATTCCTGGGGGAATAAAATCCTGTAACCTCACTACCCTACCACAACTTCTATTTTGGTAGTGTCACTTCTAGGTTTTGTATTACATGTATTACATATGTTTATATAGTGACAATTACTAAAGCTTTAGCTCCAAGAATTGCTCAAAATCTTCCCTCCAAAACATTGTTTGTGGTGACAGGAGAGTCGTTGGAGTCACACTGATACAGAAGGTCAGCATCAGAGGGAAAGAGAGTCTTGAGGCTCACAAAGAAAACTTCCTTCCTGTTTGTAGTCAAAACTTGGATTTGGAGCTTTTTTTTTTTTTTTGCGGTACGCGGGACTCCCACTGTTGTGGCCTCTCCCGTTACGGAGCACAGGCTCCGGACGCGCAGGCTCAGCGGCCATGGCTCACGGGCCCAGCTGCTTCGCGGCATGTGGGACCTTCCCGGACCGGGGCACGAATCCGTGTCCCCTGCATCGGTAGGCGGACTCCCAACCACTGCGCCACCAGGGAACCCCTGGAGCATATTTTTAATTACAGTGATATCAACATGATTTCTGCATAGACATTCTCCTTTTCTAGTCCTGCATAACCTGTTTTGGTTTGGTTCTAAAGGTAATTAGGGAGAGTGAAAGTAGCAGTGACTTTGATTAGCCTCTCACATCCAGACTTTTGGAAGTACATCATTTCAGCAAAAAAGAAAGTGACTTACTTGAGTATTTCCTCTCCCCTTGAGCAATTGTCCTACATATTTTTCAGGGAAACATGGGTTATGAAAGTGGTTTTTAAACTGCTGGCAGAGAAAAACAGATTGGGCTTGCGTCTCCCCCCACCCCCCCCCCCGCCCCGCCCCAGATATCTCACTTCTAGGAGAACAACTCAGATCTATAGGCATTATTTATGTTACACATCCATGTTAAAAAAAAAAAAAAAGAAACAAACAAAACCAAAAAACACAAGATTTTAAACATTGTGAAGACTGGTCTTGGAGTTTTGATGTGGTGTGTTAATAAAGAGTGGGGATGGGAAATGCAGGGATAATGGATACCAGGGAGGAATGGTAAATGCCCAACATTTGTACATATTGCTCTTCACGGTGGGCAAAATTAGAGATGTCTCTATCACTACTTTCCCCCAAGGTTAAAATCTGCTGATGTATTTTCCCATAGGTGTTTTGCACTTCAAGCTGTTTATTTTTGATTGTAGAATAAAATAATTTGTCCTCTCTTAAATTTTTTTAGTCATCAACAAGCATGAGAACATGTATGGTGAAACCCTTTCTTGTACTCCTAAAATCACATTTTCTTCACGCAAATAAGACAGACCAAGCCTGGCAGAAAAGATAAAATCTGTTTGTCATAAGATTCACATATCTGAAACTCTCAGATGTTGAATTCTGGGAACTCAAGAAAATATTAGCAAATCTAATCAAACATAGTATAAAAGGAATAATCCATCATGACCAAGTAGAATTTATTCCACATATGTAAGTCGGTTTAATCTTCAAACTTTAATCAATCTAATTCACCATAACAACCAGCTAAAGAGGAAAAATCATATGATCATATCAATTAACACCAAAAATACTTCAACATAATTCAACTTCCATTCATTATAAAAACTCTCTGTATGCTAGGAATTGAGGGCGACTTTTCCAACCTCATAAAGAACATCAATAATTAATCTACAGCTAACATCATATTTAATGATGAAGGATAGAATGCTTTCCCTCTAAGATCAGAAACAAAGCAAGGATCTCTCACTTCTATTTAACATAGAACTGGAAGCTTTAGTCACTGCAATAGTGTTACTGAGTCCAAGCTTATAGTGCTCTTAGCATGACAGGCCAATAAATTGAGAGACGAGTTTTGGGGGCAAGGAATAGTGACTTTATTTGGAAAGCCAGCAAACCAAGAAGGTGGTAGACTAGTGTCCCAAAGAACCATCTTACCTGAGTTAGAATTCAGGTTTCTTTATACTAAAAGGTGATGGGGGTGTGGCTGGTTGTTACAGACTTCTTGGTGCAGGAATCCTTTGTTTTTGCAGCCGTCCAAGTAGATCTGGTCACAAGGTTCCTATAAACCTGCAACAAGACAATTTTTATTTTCTGTTTTGCAACTTTTTATCTCTATATGAATAGAAAAGTATTATACCTTTAAAGGTCAGAGCCTTGAAAATGGGCTGTCATGCACATATCAGTCTACAGGCAACATTCTTTTAAAAAGGTGCAGAGCCAGCATGACTAAGCACAGGCAACAGAGTTGAAACAGATTCAATATGGAGTCAGGTTTGTTCTTCTCTGTCACAATTATAAGGCATGGAAAAACACAAAAGGCACACAAATTGGAAAAAAAAGAAATCAAACAACCTCTGTTTGCAAATGGCATCCTGTAGAGATAGAAAATTCCAAGGAATCTACGAAACAAAACCACCTAGAACATTTTAGTAGGGTCACAGGATTAATGATCAGCACACAAAAATGTTGACAATGATTTTGACAATGAAAAAGTAGAAACTGAAATAAAATATGCATATCATTTACAATTGCCCAAAAGAAAATGAAATAGATATAAATGTAGCAAAATATGTATGGGAGCTGTATGTGAAAGTGAGAAAATGCTGAGGAAAAAAAATCAAAGAAAATTTAAATACTTGGAGAGAGTATGCCATGTTCATGGATTTGAAAACTCCACATAATAAATATCAATTCTCCCTAAATTTATGTATATGCTTATCAAAATTCCTATCAAAATCTCAGAAAGTTTTATGTAGACATTGACAAACTTACTCTAAAATTTATACAGAAGGGGAAAGACTCTAGACCTTTATTTTTCAAGATAATTTTGAAAATTAAAAATGAAGTGGGAGGAATCCCTCTTCCCAATGTTCAGGCTTAGTATATAGTTGAAATAAGCAAGAAAGTATATTACTGACAGAGGGAAAGACACAAAGATAGATGAAATAGATAGAGAACCCTAAAATTGACCCACATTAACATGTCCAGTTGATTTTTGACAAATAAGCAAAAGCAATTCAATTCAATGGAGAAAGGATTACTTTTTCAATAAGTGGTGCTGGAGCAGCTGAGTATTCATTGGCAAAAAATGAATCTTAACCTATATCTCACACCTTATACAAAATTAACTTGCGCAAAATTTAACTTATACAAAAATGGGTCATGGACTTAAATGTAAAATTATAAAATGCCTAGAAAAGAACATAGGATAAAATATTTGGGACTTAGGACTAGCCAAAGTGTTCTCAGACTTGACACTAAAAGCATGATGCATAAGAGGAGAAAGTAATAAATTGAATCTAATCAAAATCAAGAACTTTGATCTGCAAAATATCCTGTTAAAAGAAAAGACAAATTATAGATTCAGAGAAAATATTTGTAAATCACATATCCAACCAAGGCTTTATATTTAGAAGCTCATGAAAATATGTTCCACATCATAAATAATTAGTGAAATGAAACGAAAAATCACAATTAGAATCACTACATACCTATCAAAATGGCTAAAAATACAAAATAATGACGACATGCAATGCTGGTGAGGATGAAAAGAAACTACAACTGCAATTCTCTCTGTAATCCCACACTCATACATTGCTGATGTGGATGTAAAATGTAAAAGGCACTTTGAAAAACAGTTTGGCAATTAAGTAAAAAAAAAAAAATAGCGTGAAACTATTATATAGCCTAACAGTTGCATTCCTGGGCATTTATCCAAGAGAAATGAAAACTTATGCTCACACATAAACCTATACAGAAATGCTCCTAGCTGCTTTATTCATGATAGTTAGAAACTAGCAAAATCCCAAATGTCTTTCAACATCTGAATAGTTAAAGTGTGTTACATCCGTACCATAGATTATACTTCACAATAAAAAGGAATAAACTCTCAACATGTGCAACAACATGAATTTCCAGAGAATTATGCTGATTTAAAAAAATCGAATTCCGAAAGATTCATACTATATGATGACATTTGTATAACACTCTTAAAAGGACAAAGCTACAGAAATGGAGAAGAGATTAGTGGTTGCCAGGGGTTAAGGAAGAGGCAGGAGGGAGGTTCATTAAAAATTTTAAAAAGTGGTCTTCTGATATTGCCTCTGATACTGAGAAAACTCAGTCAATGATAGTATCCTTCTCTAACCAAGAATGAGACTTTTCTATGTCTACTCTTCCAATCTTTCTCCTCCACTCTTGACCTTTGTGGGAGGTACTACGATGTAGATGCTGTCAGTCCCCACCCACGCCCCTTTTGATGTTATCATTGGAGTGAAAACCAGCCAATTTTCAACTTTCTGAGGACTTTCTCTGCGGGTGAGAGCCTGCATAAATCTGGCTAGAAGTGTTGGGGAATCAGTGTTCCCCCTTTACACCCACCTCTGCAACATTTCTTAACCCTCGCCCTTTGGATGAGCAAACTATGAAGTACATTTTCAACATCCTGGGAGAATTAAGCTCCAGTCACGAACGGCAGTAACTGGTTTGATTATGAACCCTTTACCGACTGACTTCCCCACCCTTTCTCAATTTCCCACTCTCCAGCTGGCTTTTCCTGAGTCACCACCTCCCAATCAAATTTCTTGTGTTAAAATCTTTGTATTAGGATCTTTTCCTAAAGGACCCACACCAAGACAATCACTCCACAAATCTAGGAGTTAGTTCTGGTGAGCTTGGGATGGTCTTTTCTTCCACTGTGTGTTTCTGTACTTCACATGCCCTTACCTAGACCTTGGAAAGAGGAGATCTGAGGTTCATTCTTTTCCTCTATTTGCTTTGACCTCATGAGCAATGAGTACAGAACCAGCCTAAGCATCCCTGGTTCTAGTCATTTCCCATCCCTTATTAGTTCCCTGAACATAGCCCGGACAAACAACCTCATTGGCTCTAAATTTCTTTTCTTGAATAAATAGGGATAACAGTATCTGCCTTACTGCCCCCAGAAATCTGTCTCTAGGATAAAACGTGAACATGATTGGGAAAGAATAAAACACGGTAACATGTGAAGTCAGAACATCCGTACCTTTGTTTTCCCAGGGAAAATTCTCTCTGTAATCCCACTGCCCTGGTGTGACCGGATGCAGAGAGGGAAGAGGCTCTGAATCATCCATTGAAACTTCCCCTTCAAGGCTTTCTCTGCATTCCACTAGCACCAAATGGTTTTTGTAGGCAGTATAAGTCTGGTTGTGTTCTATCTTGTTGGGAACTTCAAAATATCTAATTTCCTCTTCACCAACCCTGCCACAACATCGTTTTGTGTTCAGCCTAAGCCAGAAAAGGAGCTTCCGTTCTGTAAAAAGCATTTACACGTTCCCTTTGTTGTTTTGTGTGAATCTCTAACAAAGGGATCTGAGTTTTATGAATTTTCCCTTCCCCACATTCATAACAGAGATATATTATTTTCTCTCTCTTTTAAATTCAAAGGGAAGATGTTGCCCAAGGCAGAGACTACTTATTACCAGATATTCATTTTTCATGTAGCTTTCCCCCTGCTGTGGCTTAATGTAGAGATGATGAAGCTACAGCTCTCATATAATCTGGGTTTTTAACAACTACGACAAAGGTCTCTCTCACCCATCTTGGCTAAAGTGGTGCAGGTCTCTTAAAATGAGGGAAAGCTTTCGGAGTAAAGAAATGAGAAATGTTTAGTAGAACATGTAGAAAAAATTCTCTTTTTCTACATTCTCTTGGAGGCAGTAGTAACTATAATGCCAAAGAGGCTTTCTCATTATACTTTTATTTAAGAGCTGTGTGACCTTCAGCAAGAGACTTAACCTTTGTGAACCTTCATCTAGAAAATGGGTATAATAATGATGACACCTACCTCAGGGGTAAAAATGCTCAGCTCCTGGCACAGAGTAAGTTTTCAACAAATGTTCGCTGCTGCTATCATTACCATGGTCATCAGTAGCATTAATATTATTTTTTCAAAAGTAACATTATGGTCATTGAGATTCTCTTCTTAGAAGATGTACATCTGTTAACTACTTTTTCTTTTCTTTAAATAGCAGATTATTCATTTGCTTCCAATGGTATGGCGATGCTGGCTCATTTGAGAATCTATTCCACTCCACAGAAAAATTTTCATGAGTGTCCCAAGAATCACCAGTTCTTCACCTGTAATGCTTGGCACTAACGATGCCAAGAAAAAAGTGTCTTGCCTGTGTTTCCCTAATATCATCTTTACCTTAGTTTCTTAATGTTCTTGTGTTCCCCATCATCAGGGAACGGGCTTAATAAAGCAGGCATAAGTGGTAAGCAAGCTAATTACTTGCCTGTTTTCAGGAATTGTGTGTACTTTTAAAACATGTAATTAATAGACTTTATTTTTTGAGTAGTTTTAGGTTTATGGAAACATTGAACAGAAAGAAGAGAGTTATTATATAATTGTGTACTTTTAAAAGCAATAAGATAATAGTCATGAGCCACTTACAAATATGACTCCAACTGGCTAAGAAAAGTGCATGTCTCTTGTCAAAGAGATAGTCTCAAACTGAGGAGTTCAATTTTGCTTGAGAGTAGGATGCAAAGGTAACATAAGTAAGAGATGATGCTTAAGAAAAGGAGAGAGAGAACTCAAAAGACACTGAAAAGGTGTAAAGATTTTGTCCTAGAGGTAATGGGAAACTATTAAAGAATTTTGCACAGAGAAAATGACATAATCAGATTCGTGTGGTAAGGTCATTCTGATAGTAATGTGTCAGATGGATTAAGGAAAGTCAAGCCTAGGTGAGTGGAAACTAACATGTCTATTGAAATAATTCAAATATAATAATTCAAATGAGAACTCAAGCAATGACAGTAAAATGAAGGAGAGGATGGCTCATATTTATAAATTATTTGAAATGAAATTAACAGACCATGCTGGGTCATTCTCGGTGAGGACAGCGTAGAGGAAGAAATATAGAATGACCCCCAGGTTCTGACTTGGGCGATTAAATTAATGATGATGTCATCTCCCGATAAAGAGCATGTAAGGAGAGAAGGACATCAGAAAAGAGAGTAAGTGGAGTTTTAAATATGTTGCGTTTGGGACATTCAGGTAGAGCTATCTAATAGTATATAAGATGTAACATTCTGGAGCCCAGAGAAAGGTGTTTAAGGTGGAGATAAGATTTGGAGGTCATTAGCTAGTTGAAGAGTTTTCCTAGGGTGTATGTACTTGGAATAAAGGGGAGGGTCTAGGATAAAACCCTGAAGAATACCAATATTTATGGAGTAGCTAGAGGAAACAGCTTTAGCAGAAAAAGAACCAGGTGAAGGTGAAGTCAAGGAAGCCAATAGAGAAGAAAGTTTAAAGAAGAAGGAAATAATCAATGAGGCTCTGTAAAAAAATGCTTCTAATGTAGCTCGTCACTAGAAGGTCATTGACAACTTCAGCAAGGGGAATTTGCAGTAGACTGAGGTATGAAATTGAAATGTCTTATTCATCGCTGAATCCCCATCACCTAGCACAATGATTTGCCCTTCTCTTTGTTCAGTAAATATTTATTGAATGACTGCATGATGTAGTCACTTAACCAACAGGAAGCAGCAGAATTGTTGTTCTTTTGTTGTACTCAAAATTTAGTGGTTCTCCTTCTCTGATCTGCAAGCTTATCTGGTAGACTAACGTAATCACATGCGCTCAGCTATACACTTTGCATTCTGTGCTCTTACTCAATTATTCATGATAGAATTTTAAAACAAAGTCCTTTTCTTTGCCAAACAGTTTAAAATAAATTTTTAATGCTTTTAAAATTTTTTAATTGTGGTTAAAAAAAAAAACCATTAAATTTACCATCTTAACTTTCTGTCTTAGTTCCCTAATGTTAAGTGCATTCACATTGCTGTGCAACAGAGCTATAGAGTTTTTTCACCTTGCAAAACTGAAATCCTATTATCAATTGAACAACTCCCTATTTCCCCCCTCCCCCAGCCCCTGGCAACCACCCTTATACTCTCTGTTTCTATGAGTTTGGCTACTTAGGTATTTCATGTAAGTGGAATCACGCAGTATTTGTCTTTTTGTGATGGGCTTATTGTTCTCAAGCGTCAGCCATGCTGTATCACATAAAATGGACCTGTTTTTTCAAACATGGCTTCAGTACTTTTCGCCCAAAAGTTCCAAGAATCCAACACCACATATAAATCATACAATTTCAAGTTAAGTGGGAATCATGAGGGTTTGTCCCTCTGTTTTGCGTGTTTCTTTAACAAGGAAAGAAATTCTTCTTCCTATCAGAAATAATTCAGTGATAGGGAACCCACAAACTTTGGGGGTGCCTACCCCATTTTTAATATACCTCACCATTGAAAGTTACCACTACTCTACTCTCTATACCGTTCTGGAGAGGCATTTATTGAAATCCTAGAATCTGACAGAAATAAAGCAGCGATCTAATGCCAGTTTAGAGCACTGATTTTCCTCAAAACGTCATAACATCCTTCAAGTCACCTTTGTCTTTCTGGCAACTAGCCATTCTATTCCTTGTATCATTAAACTGGGGTTACTGATTAATCATTCCCCATGAGATGACTGAAGTAACAATGTTTTGCAAAAAGTTTAAGCTTTCTGGGTTGAGGGAATGAAAAGAGAGAGAGGTATAAGAGAGGAAGGTTTGAATTTATCCCCAAAGACCAGACAGAAACAAAAAGCTGTCTGCTATCTCAGCTGCTGAAGGCTACCTCCTACCCTACCAGATTTTACTATAATTAAGCTCTCAGTATCCAATTTAGCATGACTGCAATTTCCAAAGGTATTTCAGATACAGAAAGCCTAAAGCATATTCCACACATTTTCATTTGCAGTTTGGTCAACAGAAAAGCTGAAAATGAGAAAGGAAGATGTCTAAATTCCTATGTAAATAGAAGATGAGGATAATCCAGTCATGGTGCTTCTACCTACGCTTCTCAATTCTGCCACACATATACTCCAGAAAGAACTGGGTTAATCTTAGCTAATGTCATTTTCCTTTTGGCCATGTACAATAGTCTAGTCTCCCGAAGGCAAACATGTTTAGTTATTTTTACTAGGGTTGAACAAATAAGCACTAAATCTTTCTTTAAAACTTGAGCTGATCCTCAACATAACCTTTTAGGAAGTTCCAAAAGGTTTTCTTGCCTTAAGTTTTCAACCTGGTGTTTTCACTTGTTCCCCTGTTGTCTACCAGCCAATCCTCATCTTTAAAAAAAAAAATTGTTTTGAGAAAGATTTTATCAGCTCTCCATATAAACTATGAGAAAAAATTCCATGATAACTCTGTATACAGTTACTTAAACTATCTTTTTAAAAAGTTTTTGCCAGGCAAGTATTCTTCTTTCTACCATAGAACACAAACAGTACTGTGGCCTTAGTACTAGTATTTACTAAGGTTTTCCCTTTGAGAAGACCCATAAGTGTATGTTGAAATTAATAGAAATTCCTTTATATGGAAGATGTTAACAGTTAAATTTTACTATCCTATCTACTCAGATATATACGCTCTTGAATGCCCTTCATAACGGTTCCCTCTGCCCAAGACTCCAGAGTTAGGTTATGAAGGATGACTTGGGTTTTTGCCAAACTACATGATTCTGCTCTAGGATGAAGCTGACTCTCTTTAGCCCCAAGCCCTCTACAGATTTGCGAAACATCCTCTCAGCCTTCTGACTTACACATGAGGCACGGCTGTACAAAAATAGTGATTCTTGACACTTTTAAAGAGAACACAATTACAAAGTATGTTCTTATATGTTACCTCAACACAACAATCTGAGATACCCAGGTCTGGAAGTATAGCCGCATTTTATAGATCGGGAAACTAAGGATAAGCCCATGGTCTAAAGACAAAGAGGTGAGCAGAGTGGAGACCAGATCCCTGGTTTCCTGACTATCTGGTTATCTGTGTAAGACCCAGAGTGAAAGCAACACTCATATTTCTTCTTCCATTTGGCTGTCTTTCTCTATACCCCTCATCTCTGTCTTCCCTTCATCAGTCTTCTATGCTTCTCCGGAAATTACCTCTGCCTCGTAAGAGCCAGTGCATACTGACCCTTTGTAGCCACTCCCTGAGACTTCCTGAGCTGATGACTTTCCTGAGCTCTAAAAACCTCTCATTTTTCTCAGTGCCCTGCTAGACTGTTGGGACCAATTCATGAGAAATTAATGGGAGGTAGTGGTTTAGTGCAGTGCTTCTCAATCAGGGTGATTTTATCCCCTAGGTGCCCTTTGCAGTGTCTGGAGACATTTTGTGCTCTTGGCATCTAATGGGTAGAGGCCAGAGATGCTACTAAACATCCTACAATGCACAGGACAGCCCCCCAAGACAAAGAATTACCTAGCCCCAAATGTCAATAGTGCCCCAAATGTCAAGATTGAAAAACCTGGGCTTAGAGCAGTAACCCACCCCACAATATTTATTACAACCATTTTCCCAAAAGAATGACCAACATCAGGACTTTCTGTCCCCATGGTTGTTGGAGAAGATAGTAGGATTCAACAGAGTGGGGCGTGGGAGTGGCAAGAGGGTGTGGTATTTTCAGTGAGGTCACAGAAGTAATAGCCTAGTCGGATTGTATGAACTGATCGTCCTTGACACCATAAAGCCACGTTAAACTTGCAGGGCTGCTTTCTGGCAACATAGCAGAGCCTTGCCATGAGAGGAGAGCAAAAAAGGAACGTGACCGTGGAGTTCTCCTTCTCAGAGACACTCAAGGTTTGTTGTGTGAGTCCCACAATGGATCTCCTGCTTCCAGAGGTGAGTTCTGGGCAAATGAGTCCCAAGCAACTACAGGAAATGATTACTTGATGGGCAAAGCCTTGAGAATTAAAAGACAAAAATTATTTTTGATATAGTATCCCACGGTGAGGAACACATACCAGATGTGAGAACTTGAATGTGAAATCTATGGTCTGCTATTGCTGGATCTATCAGAGCCGGGGGTCATCTAATTCCACTCCATCTACAGAATAAAATACTTATAAAAATTCATTCTGAGACCTGTGCCATGTAAATGTCTAACTAGCAGTGCAAAATTCCATTTCATCTCAAGAACAAAGAACAATTTACTCTCAGCCACAAGCATCCTTTCTTCCTTCTCTGACATCATCAATTCTGTTCTTGGTTCCTCCTGTCTACCCTCATGTGGAACCAGCTCAAAGGACAAAGATATCCTTTCACCCCATTGTCCCTCCACTTTCGTGTTCATGACATGTATTCACAGTATTTTGAATGCACTATGATTACTTAATTCTAACGTTTTTTGAAAGAACATTTTCCTTAAACTTCTTACTTTCTGACTCCAATTCTCCCAATCCAAGGTAATTTCTTCCCTCCCACTCAGCTAAATCCTGGGACCAATCTTTGTTGTCTATCTTGACTCCTGTTTCACATCTGATGCTTTTCCATGCTCTCTACCTAACTGCTTTCCAGTTTCAACTGCAGAGGCATTTCATTTTTATCTTTCCTCTCTTATTGCTTCTTTATGTTACCAGAACATTACATGTACACACATCACGTCCTTTCTTTTTGTACTACAGGATTGAAACTATATGGGTATACAAGTTCTACTCACCACTACTCATGGAAAACTGCATTTATTTTGAGCTTTCATCCCAATTAACTACAACCCACCCATCACAGTCTGATTCACTGATTCTTCTACTGAGATAAATAGGCTGGAGCTCTTCTACATTTCTCCTTTCCATAATCAATTTAAAGCAAAACTACTTGTGGGTTGTGTGTGAGTGACTCTGTGTGTGTGTGTGTGTGTGTTTGTGTGACCATCAGAAAAAGAGAGAAAGAAGAAGATTATTTTCAGGTATTTAAAGGTGATAGAGGGCTTCCCTGGTGGCACAGTGGTTGAGAATCTGCCTGCTAATGCAGGGGACACGGGTTTGAG
Organism: Phocoena sinus; assembly: GCF_008692025.1. Classification (NCBI taxonomy): domain Eukaryota; kingdom Metazoa; phylum Chordata; class Mammalia; order Artiodactyla; family Phocoenidae; genus Phocoena; species Phocoena sinus. The sequence continues at coordinate 91,405,384 of NC_045772.1, forward strand.
CCCTGGTCTGGGAGGATCCCACATGCCACGGAGCAACTAGGCCTGTGAGCCACAACCACTGAGCCTGCGCGTCTGGAGCCTGTGCTCCGCAACAAGAGAGGCCACGACAGTGAGAGGCCCGCACACCGCAATGAAGAGTGGCCCCCGCTTGCCACAACTAGAGAAAGCCCTTGCGCAGAAACGAAGACCCAACACTGCAAAAATAAATTAATTAATTAAAAGAAGGCTCAACATTAAAAAAAAAGTGTATGGCAGAATTAATGAATCAATAAAAAAATAAATAAAGGTGATAGAAGTTCCTTTTTCTTAAATAAGTTTCTACTTATTTCTACTTACTTCCACTTCAAGGTCCCAAGCTTATAAGGATCATGCTAAGAGAAGAGGGATTTAGGGCTGTGTTAGTTTCCATTCACTAGTGGAGTCTCTTCCAATGCTCAACTATTTTTTATCCTTTGGCAAGGACACGTTTTTGTTTTGTTCAGAAAATCCTTTGCTGTTGGCAGTGCAAATATTTCAGTTCTCTGAAGGAAGTGGAGAGAACTGTGTGACAGAACATTTTTCGTGATTTTTTTCCTCAAAATGGAAGGATATGGGTCATTGAGGATGAGAAAAATAAGGTGTATTTTGACCTCTACAAAGTAAACACTGTATGTGCTTCACCGTCCCACAGAGCCTAGTTAAATCTCTATAACCACTCAGTGTCAGGTCTGTATCATCACCAGTCTGCTTTTGTCCTGAAAGTCTAAGAAAAAAAATAGATAAGAACTTCATGCGAAAGTATACATTTCACCTTTATAATAAAATACTGTTTAGAAGGTTAAAGGATCCACCCAGTGAAAGTATATACAAAGGCTTTAAAACTTTCAATGTGCTGCCCCCTAGTGAGCATTTGCTAAAAAGACATCTCTGCCTGAGCGTTTTCTACCACAAGGCGCAGGCGGGGCCGCAGCCCATGGGGCTAAGTTGGTGGTGATGATGGTGCTGATGTTGGGGGGAGATGAGGAGGGGCAAGAAATCCACCGAGGAGACTGAGACAGAAATACAGAGACCAAAACTGGTGTGGAATGGCTACTTCTCAGAAGTTTCTCTGATGCATTCGTAGATTTTGTAGACTAATCCAGCTAGGCTTAATCCATGGCAAGTTCCAATCATCACCCCAGCACTCTATTTTGGAAACCAGGGGCTAATGGGAGGGATTGAGAGGCAGAGGGAAAGAAGTTGGCCTACCAACTGGTGGTAAAAAAAAAAAACCTGAAATTTACATATGATCACAATCCTGAAAGATGCTATCTGAAAGAGCGGGCTGGCTATTGAGAAATACTCCAACTTTGACACATTACCTTCTCTGCACAACAAAATTATTGTGAGAAAAGGAGTTGAATTTGTGCCACGTTGGGAAGTGTTGAGTCTGGGCCCTGGGAGTTCGCAGGTCCAACGTCGGCACTCTGCCAGAGGTGAGATGTGGGTAAGCTGAATCCAGCATACAAAGAATGAGGACTTTGGAGGTCTGACCATGCCAGTAAATACTGAATCTTCTGTTTCAGCATTCTAAGGTAGCCTACTGTCCCCTTCTTGGGTATGGAATATAGGTTTAACTTCTTCAAAATTGTATAAAGGTAAAATACATTTTAGATGCCATCTCTTTAAATAGTAGCCTATCCTTTTTGGCAGCCTTGCTCTACTATGCTCTACTACTACTACTAGTATTACTACTACTAATGTAGGAAACATTGTTTTTGAATACCTACTGTATCTTTCTTTAATCCTAAAAATAACCAACCCTAGATGTAAATCTAATTCCCCAGAGATTGCTGCCAAGAGAGTTGCCCATGATTAGGAAACTAGTACATGGCAGTACTGAGACTTGAACTGCTTTGTCTGATACTAAAGACAAGAGTCTTTTCACTATGCTCAAGTTGCCTTCTCCCCTCGTTAACAATCATTTCCTTTCAAGACATACAAAATTCTGTTTGCTCTTCAGGAAGATAATTCGCGAAGTTGATCTAATCTGAGCAAAGTAACCCTTCCTCTTCTCCTGAGTCATATGGGCATTTGTCACCATGGTTTTCGGAGATGGTGTCAGATTCAAGGAGATCATTGGACATTTCTAATCAGACGTAAAGGGAAACTATGACAGAATAGTAGAAGTAACTCTGGGCAGATGAAACCTTGCAATTCCTCTCAAATTAAACAATATTTCTTTGGATGAGCAGACTTTCCCTCCTGCTTTGTTTTACTAATCCATTGTACTGGGCTGTATAGTGTCGCCTCAATTTGTGTCCATCTGGAACTTTAGAATGTGTCCTTATTTGGAAATAGGGTCTTTGCAGAAGTAATTAGCTAAGATGATGTCATACTGGATTATAGTGGGCCCTAAATCCAGTGACTGGTGTCTTTATAAGAGAGAAGGAGACTTAGACACGAAAACACAGAGGAGGCATAAGGAACATGGAACAGAGATGGGAGTGATCTCTCTGAGCCAAGGAACACTGAGGATTGCTGAGAGCCACCAGAAGCTAGGGAGGAACAAGGAAATTTCTTCTCCTAGAGCCTTCAGAAGGACCGCAAACCTGCCAACACTTGACTTTGGACTTTTAGCCTCCTGAGCAGTGACAGAACAAATCTCTGCCCACCTATTTTGTGGTACTTTGTTACGACAGACCTAGAGAACTAACAGAACCTTCATCACTAATTGATTTATCCATGCAGTTATCCCCTTGAACACTGAAAAAGCATAGAATGTGAAAGACTGAAATAGAAAATAGTCAAGGTTCAGTGGCTGCTGAAAGCACAGCAACAAGACATGCCAAGTGGTTGGAGGGGAAATACAGCGATCCAGGAACTGAGGAAGCAGATGAGGTGAAAAGGACAGGTCAAAAAGGAAACACAGCGATCCAGGAACTGAGGAAGCAGATGAGGTGAAAAGGACAGGTCAAAAATACGATATTGACGTGAGACCACTTGCTCTTCGCTTTTGTCTAAGGGTCCCAGTTGATGGTAATCGGTCCTGCCAATTTCCTAAAAATAAATTAGGAAAATTAACATGCTGAGAGGATTTTTTTTTTTGTATTGGGGTATAGTTGATTTACAATATATTAGTTTCAGGTGTACAACATAGTGATTCAATATTTTTGTAGCTAATACTCCATTTAAAGTTATTATAAGGGAATTTCCTGGTGACGCAGTGGTTGGGAATCCACCTGCCAATGCAGGGGCATGGATTCAAACCCTGCTCTGGGAAGATCCCACATGCCGCAGAGCACCTAAGCCTGTTCGCCACAACTACTGAGCCTGCGTGCCACAACTACTGAAGCCCACACACCGAGAGCCCATGCTCTGCAACAAGAGAGGCCACTGCAGTGAGAAGACCACACACTGCAGTGCAGAGTAACCCCTGCTCGCCACAGCTAGAGAAAGCCCACGTTCAGCAACGAAGACCCAGTGCAGCCAAAAATAAATAAATAAATAATTTTTAAAAAAGTTATTACCAAATAATAACTATACTTCCCTGATCTGTACAATATATCCTGTTGCTTATTTATTCTATACATAGTAGCTTGTGCCTTTTAATCCCATAATTCTATCTCACCCCTCCCCGCTTCCCTTGTAAACACTACTTTGTTCTCTATATCTGTGAGTCCCTTTCTGTGTTGTTATATTCATTCGTTTGTTTTAATTTTTAGATTACACATATACGTGATATAAAGTATTTGTCTTTGTCTGACTTATTTCACTAAACATAATAATCGCTTAGAGGATGTTTTTAAAATTAGTGTATTTCTTTTAAGTTATGCTTTAGATATTTTATGTAAATAAAACCAGTTTTCCCAATAAAAACATTATCTAACAAACTTTGATTCCAATATGCTAAACCAAAACATACATTTTTAGATAAATGAGTGATTTTTTTTAAAATAAATAAACTTCAAAACCCGATATTCATATGAAGGCCTTCCTAAAGTCAACAGTAAATGTATGTTTATATTAGTTCTAGTCAGAAAACACTTTCAAAATGGTATTAGTACACACAGTTCTTTGCTTACAGTTTCATAAAACCCTTAGCGGATACTTCTGAAGAGCGGGGCTCTTCAGAAAAACAAAGTTTGAGTTAAAGTTAATTGCTTTCTCAGAACAAGCAAGCAGGAGTCTTGGATGGAGTGTGGAAATCCTTTCTAGTCCCATTCATTATTAAGGAAGACACAAAAGGACGTCATAGTTTAATAAAAGGAGCCTTGTGCAGAGAATCAGAAGACTCTACCTGAATTACAGCCCAGGCTCTGACAGTGATTTGCTGTATGACTTTAAGGCAAATATTTCATCTCCCGCTGTCTCACCTATCAACTTACTTTCTGCTGTGTAACATTCAACCAGCTATACAATAACGTTCTACCTCAGTTTCCTCAGCAATTAAATTAAATAACGCCATCTTCTTGTAGGGCTGCTGTGAGGATTAAATGAGTTAACATGTCTAAAGCATTGAGAACAATGACTGGCACAGGGTAACTAATATCAGTGATTGCGGTCTTACAGGTCTTCTCTCCCCTTTGAAATTTTAAGCTTCTTGAGGACAAGAATCATATCTTGCTCATCTTGGTATCTCTCAAAATACCTAGAAAAGGATCTTGCATATAGTAGTTGCTCAATAATTAACTGACCTGAACGTAAACATCAAGGACAACGGCTATATACTATCTAGGTTGCTGGAGTTGCATTCACTTAAATGTTTCTAAAATCCTGTTATCCAGGAAAATAAGAGAAATCATTGGGGAAAACATCTGTGAACAAAGCATTCCCACGAGAAAGTTTCTATCAGGTTGGAAAAGTACTTTAAAAAATCTTCCCCCCAGTGAGGGCAGAAGACTTTCAGTCTCTCTGGGCGCCAGTGTATGCTCTCTTAGCGCAGCCTGGAATATACCCACTGTCTGGAAAAGCCTAGTTCCTCTCGTGATGCCCTTCTCTTCTTTCCACTTTCCCCTTCCTGGCCCCAGGCCTCACCCCAGCCTCTTTCCCATTCTGCTGGAGACCTCCTTCTCCCAGGAGAACTAACTGTAAATTCTTTATTACTTTAGCTTTATTGCTTTTAGCTCTGGAAACAGTGTGCTTTTAGGCGGTAATTATATTTCATTTATAAATATTATCTCTAAGAGAATAGCTAATAGCTTTTTGGTAATGCTATCTGTAATTCTGTAGCTGCTAAAGTTAAGTGTCAACTAGAATCTCGAAGTAAACAAAGCTTATAAATTGATTCCTGTAGAATGACGTAAGATCTTGCTAGACTCTAATGTCACTCAGATAAGAACAACCAAGCTCTTCAGCTAAGCCAGCAGGGAAATCAAAAATGCAATGAACATTCTGAGCAGTCTTGGAGAACCAGGGTAGATTAACAGTGAAACTCAACATGTGAATGTCAATTGTTTTGTGAAGCAGTCAGGTTGCAGGTTATCCAGCCTCCAAAGGTTCAAGTGTTTTTTTTTTCCCAAATTAGGTTCAAGTTAGCTTTTCCCATTAAAAAAAAAAATTATTTCATTAGAAAGAGCCTTTAACCTTCACAGCGAAGAGTTCAAGGAATTGTAAAAAGAATATAAATCACAGGTAGCTCTACTGACCCCCGTAGAAGGTCAGCAGATGGAAATACTTCTCAGTAAGAAGTTCATTTCCACTCTGATGTCTTAGCTGTAATAACAGGGTCAGGATGAGCTCTAAGGTAAACTACGTGTGGTGGCTTTCCCAACACTAAAGAGCATGAAATGTTGGGAAACTTCTGTATACTAAGATGAGATTCACTTTCTCTCAGGAGATAGCATTATGAAATGGTAAACTGCATAAGCTCTGAGGACAGAACTTCACAGGTTTATATTCAAATACTCTTTGAGTTGGACAAGCTGTGTCGGTTTTTTTCATTCGCAAAACAGGCAGTAGTTGCGAAGACTAAATGAGTTAATACAACAGAAGGACCTAGCACATCATAAGAGATCAATGAGTGTTTGCAATTATTATTATTATCATTTAGAGTTATTTTTCTTCAGAATAATTATTAGTTATTTCATTCTGAATTGTTCTATTATTTATAATTATTATTGAGCTCTCTCTTAGCTTTTGCAACCTTTATTTCAGCTCATCTACTGTCAAGATGCTGCCATCATCTTTACTGTCCTGAAAATCTCTTTTTTTTTTAATTAAAAGACCAAACAAGAATAAAAACAGTTAAATCTGAAAAGAAAGATATTTAGAACACAGCCTTCCAGAGTGACTTGTTACTAGTCCTAAGGGAACTGAGGTCCCCGGGGAGCCTTTGGCGTCCGCAGGGTTGGAGGAGGCTCTATTTCTGGAAATACAAGGAATTTAGCCAGTTTTCTCCTCCTCTGATCTGTGGCTTCTGTTTTCATTTACTGGGATTTCTATTTCCTCAAGACTGGTTCCAGAGTGGATCACAATTCTCCCCGAACTTTCCGTTTTTGTGCTGTCTCCCCTAATTAACAAACAACACTTTTTCATCCAAGAATTTGATTACTATTACTATAGAGTAAAAAAAACGGTGCTTAAATTTTTAAAATGTTTTAAAAACTTTTCCCAAACAAAAAGTAAAATTGGGAAGCTGCAGAGCTCTCAAAGTTCTTATGAAACGCTGGGATTTTGACCCTGAATGTCTTTCTTGTATGGAACACAGACCCCGCTATCCTCCAGTTCTTCTGCCCATCTTAAAGGTGGAACATTTAACCAAAATAGCATCCATCACTAAATCTTCTCCAAATCCTTTAAAGACTCTTCAAAACAGGGATAAGGACATAATTAGGGTGAATGAATTAGGCTCTTCGCAAATGAGTGCCATGTACCTCAGATGAATTCCAGATATACAGCTCTCATTTGGGGCCACCTCTGTGTTCCTCCATTTCTGTACATTAAAGGTCACTGGGTGAAGTCCATTTATTTCAGGACCCAGTTCCCATCCTTAAACCAGTGTTTCTCAAATTTTAGTGTGTATCACAATTACCTGGAAGGCTTCAAAAGGCACTGATTCCTGGTTCCCACTATCAGAGTTTCTTATCCAATAAGTCTGGGTTAGAGCCTGAGAATTTGCATTTCCAACCAGAATCCAGGTGATGCTGATTCTGCTGGGAGCACTTTGAGAACCACTGACTTATGGTTTTCCTACCCCGGTCCCTCCTTTCTTCTCAAACGGGGAGAGCCTTTCTGCAGAATGAAACCAAAGTGAGACACACAAAATCAAGGGAAAGGATGGGCCACACCAACAGAAACAGAAACAAGATTGTTCAGCTCTGGGACCCATCAGGGTCTGAAGCCAGCTTCAACACTCCATTTTCCAGTTATATATTAAAAGTTATAAATATACTTTTGGCTAAGCTAGTGTGAATTGTGTTGATGCCACTTGCAACAAGAGACAACACAGCCAGTATAATCTCAGTAAAATGTACAGTTATAACAATGTCCGTTTGAGGGCATTGCTCACTGCTTCTGTAGGTAATCAGAGAAGTTATTTCTCCACATCAGTTTATCAGGTTCGTCAACAACAAATATCTATTAACGACGTGACAACCACCACATGTTTAATGATGGAGACCTGACGGGGTTGAAGCAGATGGAAATTCCCCCAGGTAGATGCAGACACAGGAGGCAAAGTTGAGCATGTGATTGGTGAGCCCAGAATCATTCATCCGTTGATTCAATAAATATTTGTTAAACCCCAGCTACGTGCCCCTCACTATGCCAAGTGCTGGAAGGAAACAGTGAAAAAGACCCTTCCTGTGAAGTTAGGGTGACAGAAGTGAACAGTCATTTACAGTAGAGTCAGATCAGTGCTCTGCAGGCATCAACATGGTACCATTGGCTCTGGAGTGAACGGAGGCACCAGGGAACCAGGAATGTGCTCTGTCAACTATTGCTCTGAGACAAGTTTTGGGTGATGGTGAGAATGCAGTGGATTTTAATGTTTTGACAAACAGGCTTCTGTCTTCTCATCTAGTTAGTTACATTGATTAATTACCTCGAAAGCCTCAGTTTCTCTTATTTATAAACAGCTGTTTTTACCTATTTTGGGTTAATATTGCAGTAAGAACTGCACACCAGTATCAAACGTACAATAAATGTCCTATCAATGTTTGCAAAACAAAATACCCCCAAATTACATAATTTTAGAAAAACAGTAAAGGAAGCCATCGTCTTCCACTGGAAATCTACTTATAGAGGAAACATGAAACCTGAAATTCCAAAGACCAATGTGACACTAAAATTAAATAGAAGAGGAATTTTGAGTGATCAGTAGCTTCAGACCTGAAACTCCAAGGAACATCTGTAAGAATCAAGACTGAGGCTATAAAATTTTTTGGAAAATATAAGAAATGGCATGGTATCTGTTTTTGAAAATGGAAAGATGATGGAAATAAAAAAGAAGCCATGAGAGACATGCCGATTAGAAGCAGTGAAGACATAAGTGCACTGCGGCCATTAATGGAAAACAGAAAAATTGCCACTGCGAGACTATTCGTGTGCACATAGTAGAAGAAGGAAAAAAGGCAAACCATCAGTCTTTAGACTTAGATTTCACCAAGAACTAGCTCCACTACTTTCTAGTTGTGGGGCATTAAATTCTGGGTTCAAGTCTCATGATAAATGATGTCATCAAAACACCTATAAGACAGGTTTGTGGAGAATCAAGAGAGACAGGAGTGTGAAGTGCCTAGGATACTGCTTTGCACCTAAGAGGCACTCGAAGGATGGGAGCTACAGTAACTGGTGAGACGGAGAGAAGTGAAGTGATTCCCGCTCCACTGGGCAAGCGACACTCCATTCTGATGGCTTGAACCTTCCCACTGCATGACTCTTTCATCTTTTGCAGAACACAAAAAAAATGCTGTTATAGCCAAAGTCAAGTTGGTTGCTGGAACTTCAATCAACAATTCTGGGACAGAAAGCCTACTGTGGGCTTAATTGTGAAATTATTGAATACAAGGAATTTCAGGCATTTTAGATGACATTTTCTGCCCCAGCCCAGGTGTTTCTAATGAAGAATTAACTTTGAAAGCTGCCCTGACTCTGACCCACCAGGAGAGGACAGTTTCTTAAAACATGGTTCTCAAAGTCCATGGACCTGCATCCCTCTTACTCTGAGCAGATGCTAGCATGAACGAGCAAGTGGTGTGTCAAGATTGGGTGCTCCTGGAAACTACTGAAATTGTTCCATATGAAAAGAATTTTTACCTGTCTGAGGATAGGATTATAAACCTATAGACAGTTTTTCTCCCCTCCAATATGATACAGAAAGGGATGATCTCAGAATCCGTGGACCATTGAGTTTTTTACGTAGCATTTTAAAAAATAGGTGCTTTTAAAAGTAAGAAAACATTGATCCCACTGAAATGTGTTAAAATTGATAAATAAGTAGGGCACTTACATTCTGTACATACCTCCACTTGTTTTATGTATTTAAATATCCACTATCAGAAAAATATTTTTAAATTAAGAGAAACGCGGCAGTTAAAATTTTTTCACATCTTTATTGGAGTATAATTGCTTTACAGTGGTGTGTTACTTTCTGCTGTATAACAAAGTGAGTCAAATATACGTATACATATATCCCCATTTCTCCTCCCTCTTGCATCTCCCTCCCACCCTCCCTATCCCACCCCTCTAGGTGGTCACAAAGCACTGAGCTGATCTCCCTGTGCTATGCGGCTGCTTCCCACCAGCTACCTATTTTACAATGGTAGTGTATATGTGTCAGTGCCACTCTCTCACTTCGTCCCAGTCTACCCTTCCCCCTCCCCATGTCCTCAAGTCCATTCTCTATGTCTGCATCTTTATTCCTGTCCTGCCCCTAGGTTCTTCAGAACCTTGTTGTTTTTTTTTAGATTCCATATATATGTGTTAGCATACAGTATTTGTTTTTCTCTTTCTGACTTACTTCACTCTGTATGACAGACTCTAGGTCCACCCACCTCACTACAAATAACTCAATTTTGTTTCTTTTCATGGCTGAGTAATATTCCATCGTATATATGTGCCACATCTTCTTTATCCATTCATCTGTCGATGGACACTTAGGTTGCTTCCATGTCCTGTCTACTGTAAATAGAGCTGCAATGAACATTGTGGTACATGACTCTTTTTGAATTATGGTTTTCTCAAGGTATGTGCCCAGTAGTGGGATTGCTGGGTCGTATGGTAGCTCTATTTTTAGTTTTTTGAGGAACTTCCATACTGTTCTCCATAGTGGCTGTATCAATTTACATTCCCACCAACAGTGCAAGAGGGTTCCCTTTTCTCCACACCCTCTCCAGCATTTACTGTTTGTAGATTTTTTTGATGATGGCCATTCTGACCTGTGTGAGGTGATACCTCATTGTAGTTTTGATTTGAATTTCTCTAATGATTAGTGATGTTGAGCATCGTTTCATGTGTTTGTTGGCAATGTGTATATCTTCGATGGAGAAATGTCTATTTAGGTCTTCCCTGCAGTTAAAATTAAATCTTAAAAATCCCTGCAAGTCAGTGATGAATTGTTAGAGCTTCGAAATACAGAATTTGTAGAAACATCCACAGTTGTGAGAGAAAGAACATGGTGAATAAATCAGTAAAGAATCTTTATCCATTGGAGTCCAATTGACAAAACTTGAAAGCATACTAATTACATTAATGGATGGATTTATTATAAATTAATGATAATCGATTATAAGGAATTGCCTAAATAGGTGTTAAAAGGCTGAAAATGCAGAAGGGGACATTGAGGTAATAGAGGTAAGTTCCAGAAGGAGGAACCACCATAGGGAAGGTGGAATTAAAGGAAAGAGTTGGTAGAGAAGGGGCACTTGGGAGCCGAGCTGACTTCTGAGAAGACGCAGCCTGGGTGGTGCTGACACCTCTGCAGACAGTAGGGGGCGCATAGCAAGAACTGGAGGTTAGAACCAGCACCACGGCTGCTGCCAAGATAGGGGAGCTGTTGCCAGGAGCTGTTTCTGTCAAGAGCAGGAACTTCTCCCTCCCTCCCTCTGCCCCACAGGTGCCCCTGGCGCCTCCTTCATCCTGGCACCGAAACTAGCCTCCCTGCCCAGAGTCACAAAGCTGAGGACAGAATGGTGGGTTTGGAGTAGAGAGACAGTAACTTCATAAATCAGCACAGTATCTTCTTAGCAGCCCCTTCAAGTAAACTCACGCAGAATCACAAATCACAGCAGGTGTAAACGTAAGAGAACATCAATCCCACTGAAATGTGTTCAAATTCAACTGGCACCTGCAGTTTGCACTGATCTATCCAGAGAAGGAATGCCACTGTTTATGCGAGCAGGACCCTGTGGGGCTCCCGGGCACAAAAGCCTTTCTGTGTCCCCCATTTCTTGACGACAGGAAATAGGCTTCATTCGGCCTCCATGACCTTCCCTGAGTTCCGTTAATTAAGGAAGGGAGAGGATGCAGAGACAAGGGAGAAACAAACAGTCAAGAGAAACAATAGTGCAGCCTTGGGGCAGGGTCCTGGTTCCCCATCAAGGGATATACATAACAATATCTTTGAGCTGTTTTGCAGTTACTGAAAACCACACCCGGTGGGAGAAGTTAGCTGTCTGCTGCCTACAAGCACGTGGACCCCTAAACCCCAGACCAGTTGGAACCAGAAGGTTGATGATGCTGACTCCCACTTACCTCACCACCAACCAATCAGAAGAATGTCCACGAGCTGATCACACCCTCTTTGAACCATTACTATAAAACTCTTCACTAGCCCCTCTAGGTCAGGACACACAGTTTTGAGGGCATTAGCCTACTGTGACCCCCTTTGCTTGACAAAGCAATAAAACTATTCTTTTCTACTTCACCCAAAACTGTCTCTGAGATTTAATTTGGTGTCAGGGTACAGAGGCCAGATTCGGCTTCACAACCATCCATGTGAAACAGGGGGGAAGGAGGCAGGGCACAACCTTTGAAACAATGACATAGCCCGAGGACATGACTTAAACTGATTAGAACCAAATGGGTCCAAGATGGCGGACAAGTCACCTTCCACTAGACCTTGAGCCTCAGTATACGATCACATCAGCAAGCTAAATGACACACTCACAGGCACCATGACAGTTCCAAGATGGACCATAGGATCAAAATGTGGGTGGTGGCCCAGTTCCTGGAAATCCCTGCCCCTTCCTAATATAGCTGGAATACTCCTCCCACTCATTAGCCTATGAAATTACCCACCCCTATAAAAACTAACAACCCCATACCCTGGTGCCACTCTCACCTTCTGAGATGGCCCACACTCTGTCTGTGGAGTGTGTTTCTCTCTAAATAAATCCACTTCTTACCTATCACTTTGTCTCTCACTGAGTTCTTTCTGTGATGAGACATCAAGAACCTGAGCTTCATTAAGTCCTGAAGCCAGATGTGTGATCTCAGTTGGAAGACTGTGGGTTTTGGCCGGATTCGAGTCCTGGCTGCATGGGTTCAAGTCCCAATCTGAGGTGCATGGTTTCACATGCACAAAAATCATCTCATTCATTTATTCTTGTATTTATTCACCCAAGAAGTATTTATTGACGTCCTTCTCTTTCCGGGCATTTTTCAAGGTGCGGAGATAGTTATAACAGTGAATAAGACGGATAAATTCCTTGTCCTCATGGAGCTAACATTCCAATGGAGTAGATGGACAACAAACAAATACATAATCGATGGCCAGTAGCACTAGGTCCATGGGGAAAAGAGGGTATTCAATCCACTTTCTTTTCCTAATGTGATGAACACAGAAAATTTTATAAAAATGCATCATTGCTCCAGTTTACCTGGATTGACATTTTACGTTAACATTCTCTCTGTCATAAGCCATCGTTTCAACAGTCAAACGTTAAGCAGCCTGATTGACATCGTGTACCTGATAAAACGACATCTAAGATTTATTGCTTTCTGGGAAGAGCCAAAATACTGACACATCAGCTCAAATGCAGCTCGTTGAGGTGGGTGGGCTGCAGGAAACTCTCTCTGAAGATGTTCTGGTGTCCCAGGCATATCTTGTGTGTGTCTGAAATGATCCATCTCAAAGAGATTTAGCAATGAGCTGCAGGCACAGATTTTGTAGGAGAAATTAAAACCTAGAGGAGATGTTTCAGGGGCTGATCCTTCTTTTAAAGCTTCAGTGGCAAATCACCTGCTTGTAGCTTAGTGTACAGTTAGTTGCCTAGATAAAATAATATCATAAGATGATTCTTTTAACTTTATTTTTACTGTGGGAAAAAGATGTATTACAGATGCCTTAACTCCAACTTGTTTTGCTTCTTCTAGGCACTATGACTATTAAAATATGGAGAAAATTAATCAAATATGTGTGTGTGTGTGTGTTGTGGTAACCTCTGTTAGAAAAAATAACTGAGGTTATAACGTACATTTACTAATCCTTAACTAATTTAAACTCTGTGCAATGTCCACAGATTATGTATACTAACTTTTTAAAATGCCATGGATATAAATCTTAATTATTTTTAGAGCACTTTAAAAAAAAAACTCTTCTCTGCCATATGATCCAGCAATCCTACTCCTGGGCATATATCTGAAAAAAACTTGAATTCGAAAAAATACATGCACCACTATGTTCATAGCAGCACTATTTACAATAGGCAAGATATGGAAACAACCTAAATGTCTATCGATAGATGAATGGATAAAGAAGTTGTGGTATATACATAAAATAGAATACTACTCAGCGATAAGAAAGAATGAAATAATGTCATTTGTAGCAACATGGATGGACCTAGAGACTAGGTAAGTAAGTCAGAAAGAGAAAGACAAATACCATATGATATCACTTATATGTGGAATCTAAAATACAACATAGGTGAACTTATCTGCAAAACAGAAACAGACTCGCAGACGTAGAGAACAGATCTGCGGTTGCCAAGGGGGAGGAGGGTTGGAGGAGGGATGGATTGGGAGTTTGGGATTAGCAGGTGCAAAATATATTTAGAATGGATAAAAAACAAGGTCCTACTGTATAGCACACGAACTATATCAATATCCTGCGATACACCATGATGAAAAAGAATGTTAAAAAGAATATATATGTGTGTGACTAATCACTTTGCTGTACGGTAGAAATTAACGCAACAATGTAAATCAATTATACGTCAATTAAATAAATTAAGAAAAAACTCTTCTCACCATATTCCTTCTCATACCTAACACTAAAACTCATATTCTGACTCCTCTTCTGAGTATCTAGGTATACTGGGCCCAAATTCCCAGTGGCTACTGCTTGTCGATGTCACGTAGAGTGTAGCACAGTCTCTGGTTCTGCTCAGGCAGCTTCCCCCAGTTTCTGCACGTAGAAACTTTTGAGCTTTGCAGACTCTGCATTCCACTGAAGAGCTTAGAAGAAGCATTAAAAATATTTAATACCCAGTAAGGCACGGACAATAGAGTGAGTTCTTAAAGGTCTCAGGCAATGTTAGGCATTCACCCCCTGGTTTATGATTGTGTGGAGGAGAGGCTAGGGCGTGTGGGTTCAGGGAACACTTAGGGGGCTCAGGAGGTCGTTACTTGCCTATGTTGTGGAAATATCATTATCTGAACAACCCATATGGCCATATCAATTATATATCAGACCTAGGTGAACACTTTAGGTTGAAGGAGTCATGAAACTCCATGAGTTTAAGGTAACTATTGAGGGAAGAGAAGATGTAGAAGAGAAAGAAAAGGTGGAATGAAGAAAGAAGACATAAAACTAGAGGATAAAGGAAGAGTGTGTGTGTGTGTGTGTGTGTTTCTGCCAGAACACCTAACTAAGGACATCTGTAGAGATTAGAAAGAATACTATTTCTGAGGCCCTGAGCTTTGAACTACATAAGATGCTTGACCTACGAAACATCTAAGAGACTCCTGTCTTAAAATGGATCTGAAAAGCAATGATTCCCTGGGCCTGCAGGCCTTATAATGGAAAAACCTCAGGCAACAAGACCTCTATTAGATCTCTTATCCCACTTATCTTTCTTCTTCCACTGGATTAAGAGTCTCTCTTGTCTTTGTATTTCCTGTACTTCAAACACTGCCTGGCACACGGTGTGTTTCCTCCCATGCCCTTCCAGCTTCAAGCTAATTTAGGTGTTCCCCCTTTGTTCCAGTTTATCTATCTCAACTGGAAGGTCCCTGAGGGAACAGACTATGTCTTATTTACTTATCATTGTGATAGCACTTGGCTCAGAGTAAGGCTTAATATATTTGTTGAATAGATTAGGGGATGAATATCAATGAATATCAATCAATACACTATCTTGGCAAATACTTGTGGGGAAAATCTGTAAGCTTAAGTGTTTATTTGTTTAAATTATGCTGCTAATTTATAGGAAAATGAGGCAGACCCTAGTGACTGGACCCAAAAGTCATTCCCAACCCCTTCATCCTAGGGGTCTCCTTGTATAGCAGCTGGTAATCTTTATGGCGCCCTTTGCTTAGAAGTAACCATGTAATACAGTCCTGATCCATGAGCAGAAGTCTACTGGAATGAGGATAAGTGTAAGTGTATTATTCTCTGGCTATTTGGAACTCTCCTCTATTTTCCTCATCTTATCTTAAACATAGATGTGATGGCTGGTGCTGAAGCAGCCATCTTGAAGTCATGAAAGAAAGGACCTGAAAATCCAGGCCAGGACATCTTTGAGCAGCCCTGACATCTTTAAGCAATTGAACTGTCACTAGAATCTACATACTTCCACTCTCCTCCTTATGATTAAAAAAAAATGTGAAGTTCAAAAAAAAAAGGTTTAAACTAACGTCCTGCTACTTGCAGCTGAACACATTACTAATCGATAAATAGCAAATGTTAAAGTTATACAACTCTGGAATATAGTCTCTCTGATAGGCATATTGTAGGAATAGGGAATATAAATGTATTTAAATCCAAGGATCTGAAAGACTGGGGTGTTAGAAACCAAGGTACGTTTTCTGAATTTTCTCTACCATCTGTAGATGATTTCTTTCCTAGACATACACTAAGAATTAACCTACCCTTCTCTGAGATGGAAGCCTCTAATTTAGTTCCTTTTCACTCTGGAGAAGGTTGCTAAACTTCTGGGTACAATTTCCCTCCCTTTCCCATGTCCTCAGAGGCCTTTGCATCTGTTTAATTGACTAAGAATAATAAGTTTAGCTCCTTCCAAAACTATAGTCCTTCTGTATTTTCACAATAAAGCTATCTTAGTAAGATGTGCTTTACTACCCTGCTACAATGTTATAAAACCAATTACAGTAGCTAAAAGATTAATCATATTGCTATCCATTAGTATTTATCATTGAAAAACTAATGACTATTGATTAACTCAACCCTGCAAGTCCTTGCCATTCATTTCTAGCAGGTTGAAAACTTCTGGATCCAAAATAAAATAGGCCAAGAACTTATTGAATAATCATTAAAAGGAGACTTAGAGATTCTATCACCTGATACAATCTTATTTTGCAAATGAGGAAACCAAGAGACCTAAAATGAGAGCCATCTTTGTGTATGTTTTCATGTTTCCAACATCTGTGTTTATTTACATAAACTAATAAGGGACAAAGATTGCTTTCTCACATTCTTTTTTCTGCTTTAATTATCCAGTGCCCGACACAGTACTTTACACATAGGAGATGCTCAATTAATGTTCATTGACTGAAAAAGTGATTCCACAGATCTGACTGGGTTTTGTCTCATTCATCAGACAATAGTAGGTTGGCCTCCACTGGGTCCTCGTGGGCCTTATGGGCCTCTGAATGTGCCCTGATCATTCACATCTGCCCACCTTCTCTCTGACTACCGTCCCCCATCCTGCCAGCTCAGGTTCTAGCTCCCCTAAGGAGCAGTCCATGCAATCTCCAGGCCCCATGGTTCTCACTCTGCTAAAAGAGCTCAAAGGATAATCAGCCTATTTTATACAATTTAGGATTTAATTACATAATCTCTTTTATTAATTTCTGGTTTTCTTGAATAATTTTGTCCCTGGTGTCATTTAAACTCCCAGAAGGCGATAACAATATGCTATATTTTCTATGAACCAAAGTGCACATCCTGTTCCAGAGCACATGAAGGTCCTCAGCCAGTCCTTGATTTGTTAATTGGAAGAAACAGAAACTATCTCCAAGTTCCTTTGTGAATCCCTACTCTAAAAAGTAGACGTGAAGGCTTCCCTGGTGGTGCAGTGGTTGAGAATCTGCTTGCTAATGCAGGGGACATGGGTTCGAGCCCTGGTCTGGGAGGATCTCACATGCCGCGGAGCAACTAAGCCCGTGAGCCACAACTACTGAGCCTGCGCGTCTGGAGCCTGTGCTCCACAACAAGAGAGGCCGCGATAGTGAGAGGCCCGTGTACCGTGATGAAGAGTGGCCCCCGCTCGCCGCAACTAGAGAAAGCCCTCGCACAGAAATGAAGACCCAACACAGCAAACAATAAATTAATTAATTAATAAACTCCTACCCCCAACATCTTCTTAAAAAAAAAGAAAGTACACGTGAAATAACTTCCATATCATGAAACCAACATCCTAAAAAACAAATGAGAAGACGAGTATTTTACTGAGAATCAGAAAACCACACTAGTGCTAATAAAGTCAAACAATTTTAACATGAAAGGGAATCTAACAACCATTCAAACCATTCAAGATGCTGGACTAGGTACATGCATTTATATGCTGTATCTCCCAGAAACACACTGACATAGTTCGGAAACACACACACACACACACAACACACACACACACACACACACACAACACGCAAGAAAATAGCAGGGATAAGGGGACAATAATAACCGAGAGATAAGTGGTTGGAAGACAGAAAACAGGTGGAGTATACTGATGGACCACAGCAAAAGGAAGTCATAGCCTGGAAAGATCCATGAAGGGGCTGAAAGGGAATGGGGATCTGCCAACTAGAATCTCGAGATGCTCTGGACTCAGGGAGAGGGACTGGTCTGGGGCCTAGGAAACAGATGGAGTATTGAAAATATAAACAGAGAAGAGGTATGCCGGTTCAATTCTCCTCTCTCCATCTCCCTCCCTGCTGACATTTGCAAGCCATCTGGGGAGCTGGGGCTTCTAGTGGGATGTGGGCATCCACAGTAAAGTTTTCTCACTCTGACTTTGTAAAGGAAACCCCACCTGACAGCCATCTCCACATCGTCTCATTTTAAAGGTAAGCTTGCCATTCCACAGGCTCCTGCCTGTGTAAACAGAACTCTGTCTCAGAATTCCCACTCCACGAGCAGCCTTCTGGAAAGCCATTGGAAACCAGTATAGCAGAGGAGATGCCTATACCAGATCTCATCCTTCATTCTTAAATATGAAGAGACAAACCAAAGATAACCAGACATGAGAGAACAACCAGCATTATAAAGAAAAAAAAGAAACAAACAAAAAAAAAAACATAACCAAAGGGGGGAAAAATATTTGGGTATTCAAAAAGACTTTACATCTATGAATAGGATGTGAAGAAAAAGAAGCAAGCAGAGAAAACTAAAGAGGTTAAAAACAGGATTGCAAAAAATAAAAAATCAATAAAATAGTAGAAAAATAAAAGAGAGAAAATATCCAAAAATGCAAGCAAAATGATAAAGAGAACTATAATATGAGAAAAAAATATAAGAGAAATAGAGAACCCATCTTCTGACTTAGAATCCCAGAGAAAAGAGAACAGAGAAAATGGTGGAGAGGATATTATCAAAGAAACAGTTAAAAAAAAAAAAAAGATTCCCAACTTAGAAAGATAGAACTTTTCAAACAGAGAAGGGTTCCCTGATAGCTGAGTGGGATCTGTGAAAAATCTTTGTAAATTTTAGGGCACCAATGATAAAAGATAATTGTAAACATTTCCAGAAAGGAAAACACAAGTGTGATCTAAAAAAAAGAGTGTGTCTGGGATGACATAGGCAATGCAACAAGGCTGGAAAACAATGAGTTCAGAGTGGTCCAGTAGGACAGAGGCTCTGGGTAGGGGTGACTTACCCAAAACAGTCAGAAGACTTGGTACAATAAAACAAAATAATCGTGAAACCAGATAACTTGAGGCTGTGACAAAGGCATATCATTCTTTTGCCAAAAAAAATAGAAAAAACATGAGAAATAAACAAGTAAACAAAACAAAAAACTTTACAGGACTTTAAGTAATTGATGACATGTAAGGAAAGAGAGTCCTTTTGACCTTAGTCCTGGAAGGTGTTCCACTGAGCAAGCCTGGAAAGTGTAGACATTGAATGGATGGAGGAGGGAATGTTTTCTAAAGCATGCTACTTGGCCTTGGTTATTTTTTGTTTTTTTTTTTGTTTTTTTAGCGGTACGCGGGCCTCTCACTCTTGTGGCCTCTCCCGTTGCGGAGCACAGGCTCCGGACACGCAGGCTCAGCGGCCATGGCTCACAGGCCCGGCCGCTCCGCGGTATGTGGGATCTTCCCAGACCGGGGCACGAACCCGTGTCCCCTGCATCGGCAGGCGGACTCTCAACCACTGTGCCACCAGGGAAGCCCCTTGGCCTTGCTTTGAAACAAATAAAATGATATGGTCCTAATAATGGAAATGCAGTTGATTAGTTCTGCTTTTAGAATCAATGTATAGGAAAAAGTATATAAGGTTCATGTAGGGCTAGTGAACAGAAAACTAATGCTAAAAACCGTGAGAATGTAAAAGAAAAGTTGTGGCGACAGAATGGGGAAAAGAGGAAGGAAAGTCAGAGGGAGGCATAAAGGCACTGACAGTCTCATCCTAAATAAGCAAAGATTCGAGACAATGACTGAAGCTGATGCAAGAAGAAATACCACTTGAACTATATTTTCAAAATTATAGTGATAATCCATGAGACCTAAAAATAATAAGGATTGAATTTAGGGAATAAGAATGGATGGGGAAAGTAGCCAATGGTATAAGTTAATATCTCATCTTTTATAGCAGGGAGTCTCTAAATGTTGTTTAATTAAATAAAGGTATAAATCTATTCCTTAAAGTTGTGGTAACTACTAGAAGATGAAAAACAGCAGATAAAGAGTCAACTCTAGGAAGTGGAAAACAGAAAGAGAATAATGGGTACTTCGCTGTTTGGAATAAGCTCTTTAGTTTTATGAAACGCATTTTTACACTGGTTTTATAACACTAATTTTGTAATAAAATAATGTATTAAGGGAATTCCCTGGTGGTTCAGTGGTTAGGACTCCACGTTTCCACTGCAGGGGGCGGGGATTTGATTCCTGATCAGGGAACTAAGATCCTGCAAGTAGCCAAAACACAAACAAACAAACAAAAACTATAATACATTGCTATTTAAATGTTTCATGTAAGTCACAAGAAAATAATGTATTAAGAACCATCCCTCAGCCTCATCTCTATTCCTGAACCTCATCCTATCTTTATTCTCACTCCAAATCTCATATCCGTCCAGCCTGGGACTTACATAGTCTTCATTACTGAGCTTGAAAGGAGAACATGGCTGATGTATCGAAATTACCCATCAGATTGGCCGAAGGAAAATATCATGAGTGACTAGTCATTTCACCCTCTGGACCTCAAGCTTTTTCTTCTGTAAAATGAGGGCATCCGTGAATAATCTAAAGTCTTTTCCAGTTTTCACATATCTTAAGAAGATACGTGCATATTTATTCGTCTACATATTTGTTCTTTTCAGCACTGGATTGCAAATCTAAACATCCACAAGATGGCAGTAGAAGTCCAGTTCTATAAAGAATCTGCCCTTATTTTGCTTTATAATTGTCTTAGACTTGCTGGTAGAAACTACACAGCATAAAGAACCAAGGGGAAATATTTGAGGAAAAGTTCAGTATGGCCATCAACCACACCCAGAGACCAGGCTTACCTCCCCCAACCTTCAAGCATTTACCAAACCTCTCCAACAGCGTGTGAATTGCATTGTCACAAGTCCTAACAGCCTGAGTGTAAACAAGTTCAAAATAACGATCACAAAACCAAATTCTCTGCTGTGGACCTGCATTATCACAGTAGGAAACGCAGTCTGCTGCTCATTCTCCTATGCCTTCCAGCTATTTCTGAGATTCCTGGCAAGTGCTTTATCGGCCAAACCTGTTACACCTTCATTTCTGTATCAGCCAATGTTCTGCCACAGAAACAGAACAACTAGGATATAAACACAGAGGGATAAATTAGGAGTTTGGGGTTAACATACACACACTACTACATGTAAAATAGATAACCAACAAGGACCTACTGTAAAGCCCAGGGAACTCTACTCAATATTTTGTAATAACCTGTAAGGGAAAAGAATCTAAAAAAGCATCTGTATATTTTATATGTATGTATATATATGAATCTCTTCACTGTACACCTGGAACTAACACAACATTGTAAATCAACTATATTTCAAATAAATAAATAAATAATTTTATGGCAGAAATTAATGTACATGATTGTGGGAGTTGACTAGCAAGACTGAAATCTTTAGGGCAGGCTGGAAACTCTAAAGCAGGTCCACAACCAGGTTTCTTCTCCAGGGGAACTTCAGTACTACTCTGAAAATGTTGCACCTGATTAGGTCAGGCCCACCCAGATTAGCAAGGATGATCTTTTTTTTTTTTTTGTGGTACGTGGGCCTCACTGTTGTGGCCTCTCCCATTGCGGAGCACAGGCTCCGGACGCGCGGCTCAGTGGCCGTGGGCTCACGGGCCCAGCCGCTCCGCGGCACGTGGGATCTTCCCGACCGGGGCACGAACCCACGTCCCCTGCATCGGCAGGCGGACTCTCAACCACTGCGCCACCAGGGAAGCCCGATCTCTTTATTTTAAGTCAGCTGACTGTAGATGTTAATCACACCTACAAAATACTTTCACACAGCCATACCTAGTGTTTGACTGAATAACTCAACACGGTAGCCTTGCCAAGTTAGTACATAAAACTGACCATCACAGCTTTTGTACCATTTTCCTTTCCTCCCTCTTGGGGGGAATGGGTTCTTTGGGGGCAATGTCGGCTCCCAAAGATGCACATGTTGCCGGTGCTGCTTATGCTGGGGGTGTCCTGGAGTACTCCTTCTGAACTACTGAAGCAGCAGCGCCCAGGGGTTTGAATATCCTCGTGCTCCCTTGTCCTCTTAATTTCTTCACCCAGATTTCAGCAACATGGTCTTTGGTTACGGCCTCTCTTCCCTGGCACTCAGGACACAGGATAATCTAAGTGGGAAGAACCCAAGACACATTCATGTACAAACCCACCCTCAGCCACCAGCTGTTTTTCTTTAGACTAAACTTGTATATCTTGACTTTCTCCTCCATTCTCTTAGAATGGATAAATAAAGGTCTAACTCTTGGTGTGGCCTACGAGACACAAAGTGTCTGACATTTTCTGTTTCTGTCTGTTCTTGCACTGTGTTCCCACTGCCCCCCTACACTGGTTAATTGCTTTGTTCAATTCCTTGTCGTTGCCAGCCTTACTCCTGCCTTGGGCCCTTGTATGTGCTCTTCTCTCTGCCCGGTGTGCTCCCATCAGCCACACTTTCATTACCCCAGTGTCTAGATAATTGTATTTTCCCTCCAGATTTCACTTCAGTTGTCATTTCTTCAAGAAAGTCTGCCCTGAAAACGTTACCCGGTTATTTCCCCACTATATACAACTATAGATTTATGTGCCACAAATACTTACAGACCTTACCACAGTTGAAATATTTTTTTTTTTTTTTTTTTTTTTTTGGGGTACGCGGGGCCTCTCACTGTTGTGGGCCTCTCCGTTGCGGAGCACAGGCTCCGGACGCGCAGGCTCAGCGGCCATGGCTCACAGGCCCAGCAGCTCTGCGGCATGTGGGATCTTCCCGGACCGGGGCACGAACCCGTGTCCCCTGCATCGGCAGGCGGACTCTCAACCACTGCGCCACCAGGGAAGCCCGAAATATTTTTTATATGTCAATTTTGTTTCATGTATTTCTTCCCAACTAGAGGGTAAGTACCACAAAGCTAGGGACTATGTCTGGTTTTGTTCCTTATCATGTCTGCAGCACTTAGAAAGAGCACCTGACATAAATTGATGCTCGAAAAATTTGGTGACTGAAGAAATAATTATCTTGTATTCCTTTCAAGACTTAACCAGTATATTCATTTTCTACGACGCTGCCATAACAAAGGCAAATCAGGCTTCCGTAACAAGGTGTCACCAACTGGGTGACTTAAAACAACGAAAATTAATTCTCTCACAATTTTGAAGGCTAGAGTCTGATGTGAAAGTGTTGGTCAGGCCATATTCCCTCAAAACCTCTAGGGAAGCGTCTTTCCTTGCTTTATCCAGCTTCTGATAGTACCAGATGTTTCTTAGTTATGACAGTATAACTTCTGTCTCTACCTTTATTGCCACATGGCCGTCTTCCCTGTGTTTCTCTGTGTCTGTGTCCCAATTCCCTTTTTTCTTAATCTTTTCTACTGTTTTTTTTTCATTTATTAATCAAGGTAGAGTTGATTTACAATATCATGTTAGTTTCAGGTGTACAGCACAGTGATTCAGATATATATAAATACATATATATTCTTTTTCAGATTTTTTCCCCTTATAAGTTACTACAAAAATATTGAGTAGAGTTCCCTGTGCTATACAGTAGGTCCTTGTGATCAACTATTTTATATATAGTAGTGTGTAACTGTTAATCTCAAATTCCTATTTTATCCCTCCCCTCCCCTTTCCCCTTTGGTAACCATAAGTTTGTTTTCTATGTCTGTGAGTCTCTTTCTGTTTTGTAAATAAGCTCCTTTGTAGCTCTTTTTTTTTAGAGTCCACATATAAGCGATATCATATGTCTTTGTCTGGCTTACTTCACTTAGTAAGATAATCTCTAGGCCCATCCATGTTGCTACAAATGGCATTATTTCATTCTTTTTTTATGGCTGAGTAATATCCAAAAAATGGGCAGAAGATCTAAATAGACATTTCTCCAAAGAAGACATACAGATGGCCAACAAACACATGAAAAGATGCTCAATATCGTTAATTATTAGAGAAATGCAAATCAAAACTACAATGAGGTATCACCTTACGTTGGTCAGAATGGCCATCATCAAAAAGTCTACAAATAATAAATGCTGGAGAGGGTGTGGAGAAAAAAGGAACTCTCTTACACTGTTGGCAGAATGTAAATTGGTACAACCACTATGGAGGTTCCTTTAAAAAGTAAAAATAGAGTTACCAGATAATCCTGCAATCCCACTCCTGGGCATATAACCAGAGAAAACTATAGTTCAGAAAGATACACTCACCACAACGTTCATTGCAGCACAATAGCCAAGACATGGAATCAACCTAAACGTCCACCGACCGCTGAATGGATAAAGAAGATGTAGTATATATATTTAATGGAATACTACTCAGCCACAAATTCCCCTTTTCTTAAGGACAACAGTCATATTGGATTATGGACATAGGGCATTGGGTAGAAAAGGGGCTTAACGTTGTACTATGCTCACTTGTATACTCTTTTAATGTTTATCTTGTGCGTAGGCAAACATGCACATGATAAACGTGGACAGCCAAGTAGCACAACAGTTTAAACTGGTCAATAAGGGGGAACAAAATTCAGAATTAGCTCAATGGATTCCAAAGTCTAATAGAAATGGTCTTCCCAGGGTTCACGAAATGTTCATGCATGACAGCAGGTGGCAGCACTATGCATGATTTGGTTTAGGGGACCCTGGAGAAATGTGAAAGGAAAGTAGCTAACCACTCATTCTGAGAAAAGCTGGAAACAGTCTCAGTGCCTTGGACCTCTGGCCATAAAGAGAAATGGTTTGCTCATATTTGAAATATGTTTAGATTTATTACCTGAGTTTTATACCGAAGGGTCCTTGGCAATTATTTCTTCCAATATCCTTTCTTTAATCCTCAAACACTGAGCCCCAAGAAGACGAGTGAATTAGCTGATTACCTAGCAGGTGCTCTGCGGCAGGGCCAGGCAGAACAGAGCGCTCCCGACTGCTTTGCCGCAAGGAGATGGTGTCCACTGGTGTGGACAATCGTCCACACGATTCTCGCTTTTAATTTTCAGTTTTCAGCAGCCTGACTCTGCCCTAATGAAGCGAGAAGTCAAGCAGCTCACTTCAAGTTACAAAAAGAGAAACATAAATACCGTATGCTAACATATACGTATGGAATCTAAAAAAAAAAAAAAAAATTGTTTCTGAAGAACCTAGGGGCAGGACAGGAATAAAGACACAAAGTTAGAGAATGGACTTGAGGACATGGGGAGGGGGAAGGGTAAGCTGGGACGAAGTGAGAGATTGGCATGGATGTATATACACTACCAAACGTAAAATAGATAGCTAGTGGGAAGCAGCCGCATAGCACAGGGAGATCAGCTCAGTGCTTTGTGACCACCTAGAGGGGTGGGATAGGGAGGGTGGGAGGGAGATGCAAGAGGGAGGAGATATGGGGATATATGTATACGTATATTTGATTCACTTTGTTATACAGCAGAAAGTAACACACCATTGTAAAGCAATTATACTCCAATAAAGATGTTAAAAAAAAAAAGCACATGCTAGTTTACACAAACACACAATTTTTATGGCCTGTATAATCCTTCCCCTCTGGCCTTTTATAAAACAGAAGTTCTCTTCTGTTTCTCTCCTTGAAATAATTCAGTGTCATATCTGCTCAGTTCTCATAATATTAGTTTTTATGTTGCTCGGTCTTGTGTGATTATTTTTTCTCTTGTGCTAAATATTGGACTTATTGATTATTCTTGTCTGTGTGTCTTTTCCCTTCGCTTCTCTAGTTGTCGAGAAAATGCTCTCCTTTCCTCCATTTATGGTGATTCTTGATCTTTTTACAACAGCCCAGTGGCAATTGTTTAACAGCAACTGTGTCTCTTTGCCTAGGGTGTGTACACCAGAGGAGCACCTTCTCCTTATATACAGTTTTCTGCTCTAACTGTAATGCTAGGAACTCTGGAATGGGGGGTGGTGTCTACATCACCAGCACCATCAACCCCAACTTCTACCCAAGGATGCAAACGGATAGGAAAGGGGTGGAGGGTAAGCGAAGGTCACTGCCTCACCTGCCCAGAGAAAGCTCTCGTTCTCCCTGGTCCACCTAGTCCCGCCAGAGGAAGCAGATGAGGACAGTGAGAGACAGGCTGCAGAGGGAGGGTGGCCACGCCAGGCAATGGCAAAAGGTGACCCCTGGGAATAATGGTGGCTGTCTGGCTCTAGCTTCTCGGAATTTGTCCAACACTTAGATTCTGAACTCTCTGACATTCTCTGAAACTGAAGAAGCGCCTAACTGGGTTAGGTGTGGAGGAGGGAGGCATCGTCTATCTTATTAGTCCACACAACGGTCTGAGAGTCAGAACACACGACTATTAGCCCCTGTTCTCACACATATTACATATGTTTTGGGGGCAAGTGGAACTGATCTCGGAGAGAAAGCAGTGAGCGTTCCTGAAGAGAGATCTTAGTTCCCTGCCCAGGAATTGGACCTGGGAAACCTGGATGAAAACCAGGAATTCTAGCCACTAGACCACCAGGGGCAAGAGGCTTGAAGCAAACTTCCCCTGGCTCTTACACCCAGTGAAAGTAAGAATATTTCAAGAAGGCAAAAACTGTAAAAACAGGTACAAAGTATATTAATAGAGACACAGCACAACGTATGGGAGAGCCCCCAGAGAAGCAGTTTATTTATTTATAAAGTCAGAAGCTAGGCAGAAATACACAAGAGCCCACAGAGAAGCAGTTTATTTATTTAAAGTCAGAAGCTAGGCAGAAATACACACCCAGAGAGAAAGGGTATGGGCGTCCTTCCTAATGAGGAGACGGTCAGTAAAGAGGTGATTTAAATCCCTTATATAGGATGGTTCTTCTAGGTCTTTGTTTACCTTTGGCCAATTATCCTGTTTCTTTTTTCACACCTGACCTGCCCTAGGATGCTCCCCAACATGTGTGCGCAACTTTTTGCTAGGATGGATCCCACCGCAGAGGACTGTGGGTGCATGTCCACACTTATTATGGGGTGGCACTCCCTCCCTTTTTGACCCCCAAGGAGGCTTCCTGTGCGTGGGCAGACGGGCGGGTCTTCCTTGACCTCAGGTGTGGGTGCCTTATCTCTTTACTGCAGCAGAGCTCAGCTTCTGCCACTAGCTTTGTCCCTGGTGTGTCTGGGTGCGAACAAAGCTTCAATTTTACTCCACCTGACAAACGCCAGCTGTTCAGCCCAGGGGCACATCTACCTACTATCTCAGAGCCAGTTAAATCTGTCACTGGACGGCAATACGCTAAGAATTCGCTAATTCCCAATGTTTAAAATATAGGCTTGGACCATATCAGTGTTTTCAAATGGACACAAATTAAGAAGCATTGGGGACCCATATTAAAAATACAGATTCTAAGGTATTTTCCTTGGAGATTCCTATTCAGAAAACCTGGTGTGAGGTGCAAATTGCATGTGTTTGTAACAAGAGATTCTCAGTGGCTCTTACTATCAAGAAAGTGTCAGAAGATTTCAAAAAATCCTCCAAACCCTGAACTTCTATGAGAATTCCCTTCTGCAATTGCTCTTTTTCATCTATCGTGTTCTTCCTATTTGACATTGTACTTCCTCCGCTTCTGGGGTTTATATTAGAATCAGCTTTGGAGGTTTTAAGTGTATCCATGCTATTTCCCAACTTTAAGTGAAGATCACTGGTTAACAAAGAGTGTCTGTTCTTTGATACTATTGCTCTGCTGGCTATGTCCAATTTGCCCCTTTACATCCATTCTCCACCTGATCTTTGGTGTTGAAGGTGAACCCTACTCACCACATCAATGCGCTCCTTTGCCTCCTGACTTCAAGTTAGGTTTATCCAATGGGAGGCATCAACAGAAAAGTAGAGGATGGGAGAACAACATTGGAGTATTAATTAGCCTCACTCCCACCCCTCCTGATTACCCATGGGATCACGGTGGGCTGGCTGTATCTTACTGCTGGAGACCACCTCCCTCTCGGGGTTGGGGGGTGCACTTCCTTATGATTAGAGCTGACCTCTTAGGGTTCCTCCAGATCTAGGTTGGTCACATAGCCCCAAAATTGTTGCTAGCCCCAAGTTACTCTATTACCTTTTGTAGATTCTCCTTAATCCTTCCCAAGCCTTTGTAAATAGTCCCTTTGTTAAAATTTCCCCAATTACTCTGTTTGAGTATGGCATTTCTGCTCCCGGGATTTTGATGGGGATAATAATTTACCTTTATCTCTTTCACATGTGCTATTTGTGTAATAAAGGTTTTCTTGTATCTTATTAAAAATAATAGAAAAAATAGAATTAGAATTTAGGAATAGAAAGAACGAAATTCTAGTGCTTGGATAAGCTTTAAATTATGTCTATTCTACCCTATGCTTCATAACAGGAACTAACGTAGTGTAGTAGGTCAAAATCAAACAAACAAGCAAACAAACTCATAGAAAAAGAGATCAGGGCTTCCCTGGTGGCGCAGTGGTTGGGAGTCCGCCTGCCGATGCAGGGGACATGGGTTCGTGTCCCGGTCCGGGAAGATCCCGCGTGCCGCGGCAGCGGCTGGGCCCGTGAGCCATGGCCGCTGAGCCTGCGCGTCCGGAGCCTGTGCTCCACAACGGGAGAGGCCACAGCAGTGAGAGGCCCGCGTATCGCAAAAAAAAAAAAAAAAAAAAAAAAAGAGATCAGATTTGTGGTAACCAAGGGGGGGTGGGGGGATGGGAGGAGAGGGAATTGGATGAAGGCGGTCAAAAGATACAAACTTGCAGTTATAAGATAAATTAGTACTGGGGATGTAAGGTACAATATAATAAATATAATTAATGCTGCTGTATGTTATACATGAAAATTGTTAAGAGAGTAAATTCTAAGAGTTCTCTCATCACAAGAAAAACATTTTTCTATTTCTTTAATTTTCTATCTATATGAGATGACAGCTGTTCACTAAACTTATTGTGATAATCATTTCATGATGTATGTAAGTCAAATCATTATGCTGTATACCTGAAATTTATACATTATTGTATGTCAATTATATCTCAATAAGCTGGAAACAAATAAATAAATTATATCTATTCTAGCTTACTACTAAATACTAGAATCCTACATGAAATAGGTCTGCTCCATCCTGTTCATTGCAACTTTTAAAAAATTTATTGGCAATGAACATTTTCTCTTTCAGACTAAATATTATGCATTCTTCAACAGTTCTTCACATAGCATGGTTTCTAGATCCTTCTCCATCCTGGCCATTGGCTACGTTCCTTTGGGTGAATTCTGTTGTGTCAGCATTATTGCTTCATGTTTAGGAAACATTTGCAAAGTAAGCCAAATGTGGACAGATCTCCCCAGCTGGAGAAGAGCACAGGCATCCCTAAGTGAAAGGCACACCCTTCCATTGGGATGAGCAAGTGCAGACTGAAGGTTCTGGCTGCCAAACGGAGCAGCTGTTCAAGAACAGGCACATGGGTGGAGGCATGAGCTCCTGCGGGGGGGAAAACATCCTTACCACTACACTCCTTGTATATCATGGTTTCACTTTTGAATTTATACCCTACTTATTCTTTCTTTTTTTTTTTTTTTGCGGTACGCAAGCCTCTCACTGTCGTGGCCTCTCTCGTTGCTGAGCACAGGCTCCAGACGCACAGGCTCAGCGGCCATGGCTCACGGGCCCAGCCGCTCCGCGGCATGTGGGATCTTCCCGGACCGGGGCATGAACCCGTGTCCCCTGCATCGGCAGGCGGACTCTCAACCACTGCATCACCAGGGAAGCCCCCTACTTTTTCTTTTATACTTTTTATTTTTCACTAAGTATAATAGGGAAGAACAAATGTGACTCCATACTGGATCTGTTTCTTTTACTTTAACCTTTGTATTGTATTGCTTTTGCTACAATTTAATCACTAAAGGGATGTTGCCTATAACTTAAAGTATGCATAATGGCCCGCCTGGAACCCTGGCTCCTATGCCTGAACGTTAAGCTAAAATGCCTTTGTTTAAGCTCAGAGGAAACATCCTGACTAGACCACCTGTGAATGGCTACAGGAAGGAAGAAATTAACAACCCCCTCCAGAGTCTGGCCAGGACCAGAAAATATTTGCAACAATTTATCACCGTTTTATTTTACCTCCTCACACCTTCGCCACTTTGTTATAGAAAAGAAACTAGCATCCATATAAGTGGAATCTAGAAAAATGGTACAGATGAACCTGTTTGCAAGGCAGAAATAGAGACACAGATGTAGAGAAAAAATGTATGGACACCAAGGGGGAAAAGCAGGAGGTAGGATGAATTGGGAGACTGGGATTGACCTATATACACTAATATGTATAAAACAGATAACTAATAAGAACCTGCTGGATAGCACAGGGAACCCCACCTCAGTTCTCTGTACAGTAGAAACTAACACAATATTGTAAAACAACTATACCCCAAGTTTAAAAGAAAAATAAACTAGCATCCAAACCTGGACAAGATGGTTCTTTGGGACACTGGTCCACCATCTTCTAGGTCTGCTGGCGTTCTGAATAAAGTCGCTCTTCCTTGCCCCTTTTTCGGCCTGTCATGCAGTGAGCAATACGAGCTTGGACTCGGTAACATGAGGAGGGAACAAAGTGGAATTCTAGTTGGGCCAAGGGTTAAAATGAAAAATAGGCGTGCTTTAAATTTCCATGATCTGGAAACCCAGTGTCCTTACCCCATTCCAATCCAGATGTGTCCCTTGGGCTTTTAGATTTCTGGCCAGAAGGTAACAGTGTCATTTGTGCAAAACAGTGAGTGCAGAGCCTGCAGCCGAAGAAATGTTCCGAAGAAATATTCTCCAGTGCTGAGCATCTCTCGTTCCTGTGCTCAGACAAAGTCACAAAATTGATCGCTACCGTGAACCTTAGATTACTTAATTCAGGCAAACTGGAGGCTCCCAAGAGTGAGATCTTTGCCCAAAATGATGGCGCCAGGATTAGAACACAAATCTCTTTCCCCTCTATCATCCTGCCTCTCTTTTCAGTTAATTTACTCCATTCTTTTGCAACAAATTACAAAACTGAAATGAAGAAGTTAATACTGCTAGTACCCAAAGCATCCAAGCCAGACAGAGGCAGCCCTTGAACTGCACAATTGCCTTGAAAGTATTGGGGAAATATAGCTATGTGCACATTACATCTGACACTACTTCACTGGTGAAGCAAACCATTATTTTATTTTTCCGATTCCGCTACCTATCTTTTGCAGCTGAGTCTAAACTTTAAAGGATACAAATCTTTTCAAGCCACTGAATCAAGGCACTCAGAAGGCTCAGAGTCTTGAGTTTAAATCTCCAGTTTGCCACCAGCTCAGAACTGTACAATTTAAAGCTGCGTCAGATCTCAGGGATAACCTAGTCCAGTAAAATTTAGACCCAGAGAGTCCGTGATTTACAAAGTTATAAAGCAGAATTGGAACTTGACTCTTAACCCTATGCTCCTTTGCATGCACTGTGCTTATTTATTTCCTGTGTGACTGTGCCTTCTTTGTTTAATTGGGTCTCAGAACAGGGCATCAGATATTTGCATATAGCATTTAATACAACTTCATCATGAGATTCGAGGTATCTCCTTTATTAAAGAAAAAGGTAGAGGAGTGACATAAATGGTATCTTAAAGGGCTAATACCGATCGTAATTAATGCCTAGCAAAAACAGATTTGAAAGGCTTAAACTTTAGAGAAATACTGATGACTTCTAACCAGCTGATAGGAAAAAGTGGTAATGTTTGAAAGGCCCTATCGAAAGTTGATTTCACCCGCTCTTCTGAGCTAAACTAGACTGCGTGAGAGAGTCTGACACTAAGAGAACTCTTAGTAGTAACTTAAGGGAAATGACTGTGTAAGCCAAAGAAACCACTTCCGACAGCTGTATGTCAAGACTCTGGCAGATCAATAGGGCAGAAGTAACCAAAGTTACAGCAGATGCTGTTGAGGGTGGCAGAACCTCTGGTGCCTCAGATGATCCCAAACTGAGCGAGCTCGTTCAACTCCAAGTGGCTGAATGCCTCCCAAGGACAAATCACCGTGATATCTGCAAGGGAAAAAAGAAGAACTTATAAGCCAGTCTCACCCCTAGGAGAGCCTCTTCTGCTCAAAAGGGCATCCTTCAGGCAGAGACCCCTCACCCCTCCCTTCCATATGCTGTCTAGATGACCGGGAAGTTGTCTAGAATGGCCCTTCATTCCAGGAAGGATCAGACCAGTTGTTTAATCCTCTGCAGGGCTCTGATTCCCCCAGAACAGGCTCCCAAGGTATTTGTGTTGGTTTTATTCTGCATGCTTTTGGGGGAGATGATCCAAGGCTTTTGACTGGGGTTATCCTGTGGGGGTGTAGCTCTCTGATCACACAGAGTCTCACAAAACCACTAAAGAGGGAACAGAGGTGGAATTCTAGTTAGGCCAAGGGTTAAAGTGACAAATAGGGGTGCTTTAAATTCCCATGGTCTGGGAATCCAGTCTCCTTACTCCTTACCAATCCAGATGTGTTTCTTGGGCTTCTCTGACTGCTCTTAAGCTCCTTTACATTCTGAAATGCTTATTTCCCACCGCATACTGAGAAGTGATCTCAAGGCATCATCTCATCCAGTCTCTTGCATCAGCAATAAGATATTATTTTTCCCAAATTACAGGGAAGCTGGCTGATACCCAGAGTGATTAAACACCCAGCAAAACATCTCACAGTTGTAGAGACTAGACTAGAACCAGATCAAAGACTTCAGAATTTCCATCAGTATAAACCTTTTGCCACTGTTCCAAATATGTTGGCAGAGTTAAGGATGTGTTCCAGAGTCAAAAGTGAATTTTCTGGTCTTATACACACTTGGCCAAAATAGAGAAGCATTTGATTTAAAAGAGTAGCATCTGAGCTTTATAAAAGTGGCTAGAAATTCTATTTGAGATCCAAAGAGTGGCATTAGACAATAAAAAGTAGATAAACTGAGAGCTGCCCAGAAAGGACACTGATTGCTATGAGTGCCACCATTTATCAAAAGTGTATTGGATGAGCTGGAAACATGTGGCTACACAAAAACCTGCACAAGGAAGTTTATAGCAGCTTTATTCATAATTGCCAAAACCTGGAAGCAATCAAGATGCCTATCAATAGGATAAATAAACTGTGGTACAACATATAATGAAATATTCAGTGATAAAAAGAAATGCAGAGACCTTGAAGATGGCGGAAGAGTAAGACGCGGAGATCGCCTTCCTCCCCACGGATACACCAGAAATACATCCACACGTGGAACAACTCCTACAGAACTCCTACTGAAGGCTGGCAGAAGACCTCAGACCTCCCAAAAGGCAAGAAACTCCCCACGTAACTGGGTAGGGCAAAAGAAAAAACAGAGACAAAAGAATAAGGACGGCACCTGCACCAGTGGGAGGGAGCTGTGAAGGAGGAAAAGTTTCCACACACTAGGAAGCCCCTCCGCGGGCGGAGACTGCGGGAGGCAGAGGGGGGAGTTTCGGGACCGCGGAGTAGTGCACAGCGACGGGTGCGGAGGGCAAAGCGGGGAGATTCCTGCACAGACGATCGGTGCCGACCAGCACTCACCAACCCGAGAGGCTTGTCTGCTCACCCGCCGGGGCGGGCGGGGCTGCGAGCTGAGGCTCGGGTTTTGGTTTTGGACGGAGCTCAGGGAGAGGACTGGGGTTGGCGGCTTGAACATAGCCTGAAGGGGTTAGTGCACCACAACTAGTCGGGAGGGAGTTCGGGGAAAAGCCTGCACCGGCCGAAGAGGCAAGAGACTTTTTCTTCCCTCTTTGTTTCCTGGTGCGCGAGGAGAGGGGTTTAAGAGCGCTGCTTAAAGGAACTCCAGAGACGGGCGCGAGCCGCGGCTAAAAGCGCGAACCCCAGAGACGGGCGCGAGCCGCGGCTGAGGGCGCGAGCCCCCGAGACGGGCGCGAGCCGCAGCTGAAAGCGCAAACCCCAGAGACGGGCGCGAGCCGCGGCTGAGGGCGCGAGCCCCCGAGACGGGCGCGAGCCGCGGCTGAAAGCGCAAACCCCAGAGACGGGCGCGAGCCGCGGCTAAAACCGCGGAACCCAGAGACGGGCGGGAGACGCTAAGGCTGCTGCTGCCGCCACCAAGGGGCCTGTGTGCGAGCACAGGTCACTCTCCACACCCTTCTTCCGCGGAGCCTGTGCAGCCCGCCACTGCCAGGTTCCCGGGATCCAGGGACAACTTCCCCGGGACAGCGCACGGCGGGCCTCAGGCTGGTGCAACGTCACGCCGGCCTCTGCCGCAACGTCACGCTGCCTCTGCCGCCGCAGGCCGGCCCCGCACGCAGTGCCCCTCCTACCCCCATCCCCCAACCCCCGGCCTGAGTGAGCCGGAGGCCCCGAATCAGCGGCTCCTTTAACCCCGTCCTGTCTGAGCGAAAAAACAGACGCCCTCCAGCGATCTACACGCAGAGGCAGGGCCAAATCCAAAGCTGAGCTTCTGTGAGCTGTGAGAACAAAGAAGAGAAAGGGAAATCTCTCCCAGCAGCCACAGAAGCAGCGGATTAAAGCTCCACAATCAACTTGATATACCCTGCATCTGTGGAATACCTGAATAGACAAGGAATGACCCCAAATTGAAGAGGTGGAATTTAGGAGCGAAATCTGTGATTTTTTTCCCTTTTCCTCTTTTTGTGAAGGTGTACGTGTATGCTCCTGTGTGACATCTAGTCTGTATACTCTAGCTTCCACCATTTGTCCTAGGGCTCTATCCGTCCATGACTTTTTTTTAAAAATTCTTTTTCTTAATAATTAAGTTTAATTGTAATAACTTTATTATACTTTACCTTCGTTCTTTCTTTCTTTCCTTCCTTCCCTCCCTCCTTTAGACAACGAATCACCCCAAATTGAGGAGGTGGTCTCAGGGAGCAGGATTTATGATTTTTCCCCCTTTACCTCTTTTTGTGAAGGTGTATGTGTATGCTTCTGTGTAAGATTTTCTCTGTATAGCTTTGCTTCCAACATTTGTCCTAAGGTTCTATCCGTCCCTTTTTTTTTTTTTTCTAAATATTTTTTAATTCAATAACTATATTATACTTTATTTTATTTTTACTGTATCATCTTTCTTTCTGTCTTTTTTTCCTTCTTTCACTCCTTCCTTCCTTCCTCCCTCCCTCCCTCCCTCCCTCCTTTCTTTCCTTCTTTGCTTCTTTCTTCCTTCCTTCCTTTCCTCCTTTCCTTCTTTCTTTCCTCATACTTCTACTAATTCTCTCTACTTTTTCTCCCTTTTATTCTGAGCCGTGTGGATGAAAGGCTCTTGGTGCTCCAGCCAGGAGTCAGGGCTCTGCCTCTGAGGTAGGAGAGCCAACTTCAGGTCACTGGTCAACAAGAGACCTCCCAGCTCCACATAATATTAAACAGCGGAAATCTCCCAGAGACCTCCATCTTAACACCAGCACCCAGCTTCACTCAACGACCAGCAAGCCACAGTGCTGGACAACCTATGCCAAACAACTAGCAAAACAGGAACACAACCTCACCCATTAGCAGAGAGGCTGCCTAAAATCATAATAAGGCCACAGACACCCCAAAACACACCACCAGACGTGAACCTGCCCACTAGAGAGACAAGATCCAGCCTCATCCAGCACAACACAGGCACTAGTCCCCTCCACCAGGAAGCCTACACAACCCACTGAAACAACCTTAGCCACTGGAGACAGACATCAAAAACAAAGGGAACTACGAACCTGCAGCCTGCAAAAAGGAGACCCCAAACACAGTAAGATAAGCAAAATGAGAAGACAGAAAAACACACAGCAGATGAAGGAGCAAGATAAAAACCCACCAGACCTAACAAATGAAGAGGAAATAGGCAATCTACCTGAAAAAGAATTCAGAATAATGATAGTAAGGATGATCCGAAATCTTGGAAGTAGAATGGACAAAATGCAAGAAACAGTTAACAAGGACCTACAAGAACTAAAGATGAAACAAGCAACGATGAACAATGCAATAAATGAAATTAAAATCACTCTAGATAGGATCAATAGCAGAATAACTGAGGCAGAAGAACGGATAAGTGACCTGGAAGATAAAGTAGTGGAAATAACTACTGCAGAGCAGAATAAAGAAAAAAGAATGAAAAGAACTGAGGACAGTCTCAGAGACCTCTGGGACAACATGAAACGCACCAACATTCGAATTATAGGGGTTCCAGAAGAAGAAGAAAGAAAGAAAGGGACTGAGAAAATATTTGAAGAGATTATAGTTGAAAACTTCCCTAATATGGGAAAGGAAATAGTTAATCAAGTCCAGGAAGCACAGAGGGTCCCATACAGGATAAATACAAGGAGAAACACGCCAAGACACATATTAATCAAACTGTCAAAAATTAAATACAAAGAAAGCATATTAAAAGCAGCAAGGGAAAAACAACAAATAACACACAAGGGAATCCCCATAAGGTTAACAGCTGATCTCTCAGCAGAAACCCTACAAGCCAGAAGGGAGTGGCAGGACATACTGAAAGTGATGAAGGAGAATAGCCTGAAACCAAGACTACTCTACCCAGCAAGGATCTCATTCACATTTGATGGAGAAATTAAAACCTTTACAGACAAGCAAAAGCTGAGAGAGTTCAGCACCACCAAACCAGCCTTACAACAAATGCTAAAGGAACTTCTCTAGACACGAAACACAAGAGAAGGAAATGACCTATAGTAGCGAACCCAAAGCAATATATAAAATGGAAATAGGAACATACATATCAATAATTACCTTAAATGTAAATGGACTAAATGCTCCCACCAAAAGACACAGATTGGCTGAATGGATACAAAAACAAGACCCTTATATATGCTGTCTACAAGAGACCTACTTCAGAACTAGAGACACATACAGACTGAAAGTAAGGGGATGGAAAAAGATATTCCATGCAAATGGAAACCAAAAGAAAGCTGGAGTAGCAATTCTCATATCAGACAAAATAGACTTTAAAATAAGGACTATTAAAAGGGACAAAGAAGGACACTACATAATGATCAAGGGATCGATCCAAGAAGAAGATATAACAATTGTAAATATTTATGCACCCAACATAGGAGCACCTCAATACATAAGGCAAATACTAACAACCATAAAAGGGGAGATCAACAGTAACACATTCATAGTAGGGGACTTTAACACCCCACTTTCACCCATGGACAAATCATCCAAAATGAAAATAAATAAGGAAACACAAGCTTTAAATGATACATTAAACAAGATGGACTTAATTGATATTTATAGGACACTCCATCCAAAAACAACAGAATACACATTTTTCTCAAGTGCTCATGGAACATTCTCCAGGATAGATCATATCTTGGGTCACAAATCAAGCCTTGGTAAATTTAAGAAAACTGAAATTGTATCAAGTATCTTTTCCGACCACAACGCCATGAGACTAGATATCAATTACAGGAAAAGATCTGTAAAAAATACAAACACATGGAGGCTAAACAATACACTACTTAATAATGAAGTGATCACTGAAGAAATCAAAGAGGAAATAAAAAAATACCTAGAAACAAATGACAATGGAGACACAACGACCCAAAACCTATGGGATGCAGCAAAAGCAGTTCTAAGGGGGAAGTTTATAGCAATACAAGCCCACCTTAAGAAGCAGGAAACATCTCGAATAAACAACCTAACCTTGCACCTCAAGCAATTAGAGAAAGAAGAACAAAAAAGCCCCAAAGCTAGCAGAAGGAAAGAAATCATAAAAATCAGATCAGAAATAAATGAAAAAGAAATGAAGGAAACAATAGCAAAGATCAATAAAACTAAGAGCTGGTTCTTTGAGAAGATAAACAAAATAGATAAACCACTAGCCAGACTCATCAAGAAAAAAAGGGAGAAGACTCAAATCAATAGAATTAGAAATGAAAAAGGAGAAGTAACAACTGACACTGCAGAAATAAAAAAAATCATGAGAGATTACTACAAGCAACTCTATGCCAATAAAATGGACAATCTGGAAGAAATGGACAAATTCTTAGAAATGCACAACCTGCCAAGACTGAATCAGGAAGAAATAGAAAATATGAACAGACCAATCACAAGCACTGAAATTGAAACTGTGATTAAAAACCTTCCAACAAACAAAAGCCCAGGACCAGATGGCTTCACAGGTGAATTCTATCAAACGTTTAGAGAAGAGCTAACACCTATCCTTCTCAAACTCTTCCAAAATATAGCAGAGGGAGGAACACTCCCAAATTCCTTCTACGAAGCCACCATCACCTTGATACCAAAACCAGACAAGGATGTCACAAAGAAAGAAAACTACAGGCCAATATCACTGATGAACATAGATGCAAAAATCCTCAACAAAATACTAGCAAACAGAATCCAACAGCACATTAAAAGGATCATACACCATGATCAAGTGGGGTTTATTCCAGGAATGCAAGGATTCTTCAATATACGCAAATCTATCAATGTGATAAACTATATTAACAAATTGAAGGAGAAAAACCATATGATCATCTCAACAGATGCAGAGAAAGCTTTCGACAAAATTCAACACCCATTTATGATAAAAACCCTCCAGAAAGTAGGCATAGAGGGAACTTTCCTAAACATAATAAAAGCCATATATGACAAGCCCACAGCAAACATCATCCTCAATGGTGAAAAACTGAAAGCATTTCCACTAAGATCAGGAACAAGACAAGGTTGCCCACTCTCACCACTCTTATTCAACATAGTTTTGGAAGTTTTAGCCACAGCAATCAGAGAAGAAAAGGAAATAAAAGGAATCCAAATCGGAAAAGAAGAAGTAAAGCTGTCACTGTTTGCAGATGACATGATACTATACCTAGAGAATCCTAAAGATGCTACCAGAAAACTACTAGAGCTAATCAATGAATTTGGTAAAGTAGCAGGATACAAAATTAATGCACAGAAATCTCTGGCATTCCTATATACTAATGATGAAAAATCTGAAAGTGAAATCAAGAAAACACTCCCATTTACCATTGCAACAAAAAGAATAAAATATCTAGGAATAAACCTACCTAAGGATACGAAAGACCTGTATGCAGAAAATTATAAGACACTGATGAAAGAAATTAAAGATGATACAAATAGATGGAGAGATATACCATGTTCTTGGATGGGAAGAATCAACATTGTGAAAATGACTCTACTACCCAAAGCAATCTACAGATTCAATGCAATCCCTATCAAACTACCACTGGCATTTTTCACAGAACTAGAACAAAAAATTTCGCAATTTGTATGGAAACACAAAAGACCCCGAATAGCCAAAGCAATCTTTAGAACGAAAAAAGGAGCTGGAGGAATAAGGCTCCCTGACTTCAGACTATATTACAAAGCAACAGTAATCAAGACAGTATGGTACTGGCACAAAAACAGAAAGACAGATCAGTGGAACAGGATAGAAAGCCCAGAGATAAACCCACGCACATATGGACACCTTATCTTTGATAAAGGAGGCAGGAATGTACAGTGGAGAAAGGACAGCCTCTTCAATAAATGGTGCTGGGAAAACTGGACAGGTACATGTAAAAGTATGAGATTAGATCACTCCCTAACACCATACACAAAAATAAGCTCAAAATGGATTAAAGACCTAAATGTAAGGCCAGAAACTATCAAACTCTTAGAAGAAAACATAGGAAGAACACTCTATGACATAAATCACAGCAAGATCCTTTCTGACCCACCTCCTAGAGTAATGGAAATAAAAACAAAAATAAACAAATGGGACCTAATGAAACTTCAAAGCTTTTGCACAGCAAAGGAAACCATAACCAAGACCAAAAGACAACCCTCAGAATGGGAGAAAACATTTGCAAATGAAGCAACTGACAAAGGATTAATCTCCAAAATTTACAAGCAGCTCATGCAGCTCAATAACAAAAAAACAAACAACCCCATCCAAAAATGGGCAGAAGACCTAAATAGACATTTCTCCAAAGAAGATATACAGAATGCCAACAAACACATGAAAGAATGCTCAACATCATTAATCATTAGAGAAATGCAAATCAAAACTACAATGAGATATCATCTCACACCAGTCAGAATGGCCATCATCAAAAAATCAAGAAACAATAAATGCTGGAGAGGGTGTGGAGAAAAGGGGACACTCTTGCACTGCTGGTGGGAATGTGAATTGGTTCAGCCACTGTGGAGAACAGTATGGAGGTTCCTTAAAAAACTACAAATAGAATTACCATATGACCCAGCAATCCCACTACTTGGCATATACCCTGAGAAAACCAAAATTCAAAGAGAATCATGTACCAAAATGTTCATTGCAGCTCTATTTACAATAGCCAGGACATGGAAACAACCTAAGCGCCCATCATCGGATGAATGGATAAAGAAGATGTGGCACATATACACAATGGAATATTACTCAGCCTTAAAAAGAAATGAAATTGAGCTATTTGTAATGAGATGGATAGACCTAGAATCTGTCATACAGAGTGAAGTAAGTCAGAAAGAAAAAGACAAATACTGTATGCTAACACATATATATGGAATTTAAGGGAAAAAAATGTCATGAAAAACCTTGGGGTAAGATAGGAATAAAGACGCAGACCTACTGGAGAATGGACTTAAGGATATGGGGAGGGGGAAGGGTGAGTTTTGACAGGGCGAGAGAGAGTCATGGACATATACACACTAACAAACGTAGTAAGGTAGATAGCTGGGGGGAAGCAGCCGCAAGGCACAGGGATATTAGCTCGGTGCTTTGTGACAGCCTGGAAGGGTGGGATGGGGAGAGTGGGAGGGAGGGAGACGCAAGAGGGAAGACATATGGGAACATATGTATATGTATAGCTGATTCACTTTGTTGTAAAGCAGAAACTAACACACCATTGTAAAGCAATTATACCCCAATAAAGATATTTAAAAAAAAAATAAAAATAAAAAAAAAATTAAAAAAAAAAAAGAAATGCACTATCAAACCATGTAAAGACATGGAGGGAGCTTAGATAAATATTACTAAGTGAAAGAACTCATACTATATGATTCCAACTGTAGGACCATCTGGAAAAGGCAAAACTATAGAGACAGTAAAAAGATTAGTGGTTGTCAGAAGTTTACGGGGAGAAAGGGATGAACAGGTAGAGCACAAGAGATTTGGGGGGCTAGTGAAGGTATTCTGTATGAACCTGTAATGGTGGATACAGGATATTGTGCATTTGTCAAAACCCAAGGAACTCGACAACACAAAGAATGATGAACAAGCTATTTCAGTTAATAACAATGTATTAATATTGGGTCATGAAATATAACAAATGCCCCACGATAATGCAACATGTTAATAATAGGGGAAACGATGTACAGGGAGAGGTGGCAGAGGGGGTCTATAGGAACTCTGTACTTTCTGTTTAATTTTCCTATAAACCTAAAACTGCTCTAAAAAATAACGTCTATTAATTTTTAAAAGGACATGCAGGGGACTTCCCTGCTGGAGCAGTGGTTCGGAGTCCGACTGCAGGTGCAGGGGACATGGGTTCGAGCCTTGGTCTAGGAG
Organism: Phocoena sinus; assembly: GCF_008692025.1. Taxonomy (NCBI): domain Eukaryota; kingdom Metazoa; phylum Chordata; class Mammalia; order Artiodactyla; family Phocoenidae; genus Phocoena; species Phocoena sinus. Next base: position 91,446,829 of record NC_045772.1, read on the forward strand.
GACACCACATGCCGTGGAGCAACTGGGCCCCTGCGCCACAACTGCTGGGCCTGAGCTCTGGAGCCTGCGAGCCACGACTGCCGAGCCCGCGCCCCTAGAGGCCAAGCTCCGCAACGGGAGAGGCCACCGCGATGAGAAGCCCGTGCACCGCGGCGAGGAGTGGTCCCCGTTCTCCGCAGCTAGAGAGATCCCGTGTGAAGCTGCAGAGACCCAGTTTAGCCAAAAATAAATAAATAGGATAAATAATTTTTTAAAATAGGATGTGCAGTAATTTGCATGCATTATCCAACAAATAAAAATTCTAGCCAATTAAAAAATATTGTACCGGATACTTTCAGTATGTAGGGCCCTGTTCTGGGTGCCAGAGGATGTGTGAAAAAAGGAAGTAGGTGAGGGAGTGGTTGGCCCTGTAGAGTGAAAAGGCTCTCCTGGCCCCACCCTTGTTTCCAGTACCTCACTCTGTGGTCTCAGATTGTCACTTAATTCCTCTATGTCTCAGATTTCTCTTCTGAAAAATAAAGTTGGTCTAGACTCACTCTAAGAATCCTTCTACCGTGAAAGACTACAGTTCATCATTGTACGCCCTCAAGAGTATTTAACAAAACACGAAGATTCATTAAACTTTGGGGCAAGTCTGATTTCTTTTAGAGTTTTAGCCTCTGGGCATACACATACTTATTTTGGAAGTTAAGTTAAAACCCCACTTTTCTAGGTCTTTAAAGAATCTGCTGCCTTAGGTATTTCTGGTAACTTTCAAATGCCCCATGTGGCCTGAAGTAGAGAAAAAGGTGAAATTCCAAGGGTGAGAGTCACTGAAATCTTTGGGTAGCTCACCTGTTCCTAGTCCCTCCATGCCCGGAATGTCATCTCCAAACCTATGGAAAAAAATACAAGAGAAATTAGCTGATATCGGAGCCAAAGGATCCTGGAATAAGTCATGAGAAGAGTTTCCTGATTCAAAGAGAAAGAAGAAGAAGTTTAAGTTTTTGTATTTGAGAAATCCCTTCTGTCTGCATTGAGCTGGCGCAAAGGAAATGGCACTCAGGCAGGTTTTAGACAATGTGTCCCAGAGGAGGAATAGTTTCCCCTCTGTAAAAATTTAGCTCAAGACAATTGAGAGCCAGAAAAAAAAAAAGAGAGAGAGATCAGTGGGGCAATTTAGTCAAGCTCCACTTTTTAAAATAGAAATTGGAATGAGAAAACAATATGAAAATCATTAAAATGATTAATTTATCCATTTGTTTAGTTTATCTAAAAGTACATATTAAGCATCTACTATGTCCCTGGCATTGTGTTAGGCCCTGGGAGTTAAGGAAAAAAACAAACACACAAATTTTCTCTGAGGTATCTCAGTCTCAGGGAACAGATGACAAGAAATAAATGTAATATAAAATAACACAAGTTACCATCGCTGAATGTACAAAATGCAAACATGGAAGTAATGATAATGTTTGTCTAAGGGAGTCAGCAATGGCTTTCAGAAGAAATTAACATGAGTGTGTGTTGAAAATAAACAAGATTTTGCCAAGAAGAGAAAGAGAAAAACAAAGAACTGAAGAGAGAAGATTTGAAGCCATAAAAATAAACGGTGTGTTCCAGAAGTGGCCAGTGTTTCTGTGTTCCAGATTAAAGCACAGGTTACATCAGCGAAGGAGAGTGGTCAAGAAAAGTCTGAAAGGTCAAGTTGAAGGTCACTGTGAAGGTTCCATTTTCCATGTTAATTCTGGCTGTAGATCAGGAATCCTTTCCTGTAGAAAGGATTCCAGGACTGAAAACATGACTCAGCAAAGATTCTGTTCGATAGGAGAACAGAGGGTGGGGTTGGAAATTTTTAAAAGTCTATTTAATATTGTGAGCATTAATTTCTTAAAGCCAAAGCACTCTTTTTTTTAATAGATCTTTATTGGAGTGTAATTGCTTTACAATACTGTGTTAGTTTCTGTCGTACAACAAAGTGAATCAGCCATATGGAGGGAAAAAAACAATAGAAAGTCTAATTTTTAATCTTGGTCTTACCCTTTCACGCCTTTCTTAGGAGGCTTGCTCTTGAACTGACGAGTCTGCCTCTGCTTGAACTTGGGGGGTCCTTTGCGTGGGGTGGTGGGACCTTGGTTTGAAGTTGGAGGGGCCACAGTAGAATTGTCACTCATTCTGCTGGTCCTTGGGGGGCTGATGGTTTTCTTTCAGGCTCCTTAGACAGTAAGAGAAAAAAAGAAGACCCTTCAAGGTATGAGAACCATTACTTATTAGACCCTGACGATAAACTGGAGGTGGGGAGAAAAACACCTTGATAAAGAAGCTCAGTATCTTGTGTTGACACCAAAAGGGAGAAGTTATCTTTTAAAGGGGTTTTTAAGAGAATGTGGTACACATCAAGGGAAGCGCTCAGTAGAGTGGGATATAAACTGGCAACTGATAGAGTTCAAAAATCTGGGTGGATTTGTTGCTCCAATAAATCTGCCACTAACTTTCTATGTGAATTTATTATAATGATGTCCTTCTGTTTGACCACCAGTTCTACCATCTATAAAGGGAGAGAAATGAACTAAAGAATGTCTATAGTCTTTGCAGCATTGAAAAATTCTTTAAGCTTTACATATTTGTCCATCTAGCTGTAAAATAACCTGACTCTAAATGTTTATTGACCCATTTTTTATGGCCCTTGTTCTTTATGGTCCTTATTTTATTTACTTCTCATGTGATCCAGAGACTTCTTTCCTAGTTCTGGGGATGACAGTGTAGTAGTCTGGATAGGGGAAACTCTGAACCTGGGGTACCAACACCACGGAAGTGTTCAATACATCCCAATACACACACACACACACACACACACAAGCACACAGAAGACAGTGTGGGGTGATTAAGTAGTAAGTGTGTGCTTTAACTCCACATCCAGATATAAAGTTTTCTAGCCACATATTCCTCAGAAATCTTCAACATTTTCTCCTATCTAAATCGAGGAGCTACCCAATATAATTTTCAAGTGCAAATATAATTTTCAAGTACAAATAAAAGAACATAACAAATTTTTATTACATGTTATAATAACATGTAATAGCAAATTAGCATGATTTATGCTAAGCTAAAGAATACTTTTCTTTCTCCTTCCCTATAACAAAAGTCGATAGCACTTAATCTGGGAAGGAAGACTCTGAAAAACCTCCACAGAACTTCCAAACAGCCTTAATCTCCCACCTGGAGCCAACCTGTCCATAATCTATGGCCTGGGAGCTTGTTTTCATAGAATTCCATATTTCATTCATTATAGATTTATGCTAATATTCTTAACTTCAATTGTTCCCAACAATGTTTAGCTCATGCTAACCATCTTTTCCCTCTCTCTGCCACACTGCACACCCTTCAAAACTTATATTGTGTAACTTTTATCAACTTTTTCTTATTGCTCTCAAAATCATGTAAAATTATTAATAAATCCTTGCCTCCAAGATATTTTTCTCTATTTTCTCTTCCCCAATTACTATTTTATTTCGATCCTGGCCAGTCCTCAATTCGCTCGATAAAAACACATTGACTACTCTGTGAGCTGGGACCAGGGATGGTGAAGCTGGCCAGGGTCCTGGATCACCTACACATGCAATGGATCTTGTCTTAATCCCCCACTGGAATATGCTCCATGAGGCTGCTTTTTCAGTCTTTGTTCATTTCTGTAGCCTCAGAACCTACAACAGTACCCGGCCCATAGTAGGTATGCCATATACATATCTGTCAGATGAGTGAATAAATAAATAAAGAGAACTAATACTTTGAAACTTGGGTCCTGAGATCCTGTGACCTTCCTGTGACCTTCTCCGTCAAACCATAGGTAAAGCGTCAGCTGATCTTCACCTCATAAAGCCCTCAGTGGCTTTAGAAAATATTCTGCCAGCTCCTCTACTCCCTGAATCCAATTCTTGTGCTGCGGGCCCTCTCCGGCCCTGGTAAACAGGCAAAGTTTGTGCCTCTCCCAAGTGTGGTTGGGACCATGGGAATGGCTTGGCAGGCAGCCGAGAGCAGCATTACTCTCTGACTGTGCCACCAGTAACAGACACATCCCAGCTCCGCCAAAGCCGCAGAGGAAAGTTAGAGAATTTCCCTCAGATCAAGCTTTTGGACTTACCGATTCTTTCAAAGCAATAAGAAACTACAAACTTTCCTTTCTTTAATCTAGAGAGCCTACTAGGCTTAGGATTGCCACATTTAGCAAATAAAAATACAGGAAGACCAGTTAAATTTGAATTTCAGCTATACAACAAATGACTTTTTTTCTAGTATAAGTATATCCCAAATATTTCACGGTACGTACTTATACTTAGAAACTTGTCTTGTTGTTGTTTATCTGAAATTCAAATTTATCTGGGTATCTTCTATGTTATCTGGCAACTCTAACTGGGATCCTACTATGTTAGATCCAAAGTCCATAATGTGAGGGTCTAAGCTAAGGTAACCTTAGTCAGTCAAATCACCCTTTAGGGGGCAAAACAGTGTAAAGAGTAGATGCTTTAGAATCAAATAGAAATAATCTCAAATTCCTGCTCCACAAAACTGTTTATGTGACCTTGGATAAGTTACATAACCTCTCTAGGTCTCACTCCATCTATAAAATGAATCAAATAATATCTTCTTTTTAGGGTAATGGGGAAAATAAGAGGGAATAACGTAGAGTGTTCGGTGAAAAATACTCAAAAAGGAGTAACCTTTTTATAGTAGACCTTCTGACAGTCAAGGAAGCCCTGCAAACAAATTTATGGTTTCGACATAGGTTCACCTGGACTCCCACACCCCTTCCTCCAGGCCATCTGCTGAAGGGTCCTTGTCAAGCACCAGAGAGGTAATTGCTACCTGCACTTGCTGGGTAATCCTCTGCATCCTTCAAATGCCCCAACTATTAAGTTATTTTTGCTCTCAAAATTCTGTCTTAAGAGGACTTCTTTGGATTCCTTTGACAACCCTAACAGCAACCCCAAAGAACTTAAAATTCACACTTGACTTCTATGTACCCCTGATTACACTTCCCCTTTTCTCTGGTGAGTTTCTTTTGCATGTTTATATAATTCTGAAATTGCAGTTGCAAGTTTCTCTAGGCTTGGACCGAGTTCCTGTCTAATTCCAAGTGTGATGCGTTACATAAAAGAATTGTCCTTGGAAATAGTTATGTAAGAGTTGCCTGGCTAATCCCTGAATCCTCATGGCCCTCGGGATTTGCGCTATGAATAATAACTGTTTTCACATTTATTGTGCATTTCGAGTACAATATTTCATTTTTGAGTACCTAGGACAGTCAACCAATCCCTAGGGTGTTTCTGTCATAGATTTACCCTCCAGCTTTCCCTGTAACATCTTTGGGATGAGCAGAACAAATATGACCTTGTCCTGCCTTGGAAATCAGTCCTGTCGGCCACAGGTATCGCCTACAGCTGAACTTATCCTGACTCCGAGGGCATCCCTGGAAGCTGAATAACCCTGAATCTAGTATCAGACTTGGTTTTAGCTGCAAGCAGAGGTTTCACATTTTTGCCTCCCAAAGTGCCAAGTAATTCATTCCTTCGTGAGATAGAATGTTTTCCCTGATTTTAAAACACGGTTAGCCCTTCCCCTTTCAAAAATTACAAGCTCTTCCTCTGCAGAAAGTGGATGCAGCAACGTAAGATTTCAAGGTATAGGTTTGAGGGAACTGAGGTTACTGTTGCCTTAGACCCAAGGCAGCAGAGCTCAGCTGTAGGAAGCTACAGATGATGCTCCATAAATTCCAGCTAAGGAAGGGCAGTTTCTGAAGATTCTTGAGTCAGGTTCTCTAATGCTACTATTATCGCCCTAGGCTTCGTGTTCCCTCTTTCTCAGCAAAGATATGGGCGAGGATGGGGCGAATATAGGCGAAGGAGCAATTTCCTCCACGGATGTGGTTGGACCTATAAACGTCACCCAGGGTCCCGCTGAGGCAGAGAGAATCTAATAATGTGGAGAGCCAAGGAAGACCCAAACCAAAGCCGTGAAAAAAACAAAAACAAAAATCCAGCAAGTACCTTGCTTCAGCTAGGAGCAAACAAACATTTTAACCTCGGAGGGAGAAGGTTTGGCACACCTGTCCTGCACTGCGGTCATTCCCCCACTGGTTCTGGTATCATTCCCCTCACCCTCACACTCCCACAACAGCCTCTTGGTGCCTGGACTTAGTTTTCAAGCACACCCTGGGAGTAAAGAACTGTTTGCTCTGTGGTCACTTAGTGCCCCAGATCCCTCCTTTCCCAGAAAATTGTTTGCTATGGAGCCGCCAAAAGGGAGGGTCAGTTTTGGGTTGCTTCTAAGTGAATTTAGTAATCAAGGTTTGCAATGACCTTGTAATAATCAAATTTCACTCATTAGCTTGTCACATGGCATTACAAGGAAGTCTGGGTGTATTTCCTCCATGTTTTCTCCCATTTCCATCCCCATCCCTGGTCCAGGCCCACAGGTTCAGTGTGTTCTTTTCTTCCATTTCTTTGTTTTAGAGCCAAATTGAACCACCACCCCCACCCCACGCAAACAAAAGTCCTTTGATTATATCCTGCTTAAACTCTCCAGAAGTTGAGAAATACTCACAGAGCTGAGTGTCTCTCCAATGAGCTGTCCAGTGGCCTTCCTCACAGTAGATGAATAAAGGACCTTTGCATCCTGATTTATCTCTCTGTAATACCCTCATGCTACCTAAGCGCATCATCATAGGCTTAGAAGCATCAGCCCAGGTGCAAAGAAGCTGCAAGAGTGTGGGGTGAGACTGGGACAGGCTTTTCTGTTAATTGGATGTTCTTACAAACTGACTTGGGCTCTCTCCTGTCCATAAGTAAGTATTGAATCCACAAACACACACAAACTGTTGATTTCCAAGGGGAGACTTGCAGATTGTAGTTCAAAATCTTTTTTCCTTCTCCATTGTTACCTTTAGTCCTTACCCCCCATTCTTCCCTTTTCCTGACACACACAAGCCCTTGCATACTGTCCCTCTCTCTCCTCTCTCTCTCTGTCACACACACACACATATACACACACAGATGATCACATAATTCTCACAGCGTCCCCTGCTTCATTGGAGACATTGATCATGTGAGCAGTGCCATTGAGAAATACCAGTATCTCTCCCTAATCGGTGTTATATGCATTTTCTCAGACACATGAAACCACAAATCAGGAATAACCTAAAATTCAGTGACACGTGACAGAGAAAGAGCACAAGTGATAGCTGGGAACTCTTAACTGATGATATTTATTTGAGAATTGATTGCTGGATCTTTTGCACCAAACGCTTCGGGGTGTAAGGTCCAGACTACAGTCCCCTTCAGTGGGACCCTTGACACCCATCTTCCAATTGCATTGAGCCACTACTATGAATTTGTACATCACTGTATACAGTTTTGAATAGACCTTGACTCATATGCCAGCATCATTAAGCTCTTTTGACAAATTTGTCATAAAGAAATTAAATGATTTATTCAAGATTGCATATAAAGTGAGTAGGGGAGCCAGGAGCAAGGCCCATCCCTGCAAATATCTTGTTTATTCAGCTATCTTTCTACTCCACTACAGCAAAGCAGACCTGGACCGAGATGCCTGTGTTGCTGGTTACTCTGATGCATTGCTAGTGAACTACAGTGCGCTTCTCTAAATTGTTACTTATAAGAGAATTGTACTCCATGAGATTATAGAGAAAGAATGTCAATTTATCCTTTCTAGGCAGGGAATGATTCTTAACCTGCAGCCCCAAGCAGGTTACATAGGCAGCTAACCAGGTTAAGGGGATTTTTCAGTAATCTTTCCCTTGGTGTTTACCAAAATTAGAGGATTCTGAAGACAGCAAACACCTTGCAGAGGCAGCAGGGTGTTTTGTCTCTGGATGGGTCTTTCCACTCCCTCCTTTGTCTCCATCACTTTTCACATCTTTCTCCACTCCTACACACCAGACCCATGGATGTCTTGATGCTTACCTGTCAAACCCTCCCACATTCTCCACTTCTTTGGTGAAGAACAGAGGACTCCTCATCAGAAACAGTGGAAGCCAGAAGGAAGTGGCACACTTTTCACATCCTGAAAGAAAAGAACTGTCAGTTCTGAATTCTATTATCAAGTGAATTGATCCTTCAGGAATGAAGGGGAAATAAAGACATCCTCGGACAAAGGAAGATGAAAAGAATCTGTCATCAAAATACCTTGAAAGAATAATAAAGGAAGTTCTTGAAACAGAAAGGAAATGACAGAAGAAGAAAATGTTGAACATCTAGAAAGAAACAACGATGAAAAGAGTAAAAGTATGGGATACAAGGAGGCGCACGAAAGACAAGGAACACAGTGAGCTTCGGCAAGGCTACGTGGAGAACGACCCTGCAGTTCTAAAGACCTGGTCACCTGGTACCTTCAGGAGGTGCAGCGTGTTTCCCTGTTCCGAGTGGCTTCTCTTTCTGCTCTACCTCCACTACTTCTACTGAGTCTTAGAGGATTGGAGTAGACTAGCCAATCAACACCCCCTGCCTCTGTTGGACAGAGTTCTTCTACCAGGTCACTTCACTGGTCATTGCCTTGCCTAGTGTGGTGAACTTTTGGTCAGTTATCTATCTCAGATCTTATCAATCAGGTAATAGGGTCACGCAGCTATAAACAAGGTGATCAATAACCAAGTAATTTTCTGGAAGAAGCTTGGGTGTGCCTGGATTTCACAGACAAAAGAAACAAAGCCAGCAGGAACCTTGCTGGGGGGAAAGAAAAATAGAAGATTTATAGATGGATGGAGTGACATAAATGTAATAACATTATTTAATAGATGAATATTAAACACATTTTGCTAAGTGAAAGGATCCAAAGTCAAAAGGCTCTATACTGTCTGATTTTATTTATTATATTCTCAAAAAGGCAAAACTATAGGGCTGGAGAACAGATTGGTGGCTGCCAGGGGGTGAGAGGAGGAGTTGACTATAAAGGGAAATGAAAGGAATTTTTGAAGGGCTATGGAATGATTTGGTATCTAGATCATAGTGGTGGATATACAACTCTATGCATTTGGCCAAACCTATAGAATTGTACACCACAGAGAGTGAGTCTTCCTATATGTCAAATTTAAATCTAAATATCATAAAATACTTTTTTAAAAAAATAATCTTTGTTCCATAGCTCTATAATCCTTAGCTCTTAATCCTTTCTGATGGATGGGAAAGTCTTGTTAATTATATACAGAAAAAGAGTTAAAGGGCAGGTACTAAGTAATTAGAATGTAATTAAGATTTTAGCTGTCCTATAAGCTGCTTACACAAGTGCTAATCTCTAATCTTTCTTTAGTGTTTCTTAAAATACCAGTGAGTCGGAAGACACACGTCAAACACGCATCTCCTCCACATTTTGAATCTCCTAGACTGAGCTTCCCACTCTACTAATGCACAAGGGACCCTAGAGAGGAAGACTCTAAATGTGGAGGAGGAATGCACAGGGCCAGTCCCTCCTTCCCTTAACACCTACCACGCTAAGGGATTCTCCAGAACGACATTATTAAGCTTGAAAGAATAACTTCATTAAAAATACAATATTCTCAGGCTTCCCTGGTGGCGCAGTGGTTGGGAGTCCGCCTGCCGATGCAGGGGACACGGGTTCGTGCCCTGGTCTGGGAAGATCCCACATGCCGCGGAGCGGCTGGGCCCGTGAGCCATGGCCGCTGAGCCTGTGCGTCCGGAGCCTGTGCTCCGCAACGGGAGTGGCCACAGCAGTGAGAGGCCCGCGTACTGCAAAAAAAATTAATAATACAATATTCTCTTTCAGAAAATAGAAAGAAAGGTAGGCTTCCCCACTCATTTTATGATGCCAGTTTTACTCTCATGAGTTTTAAAACTTATTTTTATGTAAGATTCAGGTGTAAGAATTATAGTTTAGCATCTGTATACACTACAAAGTGATCATCACAAGTCTAGTTACCTAGTTACCATCTATCACCATACAACTGACCCCTTCACCCATACCACATGAAACTTTTCACACCAAAATCAAACAAAAACAGTAAAAAGGAAAAATACAGACCAGTATCGCCCATGAATTTGGATGTAAAATTCCTTAAAATATTAGCATATCCAATACAGCAATACATAAAAATACTAATACGTCAAGACCAAGTGGGATTTATTCCATATACGCAAGATTTGTTCAATATTCAAAACTCAATCAACATAATTCACTATATCAACAGACTAAAGAAGAAAAATTCTATGATCCTACTAACTGATGCAGAAAAACCATTTCACAAAATCTGGCAGACATTCATGATAAAAACTCTCAAAAAACTAGAAATAGAGGGAAACTAATAAAGACCATCTACAAAAAAAACTACAGTTAACATCACATTTAATTATGAAAGGCTGAATGCTTTCTCTCTAAGCTCGGGAGCAAGTCAAGGATGTCTGCTCTCATCACTTATCAACACAGGACTGAAAGTTCTGGCCAGTGCAACCAGGCATAAAATAATAGAAACCACAAAGACTGGAAACAAGGGAAAACAACTGTTTCTATTCACAGATGACATGATTAGAAAATCCTAAGGACTCTATATTTTAAAACCTTCCTAAAACTAGTAAGTGAGTTCAGGGCTTCCCTGGTGGCGCAGTGGTTGGGAGTCCGCCTGCCGATGCAGGGGACACGGGTTCGTGCCCTGGTCTGGGAAGATCCCACATGCCGCGGAGCGGCTGGGCCCGTGAGCCATGGCCGCTGAGCCTGCGTGTCCGGAGCCTGTGCCCCGCAACGGGAGAGGCCACAACAGTGAGAGGCCCGCGTACCAGAAAAAAAAAAAAAAAAAAAAGTGGGTTCAGCAATGGGAGATCTCATCCATTTACATAATTAAACCAGTGTTTCCCAAACTTTAAATTTACCTGCAGAGTTTTTTTAAAACAGCTTCCTGGCCCCAACCCTGAGATTCTGATACAATAGTTCTGAAATCAGGTCTAAGAATTTGCATTTCTAGCAAATTCCTGGGCGATGCTGATCTGCCGATCCTCAGACCGCACTTAGGGTAACCTGGTTTAAACTACTGCCCATAGCCTGATGAAGCGTAAATCATTAACTTAAGGTTGAAATCCAGTTTTATACATCACACTTACTGTCTGAGATCACTTCCTAGAAATGACCCAGTGTCTTTCAAACTCAATACTCAACATGTCCAAACTCAAGTCATTACTCCCCCAATACCTCTGTTCATTCCTTTGTGTTCTCTATCTCAGCTGGTATTCCTACCAAGGACCCACTCATCCTAGCAAGAAACCCATAAGTCATCTGTGATTCCTCACTCCTTCTCACTCTCATCCTTCACATCTCATTAATCACCAAGCCATGCCAATTGCACCTAAATCTTTCTCGAATCTGATCACCTCTGTCTCTAGTTCAGGCCTAAACAGTCTCCAAACTGGTTTTGTTCTCATTGAATCCATCTACACAGCTACCAGAGTAAACTGCAAAGGAAAACACAAAATCGATCCTGTCCCTCCTTCACTTTCAATGGCTCTGATCACGGACAGGACCAAGGCCAAGCTCCTTGTTTACATAGTGTAAGGGGTCCACTGTGACCTGGACCTGCACCTACCCCGCTCCAGGCATGCTTCTCCGCCGTATGTAATGTGCACTTTGAGGTCCAGCCACCCTGAGCTGCTTCCTTGTAATCCCTTGCACATACCACATTATTTTAGGATGCCACTCCTTTGCTCGTTTCCACTTTCCTCAAATGCCTTCTCCTCCCCTTCCAACCCTCCCCATGTCAACAACCCAACACCTACTATCCTTTGAGACTGAGCATTGTAGTCACTTCCTCCAAGAAGCCTTCTCTGATATCCTTACTTAGTGCTCTCATAATACCCCATGTATATTACTTTTCCTAGGCTCACAAAAAGTTTTCCATTTGTTTATTTCTGTTTTCCCCCATTACATCCCTGGCAACAAGGACTAGCTGCACAGGTCTAGTTCTGTGTCTTGTTTATCTCTGTACCTGTGCACAGGTCGTAGCATGCTGTGGACTGGGAAAGATTAAGAGTTTGTGGAATTAAGAAATGAGTCTTTATGCCAAGGCTATGGAACCCTGAATAACGTAGTTAAAATGTCATATATATGAAAGAAAGAAAGAAAAAGAAAGGTTGGTCTCATTGAGCCCTGCAGACACGTGACCATACTCATACTCATCCTTCCCCAAGGCAATATTCTCACCACAGGAAGGAGATGGAATCAGGGGTAGACTGTAGGTAATTCTGTCTAGTTTAGATAGATACACTTCTACTAAAAAACTTCAATTCTGGCATGATTTGGTCAAATCTTACACTGGGCGTTCCAAAGACTACAAGTTATGTAAAACACAGACCTTTCCTCCTGCAATTTGTATTTGGGTGGAGAAATGAGACTAATATTCATAAAATAATCACTAAATAATACACGGCAGTGTTTACTAAGGTACTAAATTATATTTGTATAAACAGTGCACACTCTAGGGGTTCAGAGAAAAATTACACACTTGTTTGGATCAGCAGTGGAAAGGTTCAGCGAAAGAGGTAATATTGGATACGCATGCAGGCTGATTATAAGCACTGAGATGAAAATGACTCTTTTCTAGTTATTCTAACATTTGCTCTGCAGTAATAAGGATCAGAATGTGATGGTGGTGATGATTTTCTTAGGCTGGACCATTTATTGAGCACTTACTCTGAAGTAGGGATGCTGCTATATGATTTTCTCACACATCATTTCCAACCCTTCCAGCAACGCCGAAGTTGGATATCAGCCTTCTTTTACAGAAGAGAAAAAACTAAGGCTCAGAGGAGTGAAACCATTGTCCTAAGGATACAAGGACAGGAAGACACAGAGCCAGGATATCTGCCTGAACTGCAGCTCTCCGCTCCACCCCAGGTGCTGTTTGGGCCTCAAGGACACATTGCAGAATGAATAGCTCTTGTGGCAGAAAGTCTTCCCTGAGAGTTTATTTTCCCTCCAAGAAATATGTCTGTGAGGGTGGGTGGAGGCAGTGGTGGGATGCAAATCCCACATCTCTTTGAGGACTGAAGTTGAAGAGTTCCTTTGAGATGTCTGTCGACTGAAGAAAATTTGCGCAGCCTAAAATTTGTGAGTTAAGTTTTATCCGGGGATCTTACTGAGGACTGTAGCCTGGGAGTCAGCCTCTCACATAGCTCTGAGGAACTGCTCCGAAGAGGTAAAAGCTCTGGTCCAAAACGACAGCTCCTACCACTCTGTGACTCTCTCAGAATTTGTCACTGGCAGAGAGAAATTTCTTCCCTGCAGAAATTTTATCTCAAATGCATCTAGTTTAAGTCTGTGGAAGGCCTTATTTAACATCATATGATGTCCCTAGAAGGTGCTTTAAAAATGCTGGTTAACAGAATGCTTAATATATGCTTTTTAAATTAAAAAAAAACAAAACAAAAACGAGATTAGCCCTCTGAATTGTCGTTCTTCTTCTCTGTTTAATATAAAAGCACCAGGCCAAAAGAGAAGACTCCCTAAGAACAAGTTCAGTCCTCAGACTCAGATCCTGATGGCACCTCTGAAGGCAAGAAGCCGTTAGAACCCAGGCCTTGTGCTATGACCTAGCAGTGCATGGTCTAATTTGGGGAGAACGGAGGGAAGTAAAACATTCAAGTTTTTACTCCATCAAATGATGAGAGAATAATGCTAGTTTTGAGCTCAGACAATTTTTGATGACGATGGATGTATTTAGAGTTGATTCTGGTGATTTCTGCAATGTCAATAGCATTTTCACCAAAACTGTGAACTTCTCTTCTCCTGGCTTAAACATCCCTAGTTTCTTCAGTAATTATTCTGATAGTTTCTAGAATTTTCCCTCTGGTCAGCCCTCCTCCACATCCCCACCAAGCTTGTTGGTCTCATCTAGAATGTATGTAGTTAGCCAACATTTTTCTTGAAATACTGTGTCTGCATTAACGTAATACTCCATGTGTCATCTAGCATGGCTAGCCCACATTCTAATTGTACATTATATACATGTGATCAGGACAGTATTACTGAGAGAGTCCAAAGTTGAATTGTCCACCCTCCCACCATCTGACACATCACACTCTTGATTGTCTGCTAAATCTGTTGTCTGCTACAGCCTTGGGAGTAACTTCCAAGACAATCTCAACTCTTTTTATTCTCAACTTTTAGAACTTCCTTTTCTTTTTTCTAGTTATTTAGATATAGAACTTTACATCTATTTTATTTCAAATGCATCTAGTTTAAGTCTGTGGAAGGCCTTATTTAGCATCATATGATATCCCTAGAAGGCGCTTTAAAAATGCCGGTTAACAGAATGCTTAATATATGCTTTTTAAATTAAAAAAAAAAATGAAATATGTCTCTGCAGAAAGGGGAGGTTTCAACAGTCTGCAGTCATCCATCACTTTTTCAGGCTCATGGCGAAGGTACCATGGAAAATTTGCCTAGAATTTACATTTCAGTATCCTTATAGCAGCAAAGGAAAGCTAGAAAATGCTTAAAAGTTTTGATTGTGTTCGGAAAATTCCTGTGCAAATTTCCCAGTTCCATTGATTTCATTTGGCATTACAGACCTAAGGTCCTTAGAGTAAGAGCATCTTACTACCATGACAGGCATTTTCGTACACTTCTAGAAGCTCAGATATGGAGATGGGAGCCTTGGTACATAACACATCTTTGTCAGCATGGGCTAGAAGGGGGACGTCTGCCATGTTAATCTTCTTGACGGAAACTCTTAATCTCAGTTTTCTCATCAGATAAAAAATACATGTGAAAAATGAACTGCAACAGAAGAAAATGAGAAATGGTAATTTCAGGTAGATCCCAACCCTGACTGTGATGCTGGAAGATATTTTAGAAGCATATGGCAATTGTCCTCCTACTTACTGAAAGTCCATCATTATATCATCAAGAAGAGGCTCCATTCTACATTAGGAACTCTTAATTCATTTGAGGTCACGGACCTCCTTGAAAATTTGATGAAAGCTATGAATTCTCTCTCCTCCCCCAATAAATGTACACACACTGCATACACACATATTTCTTTTACAGACTCTTTTAGAGGTTTCCATACCTTCCAATGTCTGTGCCTAAAGCAGTGCATTAAGAAAAATTGTGAGGACATATTGGGTTTAGAAGAAAAAAAATGCCCTTTTTGAATAGTGATGGCTTCCCTAAGAGCATGAGAAATGGGTAGTGGCATCCATTGAATCTACCACTCCCAATTTTTCAAATCCTTCTTGTTCCAAATAATTTATTCTACCTATGTTGTTGTTTTTTATTGAAGTATAGTTGAGTTACAATGTTGTGTTAGTTTCAGGTGTACAGGTCCTTCTGTACACCTGATTCTTTTCCAGTATAGGTTATTACAATGTACTGAATATAGTTCCCTGTGCTATATAGTAGGTCCTTGTTGTTTATCTGTTTTATGTACAGTAGTGTGTATCTGTTAATCCCAAGCTCCTAATTTATCCCTCCCTCCCCCTTTCCCCTTTGGTAACTATAAGTTTGTTTTCTACATCTATGAGCCTTTTTCTGTTTTATAAATAAGTTCATTTGTATCATTTTTTTTAGATTCCACATGTAAGTGATATCATATGATACTTGTCTTTCTCTGTCTGACTTACTTCACTGCGTATGACAATCTCTAGGTCCATTCATGTTGCTGCAAATGGCATTATTTCATTCTTTTTAACGGCTGAGTAATATTCCATCATACATATATACCATGTCTATATATACCTTCTATATATATATATATATATACCATGTCTTCTTTATCCATTCATCTGTCAATGGACATTTAGGTTGCTTCCATGTCTTGGCTACTGTAAATAATGTTGCTGTGAACATTGGGGTGCATGTATCTTTTATAATTATAGGTTTCGCTTTTTTTGGATATGTGCCCAGGAGTGGGATTGCTGGATCATATGGTAACTCTACCTATGTTATTCTATGTTATTTTTCAATTGTCTGTCTCCCCTAGAACATAAATTCCACAAGAGAGCAAAGATTTTGAGATTGTCTGTTGCCTACTGCTGTATCTAGATACCTTGTATTTATATGCAGTGTCTAGAACAATACCTGGAGGAATTATGTGCTCAAAAAGTATTATTGAAAGAAGAAATATGTCCCTTCTTGAGAGCTCTGAGCTACAAACTTTACTATCTTCTGTGTAAATTAATATTCGCTTTTATTTATAATACGGTCAGATACTTTGTTTCAAAGGCTATGTTCTATCTACATCATTTTGAAATCTATAGACTAAATCTGTATTTGGTTTTCCTCACTTTTATTAATTTTAATTCTATACTGTTTTCCTTTTCATATTTTTCTAGATTAATCTCTTTTCTCCCATCAGATGACCACCACCTCCTTACTTATTTCAGTTCCATTGACTAAGGATAAGATCTAGCTGGTGGCATCAACTTCCTAAATGAAGTGAACAGAATGCACTACATTTAAATGACTACAAAATAAATGTCAGTTTCTCATAATAAATGTCAGTTTGCATAATTAGTCAGCTCTAAACATATTAGAACAATGTAAATACTGAATATTGAAATATTAATACAAATAAGCATTTATTATTGGCAGCAACAATGGAAATGTCTAGTGAAAATGTGGCTTGGGTGCTTTAAGAACTGTTTGTTCCCTCAAATGATTTAAATATGGCCTCTGCAACTTGTTTCCATTTAAATTACTTCACAAGCCATTTCCTCAAATAAGGTACAAAGACAGTTTTAGCACTTGTAAAATTATAACAAGTTCTCAGTTAGAAGACTATGAATTAATGAAGTTTTATTTTGTAATCTGCATTCCGAGGTTTAATCAAAACAGTGCTTTGGCTTCTTTTAATTTAAAAGAAAAATTAGTGAAAACTACAATAAATAACATTTGATGGTTTGTGCTGGAATACACGCTACATCTTGAAATTATGACCAACAAAACTCTAAAGCTCAGTTTGAGGACAAATGTTAAGATTTAGGGCTAAATACATGTAGTTAAAATTCATAATGTCTTAGCACCCTGCATTCACTACCAGCTAACTTTCAAAATATCTGGCTGATAAGGAAGCTGGCAGAGACCCCAAAGGAACAGAAGTTAGTGATACAAAGTAAGGTCTATGTGAATTTTCTGCTACTGGTTTTAGATTACTGCCTCAGAAGCGTATGCACTGAAACTGATTTTTAGACATATCCACACAATTATCCATAGGACGCACAGTTATAAGCTCCAGACCCTTGTCTGAACACTCAGGTATATCCGTGTTCACATGGGTGGCCATGCTCTCACATGTGCCGTGAATTGTCAGGAATGCTGTTCAGAGTTGGCTGATCAAGAGATACACAGAGCAAAGGAACAGGATTTGAGACAGCCCAGGGTTTCCTCTTCAAGTAGGTTTAAAACTTTTTTTTTTTTTCTCACAACTTCCTTCCTGTTCTAACTGCCAGTGCTCAGAAGTCAGCCTTGAGAGACAGAGGCACCCAGGACGGAGACGTGAACCCTTGAATGTAAGTTGAAATACCTTCAGGGTAGGGGAGGCTACAGGTGAGCACAGACAAATGGAGGAATCTCTACACAAGACTACAGTCCTCTACGGTTTATTTTTTTGAGAGGGGCTGTGCCTCTATAAAACAAACTTTATGAAAAGAAAGTACCTAAGGAGGCTGCAGAGAAGGGGAAGTCAGAGCGGGAGAGCGGGAGTGGCAGCAGTGACTCAGGGGAGGCACCTCGGTGAGGGAGGGTGAGTGCTACAGCCCAGGAGATAAATTCTGGATGTCCTGGAAAAAGGCTCTGAATGTACCCACTGGGCGTGCCTGGCCAGGTTCCTACAAGGTTGGAGCCGGCATCTGGCCAAGCTCAGAAGCAAAAAGACTGTAGATCCAAACTGATACGAAACGCGTTGGTGGATGGTGGGTTTCTGCTGGGGTGGAGACGTGTGGTTTCCTGTTTATAGGCAGACTTTAAAGAGACTGGTTGAAAAGAAAAAAAATGGTTCAAAGTTGTCAAATATTAAGCTCTTTTCCACTGAAGAATTTTCTGGGGATGTAAGAGAAATGCATAATGAAAGCCTCCCCTAGGGTACAGTGGGATTTAATTATCCAAGGGGGAGCATGGCTATTTACTCATCACTCTACAGGGATAGCATTTCTACCATTAGCAAAAGCCAGTGAGATGGGCAAAAAGATAAGTGCTGTTGTTGCCAAAGACCAGCTCTTTACCTCTGAGAGAACTAAAAGCAAACACGGAAGACACCAAACAATTTATTAAGAGATACATTCTAGAAAAATCCAAGTGGGCTCAGATAGGACCCCCAGTCAGTGGGCCTTCAAAGTGTCAAGGTCTGAATTTGGCAGCCATGAGAAGTGCTTTAGGTGTGACTGGAAATACTTTCTTCCTTTTTAGAGGATGTCCTAGGCAGCATGTTTTAGAAAGTGGTCTGTAATTAAACTCTGGACCTAGGGTAACTTGCGGCATGGGTCTGATAAACTCTGAGCTGTTCTTCTGCTCAGGGTCGGGGAATGCAGATTTCTCCTACATGGAGGTCCCGTAGTCACCCCTTCATGTAGAGACCAAGAACCACTGAATTCGGGGTTAGCAGGTTGGAGCCTCAGTGCAGGAATGATTAAGCAAAGAGAATCAAGCGGTCTGTGCTGGCCCCAGAGAGTCCAGTCATAGGCAACCATCATTCACCTTCACCATTGCTTTGTTTCATTACCTTTATAAGGAAAGATCCCTCCCAAATCCAGATATGACACAGACATAGTAAGATCATCTTATTATTTCCTGAGATGTGTGGACTTCTGAGAGAATAGTTCATTCCCCATCCATACCGCACAGATCCAGCACACGTGGAATAACCAGGTTTTAGCCGAACAAAGGCTGGCATCTTCCAGGCATTGGAATTCGGTCCTTATTTGGGAGACCGTGAGTTTGTCCCTCAGGAAGTATCCTCAGAGCAATGTCAAGGTTCTGTTTTCGGTGGAAGCTCAGAACAGCAGAGTCAATCAGATGGAAAATGAGCGCCCCGACCAATTCATGGGAGCACAATAAATTCCAAACTTCAGCTGGCAGGAAGAGAGATGCCTTGGGGGGAGTAAAAATTAAGCAGATAGAGAAAGAGAAACAACTTACGTGGAGGGCCTTCTTCGGGTCAGACCTGGTATGAGAAATGTATAAATCTGAATTCTGAGAGGACACAGTGAGGACAGGAAGGCTCAGAAGTGTTCAATGACTTGGCTAAGGTCACACACTGGTACAAAAAAGAACCAGTAGCTACAATGCCTCAGAGGGACATTTTAGGAAATGCCCATGGAAGAAATATTCTTTAATCCCACATTCTGAGCATCCTTGTTCCTGGGTCAGTGTTACTGTCACCCAGAATTTGGGGTTAGAGTCCATACTGGCACCCCCAGAGATGGGTCTCATGTTACTCCTGAAACTTCAACGTTTATCCATTCAATGAAGAATCACTGAGTCCCTCCCTGCTGGTTTGCACACACTCTGGTTTCCACAGCCAGAGCTTGTAAAAATTCACTTGGGTTTTCTTAGAGGGGCTGATATTCACCATTTGTGCTTATAAAAATTGTCTCTACTTCTGTCTAACTTTTCATGCTTAATTTAAAACCTCTGTGAATGGATCGAATAATTGCAGTGTAGTCTTTTGCCCAATAATGGCCGCCTTAATGCAGTTTCCTTTGAGGATTATTTAAAATGAACGTTTGTGGGAGTAGAGTGACTTCACACAGCAGAGGCTCAGGAAAGACGAATGCGTCCGCTGAGTTCTCTCTCCTTTTGCATATGAACCTGGGTGTCCACGGGGCACTGGTCCTAGGACCACCCCCCTTCTTCCTTGATACTAAAATCCATGGATGCTCTGAGTCCCGTGCCCTCAGTATCAGCAGAAGACCAGCTGTACTATGAATGTCCGGGAAGGAATGATGTATTATTTCTCAGGAAATAACCCTTTCAAGGGAAATGCTAAAGAATTCTGCTTCTAGGAACCTGTACCCTCCTCTGATTTATCTTAATGTTTATTGTAACAAGAGAGTGTAACAAGACACTGTCCTCTCAGGCATGGGGTTGGTTCCTCTTATCCAGCACTGCACTTTCAGATGTTCTTGGTGGGGGGTGGTAAAGAGCAGCTCTGAGAGGTCCTAGAAGCACCAATTCCTCTCGGGTCACTAGGGAATAGTGACACACCAGAAAGGAAGCCAGAAACAGGACAGCTTCTGGAGTCCCGAAGGATAAACTTGGATTCCCCAAATGAGCCAAATTACCACGTAGACAGCAAAGCAGACCCAAATCATCCTCCACCAGCCCTGAGAGGGTCCAGCTCTCCATGACCTGCTGGAAAGCTACAACCCCAGATTTGGGGAATATCCTGGACATTGGGAAACGAAGATGACAGGGAAAGCTGATGCTCACGTAGGTACTTCTCTGACGGAAATCCCCTACTTCTGCGACTTCCACATTTGTCTCTCTCTCTCCCTCCACTTTACTCTTTTATCTAGTACTCCAGCCTGTGCATCTAAGAAGCATGATCTGGCAACTTTGGGGCATGAGTTAAGTCTCCACTGTACTTTGCTCTAGAGCCAGAGGGAATTCTCTCCATTAGCTGTGCCTGTGTCTCCTGTCATTTCCCATCATTCACAGAGTGACCCTTGGCTTTACTTATGAAAGGAAGCAAAAAATAGAATCTAAAATTAAATTGCTTTTTAAAGAAATATAATAGTGACAGTCCCATTTTATGGCTGACTCAGTTCATAAACAATCCTTGCAGTTCCCAGAACTTCTTGTCTCTTTCGTACTCCTCAAAGAGACAAAATCTATTTTTAAGAAGGAAGGAGATGAGCTTGTCAACACTGCAGATCCAAAAGAAAGCATTGGTGTCTGGCAGTCAGTTACCTTGCTGAAGCTGAAACTGTAGCAAAACTGTAGCGTCACCAGGAAAGGAGGAGAGGAAGCGAATAGAGTGTTATTGAACATCTACTATTGACCAGGACAGTCCAAGAACTTTCATGTTTTCTCCCACTCTTCAACCCTGTAAAGAAAGATTATTATTCCCACTTTACTGGTGGAAAAACTTGGGCTCAATGAGGTTAATAACTGGCTTCAGTCCCATAAAAAGTCAATCGTGGATACACATTTTGAATTTCTGGCCCATCGGTCTCAAAGCTCAAGTTCCAGGAGACATACAGGTCATCTTTCTATGAATTAACCAGGTGATTTGTTTCATCTAAACTCAAGAGTTTTACCTTTTCTTGCCCTCCAATTATTTAGAACTGCATTAATGAACCAGTAGAGTGTGCTCCATCCTGGAGACTGGTAAATTCTTAAGGGCATTTCACTTTCAGTGTCTTGGTAAATTCTTAAGGGCATTTCACTTTCAGTGTCTTGGAAATTCCACTGAATTTGTAAGCAAAAACACCTATTTGTGCTATGTTATACTCACGCCATGAGTACCCACCCTAATTTAATTTGGCATTTTAATTGAGCCTGAGAGGATTAAGTGGCTGCCTCCGCCCATCTAAATCTTGGCACTGTTTCACTGAATACTAAACATGGGTGTGTGTGGGTTTGCTGTGAAAATTCACATGTGTAGGCATCTGTGAAGCAGGAAGTAGATAAGTAGAGTGGTGAGCACATAAAAAAAAAGCGTATGTGCTTTGGGGCCTTATGAAATAAAAAATTGATAATTCTCCATTTCACTTCTACTGTGTAAAGAACCAAAGTCAAAAACAACCTACAAAGAAACAAACAAACAAAACAACCCTGCTCTTTGTGGAACAGGGGGTGAGCTGCAGAGGGAGGTGAGCAGACCCCAACAAGAACGTTCTGTGCTGATGGGCTGGGTTCTCCCCAACCTCACCTCCACTTCCTCTTTCCCTTTCTTGTTTTACAGCCTTCTTTAACTTAAGGAGCATTAGGGTCATTGAATTATGAAGGGGTCTCAGAGATGTTTTAACGCAATGATTTCATTTTGCAGAGGCCAAAACTGGAGCAGAGGTTCAGTGACTTGCGCAAGGGGACATGGAGCCTAGTTGCACTGAAAACCCTCTTTATGTGACACTTCCCTGACTTGCTAAAGCTGCCCTGCAGTTTTGCAAAGCAGCACTTACCTCTGCCTGTGCACCCCCCAGGGAGATTCCCACAATGACCAAACGAGCTCTCCAGAGCTCTCCAGTTTCATTATTACTTCTTAATAAAGAAAGCTGGAGTGACAGAGCGTAGAGCCTCAGGTCAGACCACCCGGGCTCAGATATTCATTCTGCTGCTTACACAGCAATCTTCTTGGGCAAATTACTTACCTCACCTTTAGTTTCCTGGTCTGTAGAAGGGAATGGTGATAACGGCCGTCCTTAAGGTTGTGGTGAGGACTAAATGAGATAATCCTCGTGACAGCATTTAGCACTATGTGTGATAACTGTTAGAATTATTATCATCAGTTACAAAACCAGCTGTTCTTTAGATGATGAGATTAGAAAAAAGTCTGGAATTTCCATAAAATTACTATTTTCACTTCAGCAGCACCCATAAAATGGAAAAGAGAAAAATGAGGGAGTTCCCTGGTGGCCTAGTGGTTAGGATTCCAGGCTTTCGCTGCCATGGTCTGGGTTCAACCCCTGGTGGGGGAACTGAGATCGTTCAAGCTGCACGGTGCGGCCAAAAAAAAAAAAACAATAAAAATTATAAAAAAAAAAAAAAAGGAAAATTGCATTTGTGATTCAATATACACACACAGGTAGTCTGGGAAACCATTGTCAAGATATATAAACCAGTTGGGGCTTTGGGAGAATCTGAAGTTCCCCGGAAATGAACTGTGAAATTGAAAATGTAGGATCTTTGGGGAATTCACATAAATTTGAAATAGTAAAACAGAGGTAGGTAGTCTCATATACACCGGTGAAATAAGGTAACGGAATGGCAATTTAGCTGACACTTGACTACAGGTAAAGGCCTTAGAAAAGGAAAGCACCTAGAGATGGTCTGCCCTAACCCCTCACTTCCCAAGATGAGGAAAGGAAGATCACAGCAGTTGCAACATTTGCTCACAGGGTTACAGCTAGTTAGTGGCAAAGCCAGAATGAAAACTCTTGCATGATGAGGCCTAGTTCAGTGAGGGAATAATTATCCAAAATCAAATAGATTGACCCAGAACTCTTCCCTAAAACTGCCCCCTGTGCACTGTCGCTCTTCTGCTGGGCTTGTGGTCAGATCCAGATGTTACATGGTATCTTCTCCTGCTTCTGAGGGCCAGCGTTTCAGGCTCACAGACAGGATCCGTGGCTTGAGGCTGAGTTGTGTCATTGGTCTGGCCAGGCTTCAGAGACAAGCAAGCTTCCCCTTTAACACTCAACGCTCTGCTTCATTGTTTCCAAAAGTGACACTTTCAAGGTCATGCTCTTAATCACGGACTTCAGTAGAACCTACAAAGGACTTCAGGAGTCCATGAACCCCTGTACTGCATGCACAATTTCATGGGCTTTTTCCTTTTATAAGGACCATGACCCTTACCCAATTTTTAAAGAGCTTTGTAATCTCCAAAGAGATTAAGAAACATCAGTCAGACAAGCTGGGCTTTTCGATAGGGCTAGATTGCGCTTCCTCCAATGTCTTCTCCACTTTGGAGAATAACAAACATCAGTATGTGCTAAAGTACAGTGTCTTGTAAATACTAGAGGCTCATCATATATTTGTGACCTTAATTTTGCTTTCAAAAGACCTTTCCCTAAGAAGTGGTTTCCAGTCCTTTATTTGCCATATTACGACATTTTCATCTTTTTTTCCAATCAGCTCTCCAGAGTGAACTGGTTTGGGGTCATCTGACTTCATATCTCTTTTTTTTTTATGCTATATAATTAGACCAAATTATTTTCATGTAGTCCCGAATTTCCTCCTCTTGACTTCTACAATTTCATATAGTAATCCCACATTATCCTCTGATCTTCAATGCCTTTAAATAAATTTTTGGCTCATTTTTATAGAGCAATTATTGAATCTGTAATGAATCAAGGAAATTTAAAAGTGACACAAGTCTCAGATTCACCAATGAAAAGATCAAGCTCTAGATGACAGATAAATTGACTTGTCAATGATTACACTGTGAGGAGTTAGGAAATGCTGTCCTAGACCAGATCTTTCTCTCTCTCTGTCTCTCTGTCTCTGTCTCTGTCTCTATCTCTCTCTCTCTCCTTTCAAAATTGAGATTTGAGGGTGCAGAATTACAATTCGCTAGGTTATTAAAGTCACCGTGATCTTCTGTGATGTCATCATCTCATGGTCAAACTTCAAGCACATGACTTGTTAGAACCAAGCAATATATTCCAGAAAGTCCTGCCTATGGGGCCTGAGATGCTTTCATCTGTAGATAGCTTTCCTGATGCTCTGTCTGCAGGTTTCTTATGTGACCTCTACCCTGGATATCTGGTCAGGCTCCAGAGGAGAACCTGTCTCATCTGATTAGTCTCCTCTGGGTTGCTCTTTATGTGTGACTTAATGGTTGTCCTTAAACTACCCACAACCTACAACCTCCACCCACTGCATCCTTCATTGTTTTTCCAACCAGTTCATTCACTTTCCCTGAGTGTTTTTTGTAACATGAGTTGAGTTAGTCACTCTGTTTATTGTGATCTTCTCTAGAGGCTCAACTCTGAGTGGAGTGGGTTCTGTAGCTGAAGCAAGAGTTGCCATAGGAACAGGCCTACATGCTTCCTTCCTACACAGGAAGTGGACCTGGGCATTGCAATACTGTTTTCAGAGTTGATCCAAGAGTCACAGTGTTTGGCTTGTTAGTTTGCTGGAAGAGGATTGATGAGCCAGGAGATATGATTTCTTTTCCTTCCCTTTTTTTTATTCTGTTAAAACTGCTTCCAAATTATTTTTCTTCCTGTTGCCAATAATAGTGACATTGAGACTCAAAACCATAACTGATTTTGGCCAGACACAGCTTCACTCTCAGGGGACTTTTTAGAGATTTGAAGAGTCACTCAGGATGAGATGTGATAGGTATTTACTTAGTGTTCTGCCACTTCCGAGCACTAAAGCCTTTACCCAAAACAGGGAAGAGGGTTACCCTCAGAGCAGAACAAAAGCAAATCAGGACATTATCTCCTTCTCCAAATATCTCGCTTGTTTCCCCCAAATAGCTCCATTGCTTCCAGCCATGGGGCCTGAAATTCTTCCAGTAGAGATTTCTTCCTCTTTATTAAGACATGGCATCTCACCCCACTATGTGAACTTGGGCAATTCTTTTAACCTCTGGGTTTCAAGGTTCTCAATGATTAAATTAGGGTTTGGAATACATTACCTCTAAGGGTCATTTCAGCTCTGAAAAGCTCTGGCTTTACATGCCCTAAGAGGAGTGATTTTTACATTTATTATTCGTTCATCAACACTTATGTGTGAATAATTTTATTAGATCTTCCCTCAATGTTTTAACACAAAACAAGTAAATATAAATGATGATGGAAGAAGACAGACCCCAGAGTACGCCCAGGTGAGGTCTTAGAGCATAAGGTCAGGGGAAATCTCAAGAGGGTAGAGAAGTACTAAAAGGGAAGTGGAAATTGATAGAAGGTACTAAAGACACAGTTATAATTTGTCTGGAGGAATTTAGAGTCCTTTGTTATTTTGTGTCATTTCAAAAGAACAGAAGATCTTTATATATAGAACCTATTAAGTTAATGAATGAACGCTTATAAAATGGCTGAACTATTTCAGTGTCTTGGGAGATTCAAGAGAAACACAACACTTAGTACCTGCGCTCAAGAAATTATTAGCAGTGTTGGGGGAAAACGAATCAGACACTCAGGCAGGTATCACAGGGACCTACAACTTCTCATGAGTTACCTTTGAGCTCTTGTAGGAGGTCAGGGAAAGATTCAATGAATGGGAAAGAGCTAACATTTTTTAGCACGTACTTGAAACCATCATAACTGGGATTGTACACACTGAGCACTTTGACACCGGCAAGGCTGGCTGGATTTGGAGGACTGTGATAATTTCTATAAGTATATGAGCTAGGGACACTCATTATCGTCAGGGACAGCTGTACTATGTTGTCTCACTTGTTTTACAGGATTCCCGAAGAGTTACTTATTTTCTGTCAGTTTCATTCAGTGAACAGGAGGGACACATCCCAGTACGGTAACATTCAGGCATGTGAAAGGAAAGCCTGGAATGCATTATATTCTTATTTTGTGAAATAGAATGAGGCTGAATTAGGGGAGAATCTGGAAAATCACTGACAATTACACAAGTTCATTAGGGCAAAAATAATGCTAAGAACAGCCCCACAAACATCGTTCATATCCACTGACTTTTGGCTAATAGACCATCCTCTCTCTCTCTCTTTCTTTCTCTCCCTCCCTCTCTCTCTAGATCAAAATGACTGAAAAGGCCCCAGAACCACACCTGGAGGAGGATGAAGAGCTGGATGGCAAGCTCAGTTACAAGCCTCCACCACAGAAGTCCCTGAAGGAGCTGCAGGAGATGGACAAAGATGATGAAAGTCTAGCGAAGTACAAGAAAACGCTCCTGGGGGACGGGCCTGTGGTAGCAGGTGCGTGTGTGCCGAGATGCGGGGCAGGTGGAGGGGCACTGACAAGGCAGACATTTCAGCTACTCAGGAGCAGTTGCAAAGGAAAGTGTACCAAGTGCTCCCAGGGCTAAGTGAGTGAGGTGCAATCTCTATGTGCCGAATCAAGTTATGGACCAGATAATTAAGTTTTCTTTGGAGATAAGGTGCAAGTTGACATTGACATAGATAAAAATAACACATAGGGAGGGTTTAGAAGGAATTTCAGACTACCACTCAGAATTGTCTTCTCTCCACTATTGCTCACCTTCTCTCTTTTTCATCTCTTTCTCCTTCTCACTCCTTACCTAAATAACCATCTCTTCCACATACACATAGGCAATGGCGAACTAAGAAAGACATGGCCCAAAGATATGGATGGGTCATGACTAACCAGCAGAGTACCCATAGCCACTCAGGAGATGTCTGCTATTGAGGACTGAGATGGACCTACAAGGACCTGAAGCAGAAATAGCATCACTGGAATGTATAAGGCCACTCAGACCAAGCATGGTGAATCAGCCACTTCCATTTCTTTTCTCCTCCAGATGGAGATATCCCTTTTCTTTGTTATCTTCTCTCTCTCCTACTTTAAATGCACACACACACACACACACACACACACACACACGAGTATGCAAATACCTCCTCTCTGTGCTTATATTCCCTTTTGAATCCTGCAGACCCAACAGCTCCCAATGTCACTGTCACCCGTCTTACCCTGGTTTGTGAAAGTGCCCCAGGACCCATCACCATGGACCTCACTGGTAAGTGGACACATCTGTTCTGTTTAGTGGGGCCTAATGGCATCACTGGGCAAACTGGTTTTTGTCTTCTGTCTCAGCAAAAAAAGAGAAAAATCCTAGTAAAGTGAATTCTAGTAAGGTATGCTGAGTCCAGTTCACAAATCATAGTTTTCACAGTATTTACTGTGCTTAATGAAAAGCCCAATCTCTGTCTCTAATTGAAAAGGGGTCAGGTGTAAGTACTGGATATATCTACCTGTATCATATTTACTTCAGATTTTTATCTCCACATGGTAGCAGGAGAATTACTATTTGTGTAAAAAGACTGCTGGTGGAAATGTTAAGAAGCAAGCTGTATGCTTCTGAAATGGTAATATTTATACAATCTAAACATCAGAGAAAATATTGACCTTGCATCAGCTACAGAACTTACCCAAAGACAAGAAGAAATCTAAGACCTCCTGAATAATGCTAGGAATTCCACTGTTAAATACACATTATTTAACTTAAAGCTCTGATTCTTTTAAAGAAGCAACTTCCCCCACTAAAGATGTACAAATTAACATGTTATTTTCTTTCACTTTATTGTGACAAGGGTCAAGTCCTTTCCTGAGACTTAGGTCTGGAGGAAATGAGGAGAGATGGGGAAGGTGGCTGATTTGGGGAAAATAGGCAAATGGGAGGAATGAAGAAAGGGCCACTGAGCTAGGGGTTTGGGGCATGAAAGGCAGGTCTTTAGTAAAAAACCAAAAATTATTACTAGATTCAAAAAATGGACTCATGAGACAGAATAAAGCATGACTCTAGAACAGTAGGCTTAACAGCAAGGTGGTTCCCCTCACACAGGACACATCCACTCTTTACCTTATATGGGCTTTTTGTCAGAGAGAGGAAATTGGAGGCTAAGACACACTTCCTATTCAACCGAAATCATTAGAGCATACATTCAGCTATCTCCACGTTCTAGCATTTCTCCAAGAGAGAAACTCTCTCTCTCTCTCTCTCTCTCTCATCGCACCTCAGACCTCTTCCTGTGCGAAATTGCGTAAAGTTACCGGGTACAGCCATCATTTTGCAAGATAAGGGCTGAATTAGCGCTAAGGAAACCTGCTCTGTTCAGAAGGGCTTGATGATATTGCAGGGAAAACTTGGTCTCTGTCCTCTTTTCCCAGCAGCGAGAAAACCAAATTCAGTTTTCTGTCACAAAAAAGCTATCGAGGTGAATCCCAGATGTATACATAGGATGCTGGTACCAACTCTGTACATGAAGCAGGTACACAAAATTGTACAAAACACACACACACACACACACACACACACACACAGTCACCCCGAATGTCAAATTATACAGGATCACGTTGGGAGAGGAGCAGAGAAAGATCACCTCTCTAATTAGGGGCAGATCTCAGTTTTATGGAGCCTGAAGCTTTTATAACTTAAGTGATGTTTCCTTTTCCTTAAGAAAAATAATATGAAATTGCAAATGCAAAAGCAAAATTAAGTACAAAAGTGAAATTTTTTTAGAATGATAAAAAGGAACCAAATGAGTACATTTTTTAAAGCTAGAAATCACCACAAATGCTAACAAAACTACAAAAAAAAATAGCTGGCACTCATATAATATTTTTCTCCTATTTCTTTATTTGAGGGGTGGGGGCAGAGTCTTTAACCATAGCATCTTACATATCCTTAAGGTTGCAGTCAAACTTGGGGGAAAGCTCTGTCACATTTCTTTCACATCTGGCTGCAAGATTTCAGGCATCTCAAATGTGTTTTTGTGCAGCAACTAATCTCAGACATTCTTTGACTTGAGGACCATGTGGACCATGTTGCTCTGAGGAGCCCAGCAAATGGCTCTGGAGCTTCAACTTCATTCATCTCCTTGTGAATGTCCTTCTGAGGAGAATTAACTCTTTCAAAATCCACTTCTACAGGGGATCTGGAAGCCCTCAAAAAAGAAACCTTTGTGCTAAAGGAAGGTGTTGAATATAGAGTCAAAATTAACTTCAAAGTAAGTATCTGGTTTTGTATGTTTTAATAAAGTTTAAATCCTTCCTATAATCAGAGGAAGAAAAAATCAAATTTCTTGCATTATCACGTTGGCATACTTTTTGTTTATTTCTCTTTTTTCCCTGGACTGTCCTCTCCCCAATCCTGGGCTCTACCTGTTACAGGTGCACCTTTGCTTCATGCCTTTTTCCAGCCAGGACCCTTCCCTTGGACTCTCCCTTGATCACTGAAGCCAATGGGATCCCTCTCCTGGGACCTTCTAATACTCCCATCCACAAGGCACACATTAATTTGTATTACACCATTTGTATCATTTCTCCCCTATTCAGCCTAAACACCTTGAGATAGGGAGAGACTATCTATCACTTCTTTGCAATATTTCAAGCAAAACTTTTAAAATGGTAGATATTTCATGACTATTTATTGAGAAATAGATAAATGAATGAATCAATTAATAGGAAAAGAAAATAGAACAGCTAGAGCCTCAGCACTAATTGCTCAAGGATATATAAATCCAGGGGGTGTGGTGCTTGGTAAATAACTGGAAATTACAACTTAGTTGTACAGCAGGTAAACAAATAAGAGCAAAACTAAATAGGAGATAAACTGACAGAATGAATAGGCCCACATCCCAGTGAGCAACCAAAATCAAGGAGAAAAGTAACCTTGACTTTGAAAACAAATGAGTTAGAAATTCACTGTTTGCATTTAATTGCTTATATGTGCTTTGGTTGCCCCTCACTCCCACTTGGTCACTTCCTCCAGGGCTTGGGCTCCACCAACAAAGACCCCATCTGCCCTCTCTATTTGTACACCAGCCCTTCTTTCTCCAAGGTTCAGGATATGATTCAGGGTCCATGGACAATCATTCCCCACCACATACAAATATGCCTCAAAATAATTTCCTTCTGAAAATATTTGTTGATGCCTACTCTATAATAGACACTCTATAATAATCACTTACTTGTTTCCTGTATTTATTACTAAAGCACCTGAGAGTTTAGTAAGGCGTTGTATCCAAATATGCTTCAAATGGGTTTCACATCAGTCCAATTTCGAATCATTAATGCTACTGCCTTAATTTTTCAATTTAATAAGCAGTTGGAATTGACACATATACATTAATATGTATAAGATAGATAACTAATAGGAACCTGCTATATAAAAATAAATAAATAAAATTCAAAAAGAAATGTTGATGTGAATAAGATGAGAAGGAAAGGTCTGGTGCGTGGGCTTCTGCCATGGGTGGCAAGGCCGGGGTTGGGTCCTCGGCAGTCAGGATTATACATGAAGGCGATGGAGGAGGTGGGCACAGAAAGCAGTTTTCAAGTCCCATCCACTTCAGAGATTTGGCCTTGTCTCTAACAGGGAAAGGTCACTCTCTATGTGTAACCCACATAAAGTCGAACCTCCCTGTGGCCTGTCCCAGCGTGGATCGAGGAAGAAACACCAGTTCCAAACTGAAAATATGTAATTGGAAAGTGATTTAAATCTTTACTGATGTCTTTTGAAAAATGTCCAAGAAAGTTTGCATTCATAACACCAGCAACACACCCTAGAATCCTCTTTCATTAACTCTCTTAGTTGTTCTCAAAGTTCTCTTTCTCCCTCAAAACTTAACAACGCTCTCCAAAAACTGGGATGGTTCTTTTAGTTTCTTCCTCTTTTCCTTCTGCCTCGCAAGGAGATGTGGTATATGTGATTTCCATGGCTCTCACTTTTTGTTTGTTTGTTTGTTTGTTGGGTTTTTTTTGCGG
This sequence comes from Phocoena sinus, assembly GCF_008692025.1. Taxonomy (NCBI): domain Eukaryota; kingdom Metazoa; phylum Chordata; class Mammalia; order Artiodactyla; family Phocoenidae; genus Phocoena; species Phocoena sinus. The sequence continues at coordinate 91,477,911 of NC_045772.1, forward strand.
TACGCGGGCCTCTCACTGCTGTGGCCTCTCCCGTTGCGGAGCACAGGCTCTGGACACGCGGGCTCAGCGGCCATGGCTCACGGGCCCAGCCGCTCCGCGGCATGTGGGATCTTCCCGGACCGGGGCACGAACCCATGTCCCCTGCATCGACAGGCGGACTCTCAACCACTGTGCCACCAGGGAAGCCTGGCTCTCACTTTTATTCATGCTCCCAGTAAACTGTCTTTTCCTGGGGTGGAAAAGACAATTGGGAGGGATGTGCTGGCAGAGGAAGAGAATAACTAGGAATATTTATACTTTTCTTTCGTCTGTTTCAACCACATTTATGTTAAATGAACCCTCTATTGAGCAGTAGAAAAACAGGAATCTCTTTATTTTGAAGCCCTTATTTACTACCCTGCCACCATTCCTGTTTTTTGGTCTTTTAACCACCAGACCACATCTTCTACTAGGCCCAGAAGACCAGCTTAGAGACTTCTAGAAAGATGCATTCATTTTTCCTATTTCTATGAGTCACATGTGGAAGTCAGAGGAATTAGAAAGTTTGGGTTTCATTTCATCACAGTTTCTTCAATGAAGCTGTTTTCTTTCTGTCTGCTTTTGGTAGGTTTATGCTACAGATTTTCCTGAGTGACAGTTTCAAACCTCAGCTGGCAATATTCACGGCTATGCTACCTCATTGCCAACGAAACAAAATGTAGCACTGACAGATTGCTTTAACTATTCTGTCCAAAACAAAAAGGGAGTCCTACCTATTGTCGAGGAGAACCTATTTTTAAGATGCTTTAATTCTTACATCGGTGAACAATTAACCAAGCCATCCAGCTAATGCTGCCATGCCCACTTTAATTTGTTTGTATAAACATGACCACTGTATAAAATTAACAGAGAGACCAGTTCAGTCCTAGGTAGAATGAATCATGGAAAAACAAAGTGCTTGGGCTGTCTATATTTTCATTCTGCTTTAGTAAATTTTCTTTGAAAGTCTTGGGAAAGTGGCAAAATCTCAGACAACGTCTGAAAATGACAGCCATCCAAAATACAGATGCAAATGGATTTCACCCATTATTTACATATGAGGGGGATGTTTTCCTGTGACACATCCCCTCATCTCTAGACTCCAATCACAGTTACATTCCAGGCAAAGTCACCTTCTAGACCTGATTTTCCACTACGGCTTTTCTCTTTGCTTGTTTTTCATATGTTAGGTGGATCATTTCTGAAGTTAGGATTTTTCAGATATTTACACAATAGTTTCCATGGGTACCTTTGTAACCTAAAACGAGGATGGTCTTCTGGCCAGTAATATCAGGGAGGGGAGATCAAGACCATTCTCTGGACCATTGAGGAAGGAGAAATGCAATGAAGAATATTGAGACAATGTTGTAATTAACCACCCCATCCCCGACACCAAAAATCACAGTATTAGACAGTTACAACCAGGTTGGTAACGTTGAGTCTTGTGACCTCCTCTCTCCAATGTCTGCCTCATCACCACGCTAAAAGACAGTAGTAACTTATTCTGAACCGAATCTTCAGTCCTTTCGTCCTCAGAGAAGCCTCAGCTAGGTAGGATCAGCATGAAAGATGAGGGAAAATGAAAGATCCTCTCTAATCCGAATCGCTTGAATCCTTCCCACCTACAGGTGAACAGGGATATTGTGTCAGGACTGAAATATGTTCAACACACCTACCGGACTGGGGTGAAAGGTAAAGTATCAACACTTTCCACTGTCCCAAACTCTGCTTCTCACCGACACTTAAACTTCAGGTTATTAGCAACTTTTGGCCCTAAACTCATTTAAGAATCTGATGACAGCTGTGGACACTCACCCTATGAGAGGCACACATATACTTCTAACCTACGTATTAATGGCAAGATCTGTATTCAGGAAACTTAGTTAAGACTGGGTCAGCCACTAACCTTCAGCATTCAGCTTCTGGAATTCAACTTTATTACTTGTAAAGGGGAAGAGTAACCAAGATAAGTTTGAATCAAAGTACATAAATGTAGTCTTAAAATTAAAAAAAAATTATAAAAGCAGTTCACAAGTATAAAACCTGGGTGTCAGAGAAATCCGAGATAGGAAAGACCTATCCAATGGGAGGTGGTAGCAGCATACGGGGGGCAGGTGGCGGGGCAGAGGGGTAGGGACAGTGCTCAATTTCATAAACAAAGAAATAGAAAAAAGTACTCTTTCTAGAATCGAGAAAAGCTTTGTAACTGAAACAAATAATATCACATTACTTAACGTGCAGTTTTCTTGACAAGTTGCACCTAAGCGGTACATGCCGTGGGAACCTGTCTTCAGTTGTCTTCCATTAATATGGGCAGGGAGAAGTGAACGGTGGAAGGCTGATGGAAGCACTTGTAAAGTTCCCTTTTACCTGAAGGTGTCAAACAGCATCCCCCGGAAGTGTGAAACAATAATGTGTAGGTCAGTTCCTCCAAATCGATCAATGAGGGCTAGGGAAGATGCTGTAGGTCAGTTCCTCCAAATCGATCAATGAGGGCTAGGGAAGATGCTGATCCATTTGCATGGCATAGAGAACCACTCAGTGACTCAAATGCCACAGAAGATTGTTAACCTGAAAGATCGTGGTTGATCGTTCCAATACCTAGTCTCATGAAAAAATAGTTCAGTTTATTATTTTCCTTTGGGCGTAAAGACTGTGGTGCTTCACTTGGGCAAGAGGTCGATGAGGTGTCTGTAGCGGTTCCTCCAAGCTTATTCAAAACAACAGCTAACTAAATGTCACCTGCCTGCCTACCTACCTTTATTTATACTTTCTAATCCCTACTATTCTTAATATATAACCCAGTTACCTATTAATAACTTTGGTTGGCTATTTTTACCATCTGTCCCAGTTCATCACTATTTTTTGTTTTTACCAAATTATTGGGTTTTCCTTTCCATTTAATTATTCCATCCATAAGTTCTGTTCATTCTGATCCCCAGCTGTTACCTTATCTCCTCCAACTGTTCATAGATTGATAGTTTGTATATAGAAAACCCTTGAAGTTCATTATATAGAAAAGAAAGAGAAGCTCCAAAGTGTTAGGTAGTTGCAGAGCTGAAGCCAGAACTCAGGTCTCAACTAGTTTGAGATATTTTTTTATGGAGATAGAATTGACATATAACATTGTATCATTTTGAGGCTTATAGCATAATGATCTGATATATGTATATATTGCAGAATGATTACCAAAAGTTTAATTAATACCCATCACCACACATAGTTACAATGCTTTTTTCTTGTGTTGAGAACTTTTAATATCAACTCTCTCAGCAACTTCCAAATATACACTAGAGTACTGTTAACGATGGTCACCATGCTGTGCATTCCATCCCCAGGACTTACTTATCTTATAACTGGGAGTTTGTACCTTTAGACACCTGGGATTTTTTTTATGGTATAATCTGCTACATCTCCATAAAAAGAGTCTAGATCCCCATGGATTTAGGGCACTGATTCCCCACCTTCCTGAATCTCAAAATCATCTGTAATGTGTTTTAAAGACACCGATGCTTGGGACCCACAGCAGATCACTAACCTTTGGGAGTGGGTCAAAGAATAGTGTATTATTCAAAAGAACTCCAATTTTTTTAAAAAAATGTTTTTAAGAGAAAAAAAAAAGTTGCCCCAGGTAAATCTGGTATTTAGCCAGGATTGGAAACCATTGCTCTTGGCTTTGATCACAGTGAGCTGTGCTCCAAATTCTTCAGTGTGCAGTGTTTGTTTTCCCTCTACCAGGCTTTCACCCTAATGAACTTTTCTTTCTTCCCAGTGGATAAAGCAACATTCATGGTTGGCAGCTACGGGCCTCGGCCAGAGGAGTATGAGTTTCTGACTCCAACTGAGGAGGCCCCCAAGGGCATGTTGGCTCGAGGCACTTACCACAACAAATCCTTCTTCACGGATGATGACAAGCACGACCACCTTACCTGGGAGTGGAGCCTGTCCATCAAGAAGGACTGGACAGAATGAGCGCCTCTGCCCATCCCTTTCCCTACCCTTGCCACCCAGAAGAGCCCCGTCCCTCCTCCCTGATCACAGCTGAGCCCCATCTCCATCAACCTCCACCTTCTCTTATCGCTGCATCCTCTCCCACACTGTCTCTCACAGTGGTGCCCCGAACAAGATGCTTAAAACCCAGGCTTTAATCCTGCCCCCACGCTTCTGATCCCCTCTCATAGCCAGATCTCCCCGGTTCTCCATCCCAGTAGACAATCATTTAATATTCCCTCTTTTATTCCCATTCGAGCAACTAGAGGCCAGGAAATGGGCAAACTAGCACTAACAGTCCTTTTGCCTTGGGTCCCTGTATCTCCTTCCCATCCCTGGATTCTCCTGTGGTTGCTGCTGATTCACTGAAGGTCCCTAATCACATTCCCTGCCAACTGGGGTTCTTCTTCACTGGGAGACACTGTAAACAGCACAAGAGTACAAGAATAAAACAGTTGTATGATCAGATTGAGACCCTCATTTCTTTGCTTTCTTCCTTCAAACAAATATGGTAACCGGATGGTTCCCATTCATGAGTTTCCTCAGAGGAACTGGGGCAGAGCACGGTACACGTGGTGTCACATCATTGGGAACAGTCTCGTTCCCCCGTTCCAGTGCGATGGGCAATGAGCTTTCAGGATAGGAATGGTAGGAAATCTCAATTTATTTTATTTTATAGTATTATCATATAGAAGTTTCTACTAAGCTGGAGACTTATATATCCCTCTTCCTGTGAGAATCTCTCGAATTTCCACAGGCACCTGGGCCACATCAGGCACTGTTTCTCTCCTGCTTAAGATCTTTCAGTGGCTTCCCATCACCTATGAAATAAGACAAGCTCCTACACTTAGAATGTAAAGCCCCCTGCGATCTGGTCCCAGCGTGCCTTTCTGCCTGGATTTTTCATTCCCTTTTCTGGTAATACTAAATTACTAATAATTCTCTCTCACACCACGTTCACATCTCTGTGCTTTGGCTCTTTACATGAAACTCCCTTTCCACCTTCGTTGCTTCGTAAAATTTTATTTACCCAGGACTCTGCTTAGGCATCCCCAGCAGGAAGAAAGCCTTCACTGGACCCCACCAGTGTTTAAAATGTCTTTAGTTCATCCTCTCCTAGCACCCTGTGAGTTTCCCAATTTTATCATCATTTTCCATTTTGTATTTAAACGATCTGTTCATTTGCCCACTTTTCACATAAACAATCTAGGCTGGGAGAGGTGATCAGTTCACAGTTATCATTGGTGCATAGGTCAATACCCGGTATCGAATATTTTATTTAAATGAACTGACCTGACTTTCTTCTAGCCGGTTTTGTCCTGAGGCCCTGTCACTGAACTCCATCTCTTATCTCAGAAGTTGAAGGTCCCCCATCCCAGAGCCAGCTGCTAAGTTCCCAGAGCTTGAATAACCCCACAGTCAGCTGAAGAGTGGGTTGTCCTGGATCAGCAGTCGTAGACACCACGGCCGGGGCTTGGAGAAGCAGCAGGAAAATGGGGGCCATGCCGTTCAGACACCTGTATCTGTTATGTCTCTTCACGTGCAAACTATCCCCGGAAGTTGCTGCAGAAGTTCAGGAATCCTCAGGTAAAAGAAAAGAACACCATGGGGTGAAAGTGTTGTTGGAAGAAGGGAAGGGAACATAATAGGGCTCTGGGTATATGTCCTCCAAACCTAGGAAACTTCCCAGGAGATGCTAGACAAGGATCTGCCTCCCCTAGTCTGGCATTCTCCTTCAGAAATAGGCTATCTTGTGTGGACCCCCCTCCCCATGTTAGTAAAAAATAAATAAATAAAGCCTTGGAATGATAACTGCACTCCTAAATCTCATTGGCCTTAGTATGAAGAGAAAAAGTAGAGATGCCCTTATGATTTAGAGCTGCTTCTTCTCTACTCAGTACGCCCAAACCTTCTGTCTCTCTCTCACTCTCCCCCCACCCTCCTGTCTCCGCCTAGATGGTCCCAGTGCCCGGGAACCTGTCTGGCTCACAGATGTCCAGGCTGCCATGGAATTCGTCGCTGCTGCCGAGGTGACTGTCATAGGCTTCTTCCAGGTTCGTCCAGATACCCCCCCGCTGTCGTTCCTCCAAAAAACCAGAAATATTCTACCTCAAGGAAGCCACGTTAGTCACCTGCTGGCCAGATGACATTGCCTTAGCAGCCTAAGGGTACAGAGTCTGCTTTTAGCTTGTCCATCAAGATCTCTCGATTTCTAGCCATTCCCAGTCTCTGAATTATGAATTCCTCACACTTGCTTCAAGAGTTCTGAGACTGCCGACTGGGTCTCCCCATCTGTGGATGCTTTGAAGCTTCGGACAGTATCTGAATTTCTGAGGCAGGGCCAACTTCTATCATCCAGGCAACGCATTTGTCAATAGTTGCCTCCAGTGTAGAGCCTCTTACCAAATAAGTAGTCCCCTATGCGTCTTTCTTTTTTTTTGCTCTGAAATGTTGAATAAGGATGGCATTTTGTATATGGAAGGTGTTAGCCTCCATCTTCCAGATTGGCTTCCTGGCTAAGAAAAGCAGCCATAAAGGAGAAGGCATCATTCCAGCCTTTTTCTATTTGTCTGGAGGTAACATCTGGAGATTCTCACAGCTGATCAAGCCCCTGCTCTCTCCTGGCAGACCTTCTTGTCTTGCTTCCATTCATTAATTCCAACTCATCATCACCCTGTCTATTCTGTGTACACAGCTGGAAATAGCCTTGATGAGATGTAAGTCGGGTAGGAAGATCGGGGAGCAAATTTTTCAGTGATGAGAGATCTGAACTGTAGACAAAAACAGCCACCCTCAGACAGGAAGGAGTGCCAAGGAAGCGGAGTTGGGTGCAATAACTTAAATGACCACCGGGTGTCGTTGTTTGATTCACGAGCAATTCCATTCTAAGGAGCAGAATAAAAAAAGAGGAAGCCTTGATGAACAATTGTTCATAACCTCGAATGAACTCCACACACCTTTTTGGATGAGCAAGGTGCCAACTCCCTCTGCTTGACCCCAGATGCAAGGCTAACCATGATCTTTTCTCTTAGCACATCTCCTTCTCTAGCTAGAAAGGTGTCAGGGACAAATACGGTCACTCTAGTGTATTGCCTGGAGCTGCTGAGGACAAAGGTCCCATGACAGCAGGGAAATAATGCCAGCTTGCTATAGAAGGACTGGAATCATCACTCAGAATAGGCTTCCCTGCTCTGTCTTGCAGGCCTGGGTTCTAGAATTGGACCAACCCATGAACAGTATCTTGATGGCTTACACACAGTGGAAAGAGGACTGTTCCTCTACATCCTACACAAGCCTTTGTTAATAAACCTTCTAAGCTTCCACTCTAATTTCTCTTATTTTTATTATTTTCTTTTTTGACCCTTTTGACAACACTTATTTCTGATTTTTGCATTTCTTTTTTCTTCCACAAATTATTCCCCAAACATTTGCCCCCTCTGGTATATCAATGACAGAGCAGCCCGACTCTGCAGGTCTCTATGATTTTGAGACCCCCCCTCAGCTACTAGTAAACTGCAAGTTCTATGGTAAAGCCAGACAGGAGTCCCAGGCTTAGCCACAATGTTATAGTTACCTATTAACCCACCCAGCCTGGAAAATTCAACAATGTCACTGCAAATCCAGCCTGCATTTTTAGAGGTCAATGTTGTCTCACTGGACACTATGATTTCTGAGATGAATGAACACATTCCTACTCCCTAGTCTGTTTCTCTGTCTCTCTCCTCCAAAAACAACCTGTGGGGTTATTTCTTCTCGTTTCTAGGATTTAGAAGTACCAGCAGTGTCCCTATTCCACAGTGTGGTGAAAAATTTCCAAGATGTGTCATTTGGAATCAGCACTGCCTCCGAGGTTCTGGCCCACTACAGTGTTACTGGGAACACCATTTCCCTCTTTCGTCTGGTAAGTCAGGTGGGCAGCTCCAGCCTTCTCCCAGTTTTTCCTTGGGTTGTGGACGTACAGACTTCTGAGACCAGAAAAGAGTCTAGGTCTTGAACACTAATGGTGCTGCCTGAGTCAGGGACCATGATGACAAGGACGATGGCTCAACTCAAGCTTCCTAAACAGATGCTGTCATGAAATGGGAAGAAGCCTGGACTGAGGGTCAGGACATAAGATTTGGAGCACTGCTTTGTCACCAACCAGCCATGTGACTTGGGCAGGTCACTGAACATTTTTTGGCTTCAGTTCTTTCATCTATAAAATAAAAGGGTTTGACTATATCATCAGTAAGGTCATTGTGAGCTCTAAAATTTTATATTTTCATACCTTTGAGAGTTCACTTACATTCATCAAACATGTGGTAACAACTACTCTCTGCGCTATGCAAGATAATGATAATAAAAACACATTGAGTATATTCTCCCCGCTCACAGACCTTACAAATATAGTAGAGATTGTAAACATAATATGCACGTATCCATAATACAAAGAGCATCACCATGGATAAAATATTACAAGGGTTCAAATGATAAAGGCAGGGTAGGAATTCTGACCAAAATAAATTATGAAGGAGACAACTGAACTGGGGTTAAAGAACAGATAAAATTTGGACAAAATAGAGGAGAATTTGTGGCCAACGTGGGGGAAAAAAAATAAACTTGGGAAACAGTGATCAGGCCAACTTGACTGGATCTCAGGGAACATGTTTTGGGCAAATGAATAAAAGACAGAGAAGCTTGATTGGAACCATATTGTGAGGAAATTTGAATACCAGCTTAATGGGTTTGCACTTAAGTTGCTTGGCACTAGGCAGCCCCTCAAGCCTTTAGATCAGGGGAATAATATGAACAGAAATGTGTTCGCAAAATTATTTTGGCAGCAATGAGTCAGACGGACTGTTAGGCAAAGAGACAAGAGTAGAGAGAACTTTTATTAGGCTGACAAAATAGATCATGTACTAAGGATCTGTAGCAAAGAGGTAACAGTAGAAAGTGAAGAAAAGGCAGGTCCTGCAAAGATAAGGTACCAAAATTATGGAAAGGAGGCAAGGTTGAAAGCCAGGGTACCTAAGAATAGTGAGGGCATAACAGAAATAGGGATTTCTGATGTTTTATTTTGTTGTTGAGTTTACATTGTTGGTGGAATACCAAGGTGAAAATGACCAGAGTCCACTGGAAATGAGAAACTGAGCAAAAGTTAAAGTTTCAAGATTTCTGGACTGAAGGTCCTTCCTGCTCTCACTTCCATCCTATCTATCTCATATTCCTCATCCAACTGTCTTTTAAATGTATTTTCTACTCAGTGTCTCCAATTTTCTTTAAGCCCTTAAACTACCTAGTTTATGTACCACTCCATTAAAACTGTTTTCATCCATTCCAGGGTGGCTTCCATATTTCCAAATCCAATGAATACTGCTTAAGTCTTATTTTACTGAACATTTTTGCCATATTTGACATTGTTGGTCTCTCTTTTCTCTTTAATATTCTCTCTTTCCTTGACCTAGGAGCCTCCTTCTCCTGGTCCACTTCTTCTTTTCGTCTCCCTGGGATATTCTCTTCCTCCACCCATACTACTGCCTGACTCAATGCTCTTCCCCATGTAGGTTACATAATCCATGCTCCATGGGGCCAAAGACTGTCTTGTTCATTACTTCAACCACCGAGCATTTAAAAGTGCCTGTCATGTAGCAGGTACTCATAAATGTTTGGTGAATAGATGAATATGTGAATAAATTTTTTTTTTTTTTTACTTTTTGAAAAAATATTTACTTGGAGCAGTTTTAAGTTCAGAGCAAAATTAAGAGAAAGATATAGAGATTCTTCTTATCTTACCTCATACATACATGATCTCCCCCATTATCAACATCCCCCTCCAGAGTGGTACATTTGTCACAATTGATGAAACTACACTGAAACATCATAATCACCCAAACTCCATAGTTTACTTCACGGTTCACTCTTGGTGTCCTATGGTCTATGGTTTTGGACAAATATATAATGACATGAATCTATCATTGCTGTATCCCAGTATTTTCACTGCCTTAAATTCCTCTGTACTATGCCTGTGAAGGACTCAATTACTGAATGAATGTGTAATCCTTCAGCGATATAATTCTTTCTCATGTCTGACGATCGTATGTTTGCTGAGGATTTGGAATGTTTTACCTCTAGCCTGGACCTCTCCTGTGATTCAGAATCTTGCTGGACATAACTGTTTGAATACCCTCGTAAGCACTGCAGTCTTAACTTTGTCAAAACTGAATTTGTCATTTGCACCTGCTGAATCATGTTCTTTCCTCTAAACACCGTCTTACTGAATTGCTGTGTTCATTCAGTATTTAATCTTGGCCAATCATACCTCCTACCCTACTGAGCCTATGCTCTCCTCCACTCTTTCTATTTCACTCCTTGCTTAGATTCTTAGCATCTTTGGCATAAACATTTTCAATATCTTCTTAATACATCTCCCTTTACTACTTCTTATAGTTTCTAGGTTGGTATCACAATGATGGATATAAAATGGAAATTTGACCATGACACGTCTTTCCTAAAAACTCTTCAATATTCCCCATGTCTTAAGAGAGCAAAATCAAGATATTTAAACATGTAGTTGTTTTTTTTTTTTTTTTGTGGTACGCGGGCCTCTCACTGTTGTGGCCTCTCCCTTTGTGGAGCTCCGGACGCGCAGGCTCAGCGGCCATGGCTCACGGGCCCAGCCGCTCCGCGACATGTGGAATCTTCCCGGACCGGGGCACGAACCCACGTCCCCCGCATCGGCAGGTAGACTCTCAACCACTGCGCCACCAGGGAAGCCCCTCTTTTTCTATTTCTTAAGAGTATTTTTATTATCTGATTTAGTTTTTGGTTAACATATAATGTTTTAGAGGAAACATGAGTATTTCAACGTTCTAATCCCTGGAACCTGTGAATATGTTACTTTATGTGGCAAAAGGGACTTTGCAGATGTGATTAAGAATCCTGAGATGAGGAGATTATCCTGGATTATCTGGGTGGGCCCAATGTAATCTCAACAATGCTTATGAGGGGGATACAGGAGGTCCAAGAGGAGAGAAGATGCTATCTATGGTGCTGGCTCTGAAGATGGATGAAGGGGCCAAGGAATGGCTAAGGTCTCTAGAAGCTGGAAAAGGCAAGAAAATGTCTTTCTTCACTAGAGCTTCTGGGAGGTCTACCAACAACTTGATTTTAGTTCAGCGAAACTCATATTGGATTTCTGACCTCCAAAACCAAAGATAATAAAAGTGTATTGTTGTTTTTATTAAGATAGGTTAGCTATTATTTTTATTCTTCCAATCCAAATCCTCTCCCAGCAACTAGCCATCTTTTTTTTTTTTAACGTCTTTATTGGAGTATAATTGCTTTACAATGGCATGTTAGTTTCTGCTTTATAACAAAGTGAATCAGTTATACATATACATATGTTCCCATATCTCTTCCCTCTTGCATCTCCCTCCCTCCCACCCTCGCTATCCCACCCCTCTAGGTGGTCACAAACCACCTAGCTGATCTCCCTGTGCTATGCGGCTGTTTCCCACTAGCTATCTATTTTATGTTTGATAGTGTATATATGTCCATGCCACTCTCTCACTTTGTCACAGCTTACCCTTCCCCCTCCCCATATCCTCAAGCCCATGCTCTAGTAGGTCTGTGTCTTTATTCCCACCTTGCCCCTAGGTTCTTCATGACCTTTTCTTTTCTTTTTTTTTCTTAGGTTCCATATATATGTGTTAGCATACGGTATTTGTTTTTCTCTTTCTGACTTACTTCACTCTGTATGACAGACTCTAGGTCCATCCACCTCACTACAAATAACTCAATTTCATTTCTTTTTATGGCTGAGTAATATTCCACTGTATATATGTGCCACAGCAAAGGAAACCATAAACAAGACTAAAAGACAGCCCTCAGAATGGGAGAAAATATTTGCAAATGAAGCAACTGACAAAGGATTAATCTCCAAAATTTATAAGCAGCTCATGCAGCTCAATAACAAAAAAACAAACAACCCAATCCAAAAATGGGCAGAAGACCTAAACAGACATTTCTCCAAAGAAGATATACAGATTGCCAACAAACACATGAAAGAATGCTCAACATCATTAATCATTAGAGAAATGAAAATCAAAACTACAATGAGATATCATCTCACACCAGTCAGAATGGCCATCATTAAAAAAACCTATAAACAATAAATGCTGGAGAGGGTGTGGAGAAAAGGTAACACTCTTGCACTGCTGGTGGGAATGTAAATTGATACAGCCACTATGGAGAACAGTATGGAGGTTCCTTAAAAAACTAAAAATAGAACTACCATCTGACCCAGCAATCCCACTACTGGGCATATACCCTGAGAAAACCGTAGTTCAAAAAGAGTCATGTACCACAATGTTCATTGCAGCTCTATTTACAATAGCCAGGAGATGGAAGCAACCTAAGTGTCCATCAACAGATGAATGGAGAAAGAAAACCGATGTTTTTACTCCTAGATTCTATTTACTCTAATGTTCCTCATTCTAAAGACTTAAAAAAAAAAGAAGAAAAGAAACACACTTTCTCCTAAACCATTTCTCTATCTCCCTGGCACTATTTAATCAAACCCCAGGATTATTTCTCAAGAGCTAATCTAGGCATGGCATATTTTGGCAAAGAAATTTCAGAATTTGTCCCTACAGTAAATTTCCATTGTAGGAACATGTTTAGAAATAAGCTGAAATAATAAGTGGGAATATGAATTGACAGCTATGTTGGAGAGATGAGAGACTGGCAAATGCTATATTTATGGAACGCATCACCTGCAAAAACAGTGCAGGCCAACTATATACATGCGATTGGCAAAAATGTAAAATGGAGCAATAGTAAGTTGTGTATGACAACCTGTCTGTGTGAGGACAGAGCTTGTCTTTTGTGAGAGTGATAGCAACTCTCACCATTCCCAACAGGACTCTTAATGTTGCCCCAACAGAGATGTAATCCCATGTTGAATAAACCATGAGCCTGTCCTAAACTGGAATTTCAGATATTATTTGAATGTTTACCTCATTTTGAGTATTCTCAATCACTTCTATTTTAAGAAATATAGGGACTTTCCTGGTGGTCCAGTGGTTAAGACTCTGTGCTTCCAGTGCAGGGGGTGTACGTTCGATCCCTGGTTGGGGAACTAAGATCCCACATGCCAAAAAAGAGATATAATTAGCCTAACTTTGACCCAATGGGATAGTGATGGAAACACAGTAGAGGCATCCTTTCACGCCTTTCACAATTATTCCTTGGAAACCTATTATAAGAAATGCACCTTTCCAAGCAGAGAATCAGAAGAAACCATTGCATAAAAATAAACTGATAAGAAAGGCAAGAAGTAAGATACATCAAATTTTTAAATATTTTTTCTAAAGTATATATTTACCAAGTATATGGTAAGCTAAGCAACTTATAAAAACAACCCAGAGAAGCAGCTGCATAGCACAGGGAGATCAGCTCGGTGCTTTGTGACCACCTAGAAGGGTGGGATAGGGAGGGTGGGAGGGAGGGAGACGCAAGAGGGAGGAGGTATGGGGATATATGTATATGTATAACTGATTCATTTTGTTGTAGAGCAGAAACTAACACACCATTGTAAAGCAATTATACTACAATAAAGATGTTAAAAAAAAACAAACAAACCCAGAGACATGAGGGCATTTGTTAAACAAATGATTTCTCCGTGATAGCCCAGATATTTAATATTGTAACTGGTGTAAACTAAGACAACTTTAATATGTTTTATGAACTGTTGGGTTGTTAATTACGGAAATTGAGCAGAATTCAAAGGAATATTGCTGGAATACTAATAAACGGAAAAGGAGTGATGAAATCCATTGGTAGCACACAGTGTCTGAAACATAAAATAATCCACATCTGATTCTCTTGGGGAACCTCAAATTATATTGTAAGGTGACAACCCTTCTGGTTTACTGTTTACTGTTTTTATTCTGGTGCCTCTTTTCTTGGGGAGAAAAATAATATGATTTTTCAAGGAAAATTCTTTCCAAAAACTGGAAAAATATATAAAAATTTTTCTTGGTTCCAGGGTTGGGTTTTTCTTTCCAGGTCATTAGGCAAATAAATTCCCTTTATAGAAGAAAGAATTCCTTTCAAATGTTGTTTCCAGGAACCCTACACATGAATGTTCCAGAGTTTTTTGGTTTAAGAAATAGAGAAATAATCGGGTATGTTTCGTTCAAAGAAGCCCAACCAACTGGAAAGGCTTCAGGAGGGTGGTTTTTATTAAAGCTCTTTGCTTCTTAGAGAATGTTATCACCGCTTAACCACGGTGCTTCCAGTATACAGCATGCCTTAAGTCCAGAAACACCTGGAGGAGCTGGAGTTTCCTGTTGGTCTTGTTCTGGGAAATGTGAGGCCTTGCCTGGAAAAGGGAGCAGAAAGGGAGGAACTCCTGGCTCAGACCACAACTCTGTCCCCTGAGCTTAGACACCAGGCCTGCAAGTTTCCAGAAAAATAATCAAGAACTATTTAAACATATTAAAGATTCAAAGGACACTGGTTGTGATTATAATGATGATTTTGATGGTTGTACAATTAGCAAAGCCTTAGGAAGGAGACATGCCAGGTGGCAAAGCAGGCCTTAAGCAGCTTTTAAGATCCTTTGTGTTCACTTTCTTCTCTATCGACTAGAGGAGAGGGATGGGAGACGGGTGGGCAAGGACTCCACCTAGGAAGACTTTTTTCTCCTGCTTTTATATTTCTGCCCCAAGCTTTCTACTCAAACTGTGTGAATTTTAAAACAATTAAATATGCAAAATAGTCCACCTTTTAAAACATCCTGTGGTTTCGTTGAATTTTTTTCAAAATTCTTTTTTTGAAAGACAAACATTTTCTGTAACAATCATGAAATAAAATGATTAAATTGCCATCTGAGTGAGGTCAGCACTTCTGGGCCTCAGTACCTAATATACAGCAGGCACTCAACAAATAATTGAACACAAACGGATTATAAGAGAAATACCCAGATATGCCTAAATAGACTCAGAATTAATCAAATTAACCATAAAGAGTGCATTGGGTTTCTTGGAGGTTCATATTGCTTTTAACTAACCCAGTGAGAGACCACCTTGAAGAAAAGAAGAGAAAAATAGAAGATGGTTCTGATCCAGGGCAAGATCTGGTGGGGTAGGACCGATATAAGATAGCAGATAAAGGGAAAGAGTTAAGGAGTGTTCAAGTGTTGGTGGCCCAAAGATCTCAAAAGTGACCCAAACTATTTCAGGAAGCAGACAGTTCAGGATCTGGCCCTGACAGTTTTATCTGTAGGCATAGTTGCTATGGGTGATGGAAGCTTTATCTTCTGTCTCTATGGGCATGAGGAGATGGGAGAGGGGAATGGGAAACTTCTGAGAACAATGTTTGGCAATATGACATCCTATCTTTCAACATACCTGAGTATCATGGAAAGGCAGCTCTAAAATGCAAATCTGGGACAGCAGACCAGGTAACTAGACAATCCCTTCCACTAAGGATAATTTTTTTGAAAAAGCTGAGCAAAAATAAAATATTTTAAAGAAAGACCTTGGAGAACCAGCAAGAGAAGGGGGAATGTCTAGGCTAAGATCTAAAATAAAATGGAAACCCAGAAAGATGAACCCTATATTTGGACTGCTTTTCATCTGGGGGACATAGCCAGTTCTAGCTGGAGCAGCAGAGAGGCTGAGAGGTTTATTAGCATTTTTGCAATATTCAAGGAGCCAGAAAATTAAATGTTGGAGTTCAGGGATCCCAAGGGGAAGTAGGAGGTAAAACTAGTAAGACATCCTTTGCTCTACTTTGGACCCTAAAGAGAAATACCCTAAAATCAAACATGAACAATAAGTAGATCAGCCCTCCCAAGAGCTGCAGCACAGATTCGAGTCACCTCAGCCCCTGATCATATATGAATATATAAATTCACACACACACATACACATATATACACACACACACTACATACACCTGCACACATATATAATTATATATATGTATCATCTATATAATTTACCCGTAGCCATGCCATAGTATAATAACAGAAAGTCAAAGAAAAAGAGAAAAATCTTAAATCAGACAAAAAAAGATTACCTTCAAAGTAAGCTCAAAGGGTAATACTAAGATTCTCAGATGACTTCTCAATAGAAAGAATGGAATGCAGAATACAAATAATTATATCTTTCAAAAACTGAAAGAAAATAACTCTCAACAAAGAATGCTATCTCCAGCAAAAATAACCTTCAAAAATAAAGGTGAAATAAGCATATTTTAAACAATCAAACTGAAAGAATATTTCACCCAACAGATCGAACTCATTCTAAAGGGAATACTAAATGTGTTCTCTGGGCAGAGGGAAAAAATTCCCAGATAGAAGCTCAAAAATGCAGAAAGAAATGAAGAGAAACTAAAATGTAAATATGTGCATAAATGTAAATGTATATTGATTATATAACAATAATAATAATGTCTTGTGAGATTTAGAATTAACACACAGAACAATAATCGCCTGTAGGTCTTGAGTGTGGGCCATGAACTGATTTGGAAGGAAGTAAAGTGTATTAGAATGTTCTAATGTCTGCATTATCCAAGAAGAAGGTAGAATTGCCAGCTAATATTAGATTCTGATAAGTAAAGTATGCATGTTGTAACACATGCTGGTGATCCTTAGGAGAATAATTATAGCGTGTGTAACTTCTGAGTCAAAAAAGAGAAAGAAGGCATAATAAAAGGTGCTCAATGGATTCAAAGTAGGCCAAAAATGAAGGAAAATGAGATTTGGAACAGGCAGAACCAATGGAAAAAATGCATATTTAATTAAATATATTAGTAATTACATTATATAAAAATAATCCAATTAAAAGGCAAAGATTATCAGACTGGATTTAAAAATAAAACTATGTGCTTTCTACAAGAGATACAATGTTTTAAAAAATAGGGACATATGTAAAGTATAAAGATAGGTTGAAAGTAAAAGGATGGAGATATGCCATGTAAACACTTCTAAAAGAATGCTGGTATAAGTATATTAGTATGAACAAAGTAGTCTTTTATGCAATGAGCATCCATAGGGATAAAGAAGGACACTTCATAAAGGCAGCAATTTTAATTTGCCCAGAAGATTTACCAATTCTAAATCTGCATACATGACTTGAGAATATGTAAGAAGAAACTGACAGAATTGTAAGAAAAAATGGTTAAATCCACAATCATACTGGGAGATTTTGACACTCCTCTACTGAGAGAATAAGCTAGTCAAAAAATAAATAAATATATATATATAACTTGAATTATAAATTAACTAAGTGTCCTGATGAGCATATGCAGAATACTGTATTCAATTAACATGTATTTTGGAGAACAGTAATGCTAAAAATCAGAATCTAAGCATCATTTTAAGAAGGAAGGAAAAATGAGTCCCAGGTAGATTTTAGATCCATTGTGAATGACAAAATAATAACCTTTCTAGGAGATAAAATAAGAGAATATATTCAAAACTTTGGTGTAGTCAAAGCACTTTAAACAAAACAAAACAAAAACACACACGAGTTATAGGAAAAGGTTGATAACTTGACTACATTGAAATTACCTTCTGTTCATATGCAGTCACCATTAAAAGGGAAGTCCCCAGTGAGAAAAGATGTATAGCATAAAACCACAAAGCGTTCATATCCAGAATATATAAAACATCTTCAAATCAGCAAAGAAAAGATCAACTCAATAGAAAAATAGGCAAGTGACTTGAACACAGACTTCAAAGAAATGGATATACAACTGGTTAATCAGAGAAATACAAGTGAAACCACAGTGAGATACTACCAGATATTCACCAAACTGAATAAAATTAGAAAGGTGGATAATGCCAAGTGTTAGCAAGGATGTGGAACAATGGGACATTTCCAACAGTACAAATGCAAATGTACATTATTGTCCATTTTAGAAAACAGCTTTGGCATTGTCTCCCAAACACACATCAAAATACATGTCAAAAATACACATATCCGGGCGTCTCTGGTGGCGCGGTGGTTGGAAGTCTGCCTGCTGATGTAGGGGACACGGGTTCGTGCCCTGATCCGGGGGGATCCCGCATGCCGCGGAGTGGCTGGGCCCGTGGGCCATAGCCGCTGGGCCTGCGCGTCCGGAGCCTGTGCTCCTCAACAGGAGAGGCCACGGTGGTGAGAGGCCCGCGTGCCGCAAAACAAAAAACAAAAACAAAATGCACATATCCTACAATCAAATCCTAATCCTAGATACATGCCCAACAGATATAGAGACATGAGTACCAAGAGAAATGAACAAGAGTGTTCATTGCAGCCTTATTTTAATAACCAGAAGCTGAAAACAGTCTAAATTTTCATCAGTAGTAAAATGAATAAATGCTTTGCATATTTATACAATCAGATATTATAGAGCAAGGAAAATGAACAAACTATAGCTAAATGCAATAACATGGATCGCTCTTATAAACAAAATTTTAAGCAAAAGAATTGAGATACACATACAAAAAATAGTTTGTTTCCACTTACATAATGTTTTTAAAAAGATGAAACTAAACTATAACATTAAGAGATGCATTTTTAAGCAGTAAAGCTATAAAGGAAAGGATGAAGAAGGTCATCATAAGTCAGGAGAATGGTCCCTTTGGCAGAAAACTAATGGATTATTCATTAGAAGGGATCACAGAGGGCTTCAGGCATTCTGGCAATGTTCTATTTCTTTCCCTGAGTGGTGGTTCCACAGTTGTTTACTCTGTGATCATTTACTGAGGTTTATATTTTCTGTTTTGTGGTTTTCTCTATATGTGTGTTTTATTTCACATTCGAAGGGTACATAAATAAAACATAAATCTGATCCTGTAAGTGTATCCCCTTGCCCTCAGGTTAGAGTTTAATCTACTTACCTTGACTTCAAGGCTCTTTGGGAATTTCCCCTGCCTACCCCACTGTCTATGTCTCTCTTCTACCCGCACTTAACATCTACTGCTAGAGTCAAGCTAAACGAACTGCAGCTTCTAGAATGGGCATCTCGCATCATTTTGCCTTTGGCAAATGCTGTACTTTATTTAAAATCCCACCCCCATCCTCATTCATCTGAACAAGTCTTAGCCATTCTTCAGGAGCTGCCTCTTCCTGGGAGTTTTTCTGCTCTTCCTTAGGTGACAAATGGGTCTGTGATGACACTAGCCGCATTCTGTGTGATGTTTCTGTTTACTTCTCTGTGTCCCACAGGACAGTGTGTTCCTAGAGGGCAGGGAACATTTCCTATTTACCTTTCTGTCTTTAGAGCTTTAGTTAGTGCCTGATATGTGGTAAATAGTCTAGAAACATTTATTGATGAATGAAGACAGTGACAATTTTATCCTTTTTGTGTGACCCAGGTGGATAACAAACAGCTGGATTTAAAGAGTGAAGACATTGAAAGCATGGATGCTACCAAGTTAAGCCATTTCATTCAGAGGAACAACCTCCACTTGGTGACAGAGTATAACCCTATGGTAAATAGCCCCTGTCCGCAGACCCTTAAGTCCCTATGTCAGGGAGGGTACTTGCCTTCATAGCAGAAATCCTTTCCTCCAGGAGTTCTGATCTTTTGACCAATAATAATATTAACCACCAAAAAAAAAAAATATATATATATATATATATTAACCACCATTAATTGAACACCTAGTCGTTTATGTTGCCATCCCTCTACAACCCTTAAGATTGATAGACTTGTCCCTATCCAACAAAGAAAGAAACAGAAAAGTTAAATGACGTCACATGACTAGTAAGAAAGAGAGAGTGCAGTGCTGAGGTGACTACTTCAAAACTTCTGAGTTTGGTTGCCTGAGAGAGTTCAGTGAAGGCAACAAGATTGTGAGCTCGCCACAGCTGCAAAAACGCTGAAGGCCCATTTTGTTTCCCTAAAGCATTGGTGACCAATACTTTTGTAAATTACAACAAAAGTAAATTAATAGACCAATCAAATGTTGAAAAACAAAAAAGTAAAATTTAAAAAAAATTTTTATACACCTATTCCCATTTTCTGTGCCTATCTCCTTGTGGACTAGTAACTAACATTTCCTGGTGTGGCCTAGACCCTCAAGGGGACTCAGGTTTCTTTCTGGGTTTGTCTTCCTTGGGTGTTGCATGCTGCCTGAAACCTGGGTGAGGCTGCTGGTCCACCTGTCCTGCTGGCCTTCTAACACTCTACAGCTTATAGAATTACCTTGCATGTCCTGCTTTTGCCTTCCTGAACGTAAATCGTAGACTGATGGAGTGTTGACTTCCAGTGATCCACATCAGCTCAGAAATGCTATGCGTTCTCTAGTAATAGTACGTTATACGCATGTCATGCTTTTTAGAACTTACAAAGCCCTTTCACACCATTTTCTCATTTAATACTCACAGAGATTCTTTGAGGTAGAAGAGAGGAAATTATTATGTCCATTTTACAGAGAACTCTCAAGTTCCAAACAACATTCAAGTTTACACAGTACGTGGAAAAGGCATCTTTTAAGTCAGAAAATTTAACTGGTGATGCATTAGCTCATATCGTCTACTTCTATTCTACTGGAGAGGAAATGGGAGTTCAGAAAAGTGAAGTAACTTCCTCAAGGCCATATGACTAGGAATTTGAGCTTCAGTGACAGCCCTATCTACTCGTCCCTGATTTTTTTATGACTGGTCTGTCTGACTGAGTCCTGTGGTTTTTCCATTGCCCCACGCAGCCTTCTACAGGAAACACCCCTTTTCCTGTTGACTAAATTCCTGTCCACCTCTCACACCATGTTTTTCTCCGTGGAATGGTGACTCCATTTCCACTTCTGCTAAGATTCCAAACACACGCACCACAGGGGTGTTGGCAGCAATTATTGAAAAGGCATTTTTCTCCCAGACCATCATCATTCTGGTCATTGTGTCTATAAAGCTGCCAGGAGTGCATGTGGGACCAGGAAAGATGATCTTCCGGTCCCTGAGCTTATGGTCCAGTGTCCTGGAGTTCTGCAGGCGAACGAGGGCGGACGCAAGGACTAGCCTTCCTGAGCTCTGATGCCTGGTCCATCTCTCATCTTATAGAACAATGACATTTGTTAAGTTCCATATTAGTAGTGACAGCAAATCACATCAAGAAGAAATTAGGAAAGAATTTCTTTAGAGAAGCAAGTTCAACTTTTATTGTGACTTTTACATTTCCGAAAAGTAGTTTTTGTCAACTGGTGACCTGCCCACACTACTATAGCTGTTTCTCATCTGTTGCTGGTACAGAGGTTTGTATCAGTAGCAACTGGGCAGAAATTCATAGCCATGTAGTTGGCCTCCTGTGCATTTTTAAGGCACACACTCAATACTTGGCTTCAAGGGGAAAATCCAGCTGTTTAATCTATTAGAATTAAACTAATCACTTCTGCTGTGTTCAATCCCTTCTGCTAAGACAACTATATCATTTGACTCCTCAGCTTTGATTTTTTGACTCTTCTCAAGCTTTATTCTCCATCACCACTCTAGGAGAGTAGATGCATGCTCTAAATTTAAGTAGCAGGATCTAGTAGAACAAGAGACAATTATTTAGCATCCAATCTCCCAAACTTAAAATGTAAGACCTGGTTTGAAACTCCAGGGGGAAAGTTTTGGGAAAGAACTCACTGGACTCTCCTTACCTACATGTTGGCCAGTAGAGGTGAAAAAAAAATCTCTACAGAGGAGTGTGCAGCTTCTGGAAGGATCCTACCTAGTTGCTCCCCCTCCCACCACCCTGGGACTCTGCCCAAAGATTCCTTAACACACCATACTCTCTCTTCTTGTGTACACGCTAGTTTTACAGCAGTGCTTTCTGTATTTAGAAGGGAGGGATGAAAAGGAATGGGATTTTGTTTAAAATAGCGACAGTTGCAGCACTATTTCGGGAAAGGGAAATGAAGGGAACCCGTGCCAGAGTTTTACACTCTACCTTCTCTCCTCCCTCTGGTTCACAGCTGTCCCCTCCCCTCCATCACCGACAACTTCCCGGGGAATGACCATCTCTAATCAGCAAAAAAGGGCCAATGCTTCTGGTCTCCTGAAGAGCTTACCTTACGGCTGACCTGAGGTGCTCTGATTCAGCCATGCTGAGGGCTGAATTGGTTTTGTTGAGGATTTGCCATCAGCTGTGTATGAGGCAGTACATCCCACTGGTTAAGATCATGGACTCTGGAGCCACACTGCTTGCTGCGAATCGCAGTTCAACACTTTCAGGACTTTAGGAGATCTTGGGCCTCAATTTCTTCTTTTATAAAACTGAGGATTAAATTGAGGATTAAATTAGTTATTACACGCAAAGACCTGAAAACTGTGCCCAGCACATCATAAGCACTCAAAAGTATACACTACCGACACGCAAAGTCCACATTTTAAGAGCATCTGGCTCCTCTCGCAACATGAAAAGGGGTTGAAAAGGTGACTAAAATGTTCCATGGTGTATTTGTTACCTATTGATGTATAACAGCTTACTCCAAAATTTAACAACTTAGAACAGAAAAAAAATGGACTGTCTCGCACAGTTTCTGTGGGTCAACCGTTTGGGAGTGGCTAGGGTTAGGTGCTGCAAATCTGGGGGCTCATGTGAAGTGGCAGCCATTGGTCAGGGAGGCAGTCATGGGAAGGGCTGACTGGGGCTGAAGAGTTTGCTTCCAAGATGGCTCAATCACAGACAAGTCAGTGCTAGCTGTTGGCAGGAGGCCTTAGCTCCTTGCCCTGCGAATCTCTACATAAGACTGCTTGAGTGACCAGTGTAAGAGAGTAAGTGATACGAGCGAGAACAAGGCAGAAGCCACTGTGTCTTCTATGACCTAACCTTGGAGGTCACACTCCAGCATTACTGCAACATCCCTTTGGTTACTCAGCTCAGCCCTATTCAATGTGGGGAGGAGAAAACGACACAGTTGCATGAAAACCAGAGGGTGAGACTGACTCAGCACCACCTTGGAGGAGTTGCCACTGATGTGATGGATGGACAGCTCTCATTTATGTTCTAGTGTACCTATTCACCGGTTGTCACTAATGTTTTTTTCCCTCCTTTTCACTTTCATTCTGCTTCAATACATTTCAATTTCCCAGACTGTAATTGGCCTATTTAATAGTATGACTTCAATTCATCTTCTACTGATGATGAACAAGGCCTCCCCAGAGCATGAAGAAAGCTTGCACAGATACCGGGAAGCAGCTAAGCTCTTCCAGGGGAAGGTAAGTCTGGACTGGGAAATACCTTTTTGAATACTCAGCAGCGAGACACTAGAGAAAGGGAGATGGGACCAGGGAAGTGAGATAAATGAGGAAAAGACATCAGGTTAAGAGATAACAAAGTGAAAACTAGGGCATAATAAATCCCATTACTCTGATTTAAAACTTAAGATGTATTTTATACTCTTAAAGATGTGTTTAATCATATCTTCCATTAGCAGTAAGTCTATTTCTTTTTTTTATGCCTTGATGGGTGCAGAGAAAATAGAGACCCAAAGAAACTGAAAATTAAAATCACCTGTTAGTCACGATTTATTTACCCCTTGCTATAAACTCTGAAGTTTTAGACCTCAGGGCTTATTTCTCATCTAAAACACCTGTCAGGTATCTAGTGCCCACTGGATGTTCAATAAATATTTATTTCTTTCCCTTCCCTACTTCGTGCAGTTCTGCTTATGTTACTGAAATAGTAAAACTTCAACCACTTCAAGGCTACTGCATTGAATTAGAGGCCTCGATGACAAGGGCTGTCTGGTAATAAAACAAGCTGACTTTCTGGTTTTCTGGTTTCCCTAGCACTGGAAGTTTTCAGTGTTACTAAACATAAATAACTCTCTAGACTATTATCAAGAAGATTTCCACTTTGGACAGAAGGTTTGACTTAATAATACAAAATAGCTAACAGTTTTCAAGCACTTACTATACGCTAAAAACTGTACTAGAAATATTAAATCCATTCTCTCATTCAATCTCCTCCAACAAAAGCCCATTTTTCCAATGAGAACACCTAATCTCAGGGAAGCTGAGTAATGTACCCAAAGTCACACAGCTAGAAAGTACTACAGGTAACATTTAAAAAGAATTCTCCACATTTAGCCAATAGGCCATACTTTCTCCCTTAGCTAACCCCTAAAGTCTCTTCCAGTTCTACGGTCTTAAAATTAAATAAACCCGATCAAAGGGATAAAAAACCAAAACAATGCAAAATAAGAAGAAATTCATTTTAACTCAATGAAGATTTAAATTGTGTGGCACAGGGCTTCCTGGTGGCGCAGTGGTTGGGGGTCCACCTGCCGATGCAGGGGACGCGGGTTCGTGCCCCGGTCCGGGAAGATCCCACATGCCGTGGAGTGGCTGGGCCCGTGAACCATGGCCGCTGAGCCTGCGCATCCGGAGCCTGTGCTCCGCGACGGGAGAGGCCACAACAGTGAGAGGCCCGCGTACCGGGGAAATAAATAAATAAATAAATAAATAATAAATTGTGTGGCACAGACCCTAAATCCCATCAGTGTAAACTCCAACAATCACAAGGTGTCTCTTCCTCCCCAGAGCCTCAGAGAGATCTTTCTTTTCCAAACTTCTCCAACTGCAGATTCTTTTTATTCTGGTGGACAGTGGTGTGAAGAAAAATGGGAAGGTGATATCATTTTTCAAACTAAAGAAGCCTCAGCTGCCTGCATTGGCAATTTACCAGACTCTGGACGATGTGTGGGATACACTGCCCATAACGGAAGTCTCAGTAGAGCACGTGCAAAACTTTTGTGATGGATTCCTGAAAGGGAAGAGGTTGGTAAGTGTGAGACTACAGGTAAAGCAAGTTGAGGCTTGTTTCCCCTCTTGGTCCCTTTAATTTCCTGTTGAATAAAAATTCTTTGACCTCCACTGGATTTGATTAAGAGTAAAGGGATAGGAAATGTGCATATAAATACATGCACTCACCCTCTTCTTTCGCATAATTGATAGAGTATTATACACTATTGTATATCATTGTACAGCTTGACTCTTACTTAACGTGAAGTATCATTTCATATGTGACAAGCTTTCTTATAGTTTATTAACCAACTACACAGAATTTTAATGTATTGATGGACCATGATTTATTTAACTATTCTCTTATTGATTAGATTGTTTCCAGTTTTTTTTCCAGCTGTTTCTCATCCCCCAATAATATAAACAAAAGTCTGTTTTACCCAAACTTTGTCCACACAATGTGTTCTCAAGCTTTCTGATCTTTATCAATATTAAAGGCGAAAAAATGGTATCAGTGTAAAAAAAGAAAAGAGTAAAGGGATAGGAGGATATGGTGGTCAGAGTTGGGATGCTTTTTAAGATGTAGTCATGGGAACAGAACTCCAAAAACAGTTCTGGAAAGGTGTTGCATATTCAAAGGAGCTGAATTTTGGATTTTACCATTCTGTGTACAACATCAATGGGAAACAAGTAAATTCCATATGAAGATTCATGAGATAAAAATTGAAGATGGATTTAGGACTTTCAGGAGGAATTAAACAGCTCAATTTGCTAATCTCAGAGTTCAAAAACAAGAGTGGACTCCAAATCTGAATATCAGTCTCATGGTGTTTTTCAGAGAGAAACTCATGAATCAGAAGAAAAGATGTCAAAGATGGAACTCTGATTTCTCCCTGCTTCTTCTGCGTAGGACCAGCTACTTTATACCGAATAAAAAGGGGTAACCCAAACCTCAGAGACAGTAAACAGGGTCACCAGACTTTACACATATACATACATGCACAAACACATACACACACACACACACACACACACACGCACAGCTCCAGTTTGTTCCTTAAAGTCTCATTGACTCTACTTTCCCTTTCTTTTAAATTTTACCCTTCCGATTTTCTCTTCTGCATTCACACTGAGTAGGCCCATGCACTGTCATACATACCACCGGATGGAGGCTGTATGAGAAATACTGCACTACTGCTATGAAGGGGCAACATTCCTAGAGGGAGATTGTTCTGGTGTGTCATTTGATATTGAATTCGTATGCTGCACGCGACTTACACACAACCCCTTGTAGGGTTGCCTAAGGGTTGAAACTCTGCTTTCCTCATAAGCCCATGTCCCTCTCTGGGTCAAGGACAAAAAGATGGTTTTAAATGCCTTTCTGAAATTGCCTTTTTGCCAGAAGTCAAATCATATTTCCAAGTCTCTGAACTCAATAGAAACAGACCATGTAAAAACTCTATTCTTGTTTCAAGTTCCTAACTCCCCATATAAATCAACAGCTGCACGATAAATAAAAGGCCATCATGTTATAGGAAAAGACTGGCATCTCTTTGCGGACCAAATCCCTTATAAATATCCCGCCACCCAACTCAGCAGAATGGACCTCCCCCTTTGGTATCTACTGTTAGAGTCAGGCCATGAGCCACTAATGTGTTATCGTTCACTGTGGGTGGGATGGGAGTTGGTAGAGACCATCTTGCATGAGGAATGATATAAACGTGGCAGAGGAGCTATGGGAATCAAATTAGGTAAAAGGTTGGAGAAGGGGTAGGAGCGGGGAGCTTGGCCCCAGGGGCGAGCTGGGGCTGGCTAAACGTGGATTATTGCAGGTGAAGTGTGCGATCCAGCCCTTGTGGAATAGAGGGAGAGTTTGGCTGAGTGTCTCTGGCCCACAGGCTGTTACTGTGAACACACAGATGAGACATTGTTCCCAGGAGGCCCTTGGCTCCAAAGCAAAGTACCTAAGTGCTGAAGAGCTGAAAAACTACAGTGCATACCTAAGGACTGGTCCAAGTGGGGAACAGAGACTGAAAGCCTTAGTTGTTCCTTCCTAGGGGGAAATCTCCATGGCCACTGAGCTGGGAGTCAGCTGCTGGCATGGACTCTGTGAAAGCAACTGTGTATGGTACACCCCTCGGCAACACGAGGCCAGTAGATTCTGAGAAGCCCATCCCATCCATCCACAGGTCTACTGAAAACCACCCAAACAGTCTCCTGCTTTAAGGCTGAAAAATATTCCTGGGATAGGCACATCCCAGAAGCCTCCCTTTGATACTGCAAACGAGAGCTCTTGACATTTACAGTCAGGAAATTCTTCCTGATATCCAGCTGAGGTCCAGTAGCCGCACAAGCTTGTTTCTTCTTACCTGTACTGAGCGGAAATTCTTAACAGCTGCCAATCACCATCACTAAACGGTACCTTTAACTCCTTGCTGGTTGGTCTTAAGCCCTCTTATCTAATCTTCTTTCCGCCATACTCATAATCCAAACTTTTCACCTTTTTAAAAAATTTCCAAGTCATTTGATTGACTTTATTATTTTCTCTCTTCCCTCTTTTTCAAAGTTCCCTCTTTCTTTGCTTAAAATAATGGGATTCCAGACTATCGTAGGAATTTGGTAAACGCTAAAACATAAATTCCCATGAGCTGTATTTTATTCAATATTGAGTTAATTTTTCAAATATTTTACTTGAAGTCTTCGCCCTAATAACTATGGTCACCACTGACCATAGGTCTTACATTTTTACAGTGTATTTTTCTGCTTGATTACCTTCAAATAGCGATTTTACTATACATAGTACTTTGTATGTGCCTTTTTATCTTTATGGTATTTAATTTAATTATTCCTTCTCAGTTTATGTTTCTCCAGAACTGAAAGTTATTTTTGTCTGTCTTCTTCACAGTCAATCTTGTTCTTTGTACAGGAGTTATGACCAAGAATAGAACTTCTTTCAAAAGAAGAGATTTATAAAATTCTCATTCATTCACTAAAGATCACACTTAGTATTATAAACTGTCATCTCTAGATCTTCTCTGTCTTTGAGTAATATCTTCCTAAGACTCTAGATTCATTTTCCCAAGGCCATATTATTGTTGAAATATCTAGATATATCACAGCTATTTTTCATTGTGGAGTCATTTATTGGTCCTAGCTGGCAAGACTGCCATACTTTTTTCCTTACAGGCTGAAGGAAGTGGTGATGTTATACAATAGAACTTTGTAAAATCTATTAGAAGGTTTGGAAGACTACAACAGAAGGCAGGAGTGGGAGGAGGGCATGAGTCAGAGCAATGCCAGGAAAGTTTGTATTTGAGTCTCACCTCTTCTGTGCCTGTGGCTTTGTGACCATGGAAAAAACACTTTCTATCTTAGAACTTCAGTTCACTGAAGGTAATACAATAATAATTCATAGGAGTTTTTGAGATCCCAGAGTGATAATACATATTAAGTAAGTTTTTCATTACTTTTATTTTTTGGTTTAATGCTACCCTGTCTTCTCTGGGTAATGGTCATTTCTCCAATTGTCAGAACTTATGGCAAAGGAAAGGCTTCCTTCAGGAGAAGTAGTTGAAATAACTTCTAAAGTTTTGTGGTTTTGTTAATCAATCAAACATGGAGGGGCTGGGAGTTGAACCCATGGGCTCATGTATGCTAAGCATGTGCTCTACCACTGAGCTACACTCCCTCCTTCTTTGAAATAATTTTTTTTATGTAGGCTTTATTATTATCCACGTATGGTGAAGCCAACAGATCAGGAGATGATTGCCATTGAAAAGATAGTTTGTTACTCACAGTTCCCAAGAGGAGGGCACATGCCATGTCACAAAGGGCCACATGGGGAAACACCAGCATTGGTCAGGAGACAGAAGAAACAAGGAGGAAATATGGGCAAGAGGCTTCATTGTGGCTTTTGTGGGAAGGGACAGTCAAGGCAGGGTAAGCAGGATTGGCTGGTTTGAATAATTTCAGCAGACTCTGGGCCATAGAAGCTGTCCCTGGTTGCCCCGAACATGACCCTGGTGTTATTAGGGCAAATGGATTTTGTCCCAGAGTGTAAGAGCCTTGTGAGAGTTCAGTAAAGGAGGCAGTATGGGTATAGAACATGGACTTGTTAATTTGCATGTGAAAGAAACTCTAGCAGATGAGTTGTTTACTACCTCTAGAATTGGCTAGCTCTGGGAGGAGCAATCTCTCCAGGGTCAGCAAGGCCCCAGATGTCAAGCATCAGAAACATACGGTTAATACAATCCTCTCACACTCACCTGTCGTGAGATTTGTCTCCCAACTCACCTAGTCTGGTCATGCTACAAAGGAAGGCATACTGTCTTTATCAGGCCCTTATTAATACACGTATACCTTGGGTGTGGAGGGATAAGATGGGTACCAAGTGGTGCATTATTAGAGAACAGTTCATTTATTCATATATTCATTCATACATTTAAATACTTACTAACCAACTACAAGGATGTCAGGCAAAGTTGCCTCCTAAGAGAGAAAATTTGGCCTTGGGTGATGAGCTATAGAACAGGGAAGTTTCAGTTGTAGTGACAACAGGCAGCATGGAAGCCATCAGACTGATTCAGAGAACTTTAGGACAGAGAAAGCTGGATAAAGGAGAAGGGGGTGCTGTGGAGAGGGATGGATGGGAGGCTGGCAGTGGGCTGAGGAGCCCCGGAGTTGGAGAAGAGGAACAACAAAGGGACAGAGTCTACCACAAAAGGGGAGAGGCTCATCATGGACAAACTTTACTTCACAATTGAGTTTGGAACCAGTCCTATTTATTTCACCTTTCTGGAAGGATCTGGTTTCCTAAGCAAGGAAAATAGAACAGGAAGTGGGATATATCTGACACATGCTCCTAATTACAGCACTTTTACATACAGAGACCTAAGAATAGAAAAAGAAGGATGTTTAAAACTTCTTTTGAGTTTTGAACCTTTGAAGAAACGGTACTCAAGAAATCAAAGAAACAAATGAATTTTAAAATCATACCTTTGTAAACAAGCATGAGATTCACCCTCATTCAAGTCATTTCCAAGATAGGCCAGGGTGTCATTCTTTTTCTTTCCATTCTGCAACCATTTCTGTGAGCTTCACAGTGAAATATCTGAGTGACTCTAGGAGCAGAAGGTAAGGGAGAGTGAAGGATGAGGGGGTTAAGCTACATGTATAGGTTCTGAAAAATTGTGTGGAATCCAGACTTTAATGTGTCGTTGTCCAAACAGTTGCACTAAGTCTTAATAGCAGGATTCAATTTCTACATTAGAGCTACTAGTCTTAATACAGTAACATAGTTTTAGCCTGGGCTTGAGGAAGAAAAAATAGATAAGACTTGACATAATTCCAGCTGTAGTGAAGTAAGAACTTAAAAATTAACAAATATGTAGTGTTGAACTTACCTGGTGGCACAGTGGTTAAGAATCCTCCTGCCAATGCAGGGGACATGGTTCAAGCCCTGGTCCAGGAAGATCGCACATCCTGGGAAGCAACTAAGCCTGTGCACCACAACTTATGAGCCTGCACTCTAGAGCCCCTGAGCCACAACTACGGAGCCCTCGTGCCACAACTACTGAAGCCCATGCACATCGAGCCCGTGCTCCAAAGCAACAGAAGCCACCTCAGTGAGAAGCCCGCGCACCACAACAAAGAGCAGCCCCTGCTCTCCGCAACTAGAGAAAGCCCGCGCGCAGCAATGAAGACCCAACACAGCCAAAAATAAACAAATAAATGAATTAATTAATTTAAAATGTAGTGTTACAGGTCATGTTTCCCAGAAAGAAGACTCTGAGACTGAATTTCCTTGCAGAAAGTTTATTGGGGGATGTTCTTAGGACCTGTGAGGAAATGAAGAAAGTAGGATTGGGCAGAAGGAAAAGCTGGGATGTGATCTAGTCACACAATATCCAGATCATCCCATGGGGCTATTTGGTGCTGAAATGTCCTTGCAGAATTATCCCAAATTGGAGAATGGGGGTGGGGTCTTTATACCCTGATGTTGATCATTTGATGCAAGCCACACACAGGAAAGGGTGTGATTGTGGGCAAGGTGACTCTCCTTAGCAGAGGACAATCTCTGGGTTTGAAGTTAGTGAGTGGGAATTCTGCTGAGAACTGTCATCTGTCAACACACCCAGCAGCTGGGCTGCTATAGTCTGAGTGTTTGTGTGACCCCAGGATTCAAATATTAAATTCCAACACCCAATGTGATTAGGTATTAGGAGATGGGCTCTTTGGGAGATGATTAGGTCAGGAGAGTGGAACCCTTGTGAATGGGATTAGTGCCATTATAAGAGATCCCAGAGTTTCCTTCCCCTTCCACTATGTGAGGATACAATTAGAAGTTTGCCACCCAGAAGAGGACCCTCACTCAACCATACTGGCACCCTGGTCTCAGACTTCCAGCCTCCAGAACCATGAGATATAAATTTCTGTTGTTTATAAGCCACTCAGACATACGGGAAGAGTGCTTCTGATCTAAAGAAGTTGGGGGTGATCTGCTCACCACAGTATCTTCTTTCAGGCTACCATAATCATTGTACCAATGCTATGCAAAAGAATGAGGAAATAATAAATTTGTTTTATCAAATAAAATATATAGCTACTTCACTGAATTGGGATTGGGGGTGAATGTTTGCTTATGTTATCTTCAGAAGAAGGGTTAGAGCAGGCTTCCGGTGACTTGTTTTCACAGTCACTCACCCATTCACCCTTTCATCAAGCATTTATTGCGTCTCCCATGCAGCGAAGATGTTTCAGGAAACAGACTAGACCCCATATGTTGACTTCACCCCTTCCCATCCCCAGCCATCTGGTTTTCCAGTAGAGGACAAATGTGAAGTTAACTGGGAATTTGGTCTGTTGGTTCTCAAACTTGAGAGCTCCCCAGGTGAAATCTAAAATTGGCCCCTGCACACTGAGACCAAGGAGAGACAGAAGCAAGAGAGCACTCCAGGTCAGTAAGTGACAGTTTTAATCAGCAAGGGATATTCATCCAAGGCTTGTTTAGGTGGCCGAGAGACTAGTAGATCTCTGTACCTGCCCACCAGAATCTTAAAAGTTTATACAGAGATCTTAACAGGGTTCAGTCACGTATACTGTCCAGATGGCCTCAACAACACGTTACTCTCTCAAGGCCGTGTCCTTGAAATGGCTCCAGCCATGAGAACAGTGGGCAGAACGTACATTCTAAGGACAGGGGAGTGGGTGAGGAGCCTCCAGTTGCCCAGGTCCAGCTCACAGGTCAATGTCCTCTCAATGACTCCTTCCAACATGGTCTGAATTTCTAATGTACTCAGTAAGTATTCAAATATTTTAAAGATGATGATGATGTATACTCAAAAAAGGGAAAGCGAAGACTTGAATAGTAATTTGTGAGTGAGCAAAAACTAGCATTAGATTTAATTCTCAATTCTGACCATAATGCTTATTTATACCAACTCAATTTCATAAACACTATCATATCACTTATTAAATATCTTTTCCCTTATGTTCAGAGTCAATGGTGCCTTACCTTCCTGTCTCCACTTCCTGCTCCTCATTCCCTCTGGTATGTTCACTTTCTTGTTAATAATTACCAACCCTGATGTCCATCCTTTATGACTTTCCTACAGTTCATGGTCTCTGTCTCTACTTCTCCCTCTATCTTTACCTCTTCCTAGGATGTTGCTCCAGGTGATGACATGGGGGAGATGTTGAGGCAGGTTGAGTTAGTAGGAGGGGATAGCACAAAGGGGCATAGTCAGGGAACGAAGTATCCAGGAAGAAGCAGATACATACTGAACAGTATATTGAAAGTTCTGGCCTGGTCCTCCACTCTCCACTTTTATCTCCATGATCATGAGAATCTTACTGGTCCCAGAGGGCACTCCACTGCACTTAGGCAAACAAACATGCCACAGAATAAAAATGGGAAATAATTACTTGGATTGACTCATTCCACTCACTCCACCTGCTCTTTTCCCTTCACACCACTACTAATATACCAGGGCTGGAGAGGGGAAGAGGCTAAGTCAGTCAGTAAGTGGAAATGTTAGGTGTTTGTGGGCAGGCAGGTGGTTTGTGGTAAGGTATTTACATGATTGTGAAATGCAAGAATGGTATTCGCCAATGATGGGATGTTGATTTGTAAGCCAAGGGCTAAAGGGTCAGAGAACTATTGCTGTGTTGGGGCCAGCTAGTATTTGGAAAAGGATGGCAGTCAGTGAGGTTAAGGCTGGATATAATTATGGAAGCTAGACCAGGTGTTAAAATGGCAACTTACTCAGGGTGACAGTTTTAGAATTGTCATCAACTTATGACCCTCTAGTTCTCCTTCCACCGTCTCATTTTCCAATTTGCTAAGTTACAAAATATTCAAGTTCATCAGCATTTCCTCAGGGAGAAAGTCACCATTTTCTAATTGTGTGATTCTGGTTACATTTCAGTATCTTAGCAAAAGCCATTTCCGAAAAGTCACAAACACAATTTTCACATAGTTTTCAAGACATCCGGTTTTAAACACAACTTTCTCAAGTTCCAAGAAGAGATAAAATTTTAAGAATAAACTTAAAAGGATTTGGTTGCTAGATAAGTAAAGAATGAATGAGGAAAGCTGTGATAACCATCAAGCAAGATCTTAAAAGGGATGCATTTAGAACAGACCATATAATAGTTACAGCTCTTAGTCACCAAAAATGGAATAGAACCCAAACCACAGCAAAGGCTCTTTCATTTGTGAAGCCAATATTAATTTCTCATGCACCTCCACAAATTCTTGACCATGTTTCAATTTATCCTTAAATAAACAGATACTCAAAAATCCAACAAGATAAAAGGTTTCATTTTTTTTCTTCCTATGGAGAGATCGAGCCTTTAAGATCTGATCGAAGTGGTCACAGTTGTATGAAAGGGAAGAAACTCCAAGGGAATAGGAATCTCGTTAAGGAAAAAGTCACCTCTCCAAGCAGCTGTGCCTTCCGTCAGAGTTACTCCTCTGCTCAGCTCTTAAAAGACTGTCATGGGTTTTGTTTTTAAGACATCTAGTCTTTTATCATCTGTCACAGTAAAATGATTTTCCACTAGAAGGGTTGGGCATGGATTGTCCACAAAGAAGCATGTGAAAGGATCTGTCTCTTTTAGTGTAGACATGGAAAGTTAAATTTTACAATAACAAAGTCCAAAAAAGAAGTGACTCTTAAGAATCCAAACGCTTTTTAAAATTAGCCCAACATATTAGACAAATTAACCAGAAGCATCTTTTGTGAAAATGAGCATAGGAGCATACGTACCTTCCAGTCTTCCTTTATCAGACACTTTTCTAATTCATATTAATGGGAGGGAATGGTGGGAAAGAGGCCTGCTGTTAGGAAAACTGAGGTGAGAGAGGAGACATTTGGGTCTGAATCTGGACTTGCCCATTAAATTCAGCATGTCTTCTTGAGAATATCTCTTGGTCTCATTTTCCCTGCATGTAAAATGGAGTTCATCGTAACTTTCTATCTCCTCACAAGTATACAGTCGGGATAAAATGAGATGAAGAATGGAAAGCATTCTGAGATATAAAAATACACATTGACTTTGGCCCGGACTAAGAAACTCCAGTGAACTCGTCCTGCACAAACACGCACACACCCTTGTCCAGATGCACCATAAAAGGCAGGCTCGAATGGCTGAGAAGTAGAGGGGAGAAAACAGGAGAATCCTTAAACGCAGAGTCTATCAATTAATAAAGAGTTGACTCAGAATGTGCGCTCACCTGTGTGCAAACTGAATTGTTCCCACATTGGGTTTTCAACCCAGAAGAGCCAAAACGGAAAATCCCCCTTTGTAGGTACTGTCTGGTAACTGTGTGACATATTGTTTGATCCCATGCTCAGAAGGGGAAGACATCTTACTTCTCTGAGTCCCAGTTTCCGCCACACAAAATAAGGTGGTGGGAGGGCTTCCCTGGTGGCGCAGTGGTTGAGTGTCCGCCTGCCGATGCAGGGCACACGGGTTCGTGCCCCGATCCGGGAAGATCCCACATGCCGCGGAGCGGCTGGGCCCGTGAGCCATGGCCACTGAGCCTGCGCGTCCGGAGCCTGTGCTCCGCAACGGGAGAGGCCACAGCAGTGAGAGGCCTGCGTACCGCAAAAATAAAATAAAATAAAATAAGGTGGTGGGAAAAGTGATTATAAGGGTTCCTTGAACTAACATTTTCAGTTTTGAAAATTGAAGGAAAAGGAGGGCAGAACCGACAGACTAGTTCCTGTCCTGGGCGCCAGGACAGACATATTGCCTCCCTATCGTTCCCTCAGAATGAAAATAACTTTGGTTCAGTTCATTCCAGCACAGCCTTAATCTACCACTGGTTTGTAAATCAATCATTAGACTAGACTCAAAAGCAGCTGATTCTATTTCTGTCTGAGTCTCAATGCCAAAATTCATAGCCTAGTTTGTTTGGTTTTAATAAATTTATTCCGTGTTGCAAACATTGCGCAAAATGGAAAAAAGTCTAGAGTGGTCTGAGTTCAGGAAGTGAGGGCAGGGCTTCTTTCTGAAAAATAAACATCCTCCTCCTTGTTTCCTTTTCACTCTTTTCTCGCAAGTCTGCTCGCTCAAAGCCCTTGGAATCCAAAGCTCCAACATGGGCTTATTGCCTCAGATCCATGTGGATCGCCTCTGTGAATAATAAAGCCAAGAATATATGAAGTTCCTAAAGGCAGCTGACAGTCATACAAGCTGCACATGACAAAAAAAAAAAACGAATTACCTGAACCCAAGTAGGATCCTTTATCTTCCTTTTATAAAAGTTGGTGCATTAATCCCCGTGAAGGAGACACGTTTTGTCTGAATCTTGCCTTCCATGTTTTTTGGCACTCACTGCCCTTCTAGTGTTAACTAAGGATGTAACCTTTATCACTTCCTGTCCCACCACGGTATTCAGACCTATAACTAAATCCAGGATTGAGTCTGTTTTCAGCTCTCTCTCTTCCACCTTTAAAGGTTTTCATTTCCTTTTGGGGTCTGCTCCTTTTTGTTTCTCCTCAGGAGATTTTGTGAAGTGCTATTAAAATATAGGGGTTTCTGATTAGTGAAGCACACAAGTGACCCAGAGGAGGAACCACACTAATATTAATTCTAGTTCAACAAACACTTGGAAGGGCCTGGTAGGAGGGAGTATAACATGGGGTTAAGCACACAGCCTCTGAAGTCAGACAGCCTGATCCTACTACTTATTAACGGTGTAATAAAAGCGTGAACGTTCTCAAGGTTACTGATTTCTCTGTGCCCCAGTTTCTGCAATGTAAAATGGGAATAATAACAGAACTAACTTCCTAGCTGAAGATTAAATGAAATAGCACGAGTTAAGGGCTTGACACAGAGCAAGCACTGATTATCATACTTGAGGAATATTCCAGAGTAAGCAGATGTCACACACTTCACAAACTTTCTTTGTTTTTCCTTTCTTTCCCTGGTTTGTGCTATGCACTAGCTGTTCATTTTACCTAGAATGCCCACCGCACCTTCCCTGTTGGCGGCCCCCTCATCAAGTCATCAAGGGCCCCAGTCAAATGGGTCTCTCTGGGCTCCCCTAGCACACAGGACAGGCCCTGAATAATACAGCATTGATCACATCCTACTGCCACAATTTATTATATATTTTATATATATATATAATTTTTAAAATATATTTCTTATATATGGTATATTATATATATATACATCTTTACAAAGCATATAGCACACACTGAGAACTCAGTACATAGTTTTGATCTCTGGGATACATCCCTAAACCTGTTTTCAATAGTTTCTTTCCACCACCATGTTTATGCTGACCTGATAATGTACGAGCACATGACCATGACCGTCAGAAGACTCAGAGCTGTCTGGGGCATACAGATTAGCTTGGTTTCTTCCAAGAATAAATTTGCTGGAATCTATTGGTTTTCTACTCTAAGAAACTGTATGTATGTTCCCCCACCCCCCATAGGAAGGCCACACAAATTAGCAGCCCCAGCTGAACAAATTAACTTTTTGGAATTTAGCTAGTTACCTAAAGAGCCTTTGGAAATTTTTCAGATTAGACCAGGGATTTACTGATAGAAAAATACATCAGGGAGATAGGAAGTAGGATTGAAGACTCACTTTAAAAATAAATGAGTGTTTATGAACAAGTAAAAGGACAAAGAATAGTGAAGGCATAAAAGAAAGAAGAAGAAAACCAAAAAAAAAAAAAAAAAAGAAAGAAAGAAACTGAAGCTTTTCTCATTTGAAATGAGGAGGCACAAACTGTGGGTCTCTCTCTCTCTCTCTGGCTCCTGTGAAGGCTGGCTCTGGAGATGGCCACAGAAGCTCTAGGAGATGAGGGACATAAACTATGTAATCAAGGATTCAGATTAATCAAGTCGACAACTATTCCAAGACAGCCTGGAGTAGAGGAGAGAACTCAAACCTGAGCTCTGATCTCAGCCTCAACATCTACTGGTTCAACCTCTGAGCAAATTAGCCTTTCTAAACCCAAAATGGAGATAACATGCGTATCTGGAAGGGTTTTATGAAAATTAGAAATAAAAAAGGTGAAATATCTGGAATATATTTTGGACTTCATAAATAATAGATATTATTTTTCTTAAAAAGTGTATGAAGCAACGTAAGTAAAACATGCTTCCTAACCCACAGTAAGTATATGATGCATTAAATTTAATGTACTAAAACATCTTCAGTAATTATTTCCTGAAAATAGCAATTTTTCAGTAGCAAAAGAAGAGAAAAACTCACTGAAAGTTCTGGGGAAAAGTGGGCAAAATTCTTTAAGGAACATAAAAGATGGCAACATCTACCTCCTAAAACAAACATACTACTATGACTTGGCATTTTTATTAGGAAATAGATTTTCACCCGAGTAGACTTTTGCCCACTAGTTCTCAGGCCAATTAAATATTGTATCAATGGTTACACAAGATATAGGACCTGAGCTGGTTCACGGAAAATAGAAAGGATTTAGGTAGGCAAAGGGAGAGGGGAGCAATCTAAAAGAAAGGAGGCGTGTGATGCAAAAGGACCCAGGTGTCTGAGATGATCCTGAGCTTTGAAATGCCCCCATCCTCCCAGCCCCAATAAAAGAAACTCCTACACCCTTGCTTATTCACAACTACATTCTGGACCTTTTTCCATATTCTTGTCTCCTTGCACTAGGTTAGGAGACCTATTACTGATCTCTTAATTTCTGGCCACATTTCCTGTCTACACATCCCTAAACTCTACCCTAGGACCCAAGGTATAATATATTGTCCCTCTGGTTTTACCCCTTGACTTCCTTTCCTTGCTAATAATTTGAACTTGGTGTCTTTTTCTGGTCCTTCCAGATGACTGTTCAGCCTGATCCCATGGGGCTATTAGAGCTAAGGTTCTTGCCAAGTCCTTGGTCCCTAGAGAGGGGATGGAAAAAGACACGAAAAATACAAGATCTTTGTAAATTAATTTGACGGAGGCAGTATTTGGGAAGGTGAGTGGTTAAAAACTTAGGCAAAATTACCGAGTTCTTTCCACGTTGCCTGTCTTATAAAACACTTCATGTTAGCCAAATTATATTAGGTGTGAAGTCCCATGGCCTACCAAAGGCTAAGTGACAGACTGAAACTTTGGGTCTGAGGTTATGTTGTCACTGAATTATGGTAGCCAGAGTCATCCCCTCCAGATTGGGAAGGGCTTTCTCTTGTCTTCTTAAAGGAGAGTGCAGAAGTAGTTATGGCCAGAGTCATGGTTCTCACAACAAACTCAATTATAAGCCATCATTATAAAAGTGATTTAGCAATACTTTCCGTGTGACTTGGTCAAACAACAAATGCGTATTGATCGCCTACTCTGAGCAAATCATCCCAGTGAGCTTATTTGGTTTAAATTCACTATATATAACTCAATTTTGTTGAGATTGTGCGATATATTGTTTGGTTTTAGTATTATTACTATCATTATTTGGCTTATTATTGTTCCTGGTAAAGGAGTTGAAAAATAGTAAGCAAAAGGAAATGACAGTCGCTTACCCCTAAGGACTCATCCCCTTCATCCATCCCTGAGTACCAAGCCGTTCCTTCTGTGGAGGAAGACAGGTGGGAACCTGTTTAGGAAAAGGTATATTTTCATTTATTTTGAAAAATAAATGTAACCATTTTATTTGCATGGGCTGATGACCCTCAGATTTGTATTTCCAGTTCAAATCAGACACTGAACACCAACCACTTTCTCTATATTTCTACCTAGATATTACGAAAGCACCTCAACTCACCATATCCATTTTGATTTCTCCCACAAACTACGAACTGCTATAAATTAGCACCGATTGTGCAAAGCAGAAGCAAAGGAGCCGTCTCTGACACCACACCTTTACCTCTGCATTCATTGTTTCAACATCACCTTCGAAACGACTTTCATATCCCTCTTCCTTTCTTCCTTTTCAACATCGTCTTTGTTTAAGCTCCCATCACTCTAGCACATGGACTACAACAATGGCCCCCCAAATTGATCTCCCTGTGTTAACTCTTACCTCTTTCCAATCTGTTCTCTTCACTGCAGCCAAACTCATTTTTTTTAAAACACAATATAATTATATCACTCTTCTCCTTCTTAAACTTTTTCAATGGTTTTCAATTACCTTTAAGGTTCAAAGAAGTTAGATCTTTGGCATTTTCACATGGTCCTGCCTAATTCCCCAACCTGGTCTTATGTCGTTTTGTTTTTTTTTTTTCCAGTTTTATTGAGGTACGATTGACAAATAAAAATTGTATATATTTAGGTTATACAATATGATTTTTTAAGGTATATAATGTGTGTAGTGATTACGATAGTCAAGTTAATTAACTCACTTATCACCTCACATAGTTACCTTTTGTGTGGTGTGTGTGTGTGTGTGTGTGTGTAATGAGAACACTTAAGATCTTGTGCCTTTAAAAACACAAAGCCTGGGCTTCCCTGGTGGTGCAGTGGTTGAGAGTCCGCCTGCCGATGCAGAGGACACGGGTTCGTGCCCCGGTCCGGGAAGATCCCACATGCTGCGGAGCGGCTGGGCCTGTGAGCCATGGCCACTGAGCCTGCGCGTCCGGAGCCTGTGCTCCGCAACGGGAGAGGCCACAACAGTGAGAGGCCCGCGTACCGCCAAAAAACAAAAAAACCCACAAAGCCTAATTGCACCTTACAACTTATATTGAGCCTGTAAGACTCTTTCTCTTCCTGTTCTTACTACCCCCTTTATACATTTAACTCTTTTTATACCTCAAATTGCAGATCAAATATTCTTCTTCAAGAAATTTTTTCCTAACCCTCTAAACTAAGCCTGGATCCTCTGTCATGTACTTTCTCAACTCACTGTACTTTTCCTTCATAATATATATATATATATATTTATATTTTTTAATGTGTCTCTCTCTGAGAGAACACATATTATTAGACTTCTTTTTAAAAATCTATTTTAATAATCTGTATGTTAATTGGTGAGTTTGGCCCATTTACATTAACTAGAATTACCACCTTATTAAGACTATTTTCTACAGCACAAAACTTTTTACATAACTAAGACTTTCTCACAGTATTTATAATTATTTGTTTATATATCATCCTCTCTATAGAGTATAATTTTCTTGAGGACAGATATGAATTCCAATTAATACAGTATCTGCACAGAAAGGCAAATATCATATGATATCGCTTATATGTGGAATCTAAGCAAAGGGTACAAATGAACTTATTTACAAAACAGAAGCAGAGTCACGGATGTAGAAAAGCTTATGGTTATGAGGGGATAAGTGGGTGAGGGATAAACTGGGAGATTGGGACTGACATATACACACTACTATCATGTATAAAATAGGTAACTAATAAGAACCTGCTGTATAGCACAGGAAACTCTACTCAATACTCTGTAAGGGCCTATATGGGAAAAGAATCTAAACAAACAAAAAAAGAGTGGATATATGTATAACTGATTCACTTTGCTGTACACCTGAAACTAACACAATATTGTAAATCAACTATACTCCAATAAAAATTTTTTTTAAAAAGTTAACAAGAGAAAATCAAAAAAAAAACAACAGTATCTGGAATAAAGTAAGTAGTAGTTTAAAAGTCTTGTAGAAATCAATTTTCTCTGCAAAGTAAAGGAGCTGTTACAGTGGAGGATTACTGGACTGAATGTCAATATTATGAGGTAGTATGAGTGTGTTTCATGTTTCGTAATTGCAATCATTGTTGCTTTTCTTGTGGTCATCCATTTACAATGCTTGGTGTCAGTTTATTTATCTCTTGTAAAAATAAAATACAGTGTTTGTGTGTGTGTGTGTGTGTGTGTGTGTGTGTGTGAAAAATAGTCCTGTAGAAAAATTAGCAAATGAATGAATTATTATTGTTCTTAGAAACTGCCTTGTCAGTAATATGTTAACTTGTTTTTATAAATTCTATCTAGCAAATAATTATTAAGTGCTTACTATTTGCCAAACAATGCATCATGTGTTATATTAGAATACAGATATTATGTATATTAGAATACATAATCTTCACTCTTTAGATACTTATAATCTAATATAAATGGTATATAATCCAATACAAATTATATCTACACTCACATATAAACATGCACACAGAGAACTGTTTGAAGTCAGGTAAAACCCAAGGCATCCAAGCCATGATATCTTTTTGGACAAGTCAGTTGACAGTTCCAAGTGTCCCCATAAGAACTTTATAAAGATAAACTATATTCTCTTTATCAAAATAATATTTTAGACTATATTTTGTATTTACATACATTTATTATGGATTTTTATTATAGACTTGCTCAGTTGTTTGCATACTTTTTATCCTAAAAGAAGAATACTAATAATTGCTTCTTTTGTATGCATATATTCTATTTTTTTAATCAATTTTTGTTCATGTCACTGGTGGGAATTTTTTCTTTAAAGTATCATTTAAGTCCTAGATTAGATAGTTTAAATAATAAGTTATATGCCACGCCCTTTATAAATTTATTTAGATATTCACTGAAATGTTCCAGTATCTTTTCCTTTCTTGAGCTTTTTTTTTTCAGAACATTCAAAATGCCTGAGGGTTCTTTCACTGCCCTCGTTTGAATAATTAATTCTAATCTTACACCATATGGAAATCAACCCTACAAGCCAGGTTTGCCAAATCTCTTCATGGCAGTCCATGTGGTTGCTTTCTTTTCATGCAACAGAAAGACATGCTGGCACGAGGAGCAGTAAGTCCGTTTTTTTACTTCTCCTTGAGCACACACAGGAAAAATCTCAGCCAGAGGAACTGTGCCTGGCCCTCGAAGGGGTGAGTTTAGGTACAAAGCACAATATGAAGACCAAATGTAAGGCTGAGATGTAAGGCTGAGAAGTCCAAGTTAAAGTTGCCAACTGACCTCCAATTGTTGCAGGGAACATTTTTACTTTTGCACCATTGTCCATTTGATTTATTCGTGGCACCAACATATTAAGTATTTAAGCCCTGCTCTTCTCAGGATTCCACAGTATAGAGAACAGCCAATATCTGTATTCGAGTTATTTCTCGTTCCCAAGAATCTTTGGCTTCAAAATGTGTATCCCCACAAATCCTCCACCTCTGGCTGCTGACCTTGTGAGAAAGTTCATATGTCATCTGAAGACGGAAAGAAAGTACTGAAATTCATTCCAAGAAATACAGCACAACTTCTGGGAAAGGTGAAAATGGCACAAAATTTTCTTCCTTTCAGCTATTCAGCAAATGTTCAGTGAGCGTAAAAAAAATTGCACGTAGAGAGAGAGGAGATAGCCTTAGTCTCTCTTTTTTGTGAATGAACTTTTTGTATATTACTTCTAAATAAGACATTCACATTTTTCCTTTTCTAACAAAAATTGTGCTTTGTTTTAAGATAGTTGGCATAGATGAGAGGCTTGTTTTGGTGAACCAGAAAAAAAGCGAAGACAAGAAAGAAATGAAACTGTTTAATAAATATTATTCATTTTTTAACTTAATGAAAAAAGTAGTTAATTTAATTATTTAATTAATGATAGCCTTTTGGCCATCTTCCTATATTCTTGTTTTCTGTCCATTGAAATTCTTTTTTTTATATAAATTGATTGATTGATTTTCTTTTTTTTTGGCTGTGTTGAGTCTTCGTTGCTGCACATGGGCTTTCTCTAGTTGCGAGTGAGGGCTACTCTTCGTTGTGGTGTGCGGGCTTCTCATTGCCGTGGCTTCTCTTGTTGCAGAGCACAGGCTCAAAGCATGTGAGCTTCAGTAGTTGTGGCCCACGGGCTCATTAGTTGTGGCTCACGGGTTCTAGGGCACAGGCTCAGTAGTTGTGGCGCGCAGGCTTAGTTGCTCTGCAGCATGTGGGATCTTCCCAGAACAGGGCTCAAACCCATGTCCCCTGCTTTGGCAGGCGGATTCTCAACCACTGAACCACCAGGGAAGCCCCACTGAAATTCTTATATCTGTAATCTGCAAACGTTTGGTGCTGTACATGGAGTCAGTTTCTTTCTATGACCTCAACTTGTATATACAGGTTTGCTCCAGCAGATCCATGTGTAAAAATCTACACGGAAAGAAAAACCCGCAAGGGGAATATTTACATCCCACACACAGTAAGGGAACATTTCTTATTTTACTCTTCCAGAGGAATTCTTGCTACTCAAGTGATTTTCTTTGAAGAGAAAGGACAGTTTTTCCTGTACTTACACTATAATTTGATTTTACAATGTTATCATCTGAAAACTTTTCAGGAACAATGCTATTTCACAAAGTGGATAATCAGCTAATTTAATAGTTGGATTACCATATAAGCCAAAGGTAGAGAAAATACGAGCGAAATAGTATTTTTCCCTTCTTTGAGCATACTTACAATTATTTTGTGTTTCAGATTATAGCAATTTCCTGTCTTTGCAAGGAGTTAAATTTATCCTTCAACTAACCAGCAGAGAGATATTTAGTGTGTGTTATGATAGACTGCGGGAGCGGATTGTTAAGGGTAACTTCACTGAGCTCTTACAGTTTTCAAGCGCTGAACAAGGTTTTCAGGTAAGACAATGTATATGGGACTAGGGCTACAAAGATGAATAGAATACAAGCCCTGACTTCCCTTTGAGGAGCTTAAAATTCATTGTCATGCAAGCAGGCAATTTCAGTATTTTGCAGTGAAACCGGGTGTGATTTATGAAAGGGTGTCCTAGGGTTACCATGAGGACACATCAGAGGCATTTAACTCAATATGTGAATTCAACAAGAGAGTCTTTTCCTTCTTTCAGCAAGAAAGAATCCAGTCTTTCCAGAGATGACAGTTTCCTAGATAGTTGGACCCTGGTGGATAAATGTGCC
This sequence comes from Phocoena sinus, assembly GCF_008692025.1. Classification (NCBI taxonomy): domain Eukaryota; kingdom Metazoa; phylum Chordata; class Mammalia; order Artiodactyla; family Phocoenidae; genus Phocoena; species Phocoena sinus. The sequence goes on from NC_045772.1 coordinate 91,521,929, forward strand.
TGGGGTGAGAAGGGGAAGAGACCTGTGATTGTACCATCAATAGCTGAGGAAAGGGGGAACATACGGAGAACAGAAATGCCTGTAATTCAAAGAGGAAGAAGGTGTGCACTACTAAAGAAATAAAACAGAATGCTAAGGGAGTGTTTAGGGAAGGAGAGATAACCTAGTTGGGAAGCTTACTATGTAATACATAGTGAAGCAGGTTGTATTTGAGATAAACCTTAAAAGATGCCCAAGGTTGCAACAGACAGAGACAGGAATGCAGAAAAAGAGATTATGCAATTAAATGAGCAAAGATGTGATGGCAAACACTGAAGGACATCTTAGAACAAGTTGTTCAGTTTGGCTAGAGAACTGGTTACATTCAGAGGAAAAGTGAAAGAAAAGAATGGGACAGACAGCTGGGAATATAAGGAAGGGAACTAACATTTAATGAGCAACTACTATATTACAGGCACTTACTGGGTAGTTTACAAGGATTATCTCATTAAATCTTTACAACACTTTATGTAACAATTGTCATCCTTCACATGCTACAGTGAGGAAATGACTTATCTAGGGTCACATCACTAATCAGCAAGAATAATAAGAACTACTTTCATGGAACATTTACCATATGCCAACATTGTGCCTGCTAGATGCTCACATGCATTATCTTATTTAATCCTCACTACAACTTTATAAACTACTTTCCATCAGCACCCCCATTTTTTTCAGATAAAGAAAATGAGAATCAGAGAAATGGCAGAGATCACTAAGTGACAGCAGAATTCAAATTCAGTCCTGCTGACTACAAAACACATGCTCTTTTCCACTATCTACTATGTCACCAGAGAATTGGGGATATAAAAGGGATAGGCTACTGACTCAATTCAAGCACTGGGCAGCTGTTGTATGTTAGAAAGATGAATAAGATCCAGTGGCTAAGGTCATGGAAGCAACCTAAATGCCCATCGACAGACGAGTGGATAAAGAAGATGTGGTACATATATACAATGGAATATTACTCAGCCATGAAAAGGAATGAAATTGGATCATTTGTAGAGAGGTGGATGGACCTAGAGACTGTCATACAGAGTGAAGTCAGTCAGAAAGAGAAAAACAAATATTGTATATTAACACATATATGTGAAATCTAGAAAAATGGTATAGATGAACTGGTTTGCAAGGCAGAAATAGAGACACAGATGTAGAGAACAAATGTATGGACACCAAGGAGGGAAAGTTGGTGGTGGGGGGGATGAATTGGGAGACTGGGATTGACATATATACGCTAATATGTATAAAATAGATAACTAATAAGAACCTGCTGTATAAAAAATAAATTTAAAAAAATGAAAAGGTCCAGCGGGTAACCTCAAAAACCTCGCAGTCTGGTGGGAGAGTAAGTGTTCACGCCGGACTCTCCTCCTTACTCATCCCGGTCCCTACCCCATATCCATTTCTCCTGCCCTTCTGTTGCTCTCTCAAAACAAAACAAAACCAAAAATTACATCTTGTTCCCTTTAGTTTCTCTTCCCTTCCTTTTGATCCCATTCTTACTTGCACTCATTTATCTCCTACCAAAAGCCAGAGAAAGCACTCCAGTGAAAAATCCCCTCATCCCCTCAACAAAATAAAAATCTCTTTTAAAATTTCATAGTGGCAGGAAAGAAATAATGTAAGATTACAAGAAAGACAGGAAACAGGGAGAATGATAAATTGGAAGAATCAGAGTCAGGGATGATGCCACCAAGATTCAGACAAGCACTGGTTACAGGACTGTTCAAGTGAACAGCAGTGGGCAGGCTAAATTACATTTCCACAGGTCATCCCAACCCACATTTCACTGCAGCATTTTCCATCACAATTCTAACAGGGAGGAGTCAGATGTGGAAACAATCTCTTCTTTCACAGCCTGTTCACTTTTACCTTGATCAGCAGACGTGTTCTGCACTATACTCTCCCTACTACTAACCTGGAAATTTTTCCTTTCTGTCCTCTTCCAACATTTTCTGACTTTCATCCTATTTCCAGGGTTTGCAGTGACTAGATGATGAAACAAAGGAGAGGAACTGTAGAGTTTCAGATCTCTGCCATGAGATTTTTCTCCACTGACCAAACCCCGGCTAAAAAGATTGCTTTTTTTTGTCCCAAGGATTTCAAAGCGTATCAATGTCCAACTTGAATGAATGAAGTTATTTGACAGCACTGGGAAATGACAGCAGAGAGGGCCAGCTGGGAGGTGGTGATTTGAGTGAAATTTTTGCAAGGCATCTTGCTAGTGGTTTTCAAGCTCAGGGGTGGACACCCAAACACCAGTCAGCCCTGGAAGAACCACTTTCAAAATAGCATTAAGAACACAGTGTTCCTTCAAACCCTGGATTATATAATTATTTCTCTATCTTGTTTATCTATTCCAAGGATGAAATAATCTAGAAGCACACAATTATAGCAGTCTATTTCAACACATGTTTAGAAAGAGAATTAAACGATTTTTTCAAAAGTCACATAGGCATTGCATGGCAGTGTCAGAACGAAATTGAGCTCTTTCAGCTTCCAATTTAGTTCGCATTGGACGAGACCTTGCTGATTCAATCACTCCCACTTTTCGTCTACTCTCCTCTGCTTTGGTCATTCTTAATCTATTCCTTGACTATTGGGGGAAAACCAAAATAACACTAAACCAATGGAGTTAAACCTATCTTTTTGGAAATAACATTGTGTGTGTGTGTGTGTGTGTGTGCGTACTCCATGACATTACATGCCAGAGATTAATGGAGGTGCTCTACATGTGTTGTCCTATTTAATCCATCCAACAGTCCTGTGAGTCAAGTTTTATAAGGCCCAAAAAGATAGGAGACGCAGAACCTGTTCTCTATTTTGCTTTGAGTTGAAGGAGCATCTTGTAAATTAAGCCCAGATTTCCAGTTTTGCTTGGGGTCTAAGTAACTGTAGAAGTTGGCTTTGTAGACACCACGGAGCCTGTATTCTTATACCAGATGACAGTCAGCAAACATGATTGCTCATAGACTGGGATGAGACTTGGTGATTCCTGAAGTGAGACTTGGTGATTCCTGAAGTGAGATGAAAGGTTTTAGGAACCAACATATTTGAGTTGGAGCTTGTTTGGACAAGACAACTTAGTGTGCAGAGTGCTGGATAAAGAAATGAGGGACTTAGGTTCCAATACCTAATGCATCCCTTTCTCTGATTTTATAAGTCATTTAACTATCTGGGATTAAGTGGCAATATGCAAATCCTTAATTTCTATTGTCTTTTTTTTTTTTTTTTTTGCGGTACGCGGGCCTCTCACTGTTGTGGCCTCTCCCGTTGCGGAGCACAGGCTCCGGACGCGCAGGCTCAGCGGCCATGGCTCAGGGGCCCAGCGGCTCCACGGCACGTGGGATCTTCCCGGACCGGGGCACGAACCCGTGTCCCCTGCATTGGCAGGCGGACTCTCAACCACTGCGCCACCAGGGAAGCCCTCTATTCTCATATTTTAAAGGACATTGAATAAATCATTATGTTAAGTATGTATATCTTTGTTTAATTTTATCTTTAGCTCTGAAACTGGGAACTCAAGGATCCCTGTAGACACAGTCACAGAATTATTTAAGTAAGTATCAGAACATTAGGGAATACTGTATGATTGTATCAGTGGTTAAAATCATATTCTTCTAAATCAAACAGCCCTGTGTTTGAATCCCGTCTTTGCCATTTAATTGCTGTGTGACCTTGGATTGAATATGTAACCTCTGGGGCTTCCCTGGTGGCGCAGTGGTTGAGAATCTGCCTTCCAATACAGGCGACACGGGTTCGAGCCCTGGTCTGGGAAGATCCCACATGCCGTGGAGCAACTAGGCCTGTGAGCCACAACTACTGAACCTGTGCGTCTGGAGCTTGTGCTCCGCAACAAGAAAGGCCGTGACAGTAGGAGACCCGCGCACCGCGATGAAGAGTGGCCCCCGCTCGCCGCAACTAGAGAAAGCCCTCGCACAGAAACGAAGACCCAACACAGCCAAAAATAAATAAATAAAGAAGCTTTGATTAAAAAAAAAATATATATATATATATGTAACCTCTTTGAGCCTTAAGTTTCTCATATATAATATGTGAATAATTATACTCAGTATGTAGGATTATTATGAGAAGTAAAGAACACGATGAATAAAAAGTGATTATCACAGTGCTTAGTATGTAGCAAAGATGATGTATGATATATCAGTATTACTTGGATAGTTGTATAATTTTATTTGATATCTGCTATCATATTTTTTTTAAATGAAGATTTTAATAGAAAAGAAAAGGGTAGAGGAAATCATCTATACAGGAAGAATAGAAAAATTACAGCTGTTCTGAACCAAGAGCTCAGCTAACCTCCAGACTTCGCCCTTCCCCAGAAGTTTGTGCCCCGGCTTCCCCAGATGCTCTCCCAAACTTGAGTTCAACAAAGATTGATTTTCATTTAGTTCAGCTAAGACAAACTAAGAAAAAGAGAGGGATTTGATGGATGGGAAGCTATGTGGATTAATAAATCTGAGATGTAGAATCCATGCAAGGGGCTTCCCTTAGAACAGAGCTAAGAGGTCGGCACTGTCTCACGAAATTGGCTAGGTGTTTCTCAATTCATTGCCTTTTGATGTCCTAGAAAATGATTTCTGTTTTTTATCTTCAGAGATGTTGCTTCCTAACTCTTCTTTGCCTTTTTCCCTTTACTGGCAAGAGAAAGGGTTTTAGAGCTGCCAGTAAAAGAATAATATGAACTCATAAAACCAACATTTTGTAAATAAAGCTGAATCTCATGGAACTGAAAGAAAAAAATCTAACAGGAGCCAAGAAAATTTCTCAAAGACAACATGCCTAGTAGCAGTCTGAAAAAGACTTAGAGAAAGGATAAGAAAGGACAGAGAGCAGAAGATGTGGAATTGGTGGGGATATATATTAGCTTCATTATTACTGTACCATTATTTTAGTCACAGAAATACTATAGAAAAGGGATAACTCTTTCCGTGTATATTCCAGGACATACCATTCTGAGATGCTTCTCCCCACAGTAATTCCTGGCAGCTCTGCCAACCTTCCTCCTCCTTCATTCTCTCCCTGAAGTCCGAGCTTCTCATCAGTGTTTTTTGCAATGTTCTGCAAACAAAAGTACTGCTGAGTGCCCATAAAAATGTCGCTCCAAAGCCACCCGCCCCACAGCGGAGAGGTCACGGCGTGAGGCCACGTCCGCAATCGCCGCGAGGTCGGGGCGCCGGGCTGCACCACGGCCTACAGCCAGCAGGAAGGGAAGGATCGAAGCATATTTGTAACCAAAGAAGACCATGAAACTCCAAGGAACGCGGAGCTGGCGGCCGACGACCCCAATGATCCGTACGAGGAACGCGGACGGATGCTGCCCCATGGAGACAACATCAGCTGGAACTGCCCGTGCCTTGGGGGGATGGCCAGTGGCCCGCGTGGGGAACAGTTCAAGGTGGGCTTTTCCTGCTTCCACTGCAGCACAGAGGATGTCAAGGGGTCGGACTGTGTAGACCAGCTCCGCGCCATGCAGAAGTACCCGGACCTCTATCCCCAGGAGGAAGAGGAGAAGCCAGCGGATCGATTAGAGGAAACGGCTGCCTCTGAGGCCACCGTAACCAAAGAAGAGGAGGGGTCCAGCTAATGAGGGCCCGGGGCGCTGGGCTCCGGCCTCCTTCAGAGCGTGTGAACATCTCCAAGAAAGTGTCCCTGCCTCTGTTGTGCTGTGCACTATAAGGGACAAAATAACTTATTGTGCTGATCAGGGGTCTTGGCCCCTTGACGTATACACTGAAAAATGGGTCGTATGAATGTGTGTCTCGCATGAACCTATCAGCAAATGTAGCTGCCGCTTTTGAATTCTCTTCTCAGATTGTCCTGAATTTTGCCGCTTTGAAATAACGTGCTGAATAAACTCTGCAACCAATAATCATTATCTGGGAGTGTCTTGTGAGTGAGCGGACTTATTCTGATTCATTGTATCCCTTTTAGTAGATTTGATACCCAGTTGGAAAGTGAAATAGAAACAAAACATCTTCCTTTAAAAATACTGGAGTCAGGCCATTCCTTGTAGAAGAGGCAGGAAGATCAGACCTTGAGGATTTGACAAAGCACTATGCTTCAGTTCTGATATATTTTGGTTTCCAGTTTGCATTGAGCTCCAGGTTTTCTACGTTTGGAAAACAGAGCTTTGGACCCTCTGAGTGACTCCTTTGTAAGTGAAGAAAAAGGCTGATTTTTTCTGTTCTTGTTATTCCGAAAGCCCAGGTTTGGGGTCTGTGTTCACACTGGCTCTGTCTCAGCCTGTTCAGATACAATGTTCTTGAGAGGTGGGGACCTAATCATTACCAAAGTAGCACCCAAGAGAGGAAACGGTGTCAATTAAAAGGAAACCGTGATTTTTACCTGAAGAAAAAAATGTCAGTCCAATGATAAAACACATCATTTGGTCTTCTCTAGGGCCAGCTGGCTGCCTAAACAAATGTCTGTAGAGAAGGGCCACTGATTAAATTTGTGATCTAAGAACACACTTTATTCATGAGAGTAGGATCCATACCTGTATTTTTCTCCACTATATTTCCAGCTTAGTGTTGGCACATAGTAATTGCTCAATAAATTTGTAGGACAGATTCATGGATGGATGGTTGGATGGATGGATAGATGGATGGATGGATGATGGATGACTAAAAACATGAGGCTACTTCTGGCTCTGAAAGGTGTGGCCATGCTTGACTTTTCCTCCTGAGACAGGTGGAATAGGAGATCTTGTATTTCTCTATAGCTTCTGTTGCCTGGGTTATACCATACTGCCCATCTCGCATGAGGAAATTCCTGTACAAGCTAAAAAAAAACCTGGTAATCATATCACTGTCTCTCTCATATCTTTGTTGTCACTTCTGGGGGTGTCTTCAAATATTTTTTTCATGAAAGAATACTTTTCTTGGACTTCCCTGGTGGCACAGTGGTTAAGAATCCGCCTGCCAAAGCAGGGGACATGGTTTCGAGCCCTGGTCCGGGCAGATCCCACATGCCGCGGAGCAACTAAGACTGTGAGCCACAACTACTGAGCCTGTGTGCCACAACTGCTGAAGCCCAAGCACCTAGAGCCCGTGCTCCACAACAAGAGAAGCCACCCAATGAGAAGCCCATGCACCCCAATGAAGAGCAGTGTCCTCTTGCCACAACTAGAGAAAGCCTGCGTGCAACAATGAAGAGCCAACACAGCCAAAAATAAATTAATTAATTAATTAATTTTTAAAAAAGAATACATTTCTTGAGTAGTAAGGGGGAAATATCTATATAAATGTTTTTCATAATTACCTAAAATCCAAATGTAAGTTAAAGCTTCATGTGGTCTAGTCTTTACAAGATACACAAATTTTAAAAATACAAACTAGTAGGCAACATTAATTAAAAACGATTTCAAAATTTTTTGGCTATTCTCAATCTTCTACTATCTAAAACAATACAATTCATAACTAAAGCCATTCTGACTTGTCTTTTCCCATGTCTTACTCTCAACGTCTCACATCCTACAACTGTCTGAAAGTTTTTCTGTTCACAGCTCAAATCTCTACCTAAAACTCCCCCATCAAACAAACCAAGTCTACAAAGCTCTTCCCATTTCTCTCCCTCCACTTTTTATCTACCACCATTTTTTCTCTCTCTTCTCTCTGATGAGTTGATGTTGGCCTTTTTTGATACAAAGGACCCATCGAGGGATTCCCTGCTGGCACAGGGGTTAGGAATCCACCTGCCAATGCAGGGGACACAGAACCACGAGCCCTGGTCCGGGAAGATCCAACATGTCACAGAGCAACTAAGCCCACATGCCACAACTACTGAAGCCCCTGTGCCTAGAGCCCATGCTCCGCAACAAGAGAAGACACTGCAATGAGAAGCCCACGCACCACAAGGAAGAGTAGTCCCTCCTCAACGCAACTAAGGAAAGCCCGCGTGCAGCAATGAAGACCCATTGCAGCCAAAGATAAAAGGACCCATCGGGTTAGTTCAACTCCTCTACATAAGAATACATGGCTGGAGAGAGCCCGAGGGAAGTCCAGATCATATACAGTTTGACAAAACATGCCCTGTGGCTCACAGGGTGTTGGTGCTCCAGCCAGGTGTCAGGCCTGAGCCTTGTAGGTGGGAGAGCCGAGTTGAGGACACTGGTCCACCAGAGACCTCCCAGCCCCTTGTAATATAAAATAGCAAAAGCTCTCCCAGAGATCTCCATCTCAATGCTAAGACCCAGTTCCACTCAGTGACCAGCAAGTTCCAGTGCTGGACACCCCATGCCAAGCAACTAACAAGACAGGAACACAACCCCAGCCATTAGCAGAGAGGCTGCCTAAAATCATAATAGTTCACAAACACCCCAAAACTCAGCACCAAATGCAGTCCTGCCCACCAGAAAGACAAGATCCAGCCTCATTCACCAGAAGAAAGACCCAGTCTCCTCCACCAGGAAGCTTACACAACCCACTGAACCAAACTTACCCCCTGGGGGCAGACACCAAAAACAACAGGAAGTATGAACATGCAACCTGTGAAAAGGAGACCACAAATGCAGTAACTTAAGCAAAATGAGAAGATAGAGGAATACACAGCAAATGAAGGAGGAAAGTAAAAACCCACCAGACCAAACAAATGAAGAGGAAATAGGCAGTCTACCTGAAAAAGAATTCAGGGTAATGATAGTAAAGATGATCCAAAATCTTGAAAATAGAATGGAGAAAATACAAGAAATATTTAACAAGGACCTAGAAGAACTAAAGAGCAAACAAACAATGATGAAAAACACAATAAATGAAATTAAAAATGTTTCTAGAAGGAATCAATAGCAGAATAACTGAGGCAGAAGAACGGGTAAGTGAGCTGGAAGATAAAATAGTGGATATAACTACCACAGAGCAGAATAAAGAAAAAAGAATGAAAAGAATTGAGGGCAGGGCTTCCCTGGTGGCGGAGTGGTTGAGAGTCCGCCTGCTGATGCAGGGGACATGGGTTCATGCCCCAGTCTGGGAAGATCCCACATGCTGCGGAGCGGCTGAGCCCGTGAACCATGGCCACTGAGCCTGCACGTCCAGAGCCTGTGATCTGTAACGGGAGAGGCCACAACAGTGAGAGGCCCACGTACCACAAAAAAAAAAAAAAAGAAGGAGAATTGAGGACAGTCTCAGAGACCTCTGGAAGAACATTAAATGCACTAACATTTGAATTATAGGGGTCCCAGAAGAAGAATAGAAAAAGAAAGGGACTGAGAAAATATTTGAGGAGATTATACTGGAAAACTTCCCTAATATGGGAAAGGAAATAGTCAATCAACTCCAGGAAACACAGAGAGTCCGATACAGGATAAATCCAAGAAGAAACATGCCAAGACACATATTAATCAAACTATCAAAAATTTTAAAAAATTTTTTTAAATTAATTAAATACAAAGAAAAAATATTAAAAGCAACAAGGGAAAAGCAACAAATAATATACATGAGATTGCCCATAAGCTTAACAGCTGATTTCTCAGCTGAAACTCTGCAAGCCAGAAGGGTGTGGCAGGACACATTTAAAGTAATGAAAGGGAAGAACCTACAACCAAGGATACTCTACCCAGCAAAGATCTCATTCAGATTCAACAGAGAAATTAAAACCTTTACAGACAAGCAAAAACTAAGAGAATTCAACATCACCAAACCAGCTTTACAACAAATGTTACAGGAAATTCTCTAGGCAGGAAACACAAGAGAAGAAAAAGACCTACAATAGCAAACTCTAAACAACTAAGAAAATAGTAATAGGAACATACATATCAATAATTGCATTAAATGTAAATAGATTAAACACCCCAACCAAAAGACATAGAATGGCTGAATGGATACAAAAACAAGACCCGTATATATACTGTCTACAAGAGACCCACTTCAGACCTAGGGGCACATACAGACTGAAAGTGAGAGGATGGAAAGAGATATTCTATGTAAATGAAAATCAAAAGAAAGCTGGAGTAGCAATTCTCATATTAGACAAAACAGACTTTAAAATAAAGACTCTTACAAGAGACATAGAAAGACAATATCACTGATGAACATAGATGCAAAACTCCTCCACAAAATACTAGCAAACAGAATCCAACAGCCCATTAAACAGATCATACACCATGATCAAGTGGGGTTTATCCCAGGAATGCAAGGATTCTTCAATATATACAAATCAATCAATGTGATAAACCATATTAAAAAATTGAAGGATAAAAACCATATGGTCATCTCAATAGATGCAGAAAAACTTTCAACAAAATTCAACACCCATTTATGATAAAAACCCTCCAGAAAGTGGGCATAGAGGGAACTTATCTCAACATAATAAAGCCCATATATGACAAACAAGCTGCCAACATCATTCTCTATGGTGAAAAACTGAAACCATTTCCACTAAGATCAGGAACAAGACAAGGTTGCCCACTCTCAGCACTATTATTCAACATAGTTTTGGAAGTTTTAGCCACAGCAATAAGAGAAGAAAAAGAAATAAAAGGAATCTAAATCGGAAAAGAAGTAAAACTGTCACTGTTTGCAGATGACATGATACTATACATAAAGAATCCTAAAGATGCTGCCAGAAAACTACTGGAGCTAATCAATGAATCTGGTAAAGTAGCAGGATACAAAATTAATGCACAGAAATCTCTTGCATTCCTATACACTAATGATAAAAATCTGAAAGAGAAATTAAGGAAGCACTCCCATTTACCATTGCAACAAAAAGAATAAAATACCTCGGAATAAACCTACCTAAGGAAACAAAAGACCTGTATGCAGAAAACTATAAGACACTGATGAGAGAAATTAAAGATGATACAAACAGATGGAGAGATATACCATGTTCTTGGACTGTAAGAAACAACATTGTGAAAATGACTATACTACCCAAAGCAATCTACAGATTCAGTGCAATCCCTATAAAATTACCAATGGCATGTTTCATGGAACTAGAACAAAAAAAATTCACAACTTGTGTGGAAACACAAAAGACCCCGAATAGCCAAAGCAATCTTGAGAAAGAAAAACGGAGCTGGAGGAATCAGGCTCCCTCACTTCAGACTATACTACAAAGCTACAGTAATCAAAACAGTGTAGTACTGGCACAAAAAAAAAAAACAGAAAAATAGATCAAAGGAACAAGATAGAAAGCCCAGAGATAAACCCATGCTCATATGGTTCCCTTATCTTTGATAAAGGAGGCAAGAATATACAGTGGAGAAAAGACAGCCTCTTCAATAAGTGGTGCTGGGAAAACTGGACAGCTACATGTAAAAGAATGAAATTAGAACACTCCCTAACACCATACACAAAAATAAACTCAAAATGGATTAAAGACCTAAATGTAAGGCCAGACACTTAGAGCAAAACATAGGCAGAATACTCTATGACATAAATCACAGCAGATCCTTTTTGACCCACCTCCTAGAGAAATGGAAATAAAAACAAAAATAAGCAAATGGAGCCTAATGAAACTTCAAAGCTTTTGCACAGCAAAGGAAACCATAAACAAGATGAAAAAACAACCCTCAGAATGGGAGAAAATATTTGCAAACAAAGCAACTGACAGAGGATTAATCTCCAAAATTTACAAGCAGCTCATGCAGCTCAATATCAAAAAAACAAACAACCCAATCCAAAAATGGGCAGAAAACCTAAAGAGACATTTCTCCAAAGAAGATATACAGATTGCCAACAAACACATTGCCAACATCACATGATTAGTGATGTTGAACATCACTAACCATTAGAGAAATTCAAATCAAAACTACAATGAGGTATCACCTCACAGTGGTCAGAATTGCTGTTATCAAAAAATCTACAAACAATAAATGCTGGAGAGGGTGTGGAGAAAATGGAACCCTCTTGTTGGTGGGAATGTAAATTGATACAGCCACTATGGAGAACAGTATGGAGGCTCCTTAAAACCTAAAAATAGAACTGCCATACAACCCAGCAATCCCACTACTGGGCATATACCCAGAGAAAACCATAATTCAAAAAGAGTCATCTACCACAGTGTTCATTGCAGCTTTATTTACAATAGCTAGGACAGGGAAGCAACCTAAGTGTCCATCAACAGATGAATGGATAAAGAAGATGTGAAACATATATACAATGGAATATTACTCAGCCATAAGAAGAACCAAAATTGAGTTATTTGTAGTGAGGTGGATGAACCTAGAGAGTGTCATACAGAGTGAAGTAAGTCAGAAAGAGAAGAACAAATACCGTATGATAATACATATATATGGAATCTAAAAAAAAAAAAAAAAAAGGTTCTGAAGAACCTAGGGGCAGGACAGGAATACAGACGCAGACGTAGAGAATGTACTTAAGGACACGGGGAGGGGGAAAGGTAAGCTGGGACAAAGTGAGAGAGTGGCATTGACATATATACACTACTAAATATAAAATAGATAGCTAGTGGGAAGCAACCACATAGCAGGGAGATCAACTCGGTGCTTTGTGTCCAAGTAGAGGGGTGGGATAGGGAGGGTGGGAGGGAGATGCAAGAGGGAGGAGATATGGGGATATATGTATAGCTGATTCACTTTGTTATACAGCAAAAACTAACACACAATTATAAAGCAATTACACTCCAATAAAGATGTTAAAAAAGAATACATGGCTGGAGTTGACACATACAAAATTGTCTATGAGACTCGGAGTGATACAGGAGGAGAGAAAAGGAAGAGCTCTGAATTCTCACACATGTTAATCATTTTTACAAATCATATATAAATGGGATTGAGCATAAGAGAACCCAGGCATAGATGGAAACAGTGGAAAGGAAAGATAAGAGACTCGTGAGAGATAGTTTCCAAAAGAAAGTGTTAGCCTTACAAAAAGCAAGATGATAAAGAGAGATGCATAAATGTTTAGGAAAACCAGTGGAAGCAGTATTTAAGATAACTTGTGAAAAAGGTGAAGCTTAAATTGGATAGAGAAATGTAAGATTTTCAAGTTTGGACTTAGCGATTGTAAAAATAAACAATTGTGAGGTCAGAAGGCTGACAGAGCACAGATGCCATCTGCATTTGGGAGTAGAGGGGACTGCTAGAACCGACTGGAGAAAGATAGAGCTAGTGTACGTTACGAAGCACGTGTTTGTAGCTGGAGAAGAGAGAATCCTTTTTAATTCTGGAGATGGGCTGGGGGTGAGAGGTGAGTAGCCTACTCTTTTTAGGGTGAAACATTGGAATTCAACTTGTTTCAAATTATAATGATTGGGGGTTAGTGATTAAGTTGAGTACATATAAAATGCTATATGAACCATGCCATGTAGTAAACTGGCTTTTGCAAATATAATGACCTGGATGATTTATCTTGGAAAAAGGGCACAGAAGCCAACACTGAGAGCAAATTTGTGATTTAAAGAGGAAAACAACCCCCAATCTTGTGAGTATAAATTGTGATGGTCGAATTTATCAAAGATGATCATACATTGTCTTCTTTCTGAGGTCGTTTTTAAGATTTTATCCCAAAGAATATATCTCAATATGAAAAAAACTGGAGGGAAAACCTGAATTTTATTGGTCCCTTAGAACTCAGTAATCCTTCAGACTACAACTGAGTTTTTCCTTTAACAGGAAATCCTTTATTATTTATAAAAGCTCTTCACAGGTTGGGGTTTGGGAGGGTAAGTCCATCCCAATAAGACAAAAAGAATGAGGCACGAGGCTCCACCTACTTGCTCATCACTGCTCTTAGAAATAAATCTTTTTTTATTGAAAAGTACACCCACCCACCCTCATCCCAACCCTTTCGCTGATCCAGCCCAAGTTAGAGGTCCTGCAACTTTACCTCTTCTACAATCTGCTGCTCTGTGATGCAAGTCTATTTGTCTGCCAAGAAGACTCTTTGGTACCCAGGCAACAGAGACACATCTGATAGAAAATGTTTTCTGATTGTCCAAGAGGTTAAAAAATAAAAGACCTCTGTCTACAAGACAACCGGAGACACCAAATTGCAATCTTCCTCCTAAAAGAAAAGAAACAGTGCCGCTGGTTCTGATGATACAGTGGAGGTGTGTGTTTGTGAAAATCTGTGTTGGAGGATATAGGATGTAGGTGTGTGTTTGTGAAAATCTGTGTTGGAGGATACAGGACAGCTAAAGAGCAAAGCGAATAGTAAGTAGCTCTTACTTACTTCCTTAGGGACTGTCTTGGTTGTCTCTAGGTCACCCGCATCACCTAGCAGAGTACCTTGCATCTCATCAGCCACTCACTAAAAGCATATTGAATTAGTTCATTATCAAGACAGTGCCTTCAGAAAATGCAAGATGGGTACCCTCATATCCTTGCTGCACTTTACATGAGTGATATCCAGCCTGAGAGAGCATCAGGGCACAGGTGTGAGCTCAACTCACAAAACTGGATGGGCAAGTTGTTACGGAGCCAACTGAGGAAACAGAACTCAGGGGGTCCCTGGCCATCTCTGTCCTGAGCACCTGGAAAAATGCATCAGGCTCTATCATCAGGCGAACACCCAATTGGTTAGGATTAAGAGTTTAGCCCTACTGGAAAAATAATTCTAAATTAGTGCCAGCATAGAAAGTGAAGTCCTTTCTCCCCCAGAACCTCTCATCCATCCATCAGGGGAGCAAACAGATCACTATGGCTCTGTTTATGGACCAAACCTGAAAGACCCAAAGTCAGAGCCAGGAGGGCAGACCAGAGAAGGAATTAGAAAGGTAAACATGTGTTTGTGGCAACTCCCTTCTCCGTGGACTTGTGCCAGCTCTGACCCAGACATAGGGTGGCCACAACTTGTGTACCAGAGCAGCAGCTGCTGTAGCACAGTGGGATCCAGAAATGAGGGAAAACTGCTCACCCGGAGCAGATAATATCTGTAAGGAATGAATATTTGGGAAAAGTCCCAGTGCTAGTTGAGTGCCAACCAGTCCCCACCTTCTCCGGCCCCCTCCCACTGGTTCCTCCCCTTTCAGCTGCTCTGATTCTTACAAAAACTCCACAGCCTTTCACCAGCAGCCTATAAGAGCCTCTCTCTCCACCGCTGCTTCACAAGACAGTGAGAGCGACCCGGAGACACCATGAGGAGTCTACTCCTTCTCTCCATCCTGGCTGCCTTGGCTGTGGCAGCTCTCTGTTATGGTGAGAACTTTCTCCTGCCATTTCTTTGTTTTTTTCTTTTCTGCCTCTGACTTCAGTTTACATGGATTTTTCCTCTCCCTCCTCCTTTTCTTCCCCCTTTCTCTATTATAATCTTAGAGGACTATGAATTTAACATTTCCCAAGCCCTTTGCACACTGACCTGTTCCATCGAGTCTTTTTTATATCCTCAATATCCGGACTATTGTAAGTAACTTAGCAGGCAAGTTCTTTCTATGGTAAGTCACTCTACACTTGGAAATTCTGCTGTCTCAGAAAGAAGATATCAACTTCCCAGCCCCTGAGCTCTCATTTTTTTAAGGATGTTTGTTTAGACTTTGATAACAGTTGGTTAAGGGTATCGGCTGAATCACTCACCTTTAAGAGATTCAGTTTTCACATGAAGTTTTATGTATAGCTCTCTCTAACAGCAAGACAGTCTCACGAACTTCCGATATTTCTTCAGTGGATGAATTTAAAAGTAAAGAACCTCAGAGAAAAATCGATTTCTTCATTTCTATTGCTAAAAGACAAATTTTGCTTGGTTTCTGTGTGTTGTTAAATATCTCTGTGTGTGTTCAAAGCTAATGAAAGGAAATCTGAAACAAAATTATTTTTAGATCGTTCAGTCTTATGCTTCAATTATCTGGGTATTCCAGGTATTCCTGAGCTCAATTATATTAATAACCAACTGTATTTTGCTTCCTCCTCTTGAAATTATTCACCAGTTTTCTGTGTCAGAAGATTTGGTTTCTTCACCTTGTTTTTAACTTTTCAAGCATATTCACTGGCTTGCAAACGTGAGCTTCTTATTGCCAGATTTACCTGCTGTGCCCAGGAGAGTGGTAGAAAGAAGGAAACTGTTGCTTTGGCATCAGCTGAGTTCTTTCTCTGAGCTGGCATTGTGCCCAGTGTGAGATGTCAGCCGAAGCCGGTGGTTTCTGTGGCTGTCAATTTAACACAGGTTCTTAAGAGGCTTTCAGAACCTCTTAGACACTTGTCTTGGGAAAGCCAAGCTGAGGCATCTGCCCAGCCTGCTTGGAGAAACTTGACTGTTTTCTAGGCCCTTTGTCCCTTCCTTGGCCTTGCTTTCAGAGAGGTCCCAAATTAATCAAGGAAGGCTCTCTGGAGCCTTGTGTGCAGCGCTTAAATTGTCTTATTTCTCAAGACTAAAGACTTCATAGCCCCTGGGAAATTTTAGGCAATACCACGGGCACCAGCTCCTTCAACACCGGAAAAACTAAAGAGTAGAGATATCCCAGCAAGGAGAGAGCTAGAGAAACAACTCATAAATCCTAAATGCCTGAAATTTGCAATAACCACACTGCTAAATATATTTCTCCCATCTTTTGGGTTCTTCCCTCCCCTCCCTTCCCTGTATCTAGACTGTTGTGGTGTGTGAAAGGTAACAGTAAAATGGGTCTTTTTTTTAAATTCCAGAATCTCACGAAAGCATGGAATCCTATGAAATCAGTAAGTGAATATTTGACTTCCTTATTGAAATCTCATGTATTGAAGAATCTCTCCCAATTCTTAAATAGACAAAAAGGTAATATATTTAACAGGGAGGGAAAAGAGGATCTCTTTTGGAAAACTAAAGTAAATTTAAAAATTCAACTATAAAAATCACCAGCTGAGCAATTTTTTAAGTTTGAAATAGTGTAAGATGGCAAGTATGCTTTCAACATACTTAGGAGCCATAAAATCTCATTTGGAAATTTTAAGTTGGTACCACAACAACCACACAGATGGAAAACAGGAGTAATGACAAAGTACAGAATTGGAGGCCGAGTCTGCTGGGAGACCACAGGCATCAGCAGTTGGATGCTATCAAATGTCAACTTATAAAGACTGAGTATAGGAATAAATAGCATATCGCTCTCATCTTTAATTTGTTCATTATTTTTATGACGCTTAAACTGTTCATTTACTGGAAATCTAAAATTATGCTCAACAAGGCCTCAGGACAGGGAGAATTTCTCCTCACAGGAATAAAAAACACAGTGAGTAGGAATACCAAGATCAGGTATTCGATCAGGTAGTTTATGAAATCTGCTCTATCTACCCATTTAATTTTCGCAGATCTCTAGTTACAAGCAGTGCATGAATGAATGAGCTTTCAAATATGTTTTTGTCAGAGAATATTCATGGAAATATTTTCAATACCTGTCTCCCTAAGACTGCACTTATTTTCTGTTTTAAGATCCCTTCATTAACAGGAGAAATGCTAATATCTTTATATCCCCGCAACAGAGATGGAGGGTGAAAGCCCAAGAGAGGTAGGTGACAAAACTTGATGGGGGAGGGGTCATCTTTCCCAGATCTGAATGGAGTGAGAAATGGGTTTTTTTCCATCATATATATTATTTCTAATTATATTCCCAAATCAAAGAATTTAAAAACAATGTACAGAAAACAACTGAATTTCTAGAAGACTATTTTGTGAAAGGCCCGGAAAGGAGAGGGAGGGAGAAGGAAAAGGAGGACAGAGAGAAATTTTCTATTTCCATTAAAAAAGAAAATCCCTGTTCCACCTTTCCTCCCTGTTCTACAAGTATCTCTTCATATTGGGGGATGAATGAGATCTCTCTACGATATTTTCTTATTCTTTTTTTTTTCTTTTCCTTTTTCTCATTTCTCCACTTTCTTTATGCCTCTCAATTTGGGTCTCTTTTCTTTCACTTTCTAGAATCCGAGAACACAGCAAACCTGTCTATGAGATCAACAGGGAAGCCTGTGATGACTTCAAACTTTGCGAACGCTATGCCTTGGTTTATGGATACAATGCTGCCTACAATCGTTATTTCCGGCAGCGCCCAGGGGCCAAATGAGATTGGAAAAAGTTTCTTTCCAGAGCCTGGTGCCTGGTTTTGTATTCCCTTGCAGTAGTATCACTGAACTATATAGACACATACGAATTGCTTAACTGTTCCTTAAATGTTCTTGTCTGGCTGCACTCCTCTTTCCTGCCCCCAGTTGAAAAGTAATGAAAGTGCAGTGGAGTGAAGGTCAAAGGGAAGTTAAGATGTGTGACTATTCCATAATAAACTTCTGGTTGGATACTTACATTTTGTGAGTCTGATTTATTCTGGGAAAATCCTGAAATAGTTCAATCAAGGCCCACCTAGCCCAGAGCAGTAGATTCTGCTAATCGTGTTCTAATGTTGATTAGAAGCATAAGTGCATAGGAAGAACAAATGCTAGAAGACACTCACTCACCCATAACTTGTCTAGACTCTCTCTACCTTGGGATCAGTGAATCACTGCTTCCTATTATACGTTTTCCAGGATTTTCAAACATCATAGATGATCAGTCATATGATTTTCCTGCTCCCAAACTCTTTTCCTTGGCTGCCGTGCAGCATGTGGGATCTTAGCTCCTCCACCAGGGATTGAACCCGCGCCACTTGCATTGGAAGTGCAGAGTCTTAACCACTGGACCGCCAGGGAAGTTCCCTGCTCCCAAACTTTAAATGACTCCTAAATTCCTTCCATGTGGATTCCAGACTCTGTACCTTGGCTCATCACCCTCACCTGAATGTTATCATATCCTAAGATGCTACAGTCTTGACTCTTACTTGAGTCAAGAAAGTATGTGTGCTTTCAAAATGACCAGACATTTTTACAAGATTCGATCATGGAATTTTGGAGCCATACAAAATGCTAGAGCTCCCTTAAGCCTGGTTTGCCAATGAGGAGGCTCCAGAGTCTCCTGCTTGGTAGTTGGGGACAGAGCCCAGGATTTCTCAATCCCAATTCGGACCTTGTTCGCCTCTGTCATGAGGACTGCTGCATGTCCACCCCTACATCCGTTCCTTCTGGTAGACCCACTGCCTTCATCTCTTTAGTGGAGCATCTTTCTATGCCTTCAAAACCCAGCTTAAGATTCAAGTACTTTATGAAATCAGTGATGGTTAAGTCCACCCAGCTCCCATCACACTTCGCAAGCCAGTATCCAGCGCTTCAAGAATGTATTTAAAGTCACTTTGCTGTACAGCAGAGACTGGCACACACATTGTCAATCAACTATACTTCAACAAAAATTAAAATCAGAAAAAGAATTTATGTAAGGATTCAAGTACAATGATATTATTCAATTCACGTTTTGATTAAATTTCTTTTTATGTGTATTTGTTTGTCTAACAGTACGGTAAATTCTTTGAGCACAGACACTGTAACTGCAATTTCTTTTCTCTCTATAGCCCTGGTGCTATGTCTATTCACAAAGGGTATTCAATGAAAGCTAAAAAACCAGACTGACTGGTCATGCCTGGGAGTGATCAGCCAATTCTGAAACTGTTAGATTCATCACAATAATGTGTGTCATATAATTTAACCCATCATCGTATTAATATAATGATGGGTGTTCTACAATTTTCTAAGCTCTATTGCATGCAGTAACTCATCAGATTTTAGAAAAATGCAGAAGATGAGTAATACGTATCAGATGGTAAAACTGAAACTCAGAGATGTAACTTTCTGAAGGCACTGTAGTAAATGCAGTGGCATGCCACTCAAACTGAGGCATTATTCACATGGTCACCAGATATACTGGCAGCAGTTAGGAAGGCCATAACGTTCTCTCAGGGTTTCATTTTCTGTCCCATGGCCTGAAAACTCTCTAAGAAGTTGGGACAATTGTAGGGCTTACCTTATCTGTTTCCCATCTCTTTTGCATCAAGGTCAAGTAATCCAAAAGGAAGAAAAAAAAATAGAGGAAAAGGGGAGCAAAACAACAAAAGGGACAAATTGAAAACAAACGGCAAGATAATAGACTTAAACCTATCTCAATAATCTCATATGTAAAGAGTCTAAACAGTGTGATTATCATTTTACTTCTACCTATGTTATAGATTCTACAATACTTTTTTATTACTTTTGTTTTAAGCAGTCAATTATTTTCTAAGAGGTTTAGATAATACAAAAATATCTCATACGTTTACCCATGTAATTTCCATTTCCAGTGACCTCATTCTTTTGTGCATCCATATTTCCATCTGGTGTCATTTTCTTCCTGTCTGAAGGACTTCCTTTAACATTTCTCATAGTGCAGGTCTGCTGGATTCTTTAAGTTTTAAAAATTTGCCTTCATATTTGAAAGATATTTTCACTGTATATTGAAACCTATGCTGCCAGTTTTTCTTCTAATTCCTTTAAGATATTATTCCACCGTCCTCTAGCTTACAGTGTTTCTGATATAAAATCTGTTGCCATTCCTATCTTTATATCTCTGTATGCACTGTGTCTTTTATCTCTGGCTGCTTCTAAGGTTTTTCTCTTTATCATTGGTTTTGACTAAATTAGTTATGATGTATCTTGGTGTGGTTTTCCTTATTTTTCTTGTTCTTGGAGTTTATTGAGCTTCTTGAAATGAATTAAGTTTAGAAAATTTTCACTCATTATTTCTTCAAATATTTTCCCTCCCTCGCTCCTCTTCTCCTTTGGAGACTGCAATGACATGCAAGTTAGGTCACTTGAAGTTGTTCCATATCTTCCTGATGTTATTTTCATTTTTATAAGTAGTTTTTTCTCTGTGTGTTTCATTTTTGACTGTTTCTTTTAACATATTTACAAGTTTACCAACGTTATCTTCAGCAATATCTAATTTACTGTTAATCCCATTCAGTGTATTTTTCATCTCAGTCATTATAGTTTTCATCTCCAGAAGTTTGATATGGGTGTTTTTGGATTCTCCATGTCTCAACATTTTTAACATCTTGGATACTGTTATGATACTATTTTAATGTCCTTATCTGCTAATTTCAATAACTGAGTCACTTCCAGGTTGATTTTGATTAATTATTCTACTTTTTATGGATCATAATTTCCTACTTCTTTGAACTCCTGTTAATCTTTTATTTGGCACCAGACATTGCAAACTGTACCAGATATTCCTGTATTTCTGTAAGTATTCTTGAACTTTGTTCTAGGATGCAAGCTTGGGAAAAGCTTGATCATTTTAAGTTTTGTTTTTAAAGTGAGACCAATGCAGCATTTAGTCTAGGGAAAATTATTTCCCCCAAACTGAGGCAAGACCTTCTGAATACTGCACCCAATATCCCATGATTGGGTGGTAGGAATAGGCAATAATCTCAGCCCTGAGTTAGTGCCAACCACTGTTCCCTCTGTTCCACTTGGATGGTCATTTCCCCACATGTATGTGCCAATCAGTTTTCTGCTACCTACATGAGGGGTTCTCTCCACAGATATCCAGAGACACTCTCTCCTCTCCAGTATTTTGTCATGTGAACTATAACCACCATATTCTCCCAGGACTTACAACTCCATTTCACCTCATAATGTCCACTAGATTCCATCTTGGTCCCACCTCCCTGAACCATGGCCTGGAAATTCTCTTAAGATAATAAGCTGTGGCAATCACAGGACCATTTCGTTTGTTTCCCACCTTCTAGGGATCACTCTCTTTCATTGCTTGATGTCCAAGGCCTTGAAAACCATTGCTTTATATGTTTTGTCTGATTCTTTATTTGTTTCCAGAAAGAAGGTAAACCCCATCCCTGAGACTTATTATTGGCCTAAAATCCATTATCAGGCACAACTACTCCAAACGGTCATCCCAGCCTCAGAGTCCCCCATAGACTTGGCTGAAGCATTTATTGCAATTGCATAAGAATTCAAATGCTCATTCTGCCTGCTCCTACTTCCCTCTCCCCTCTCCTGTTATACTCAAGAGTACTCCCCAATAAACCATCTGTATACAGACTTCCAAGTCTTAAAGTTTATTTCCCAGGAACCAGACCTATGACATTCAGATAGTAAATTGGGAGACCAGGGTCCTTCAGCTCCAGACCTCTTGTTTTATTTACTATACAACACTAGATTCATAGTTTTTGAGCTTGCAAGGAGTTCAGCAATAACCTAATTCAACTCCCTTCTTTTACACTGAGTAATTTGAGAGCTTAGAGACTAAATGACTATTGCAAGGGCAGGTAATTCTATTCTCTTCAGAAATTCACTTGTCCTGACCTCATAAAATCTAATTCCTTAAGCCAATTTTTTAAAGGGTTATTTATAAATGATCCATATATGTGTAACAATCTCCTACTTCCCCATCTGATGAAGCTATTTTTAATGTAGTTTCCACCTCAGTCAGAATTTTATCTACCTTCTCAGTTCTATTCCTTTTTTGAAATATTCTGGTTTGTCTAGAGCTAAGACACATGAAGTGATAGGTCACAGGTCTTATTATTCTTTCCCCATTAATGGTCTTGGTAAGGCCTTTCATGGAGTAGTACATCCTGGGAACCAAAGAGTGTTTAAACACAGCCCAGATGCTCTGCTCCCTTCCCATAAAAGTAATTTAGGATTTTGGCATAGCATTTGAGAATAAGGACTTTGACAGTACGCCTCCCAGCTCTACCACTTTGAACTGTGAAATTCTTGGTTAAGTTAATTAACCTTGCTGGGTCTCAGTTTTACCTTATCTGTAAAAAAGATAATTCTATTTCCCACCTTAGAGTTGTAAACATTAAATAAATGGTTATATATAAAGTGCACAGAACACTGTCTAGCCTATGGTAAGTGCTTAATAAGCGTTAGCTATTTCTACTGTTATTTTCTATGGTACTATTACTATTATTGTAATGCACTATACTCTGGATACTAAAAAATAACAAGACAGTCCCTCTTGAAGGCAGCCAGCAGGACTTATAACCAAAAACTACGGATAGCACTGGGCTGTTTGTACTCACTCTCTTCTTCCTCTCTTCTACCTATGCTGACAGAGCATGCAGTTTCAGAGGATTAGGCCAGGGAAGTTCATTCTGATTTAAGGAAAATCATGATCTTAGCTTTCATGCTCAACTGGGTTTGGAATTCTTACACCCACACTTTTATGTAATAATAAAATATCCACATTAGAATGCAGTTAGAGTTATGTGCTTATATAGCAGTAGTTGTAGTATGTTCAAGCACTATTTTCATCTATACATCTACCTTTTTAATAATAGAAATCTGCAAGTAATCTGACGTTCTACACCCGAGTTCTTCAGTATCTTGATTATCCATCATTAGTAGACTTTCCTTCAGTTTCTCAATCCTACTGCTTCTGGCCTAGTTCCTTGTCATAATGCAGAACTCTAATGAGAGTAAATTCTATCTTAAACTCATTTTGATTTGGAACCCTGAAACTTTGCCTATTGCCTCTGGTTTTTTATTTGTGAATTAGGGTTCTATTTCATCCTAGATGGTCCTTCTCTGGAACCCAGACATTGTTACCTCTCTATCACCAGATAAACCTGCTTCCATGACCCCTCCCCCAGTAAGAATCCCTGGCAATTGAAGTTAATTCAGACCAGAACATATTAATCTACTCTGCTTTCCCTAAAAGAATGGGGCATCTTTATGCAGGATGTGTTATACACCTTAAACTACCAAGCATTATATAGTGGTATGTTTCCAACAGGAAGAATACATGGGTCTGAGAACTAAGATATGAAAGCAGGAGTGGCTCTATGTATCATATTTTGTAACTCACATGAGGAATTTATATTTTCTATCCTTAAAATTCTAATATCTGTGGGCCTGGAAATCCTGGTTCATACAGAGAGAACAATTTCACCAGGGACATTGGAAGAGTCCCATTTAAGTTCTAGCTGCTCCCTGGTCACTTCAGGCTTTTCATGATAAAAGACCAGTTAGCAAGTAAAGGAGTCATCTTTCCTAAAGGAGATGGTTGAGCATATTCTTCAGGAGAAGACAGGGCTTCTGAATCTAAGAAGGGAAAAACACATTTGCTATCCAGGTAAGCCATTGTAATATATCTTGATATTCCTCTGCCCATTCGTAACAGTAAATGGACAAGTATATCAGCCATGGTCTGAGAAGGGCATGGTGATCAGCTCTCAGGAATGAGGGTCTATTTCACTTACCAACTTAGACACCTAGACCACCAGATGTGCTAACTAAGAGTGAGGGAATCTAGAATGGGCCGTTAAAGAGGAATACAACGAGTATTAGTAGTGGTCTTGTGACCAACTGCAGGAGCAGGGGCTGTAGCCTTCACTACACTAAGCTTCACAAGTATACTAACTTGCTCCAGGAGCAAATTATACTTCAAACATGTGAATATACCAGAGGAGAAATTACAAAGCTAGGAAAGAGGAGATAGCTGTTACACTAAAACTGGGGAAATACATTTCCATAAAACAGCCAAGTATCCAGGAAAATGTGACTAGAATCTATCTGTTGTAAATTTTTCCTGGAAAAGGGACCAACCAAAATCCTGGAGAAGCTGTTCCTAGAACATATTGCATGAAGCAAGTGGATGTAACAGTGCAAGTGTGGACCATAACTGATGCTGCAGTGCTTCCCCCAGATCCCTTCTTCAGGGCTGAGGCACTCATTCCCTCAGATGCTGGCAGCTGATGGCTTGCAGGTAGCTGAGTCTCTGTCCTAAAATTGCCCTGAGCTGAAAAGAGCAGGTTGCCCCTTTCTAGAAACAGTCCACATTCAAAACTGGTCAATGCAAGGGCATAAAGGCCTTAGCCCCTCTCCCCTGACGCTGACATTTTTCAGTCTTGTGACTACTTCTTTCTTATCTTCCCTTCTCCTGCTACCTCACTGTTAAAGTCAGAATGTGTCATGGCTCAATCGCTCAGTCTATGAATATGCACGCACGCACGCACACACACACACACACACACATATAAAGCAGAGGGAGGATATGGAAACCTCTTGGTGGGCTTTAAATTCATCCTAGGATTGAAATTGGCCCCAATTTTTCTGATTTTAAAATGTAGCTCCCCACTGCCCACCAAACTCCTTATGACTGCATTATGAGATTTATCTGTTAATTTCTTTAGAGAAATGAACTGGGTGACCTGTGGGGAGGTTTTCCCTCTCTCATTTCTATGAATTCAAACATGGAAAGCTAACCAACAAACAAGAAAGCCAGAAACATAAGTCATCTGGGGTTGTTAAAACGTGAGGTTAAGCTTTGAAAATACTGTTAAAGAAATGTTCTTTTTCTCAGTTCGTACAGGAGATTTTTATGGTGTTTACCTAGAAACACTCTGATTCCTTTACTTTGGAGAAAGGAGTATACAAGATTTGTCTCTACCTATTTCACCTAGTGATGATAACCACTCTTTTGACAACAAACCTGTAATAAAGTAGGAAAGTAATCTGCACGAATTTGGGTGCATGTGTTTAAACATCCCAAGAGAGAATTTTCCTTCTTATAAGGAGTTTTGGAAAGGTTTCTAAAGAGTAATCATTTTGTATTACAAAAGTACTCAGAGAAAATCTCAAGTGCTGTGACTTACTCATATGAGTGAATTAGTCCTCAAACATGAGATTATACCAAAGAAGACATTTTAGAGCTGAGAAAGAGGAGATAAATTTTTCACCAAACTGATAAGTACACTTCTGTAAAATAGCCACAGTCGCCAGGAAAAGGTGGCTGGAACTACGAAGTTTAGTTGAAGCATATGGACGAATAGCACCCATCTCTTTGAAAATCTAAACTGGAATTAAGAGTTGGAAGAAAAATGAAGCAAATTTAGACCAGTTTCCCAAACGTGTGTTCTAAAGAACAATGTTCCCGTCCGCATCCTGCCAAAAGTTGTTTTATGCTCAAATAAGTTCTATGGACTTTATATATCTCATTTTGGGGATATATATATATCTGGAGAGTGAAAGAGAGAGGTATGATTTAATATCTGAAGCCCTCACATATGATGCGTGGTCCATCAATAAAGGAATCTGAGTCTACTTAACACAGGGGTTCACGAGATAATTTGACAACAGAATATTCTTTTCAGAAGGCATTGATCAACATCTTGCACAACCTATTTTAGAATTTAGTCAAGCCCAACCTCTCACTCTTTCCTTCTGTAGCATGGCTAGTATGAATTTAACATTTAACAAATAGTTATCATATACCTGCTCTATGCCGTACAATATGGCCATACAGTAACAGATGATCATGCAGTTTGCACTTAAAACTCTAGTGTTACAAAATTCTCTAGGTCACATGATGTACTCGTTCATTTTTGGATAACTAAATGTTAGGATAGAAACTTTTCTTATATTGAATCACTTTAAATATTTTGGCCTTAATTCTTCTCTTTATTTCATTTACCAAGCAAAATGTTACCAATGACCCAATGCTACACGTTCCATTTGCCCTAATTCTAAGACAGCAAAGCTATACAATTTCTTTTGTATTACTTTATTATTGCGGTAAGCAATTTAATATCAGATGCACCATCTCAACTATTTTAAGTGTTCAATACATTATTATTGTGGACTAAGGTACAATGTTGTACAGCAGATCTTTAGAGCTTATTTATCTTGCTTAACTGAAACTTTATGTCCCTTGACGTGTAACTCTTCATCCCGCCACCCATCTCCTGACAATCACCATCCACTCTTCAATTCTACAAATTCGACTATCTCAGATACTGCATATAAGTGGAATAATGCAGTATATTTCTTTCTGTGACTGGCCTATTTCACCAAGCATAATGTTGAAAGATTCATTCATGTTGCTGCACATTGTAGAATTCCTTCTTTTTTAAGGTTGAATACTATTCCATTGCGTACCACATTTTCTTTATCCATTCATCTGTCAGTGGACGTTTTGCTTGTTTCTACATCTTGGCTACTGTGAGTAGCACTGCAATGAACATGAGAGTACAATTATCTCTGTAATATCCTGATTTCATTCTTTTGGATGTAGAGGTGGGATTGCTAGATCATATGACAGTTCTGTATTTAATTTTTTGAGGAGCTGCCATACTGTTTTTTATAACAGCTGCACTATTTTGCATTCCACCAACAGTGTGCAAGAATTTCAATTTCTGGGGCTTCCCTGGTGGCGCAGTGGTTGCGAGTCCGCCTGCCGATGCAGGGGACACGGGTTCGTGCCCCGGTCTGGGAGGATCCCACATGCCGTGGAGCGGCTGGGCCCGTGAGCCATGGCCGCTGAGCCTGCGCGTCCGGAGCCTGTGCTCTGCAACGGGAGAGGCCACAACAGTGAGAGGCCCACGTACCGCAAAAAAAAAAAAAAAAAAAAAAAAAAAAGAATTTCAATTTCTGTACAACTTCACCAACACTTATTTTTGTCTTTCTGATAATTACCATCCTGACAGTTATGAGGTGATAGCTCTGTGTACTTTTGATTTGTACTTCCTTGATGATTAGTATCAGTATCTTTTCCTTTATCTGTTGGCCAAATATGTCTTATTTGGAGAAATATCTATTCAAGACCTTTGCCCATTTGTTTAAATCAGGTATTTATTTATTTATTTGCTACTGAGTTCTAGGTATTCCTTATATCTTTTGGAGACTGACCTCTTATCAGAAATATGATTTGTGAGCACTTTCTCCCATTCCCTAGGTAGCCTTTTCACTCTGTTGATTTTTCCTTTATTGTACAGAAACTTTTTAGTTTGATGTAGTCACAATTGCCTATATTTGTTTTGGGTACCTCTGTTTTAGTGTCATATCCATGAAATCATTACCAAGAGCAACGTCATAAAGACTTCTCTCTATGGTTTCTTCTAGGAGTTTTATAATTTTAAGTCATAAATTTAACTCTTTAACCCATTTTGAGTTGATTTTTGTGTATAGTGTAATATAAGGGTCTAATTTCATTCTTTTGTGTGGATATCTAGTTTCCCAAACATCATTTTTTGAAGAGACAATCCTTTTCGCATTGTGCATTCCCATTGAGATTTTGATAAGGATTGCATTGATCTGTAGATTGCTTTGGGTACTATGGACTTTTTAACAATATTAATCTTTCCTCACAAACATGAGATGACTTTCCATTTGTGTCTTCTTAATTTCTCTCATCGATCTTTTATAGTTTTCAGTGTATGAGTCTTTTACTTCAGGTTTATTCCTAAATATTTTATTCTTTTTGGCGCTATTGTAAGTAGAAATGCTTTCCTATTTTCCTTTTCAGATAGTTTGTTGTTAGTGTGTAGAAACAACCGATTTTTATATGTTGACTTCGTATCCTGCAAACTTACTGAAATTGTTTATTAGCGGTAACAGGTGTTTTAAGGAGTCTTTGTTTCCTAATATAAGACCATGTTCTCTACAAACTAGAAGAATTTTACTTCTTCTTTCCTGATTTGTATGCCTTTTATTTCTTTCTTCAACATAATTGCTCTGGTTAGGACTTCCAGTATTATGTTGAATAGAAGCGGTGAGAGTGGGCATTCTTGCCTTGTTTCTGATCTCAGAGGAAAATATTTCAGGTTTTCACCATTGAGTATAATATTCGTTTTGGGATTGTCATATATGGTCTTTATTATGTTGAGGTGTATTCCTTCTATTCCTAGTTTGTTCAAAGTTTTTATCATGAAAAGGTGCTGAATTTTGCAATATGCTTTTTCTACATCTATTGAGAAGATTATGTGATTTTTTGAAGTATAGTTGATTTACAATATTATGTTAGTTTCAGGTGTACAGCATACTGATTCAATATTTTTATAAATTATACTCCATTGGGCTTCCCTGGTGGCGCAGTGGTTGAGAGTCCGCTTGTCGATGCAGGGGACGCGGGTTCGTGCCCCGGTCCTGGAAGATCCCACATGCCGGGAAGATCCCACGTGCCGTGGAGCAGCTGGGCCCGTGAGCCATGGCCGCTGAGCCTGCAAGTCCGGAGCCTGTGCTCCGCAACGGGAGAGGCCACAACAGTGAGAGGCCCGCGTACCGCAAAAACAAAACAAAAAACAAAATAAATTATACTCCATTAAAAATTATTACAGGGCTTCCCTGGTGGCGCAGTGGTTGAGAGTCTGCCTGCCGATGCAGGGGACACGGGTTCGTGCCCCGGTCCGGGAGGATCCCACATGCCGCGGAGCGGCTGGGCCCGTGAGCCATGGCCGCTGAGCCTGCGCGTCCGGAGCCTGTGCTCCGCAACGGGAGAGGCCACAACAGTGAGAGGCCCGCGTACTGCCAAAAAAAAAAAAAAAAAAGTTAAAAGAAAAAAATGTCATCTTGTTGGATTCAATAGCAGAGATAATTTTGTCATTTATTTTGTTACCTCTTTCTTCGAGATTTGACATGCCTGAGTATTTAATGAGTATGTCTTCATCTATGTCTTTGAATAAAATGTGTTCACCAATGGGAATTAGCAACAGATTGGTCAGGAAGAAAGAGCCAAAGTGGGAAGGGTGAGGGAACATCTGGGAAGGCAACACAAGGAAAGAGTGCTGGGCATTAAAATTCACTTCAAAGTTAATTGTATCACCCACTGTGACACATGTATCCCCATTAGTTTAGCCTGCAATATTGGAGGCCCCAGTGCAGATTTAGGGAGCCAATAAGTTAATTACATGTGCTCACTTTGTCCAGTCTGCTTTATTCCCTTATCATTCAAAATGCCTGAGTCATCGGGTGCTACATAATGATTAGCTAATATATAACCCAGTCTAAACCCAGCTAACTGGGCCAAGAGGACAGAAGACAAAGAAATTTCATTAAAAGTTTACAATGAGTCAGATGAAGTCTCCTGGATGAAGGGCAATTTCGAGGATTTCCCAGGCTAGGCCTTACTCACTCCTCCCACCCCAGAGTTTTAAGTCCATATTAGGTATTTACTAACGTGCTTTGCATTGGATGACCTGAGATCAGGTCAGTCTGAGATAGAACTGTGACAAAGAAGGAAAATATTGTCTCAAGCATCCATACTTTTCCTTTCCAGTTTTTCTTTTTCTGTCTACTCCCTCCCACTACTGGCCCAAACAAGCTTACCTTTGTCTTTCCAAAGAGATGTCTGCATGTTAAAAATAGAATTTGGAGAGTCCCAAAAATATTAGTCTCAAGTAGTGTCCTTAAAGGCAGCAAGACAAGCTCCCGAACAAGGTGCTTTACCCCCAGAGTACCTCTTAAATCGTATTATCGAGTAATAACCTAGTCTATTGACAAGGAAAAGCCCTTCTTTGCCAGCTGAACCGCTAAGCAGGTTTCTCAAGCTATAAACTAAGAGTAAAAGGAAAAAGAGGGCCAGACCAACTTGGTCCCTGAGGGACTCTCTATATAAAGGGGAACCTGAAGATTATCTGGACGCCTAGGAATTACTAGTTTCTGAAGCCCCTGCCTTTTCCCAGTATCTATAAAGTAGTCAGGATTGGTTTGAAGGAGAAGCATGCAAGTCCTAACCTCTAGAATGTCAGCTATGAATGCAGACTTATAATAGAAACTGTATTTGCACACATGTGCCTCTGTGTGTGTGTGTGTGTGTGTGTGTGTGTGTGTGTGTGTAATGAAAGAAAAAGGAGAAGCAATCTCAGTGCAAACCCAATTGAAGGTCTTCTCCATACAGGCTCTGCCCTTACTTCTTCCCTAGGAGGCCTGGATGTATGGTACTAATTTCCCATTTTTATAAACGGATCTATTTTAAATGCTTTCACATACATACATTATCTCTACTGGTACTAACAGCATCTGTGGGTTGTAGGCAAAAGGAATTATAATTCATAATCAAGAGGTGTTAAAACTAAAAATTTGATAGGTTAAAGTCATCTTTGGGATAAAAGCAAAACCAGCACTGGAACTCAATTTTCAATACCTGGATACCCCCTTATTCATTACAGGCAAGAAGCTTTGGGAGACTTTTTGCAAAGGCAAAACTAGGGTTGGACAATGTTTGCAAACTGACTAAACTTTCAACAGCATGAAGAGAAGGCCCAGCCCTAATGCTAGAAAAAGTGTTGAGAAGGAAAAGCTCCTTTGCAGTCAGCTTTCAGTTTCTGATAAGACTTCCTTGATAATCACAGTCACATGTTGGAAATCAGTCTAGAAAGCATTTTCCACGATCGTCAGTCTCCTGTCACAGAACAAACTAGGTCCCTTGGACAAAATCAAATAATTCGATTTCAGCTTTGCAAGAGGAGAAAATGAACCTGTGCTTCAAAAATATGTACAGTGTTGGGTTTTTTTTCCTTTGCACTCAGTGACCTGGAAGATGTAAAGAAGGCTTCAAGCCAAACCAAAATATTTCCATGGTTTTCCACAAGCTGAACTGGGGTTCTAAATGCTGCCACTTGAAGGCTTCAAAGTCACAATTCAGGTTTGTGCACGCCTGGTATACACATACCTTAGAATTTTGAGCAGTGACATGATTTATCACTTTCATATTAAAGACAAACAGATAGTTCTTGCAGAGGCTAAATAAGATCTTAATGGATAAACTAGGTATTTAGATACTCAAGCTCTAGAATTAGCCCTGCATATACTACAGTTTTTTCCAGTAAGCATATTTATAAGCCTCTAGGTTTCCAAGAACTTCCGTACTTCTCTGTACCTCTCTAAGCTTAATTGGGATTTCTTTTCAGTATACCTCTTCACGTCCTCTTCCATCCCAGTCACTAGAACCAAAGAATGCCTAAATTAGAAGAGTAGACTCCCTCCCTTGCTTGACCTTTCCTCCCACCATAATCTCAAGGGAGCCACCTCTCCCCTTTAGAAAACTCAGATATATATGTCCCTTAAATCCAAATGGCTGTCTTTATCCTGGCTCTTTTTTTTTTTTGGCAGTACGCGGGCCTCTCACTGTTGTGGCCTCTCCCGTTGCGGAGCACAGGCTCCGGATGCGCAGGCTCAGCGGCCATGGCTCACGGGCCCAGCCGCTCCACGGCATGTGGGATCCTCCCGGACCGGGGCACAAACCCGCGTCCTCTGCATCGGCAGGCAGACTCTCAACCACTGCGCCACCAGGGAAGCCCATATCCTGGCTCATTTTATAGGTCTATTTTACAGCCCAGAGATGAGCTCTGGAAATCAAGAGCACTATGTCTAGAGGAGAATAAACAAACAAACAAAAAAAAGAGACTTTAAGCTATATGACCAACGCTTGAAGAAGTGACTGCTGTTTGGTTTGGAGCAGAGAAGCTATGTATTACATCTAAGTACAAAGGTGAAAATACAGCATGTGGGAACAGAAAAGACTTATACGTTATCCTAAGGGTAGGACTATGAACAAAGGGGAAAAGAAGACAGGGAGAAAATTTTTGTTCAAAGAATGCAAAATCTAAGGGAAAAGTTCAAATTTGAAAATGGCTGTGGAGTGAGCTTCTCATCATGGGACATATTTAAACATGGGAATAATGTCACTTGACAGGGACAACGATAAGGAGACTCCTGAAGTGGTTTGTCACTTAGACCAGATGAACCTTCAAACCTTAATATTTTATGATTTTTACCTGTTCTCAAAAAGGAGAGATACATGAAGTCAATACTTATCTCCATAAAACCAGCTGTAAGCCTTCATTTTGTTCAGAAAAGGGAGAGGATTATACAGTAGAAGATACAAAAAAACAGGCCGAAGGAAGGAAAGTACTCTAGGACAGATATTGAGCATGTGAAGTTAGTCAAATACGGAAATGATTATAGTGGACCTATTAGATTGGTGAATAATCGGAGAAATAAAATTAAGTAACTATTTGCCATTGTATCTTGATTTGTATCTTGACTCTTCATTAATACGCACAGGTAACATGCCTGTGAGGTAGGCATATTTGGAGCTTGTATTTTATTTTTCAGATGACTGATTTAATTCTTTAGGTCTCCTTATAACCTCACCATGGGTTGTGAATTAAATGTGGTCAGGGCCTTCCCCGGTGGCGCAGTGGTTGAGAGTCCGCCTGCCGATGCAGGGGACACGGGTTCGTGCCCCGGTCCAGGAGGATCCCACATGCTGCGGAGCGGCTGGGCCCGTGAGCCATGGCCGCTGAACCTGCGTGTCCGGAGCCTGTGCTCCACAACGGGAGAGGCCACAACAGTGAGAGGTCCGCGTACCAAAAAAAAAAAAAAATGTGGTCAAATGCAGGAGGTGACAGTTAAGAGTTTGACAAGGAAGGAAGGAATGTCTATTATTCTCTAAGCATCTCGTGTCTCATAATCTTAAACGTAATTAAACTAATAAAAACATGTATAGCACATTTTATTTTGCTATGGTCCATGCCTTGTAGTAGAAATGAATCTGGGCTTTAAAAACAGTAAACAGTAGATGTGGGTCTTATGTCTAGTCCTCACATATACTAGTTACGTGTAACTTAACACGGTCACCTAGCCTATTTGACTCACACCTGGAAAAAAAGGCTAATAATGTCTGTTCTACCTACTTTATGTCCTATTATTAGAATCAAATTGGATAATGAAAATTTTTAAACTGCTGAGTGCAAATTTAGTATATGAGTGGGAAAAACATTCATAAAAAGAATTCTTGACCCATGTTAGATATTTTTATAGACACTATTTCATACTTCTCTATATAGAACTTGTAAAAATATATACTCGTCAACCACTTTTTAGCAGATCATAAAGCAGTTCCCTTTTTTAAAAAATGTCTAACTCCAGTCTTTAAAATGGGAGTTTTCTCTACACTATACACAAAGATATAAAAATGTACTAATTCATATATCTCTGTGTTTTCTAATAATTTCAATACTTCTAAATCTGAGAATGAAAGACTCTTCAGCACACAAAGGACCAACTCAAGGTAAAATCCTAAAATAGTTTGGTTTTCGTTATTGTCTCTCAATTCCCTTTAGTTTGCACTTCCTTACACACACACACCCTTACTTCTAGGTAAAGGGTGACCCTGTGTCAGCCCCTTTAACCGCACCCCAATCAAAAATCTCCTGTCGGGAAATAATCCGTGGTCAGTCTCATGTACCTTGACACATGAAAGTCAATGTATCATTCTCTCCATAGATCATTGCTTTTTGAGATGTATCCCTGTAGTCTGAAATCCTAGCTCTATTAATTTAGGAACTATCGGGCACATGTGAGCTGTAGAGAAGATCATGGCTTAGTTGCCCAAATCTTCTTCCCCAGCTGGCTCCGAAACCTCACAATTCAAATCACTGAGAGAATTATAGTAAGTTGTCTCACTAGGCCAGTAAGTGAACAACGCCAGCCCTGAACTTTTGGTGTGAGTAGCTGTTTTCCCGGCCATTAGTCACCTAATGTCAATGTTTATGTAACTACAGTCAAAATCCAGAGGCACCAGCTTGACCAAGACTTTCCTTCTCAATATTACAGTACAGTCCTGCTTTTGTACACGACTTACATGAATGTCGAGCTGTGTGGTTATATGAAGTTGGCCGGAAAATTATGTCTTCCTTGACGGTAATTAGGGTTTTACCCATAGATCTTCCCTCCTGAAACAACATTTAGAGGCATATTTTTTAAATGAAGGGGAAAAAACTATTAATCAGGCAATGAAGCTGTATGCCAGGTACAGAAAACCTACGTTATATCTCAGTTGAAATATTCTTATTCCTCCCTACATGGGAACAATGATATGGTGTCTATCAATTAGCAGTTTTACAATCAAATATACTAAATATTTATACTAGTTACTGAAACTACAAAGCATCTATTTGCAAAATGTACATATTTCTTCTATAAGAAAAAAAATAATAGTCCCTGAAACATTCATGGTTACTTAAGAAAAGAGAACAATAGTAAAATGTCGAGCAGTTGCAACTTAAAGGAATTATATAATTTAAAAGAACACCGAAGACCCCACTTCTGATACTTAAATTTCTTTTGCCTCCACCCATCTCCCCAAGGTCTTTGCTAAGCAGTCAACTGATTAAATACAGCTGAAAACATGGGTATGTGAAAACTGAGGTCCATCTGCCAGAAAATTATTGTGCAGATAGATGATTTTGACTGGCTTGATCCGATGATTAGTCTATAGTGTTAAGAACAATAAAGATATCAATTGGTATCTAGACAAGCTCCCTCTAAACAATAATAAGTGTAGTAATACAAGCTGTAGTAGTAATTGCCATTCACTGAGCTCTCCCTATATAATAGACACTGTAATAGACACTATTATGTCTATAATAGACACTGTCCCAGACACTTTACACACTTTGTTCATTCTGTCCTAATAGTGACCATTTCAGGTGGATAGGAGTAACTCCATTTTCCAAAAGCGTAAGCTAAGACTCAGAGAGGGTAAGTAATTTGCTCAATGTCATCAGATCAGAAAAAGTAGAATCAGTGTTGAAGCCCACACGTGCCTGTCTCTTAAACACTGTGTCCTTTGATCAGATGGGACTTGAATGAGATGATGAACTTAAACATCAAGACTACAGGGCTGGCCAAGAGGTGTTAAAACTGTGTCCAGAATTCATCAGGACTAGGTCAGAGAATCCCAAACTCTGCCCATCAGGGTTTGTGAACTTGACAAACCCTGTGGTGTTCAGAGAAGTAAGCTGAGTCAGAAAGGAGACTCTGGGTACCATATTTCATATGGACAAGAATCAAACAGAAAAATCTGCTAGTTAGGGAAAAAAAACAGGCTTGTATCACCACTTCAGGAAAATAAGATTCAGAATGCAAAGGGTCATAAACTCACATCGGGAGAGTAAGGACCAAACACCTCTCCACTGCTGTCACCCCGACAAAGGATCTGGAGATAAGACATAACAGGAACTAGGAAGAAGGCTAAAAGTTCCTTTGATTACTTCAAACCTCAGATCCTTAGTAAACTTGAAATAATGATAATACTATTACCAAAAAGGGCAACTGAGGGAATTAAGTGAGATCAAACATATACAGAACTTGGCACAATATCTGGTTCATAGAAAGTATTCAGTAAATGTAGGTGGTGGTGGTGTTGTTTTAGAGGGCCACGTTCAGCTTTCTTAGTGCATTTAGTGTAAATACTCATTGACTGAGAGTCAGAAGACCTGATTTGAATCTTGTTTGCTTTGCTCTAGCTAAGCAATGTTGGACAAGTTACAATACATATCTGAGTCTCAACGTGTTCATCTGTGAAAAAGGGACTAAAATACCTACTCACAAAATCATGGGGAGGATTAAGTAAGAATATATTAGAAAATGGTTGGCATGGTATTTGGCAAGCAGAGTATGCTTCATTCACACATACAAAAAAAAATGTACTCAACAAAAATAATTCATTGAGGGCTTATTCAGGTGACAGGCACTATTACAAGCCTAAGTGATAGAGCGGTGAGCAAAAGATATGGTTTGCCCTCATGAAGCTTACACTCTGAAATGCTACTTGAGCGTTTGTTTGATCTGAACTGCATATTAAATTAGGGTGGTAGTATGATTTTTTAAGGATGATAGACCCACAGGCCTTTACTTATTAGTAGAAACTAGTGGGTACACCAGGCTAAAAATAGCACTAAAGAGGAGGAGAAAACAAAACTTTTTATCGCTCTTCAGCACAGAGAAGGGTCAGCACAGAGTTGTCCAAGCCATTAAAAACACAAGGCACACAACTTTTTTTTTTTTAGAAAAAAAAAAAGCCTTTAATAACAACAATAACAACATACTGAATAGAAATCTATTATTCAGAAAAGAAGACAAAGCAAACCCTTAAAACACTGCCCGTTTCCTCCAAAGCATATACAGTTAAGCAAAGGTATACTTAGCTCCTAACACATTTAGCTGTTAAATATATGGGAAACTTGGGGACCACTTGGGCTCGCTTGGAAATTTCAAAGGCTCATCTAAAACAGAAGTTCCTCTCTCTACTCAGCTTCATGGAACCTGTAAAATAATTTGACAATAAAATGATGTCAACTTCTAGAACAAATTAAATATATTAAAATGAATGAACTATAATTGTTATAGTGATGTGATCCACAGTAATAGCTACGAAATACATAAGAAAAAATAACAGGAATGGGAGGGAAGTTATAGCAAAGCTTAAAAGGCTAAAAAAGTTTCAGGAGGACCCAAGAGAGAATTAAGCAAACCTGTGGCATAAGCTAAAAAATACAGAAACCACGAGACATCCAGTATGTCAAGTGATTTGGGAGACAAAGAGGAGAAAAGGCAGAAGTGATGACAATCAGATCAAATCAATACATTTTTTAAAGTTATATAGAGAATATTTGAGGAGTACCTGAACCAAGTGGTGAGGGAAATTAGAGAATTAAGCCAGACAAACAAGATGATTAGCATGAAGAAATCTGCTTTAATAAGCTTCATAGACCAGTTTCTAACGAAGTAGGCTTCAAAAGGTTCAGAGAAAAACGGACCCAAATATAGAGAGAGACTTCTAAGATGGCAGCTGAATTAAGAGGGTTGAGATGTGTTATATTTAGATTTCAAGAAAGCATTTGACAAACGTTTAGCGTGTCTTAAACCTCTTAATCATAGTTACATTCTTGTCCTTATCTAATAGCTCCACCGTCTGGATCATCTCTAAGTTTGTTTCTGTGGATTGCTTTGTCTCTTGACATTGGATTGTTTTTCTTGGTTTTATGTGTGTGTGTCATAATTTGGGGTTGAATGCTAGACGCTAGGTGTAGAAAAAACAATGAAGACAGAGGTCAGTTGTATTTGTGCCCTGAATAGACACACATCCGTCAGGCTTTAACATTGGGAATATGTCACCGTAGTCAGTAGTTGAGCTGCGTTTGAGTTTTGTTTTGCTCTAGTTGCCTTCAGTGTACCGTAGACTTCGCATCCTCCAGGGGTGAGCTGCTCTTAGCCTGTGCTTCCTCTGGGGTCTGAGGTGCCTGAGGGGTTTCCTCAGTGTTTCTGTTCTGCTCTCAGTTTTGAGCAGGCCCTGTGAGCCTGCACTCCTGGGACCTAGGGCTTGTCTCTCTCCACGCAGTGACCAGCTGTGGTTTGCTACTTGCTGCTAGGCTCCTGGTGAGGTAGGGGAAGGGGTTCTCAGCTCTGGTACAGCCTCACACTCGGAAGGACTCTTGTACCTGACCTCTGGGATGGGACTATCTCAGCACTCATACCCACTCATCCCCCGACCAGGGCAGACCAGCTCTGCCTGGTGTCTATGAGGGTGTTCTGGCATGGAGAGAGTTTCTAGCCCTTCCCAATGCTTGTAGACCTCTCTTTGTATCACCACAGGCTCCTGAGACAGGTTTCCTTGCCTGTCCACTAGAGGCAGATGGCTTTGCTTCAAATAAGAGAAGTTTTGTACCTGTTTTCATCACCAAGGGGGGCAATTTCTCTGTTCTCTTGTCCTGCCCTCAATCTTTTTCATGAACACCCAGTAGAGGCTTAGAAAAGAGCTCGAGAACGGTGCCTCTTCTGTCTTGTGATCCTGGCTGTTTCATGGATTCCAGAAATTTTATGATTCTGTAGTTGTCTGGGGTTTTTTTTCTCATTTTTAGCATGGTGATCACATTCTTTTAAGGTTTCTTTACCCTAAGTGGAATGATTCAGATAGGGCTACAAACGTCTGAAGAATCTAGGTAAATAGGTAACATATATTATTAAGCTAGTCTAAGACTGAAAAGTACGAATTATGGCTAAATGAAGAATGCATGACCCGCCTGAATTATTTAAGTCAAAAACATCTTTTGAACTCAACTGACAAGTTGCGATCCCTGGTTAAGACATGGGCAGAATTAGGTGTGTTCAAACCTGTTGAAC
Organism: Phocoena sinus; assembly: GCF_008692025.1. Classification (NCBI taxonomy): domain Eukaryota; kingdom Metazoa; phylum Chordata; class Mammalia; order Artiodactyla; family Phocoenidae; genus Phocoena; species Phocoena sinus. Next base: position 91,560,459 of record NC_045772.1, read on the forward strand.
AACCGGTTGATCCATCACTAAAAAGAACCTTAAAATGTATCATTTTTAACCTAAAAGGAAATTCCTATTGTTATGCCCAGGAATCTCTACTTAACCCTGTGCTATTTTTAATATTTTAATTAATGTTTTAATGAAGGTATGAAAAGAATGGCATTCCAGCTTTTGCATGAAACTAAACCACGAGTTATTGCTGTAATACTTTGTCTTAGAATCAGGATTTGTGACAGCATTGACAAGTTAAAATAAAGGGGCTAAGGATGCATAAATGTAAGGTCCTAAAAGTGAGCTTGCACTCATAATGAATAGTGGCTTGTGGAAGACTGTCTGCTCCATAAATGTTTTTTATCAGCTAGCATCATTAAATAAATTAATTAATTAAAGTGAGTTTGCTAAATCTACTTCAAATTTACAGTTGCATAGGATCAGTGATATCTGACTTAATAATAGAAGTTCATGTCCGAATGACTCTATGCTTTCTAATATGTACAAATTCAGCAAGTGAAAAAAATTGACGTAGTTACACAGAAAAGTTGCTCCACCTTAGGTTGCATCAGTGAAAGAAAGCATTCAGAACAAAAGAAGCCTTTAGCCCCATTGATTAGATACATGTGTGGTGTCCTATTGCCATATTTACAGGAGTCATTGACTTACTGGAATTTAGAAAGAGGAAGATGGCCAGGATGATAGTCTGAGGAACAGTCGAGTCAGAATGTTAAGTCTGGAAAGGGAAACCTGAAAGAACAGACAGCATCTTCAAATGCTAGAAAAGAACAGAGGCAGTGGAGGGGGTGTGTGTGGGATTTGGCCCCCAGAGATGAGAAGTTATTTAAAACAATAGTGAATGGATTGGGATTAGATGAAACTGATGTAATAATATGTGTTATTTGATATGCTATTACATTTGGGGTAACGTAGACAAACATTTTCCCCTCTAGTCAAACAAAAAACTAATGATTGAGAAATGTGATGTATGTTTGTACCCTTCATTGTTAATGTAAGAAGATTTGTAACATGTCTTAGAGCAGGGGGAGAGCAAATTTCTGTTAGCATAAGGACAGAGTTATGAATTTTATAGAATAAGATTAATATTATGATAATATTAACTTTTCAAGTAGAAGACTGGAGTTTTTCAAAGAAAATTCATCTTTAAATTGGTGAAATAGATTTGACTTTAAATATTCATAGAACCTAGGAGGAAAATGGCTGTAGCATGGATGATTTTTTATTCTCATCATCATCCATGACAAAATAGCTTACTCTTCCCACCTCTCAAAGACCAGCAATGGACAGGAAACCCAGATTTCACCTCTTTGAGAAGGGATACCTGGGTGGAGGAGAAAGGCCATCGATTTTTAGTAGAGGACAAAAGCCTCAAATTTTTCCAGATGCCGTCAGGACTGAGAGTACTGGAAGTTAATTATATTTCTAGGGAGTGGTTTGTGATCCCAGAGTAATAGGAGACTGGATTATAGCCTTTATCTTTGGTGGGGTTATAGGTTAAAAGAAAACTTCAGGAGGCAGACTTCTGAGCCACAGGAAGCATTTACTCACTGTGACCATCAGGGAAGAGTAAAGTTCATCCTCCCTGAATTACACCCTTCTGCCTTGAGTAGTAGAGACATGTCATACAGGAAATAAAAGGAAAGGGCCGACCACACAGGAAACAGATGTAAACTTGGTAAAAGCCCTCTGATTCATTGCACCTTAATGAACAGGTGTAAAGAAAAAATTATTGAATATAAAACTGTTATACCAAAAGAGAAGTATCTTAATTTCTAAGGAGTCTGGGAGCTAACGTGAGTGTGGAACTAAATTTACCACTACTAATCCATGGAATGCAGAGAGTTGCTATTGTAGGTCAGAAACCTCAGTCTACTTAGCAAATTTGATGTACATGAGAAACAAGCAGTACTTCCATCAAAACGCGTGCTAGGGCTTCCCTGGTGGCGCAGTGGTTGAGAGTCCACCTGCTGATGCAGGGGACACGGGTTTGTGCCCTGGTCCGGGAGGATCCCACATGCCGCAGAGCGGCTGGGCCCATGAGCCATGGCCGCTGAGCCTACGCATCCGGAGCCTGTGCTCCGCAACGGGAGAGGCCGTGGCGGTGAGTGGCCCATGTACCGCAAAACAAACAAACAAAACGCATGCTGAAGTGGGGAACGTGCAGAAAATGAAGGAACACAGCTCAAGAGAAAACCTTATATCATGGAAAATAGTTGCCCAAAATATCATGTTATCACACACACACATGCACACACACACACACACACACACGCACACTTTTTAAACCCCTGTAGACAAAGAATGTCCTGCCATATCACTAAACAAAGCATGCTGACGCCATCAAGCGGTCAGCCTCTGCAGCAACCCCCGACGGTGCACCCTGAGGGGATTCAGGATGGAGAAAACAGGATTCTGGCCCTAGATAGTTAAGGTGCATATCAAAGGAACAATTTCAGTAAACCCAGACTCTTGCACCTTCCCACACATAGAAAAGCACTAAATGCATTAACCTGAGATATCTGGTTTTCTTTAATTAGCAGTAATCTTTTGATGATCCGACTACCTGGTGTTTTTTTTTTTTTTTGGCAAAGTCTCCTATATATCCTGGCTCTTCCCTTAACTCTTTGGAGTGGTCCCTCAGAGCAATCTGAGGAGACTGTCTCCTGGGCTTAAGTCCTCTGTAAGTCCGCCAAATAAAACATCATTCTCAACTCTTAGGTTGTGCCGTGTGTTTTTCAGTTAACACCCCAAATAGAAATGTCTGAAACCTCACTGAAATGAAACTGCTTAGCTGCTCATGTCTCAGTGCTGCCCTTTCCTGCTCTTTCTCCCGGTTCTGCCATCCTCAGCTTCCCACAGATGAACTCCCTCATTCCACCTCTGAAAAACCCAGAACTGCCCTTTTCCCTACTGCCACACATGCTGCCTCATATGGGCCCCTCGGAGGGACCCAGGGCCCAGGGTCCTGGTGTTGGTTGCAGGTCCTCTCTGTTGCCACTCTGTCCATCCAGGAACTGCTCTCAAGAGTTATCTGGGGGCTTCCCTGGTGGTGCAGTGGTTGAGAGTCCGCCTGCCGATGCAGGGGACACGGGTTCGTGCCCTGGTCCGGGAAGATCCCACATGCCGCGGAGCGGCTGGGCCCGTGAGCCATGGCCGCAGAGCCCGCGCATCCGGAGCCTGTGCTCCGTAACGGGAGAGGCCACAACAGTGAGAGCCCCCCCCCCAAAAAAAGAGTTATCTGGGATCATGGACCCTCCCTAGAAATGGAACTAACTTTCAATACCTTCAATCCCAACTAGGTCTTCAAAATTTTGTATAAAATAAATACACAAGAATATGTTGTACAACACAGTATTTTATAACTATAAGTAGAATATAACCTTTAAAAATTATGAATCTCGGGCTTCCCTGGTGGCGCAGTGGTTGAGAGTCCGCCTGCCGATGCAGGGGACACGGGTTCGTGCCCCGGTCCGGGAAGATCCCACGTGCCGCGGAGCGGCTGGGCCTGCGAGCCGTGGCCGCTGAGCCTGGGCGTCCGGAGCCTGTGCTCCTCAACAGGAGAGGCCACAACAGTGAGAGGCCCGCGTACCGCAAAAAAAAAAAAAAAAAATTATGAATCTCTATGTCGTACACCCAAAACATATAATATTGTACATAAACTATACCTCAATTTAAAAAGACACCCATTTCACGTTTATGGCTCTGGAGCTATTTCAGGAACTGGAGACAAAAGATGCTTCATAGGTCTTATCACTTAGGAAATTCCAAAGGTTTTAGGAGCTGTGTGCCAGTAACCATGGACCAGACCAAATATATATTTATTATAAATCACAGTATCACAGGAACGTACATGGCAGAAGTTACTCTGTCAAGAATGTTGAGAAGGAGATTCACCCTTGGTGAAAGACGATTACAAAGTTCTGTCCCAACACTAAGGTACTATGCTTTAAAAAAAAAAAAAGTGGAGATGAGAAAGGTTAGATAACTTGCTTCATAATGGAGCAATTGAACAACTGTTATAAAATATATTGAAACAATGGACGCTAGTGTCTCCTGAGAACAGCACCCCACTTCTGTGATTTCCCTGCCAAACCGCATCACCTGAACCTAATCACCAGGAAATAACAGACAAACCTCAACTGAGAGACGTTCTACAAAAAAACAAAATACAAAATAACCATTTCGAAAATGTCAAGGTCAAAAATCAAAATAAATACTGAGCAAATGTTCCGGTTTATAGAGACCAAAAAACTTGACAACTAAGTGCAAATTGTGATCTTGGAAAAGAGCTATAAAGTGCATTATAGGAACAGTTGATGAAACTTGTATATGGACTCTGGATTACAGAATAGTATCGCACAAATCTTAAATTTCTTGCTATTGGTAACTGTACTGTGGTTGTGTAAGTGAATGTCCTTGTCATTGGGAAATAAATTCTGAGGTATTTAAGGGTAAAGTGTGCAAAATAATTCTCCCCAAAATGTGTCACTTTGGCATGTGGGTTATTTTGAACTGAAGGCAACCGCGACCGGCAGACTCGAGGAAACCTTTTACCTCTCTTCACTGACTGAAAGAATTTAAATAGGGCCCTGACAGAAAGAGAGCTAACTTTTTATCTCTTTGGCAGCGCAAACATCTAAGTACCAAACATCTGCGCTTCTCATCTTCCTGTGATTTGCCCTCCTCCCCTTTGAAGCCCCAGGGCCATATCCCATTCCTTAGCCAGAAGGGCATACAAGCCTCAATTACCTGACTGCCATTGGATTTCATATTTTTTATGGGAATCCCACACATACAAAATTAAATTTGTTTTTCTCCTGTTACTTTGTCTTACTTACATCAGTTTAATTTTCAGATGACCAGCCAAAGACCCTATAAGGGAGGAAGGGAAAAATTTCTGCCTCTACAGGTGTTTAATTAATTAAACAAAGAGGCCATGAGACTGAGGTGGTGCTAGTACCTTGGCAGCCTATGCAAACAAGCCAAAACCTAAGTCTGTACTGGCCTCAAGGTGGAGAAATCAAAACCCAAGGACTACTCATCACAAACAGCCAATGAGGCTTTTCCAAATATGACCGATGCTAAGCTACAGCCAATCAAGCAATTTCCTTGCCTTGCTTTCATCTTTTCTCTGTCTCTCCCCAGCTCCTCTCGGTGGAGCACCCCAACCCCTTCTGCTTGGCAACTGCCCAATCTGAGTTGATTTTTGCTCAAACTCCTAAAATGTTTTAATATGCCTCAGTTTATCGATTAACAAAGGGCATGATGTCTGCAAATTATTCTCAAGTGGTTTAGAAAAAAAGAGAGAACGATAGAGCAAGTGGGGCAAAATATAATATCAGCCATCGATGAATGTGGGGAGTATGACCGCAGTTTGTGTGCCTGACCCACAGAGCCCAGACAAACCAAAACATTAGAGTTTGGAGCAGAGAAATGTTTATGGCAGGGCCTTGCAAGGAGAACGGCTCATGTCTTAAAAAGACCCCAAACTCCTTGAAGAGTTTCAGCAAAGCCTTTTTTTTTTTTAAACATCTTTATTGGGGTATAATTGCTTTACAATGGTGTGTTAGTTTCTGCTTTATAACAAAGTGAATCAGTTATACATATACATATGTTCCCATATCTCTTCCCTCTTGCATCTCCCTCCCTCCTTCCCTCCCTATCCCGCCCCTCCAGGCGGTCACAAAGCACCGAGCTGATATCCCTGTGCTATGTGGCTGCTTCCCACTAGCTATTTACCTTACGTTTTGTACTGTATATACGTCCCTGCCTCTCTCTCGCTTTGTCACAGCTCAGGAAAGCCTTTTTAAAGGCCGGGTGAAGGAGGGGTGTCCCAGAGTACGTGATCAGCTCATGTACCGTTCTCTGATTGGTTGATGGTGAGGTAACAGGGCAGTTAACCTTATCAATCCTTAGGCACCAGTAGGTCTGGGGGCTACATTCTCATGATCATCAAGTAGTTAATTTCTTCCATTTGGTGGTGGTTTTTAGCATCTGAAAAACTCAGGAAATATGCATGAGATACTATTATCTGGCTACTTTAAAGAGGAGCTACAGCAGGAAATATGGGGCACGGGTCTGTACCAGGAAAGCCCCAGTAGGGTCCTGCTCAGTTACAATAGGGCATGGGAGTTCCTTGGATATACATATGTTCCTTGCACAGAAACTTGCCATGTTTCTCTAAGTTGAAAATTTTATCTAAATAAAAAGTTATAAAAAATATGAAATAATTGAAGGAGTTTTGCTCACTTCGATAAGAGTTTGAGGGTAAAAGAGAACAGATGAGTTAAAATGTTAAAACCATCCTGACTACCTAATTTTGAGACCACTATCAAACTACTTTCCTTTGGATAACACGGACTTCTGGCAGTGCCTCCATTAAATTAACTCAGGTCCAAAGGCGTTCAGTAAGACCCAAACAAGGAATACCAAAAGCCATTTCCAAACCTTGAGGCCAGTGGCAAAAGATACATGCCCCCCAACCTCCCCTCAAAGGCTCTCTAGTAACTCCTTCAACCCATGCTCCGAAAGTAGCTTTAGAAAACTAGTCTAGTATGTTCAGAACGTATTCTAGAAAATCAGCAGAACATTTTCTTAAACGGCTGTTTATAAAAAATGTGATAGAAATTAACTTTCACTTTGTTAAACACCCTATGAGTTGTTGGTCTTCAAATATCTGAGTAGCCAACATGCTTTGAGCACCTGCTAAGTGTCAGTGGCATCAGAAAACTGCAGAGCAGAAAGGTAAAATACTTGCCCGGGTCAAACGTTAAGGAAGTGATAGAACACGGGATTGAGCCGAAGTATCTTTCTCAAGGACTCATGTTCTATTATTTATCAGTCAATCTGCTTCTGAGTCAGTATAGTTCATGGATCCATTCCATAATATTTTACAGAGTATCTCAATTTCATTGCCAACAGGACCCTGCAAGAGTGGTGTTGTCATCTCGGCTTTTATATATAAAGAAGCTGAGACGGAGAGCTGACATTACTTATTCAGATTCACAAAAGCTGGGAAATCATGGAAGCAAAATACCAACACAGTTCTGTACAACTTCAAGACGCATATCCCTTTTACCCATCAAGACAGCAGATTTTGAAGAACTGGGCATCATTAAGAAAATGGTAACTGGGTGAACATCAAGCTCTAAATTAACTAATATGAAAATTTCTCATGGGAACTTTAATAAAATAGCCCTCAAGACAAAAGATGATTTTTTCAATGACTAAACATTGTCAGAAAATTTTATTTTAATCAAAAATATACACACACGCACACACCAGACCTGTGGCCTTTCCCTACCCCAGATATTATTGTTGGTGTTCTCTTGCTTCCCTCCCTCTTTCCCTTCTTCTGTCTCAGTCTCTTTTCTCTGTTTCTGTCTCTTTCTCGCTCTTCCTCCCTCCCTCTCTTCCCCCTCACCCCTCCCTCCTCCCCTTCCCAATCTTTAAATTCCAGCTGTACAAAAAGGTTACAGAGGTTCCTGCTGCCCCCTAGTGGTCTTATTTTGGAAGCGGCAGTCACATTAGGAAAATCAACAAAACCCTTACAGACAATAATAATAAAATGACAGTTAAAAGGGAAGTTCCCTGGCCGTCCAGTGGTTAGGACTGGGCGCTTTCACTGCCGAGGGCCCGCGTTCAATCACTGGTTGAGGAACTAAGATCCGGCAAGACACGCGGGACGGCCAAAAAAAAAAAAAAAAAATGACACTTACAGTCCTTTAGAATTTTTGGAGACAGTGGGCCATGGAGGTAAGAGGAAACAGCCTGCGATCACTGACAAGTTATTTGCCCTCACGGAGTTTCAGCAAATACACCCATAAAGTGGAGGTTAAAATATCTCTTCCTTATAGTTGTGTTGTGGGTTAAGATAACATACCAAAAGGTCTTGAAGCACAGTACACTCTCCAGAAAAGGTAATTATTATCACATTATTTATTTTTGACAACTCCACAAGGTTAAGGAAACTGAAGCTCAGCACAGTTTGCAGGGTTGTTTTTTTTTTTTTTTAAGTAAACTCAGCTACCAACCTGTAGAACTAGACCCATAATCCAAGTTTTTGGACTCTAATTTTAGTTCTCTTCATGAAACCTCAATATCCCAAATTAAGAGTTGATACAAGGAATCTTAAGAATTATTAAAATCTTAAAGGGATATTTTCATACACTACTCATGTTTTCAATGACGTCCAAAACCATATACATTTCATTGGTAAGTGATCACATCTCTAAATTGTGTCTTAAAATTGCAAGAAGAAAAACACACAAAGATTTGTGTCCAAAACATGTTCATAAGTCATTGTTTATAATAGTACAAAGTTGAAAACAGGCAAAGTGTAATACATGTATTCAATAAACTTTGGTACAAATAACAATGTTTTGGTACAAATAATAATGTTTTTATTTATTAAAAAATTTCTCAGTGCCAGGTGCTGTTAAAGGGTTATAAATGTATCAAAGCATTCAGAGAGGTAAGTACTATTATTATCTCCCCTTAACAAATGAGGAGGGACTTACCTGGTCAGTAGTTAAGACTCCGGGCTTCCACTGCAGGGGGCCCGGGTTCGATCCCTGGTCAGGGAACTAAGGTCCTGCATGCTACGCGGTGAGACCGAAAAAACAAAACAAAACAAAAAATCAAATGAGGAAACTGAGGAACAGAGAAGCTTAGTACCTTGCATGAGGTCAAACATCAAGTGGGAGAGCCAGGAATTGACCTGACGTGTCTTTCTCAAGAGTCCATGTCCTATTCACCAATCTGTTTTTGTGACAGTATAGTCCATGGATCCACCCCATATTTCACTGATGGTAGAATATTGTACAGCCATAAAAAAACATGTTTTCAGTAAGTATTAAGTTATATGCGGACATGCTTACATTAAAACATTAAGAGAAATCAACTATACCTCAATTTTTTAAAAAAGGAAACATAAGATGTAGAAGAAAAAAAATAAGGGAAAAAAAGAGCATGCAAAATTGCACACATTATTTCAGTCCTAGAATGTGTGTGTGTGTGTGTGTGTGTGTGTGTGTGTGTGTGTAAAACCAAAATCTAAATCTAAATAGTACCTTTCCCCAGATGATGGGTTATGGGTAATTTGGTTTCCTCCTTTATACTTTTCTAGATATTCTGAACTTTTGTTATGAGACATAACTGCTGTGATTATCAGAAAATTTAGTTTAAAAATATTTACTGCTGCTGAAAACAATACCAGAATTTCCGAGAACAGGATTTCATTTCCCTTCACAGTTAAATAATGAAAGTGTTAAGTGGGAAAGATTTGCAAGAAAAACAATTACCCCAAGGACTGGGAACAGAGGAAGGACGTTCAGACTAGAAAGGGAAGTGTCTAAGAGGAGGGTTTCATAAGACATTTATGCTGAATGAGCTCAGCACCCTGGAACCTGTTCTTGATCGATGTCACCTACTTCTGAGTGCTGTCAACTGCTCAGAGGCTGTCTTCTGACAGTAGTCATTTGGATTCGCTCCAGACTGAAATAGTGTGGATTGAGAATCTGATGCCTTTAGAAGGGAAAACATAGAAGATCTGTCATCTGAACAGGTATAATTTCTAGAGTGGACGGTTTCAAACGTGCAGTGGGAAAGCAGCAAAGAGAGCTTTCTTTTTGGCAGTAACCCTACTGTTTTGTTTTGTGGCAGTCCCTTCTGCGCAGGGCCTATCAGCAGTACCAGATGAGCCTAGCGTAGGCACACCTTGAGGTGGTATCTTCCCAGGGACCTGCACGAGCCAATCATATCACTCAAAGGCTGCAGCTCAAGATAAAACCACTTGGCCCCAAACACCATACAGTGCATGCCTTTGCCTGCTGCCTTTTCTTTTCTTTTATTTACTTATTCATTTTTGGCTGCCTGGGGTCTTCGTTGCTGCATGTGGGTTTTCTCCAGTTGCGGAGAGCGGGGGCTACTCGTTGTTGCGGTACGCACGGGCTCTAGGCATGGGGCTTCAGTAGTGGCGCAGGAGATTTGTTGCTCCGCGGCACGTGGGATCTTCCCTGACCACGTCTCGAACCCGTGTCCCCTGCATTGGCAGGCGGATTCTTAGCCACTGTGCCACCAGGGAAGCCCCTTCCTGCCTTCTTAAGAAAGTTAAGGCTAAGCTGGTGAGCCAGACCCATAACAAGACTTTGGAATTTCCCTGCATAGAGACTAGATCAGGATTTTTTTTAAGTTGGAAACTAATTTGAGTTCACTTCAGAATTCCTTACTTGGTGCACAATTCTGGCTATTCAACAGATTTCAGCTTTGCAAGTGAGTTCGAGTTGATTTCTTCCCTTGGAAACTGCTAGCTGGTGGTGGTCAACAGAAGTCTCAACATAGACATAGGCGAGGAAGGTTCTTGCTGAGACTCACCCCAAGAAAACCCCAAAGGAGCACCCTGAGAACTGATTCCAGGATGAAGCTGCAAGGGCGAAGAAGTGCTTTTAACACCAACAAATGCTGCCCTTTGACCAACAAATGCAGGAGGAGTCTTCTTCCAAATACTGTAGCCCCTGAGGTGAGAATCTGGCTCCTAAGAGGGCAACTTCCTCTACTGCTGCTGTGCTCAAGTCTGCAGAGACCCACGGTGAGTTACCACGGAGGAGGTGATCTCTTTATGATCAGGGCTCCAATGGAGCATTCTCCTGGTGCAACCTTTAGATGACCTTTAGTCCCTCGGGATGTAATTTCACTTAGACATTTTAACTAACATGTAATGCTGGCAAAGAGGGTTGAAAACGATTATTTAAAATTGTGGAGTTCTTTACAGTTTACAGATTTGGCATCACAGAAGCTAGAGGCATAGCATTTTTTTCTTGATTCTCCATAAAATTTAAGTAAAATATTGCTTCTGTAGGACAAATAATGCAAAATCAACCAAGTCTATTTGGCTTTATCCTGTATCATATGGATCAACTCAAAAGAGGTATTATAAAGTTCTCTATAATGAAAAATAACCTAATGTTAAGAGAAAACAGTTTCAGTGGGCCCAGACTCCTGCATCTTCCCATACATAGAAAAGCACTAAATTCCTTAATTTTAATGTCTGGTTTTCTTTAATTAACAGTAATCTTTTGATGTTCCGAGTACCTGCCCTTGGTTACAAAACTCCTATATATCCTAGCTCCCCCCTCATCTCCTCAGAGCAGTTCTCTCGGGGTTACTTGAGATGCCATCTCCCGGGCTTGAAGTCCTAAAAATTCCCACTGAATAAAACATAACTCTCAACTTAAAAAAAAAAAAAAAAGAAAGAAGACAGAATACCCATTTGATATCTAGTAATAGATTAAAGTTTTGGAGTTTACAAGGTTTGATAGAAGATATTTTTTATTTTGTTTTGGCTTAAATAGATTCTGTAGAACTATTTGCAAATCTGCTCTAAAGAATTATTGGTTAAAATCATTCAAGCAGTCTTAAAATTTTGTTCCAGTTTACACACAACTAGATGACTTCTCACCATAAATAACATAGTAAAAATACCAAATGGTATGCTTTTGAGTTCCAGCTACAACACTGTTGACATTCACTGGATGGAATTTTATCTCTTAATATGTTCCTTAGTAAGTACTGTTTATTAGGAAAGTATCATTTCTTTGCCCAGAAGGAAACACCTTGAAATTTAGATAACTGAAAAATATGGCTCTCAATTATGGACGGATGATACTTAATGAACTTGTCTTCAAATCTCTAACTTTAATTGAATACGCACTGGGTATCAATAAATAATATTCCATTGGCTACCCATGAGAAAATGTCTTTTTCCCACTCCTGATTTCTAAGAAGAAGGACTTTACCAGGAACCCCACTGACCTCTGTCCAACCCTCTCCTCACATCGCTCCCCTGGAGGTGGACAGACGTTACTTGACTGGTAACGTCAGGAAGAATAACTGGATATGCTGTGTTTGCTCTTCTTCCTCCTGGGAATTAACCCAACGGCAAAAGGCATGAGTTCTGTGTTCCTCCCATGGCAAGAATCTCACCTGGACAGGTTGCAATCCAATACTGCCTGCAGCTAAGTGGGCAAGTCAGCTCATTCTGGGGTTTACCTTTAACAAGCCCACCAGCCATCAGACCTAAAGATGGGTGCTCCAACATGTTCTCATTCAGTAGTAAAAATTATATTTTAGCCTTCGTATTTCAAGTCCTGAGCAGAGGAGAGGGTTGTCATTTACTGGGGGCCCCCTTGGAGAACCCGACATTACTCATCACTTAAGTTTTTTCTTAACTCAAAGCCAAAGGCTTAATATAGGTTTTAGGTATTCATAAAAGAGGTATTACTTATAACACCTGTGTGAGAATGTGAAGGGGTTAGGAGAGGAAACAGATAGTATAATTAAACTTTGATTATTAATTTTTTTCTTCAAAATACTCAATATGCAAAAAGACTTTTCACTGATACAAAAAGGGTCACTTCCTCCGTGGGGAGATGAGGTTTTTTTGCGCTTTCAGTAATATTTGTCAAACCAAATTCAACATCTAGCATGGGTCACAGATACAGGAAGGACTGGATCAGTGTAATTGTTATGAGTGAAACTTACTTCAGCAAATACTGATTTTGAGCAGACAACTCGGTCTTATACAGTGTAGCAAATCTGCTACCACACCGTAAAAATTTTAAAAACAGAAACCTCCATTAAATAGAGTCGGGAGACCAGAAAGGGGAGCTCTCATGCCCTGCGGCATAGCAGAGTCTAACAGGAAGAAGAAAAACACCTCTTCTTTCCTGGCAAGGACTGGGCGAATGTAAAGCCATGAACTCTCTGTTTACTATACCCTCCCATCTTCCTTTTCTTCTCTATGAAAGCATTCTTCTTCCCTTGCCCTGTAAGGACTTGTACGTGGCGCACCACAGTCGCAGAACCTGAACTGCACCTCTCTGCTGATCCTGAATAGACCTATCTTTGCTGGAGAAATACCTGGCACGCTATTTACTTCAGGCCAACAAGATTCACCATCGAATTTGAAAAATTAAAATCAAGATTTTTCTTTCCTTATAGGTCGCAGTTAAAATTGACTTTGACTTGGCACTGAGTTCCTTTGATGATCAGTACCAAGGCTGCAGCCAACAAGTCATGGAGGACCTGATTCAAGGGGATTATTTTACGAAAGAAATAGAATCTCGTAGGAATTACCACAGGGTCTGGCAACGTGCACACTTAACCTGGTTGAGACAAGGAAAAGCTCTCCCTGAGAACATGACTGTTACACATGCTGTGGCCATCTTGGTTTATTCATCGAACGACAGTGTTCGTTCAGACTTCTCCAGAGCCATGGCCAGTGCTGCTGGGTCTCCCCAGCAATATAAACATTCATTCCATTTCAAATACCTACACTACTACCTGACCACGGCAATCCAGCTGCTGAGGAAAGAGATTGTCACAAGGAATGACCCTCTGTGTTATGAGGTGCACCATGAGGTGAAGGGTGTTTACTTGGAAGCCCCCATGGGTGCCACCATTCGCTTTGGCCAATTCCTCTCCGCCTCTTTCCTGAGAGAAGAGGCACAGAAGTTTGGGGACCAAACTCTATTTACCATATTGACCTGCCTGGGGGCACCTGTACAAGACTTCTCTCTCAAAAAGGAGGTCCTGGTCCCTCCGTATGAGCTGTTTGAAGTTGTAAATACGAGCTACCACCCAAGAGGAAATTGGTTGCAATTGCAGTCAGCTGGGACCCAGAGTGCGTATAACTGTCAGCTGCTAAAAGGTATTGTTATTGATCCAAATTGAATCCACTCTTACCAGGATTGCAGGCCACCATTTATTTTTTAATCTTTTCAAAAAAATATTTATTTCTTTCTTTTAATTTTTTTTCTTTTTTTAATTTTTATTGGAGTATAGTTGATTTACAATGTTGTGTTAGTTTCAGGTGTACAGCAAAGTGAATCAGTTATACATATACATATACCCACTCTTTTTTAGATTCTTTTCCTATATAGGTCACTAGAGAGTATTGAGTAGAGTTCCCTGTGCTATACAGTAGGTCCTTATCAGTTATCTATTTTATATACAGTAGGGTGTATACATCAATCCCAATCTCCCAATTTATCCCTCCCCCCATTTTCCCTCCTGGTAACCATAAATTTGTTTTCTACATCCCTATTCTTTTATAAAAGTTGTTTTTCTGAGTGAGCTTGGGGGGAAAAGGCCAAAAACATGGATATTGGCCTTCAGTAATGGTGGAATTGGCAGATTAGAGAAAACTCACCTTGTTTCTTGGTTTCTCCTCTCTTCTTTCTCCTCAACTACCTGTAGGAAAATGTGCTTTGCAATGGCCCAGATACACAGGGCATTATAGACAGAGAAAGTAAATATCTCTACTGGAAAAGGTAGTGCATAAAACATAACATTTTACCTTCTCCCTCAAGCTCATTTTTTGTCATGGTCATTTCATGAAAAAGAAGTGCTAAAAATAAAGCAGGAGGTATGATTTACTCATCCACTCCTATCTTTTAATCGTCTTCTCTGTTCCAGGAACTGAGATAGGAGGACCCAGGTGATACAAAATGAAAAAAGCAAAATTACTATCCTAGGAGGATTTTTAGTCTAATGAGAAGTGGAAATATGAACAAATGTCTACACACAAAAGCACTAAGTATACACCAGATGTTTAAGCAATGGTTATGGTTGCTATGTGAAGGAAGACGCTCGTTCTCTCTGGGGAAAGTGAGAAGACTTCACAATAGGAGACCACTTGGGACTTGAAGTAGGAATGGGGGTTTTCAGTGAAAAAAGAGAGAAAAAGTCATTTCAAGCAGAAAAAGCATATACTGAATCACAGAGATTTCAAACAGCCTGGTATCTTCAGGGAAATTTTGAAATTCTGCATGGCTGGAATGTAGGGTGTGTAGGACAGAGGAAGAGGCCAAGAGTAGAAAGGAAGTAGGACACTGATAGGGGCTGGAGAGTTCTGATGGGGCCAGATTGTTTAAAAAAAACTCTTGTATTCCATGCCAAGGACTTTCAAACTCCGTGCTGTAGGTAGTGAGAAACCATTAGAAGTCTGTAAGGAATGGAGTATCAATCAGATCAGTATTGTAGCAAGAGCCTTGATGATATTGTGAAAAATGAACCAAAGCAGGAGAAATTAGAGTTATCACAATAAAAATACGTGTTAGTCTCTTTTTAGAAAAACATGTGGCTGATCCCATTTTATCTTTGTATGTTGTCAGCCACAGTCGTTTGACGGAGCAAATGCTGTGCAAATTCGGTAGCAAATGCCGTACCCTGTTTGATTCAGAAAGAGGAAGACTGTCCTTATCCACATGTGCATTCGTTTACACTCAAAGTCAACTGCAACCCAGCTAGAGGGTCTACCTTTGAAATATTCCCGAATCTTCCTCTACTCCATCATCACTGCTGCTGTTAATCATTCAGCCTGTCAGCGTTTCTCAACACATCAGGGCTGCAGTGTTGCAAATGTCCTCAAACTGGCATCCACACTGAGGTCAAGGTCCTGCTCACTCTGGCCTATCTGTAAGGCCAGAGACAGTCATTTCCATTAACTGATAAGTAACACTCTGCTTATTCCAACATCCTGGAGCAGTATTAGATTGATGCAAACATGAACAATGGGAGAAGGGAGGTGGCATGTTTTTCTTATCTGAGAGTCCTTCACTGGGAGGGAGTAAGGTCAGTGGTCTCCCCAGCCCTGTTTTTCTAGATGGCTGTCGCTGCCCACTTGACTTCTGACCAATCACCTGGACTAACCATTAACCTCAGCCTGGGGAATTCACAGAATCTAATTTCTCACGAAACTGGAATCCTCTCAGGAAACTGTTTCTTCTCCTTTTGATTTTTTCACCAGCAGAAGCCACAAACTATTCTATGTCCCCAAAAGTCCCTATGAGCCAGTGACTTATGTTTCCTCTCCGGTTCCCTTTTAATCTGACAGACGCAATATGTGAAAAACAACATGAAGCCGTTTAAAATGGCTCAGCCAGGGACACTGCAGTTCTCCCGATGAAGAGACAGTAGATGAAAGAGCAGAGCTTCCCCAGTCCTTCGATGCATTTCAAAATTGCTTCCATTAAGTTGTAACTGAAGTTCTCAAGTTCAAAGAATTCCTAGGAATCTGTGGCCTTCAAAGAGTCAAAAGGTCAAATTGGTAGCATAACTCATTGACGGGAGTGAGTTGGCAAAAGAAAAATTGTTTAAGACATTCTAAACCAATAGCTTTCTCTTCTAATTCTTCTCTCACCCCTCACATGACCTATACTTGTTACCATAGAAACATGTTTTCAGGCCCAGTGGAAGACTTAAAATATGTTATGTTAGTTATTTGTCCTTAACTGTTGCTTCTTTCAGCAACATAATCTATGCCAAAAATCTGTAGACACACAAATACATGTTCTGTTCTGTATCATTGGAGTCACAAAGAAGAGGGGTTTATTTGCGAAAATGTTTCACATAATTAAAATTCTTAAGCATGCTTCTAGAAAAAAATGTAGTCAATTGTTTGTGGTCAGTGTGGTTTTACATGTTAATCTTGCCAGTTACTAACAGTGAGAATACAGGCAAATGGCTTAGTCTCTCTGTGCCTCAGTTTCTTTATATGTAAATGGGAATAATTTTTAAGAATAAAACTTACCTTGTAAGATTCCGGTGAAGAGAAAATGAAGGAACGCATGCAAAAGCTCTTAGAACCGTATGTGACACATGTAAGTAAGTAATCAAAACTCTTTGGCTACTATTACTATTATAAGTCTTTATTTTATTAACTTACTGTTTCCTATTTTCTTTTACTCTGGGTTTCAGTTATCCCAAAGTCATTTTCCCAATTTTTTTTTTTTTTTTTTTTTTATGCGTTACGCGGGCCTCTCACTGTTGTGGCCTCTCCCGCTGCGGAGGACAGGCTCCGGACGCGCAGGCTCAGCGGCCATGGCTCACGGGCCCAGCCGCTCCGCGGCATGTGGGATCTTCCCAGACCGGGGCACGAACCCGTGTCCCCTGCATCGGCAGGCGGACTCCCAACCACTGCGCCACCAGGGAAGCCCCCATTTTCCCAATTTGTGGCATCACACTTACCTTGAGGTAGCGTGTCTGTCTCAGACGAATGGATGAAAGAATGAGTAATTGGATGAATCTGGAGACCACAGGGCATGATGGGTAGAGCAGAGATGGTGGAACCAGTGAGAGCTGGGCATATGTTAGTAGCTCTGTGGCCTTGTGCAAATGACAACTCTGAGCCTGTTTCTTCATTTATAATATGGGGGCAATACTTGCCTGGAGGGAATGTTGTGATAGCACTTGTTACCCACCCTCTCAAACACAATTGAAAAATTCTGGGAAAGTACTTTACACATGGAGCTGGGATAACAGTTTAATGGCACAAATGTCTACTTCAGTAATATTGACAGTTAGAATAGAAAGAAAGGAAGAGACAGAAGAAACACATTTTTTTTTTGGCCATGCCATGCGGCTTGCGGGATCTTAGTTCCCCCACCAGGAATAGGACCCGGGACCCCTTCAGTGGAAGCACGGAGTCTTAACCACTGGACCGCCAGGGAAGTCCCATAGACAATATTCTAAAAGAATAACACTCATCACTCTAAATTTTGACAGAAAGAGGTTGTAGGTAACATTTACCACCAAATAAGATTAACTAGATATACTGCTTGTCACTTTTACCTTTTTTCTTTTGCTTTTTTTCAAGAGATTGAATACGTATTTCTGAACAATCTAACTCACAGATTCAGACTTCATGAGAGAAAAGGCATAATAATTATGCATTTCTCCCCAGACTGTATACCTAAGGCAGAGGTGACCAAATTCAGGTTATAATACACCAATAAAATGGTATTTGTATAGAAATTTAGTTTACAAAAGGCTTTCACACACATTATCTGTTTAATTCTTACAACCACCTGTACTTTGGGCTGTTGACCCCCCTATAATGATGTGAACACTGAGGATTAGAAAGGTTAAATGGTTTCTGTAAGATTATTCAAGCAGGTTATAAATAACAAAAGTGAGACCGCTTCCCATTTTTTCTGACAAAAAGTCCAGGACAATTTTCTCTGTAGGTCACTTTCAGGAGATTTATTTTGTCATTCAAAAATGTTATTGAGAACCTAAAATTGGCTTCAATCTTCTGTGCTCTGACTATTGACATTATAAACACCCTTCACATTCATATAAATATACAAATATGTTCACACAAATGTATATATAACAAGATAATAGTTGATCTTTTCACATGCATTTAACTAGTGTTTTTCATCTTAACCTACTTTATTACATTATTAAAGACTGACGGCCATGACCTACTGAACTGATGTCACAAACCATTAATGGACTCACAACCTCCAATTTGAAAAGTACTGTCTTAGGGACAGAGGGAATAAAAAGCATTGAATAGTCTAGAAGAAAAGTAAAGACAAATACAAAAGTAAAGTTAATGTGAGTTGTTCTGAAATGAGAAATTTTGTAGATTGTAATTAATTTAATTCACAGATTTTTTTCATTTATTCTCCTAAATATATTGTCTGCCTGTGTGAAAATAATAATAATAATAATGTGAGGTAGAAATGATAATGACCATATGAGAGGTAGAGAAAAAGTATCAAGAGAGTTAGGAAAGAAAAGTTACTTTAACCTGAGAAAATAAAATTAAAATAAGCTATTTTTAATATCCTACTTATTATGAAGGGTGCTTAAGAGGTGGTTTTGAAGGATGAGTATGATTACCACATGGTCATGTCTCTATGTTTGTCTCTTACTTGAACATTAGCCTAATCACAGTGAAGCAAAGTGAAGAGTAGTAGTGGTGATCATAGTATTTCCAAAAACCTGGAGGTGCTCTCATTTTACAGGTGAGAAAACTGAGGCCCAGTGAAAGTAACAAAAATGATCACAGTCAAGCATCTAGGGGTAGAGCTTCAATACCAAAGCCAATCACACCCTCACATCATAATCTTTCTCTGTTATATTGTTTCCTTGTCAGTCAGTTGCTGACAACTCTTCAGTAGAATCTTATCCCACGAAGAAGTGAGAAAGGGTGGGGTTAGAGGTCCTTGTGATCTCTAGCCTCAATGAAGAGAAAACAAAACAGAAAATGCTTAAGAATCATTCTAAGGGGTGACCTGCTAAAGTGGTATTGATTGTTCCTAGGTCCCTGTGAGAATTCAGATAATACAATTTTAACACAAACTTTGACAAAAGCTTAGAAATAAGTATGCATTATTAATTTTTCTTATCTAAGAAAAGTGGGGTTTTGAAAATTACTGTTGGTAATTTTCCAAATAGAAATTCCAGGAAACTCAAGGGATCTTATATATTATGTGGAAGCAATGGGAAAGTATTTCCCCATCCTCTGATCATCCTATCAAACAATATGGTCATCAAACAATTGAGGCAATCACAGCGTTGAATGATTTTCTACCTCAAATGTCTTTTCTATGCTAAATAATCAGCAAAGGCTGGTTGAAAAGGAGATTCCACTCTTTAGAGCATTTTTAAAATTTTACTTATTTATTTTATTTATTTTATTTTTGGCTGCATTGGGTCTTCATTACCGCACATGGGCCCTCTCTAGTTGTGGCGAGCGGGGGCTACTCCTCACCGTGGCGCACGGGCTTCTCATTGCAGTGGCTTCTCTTGTGGCAGAGCACAGGCTCTAGGCACGCGGGCTCAGTAGTTGTGGCTCGTGGGCTCTAGAGCGCAGGCTCAGCAGCCGTGGCACACAGGCTTAGCTGCTCCGCGGCACGTGGGATCCTCCTGGACCAGGGCTTGAACCCGTGTCCCCTGCATTGGCAGGCAGACTCCTAACCACTGCACCACCAGGGAAGCCCTAGACGATTTTTTTTAAAGGTTTACATCTTGCATCTCATTCTATATCCTTATCCCATTGTACTCCCAGTTAGTAGTTACACCTGACAATAATTTTTTATATTTCAGTGTTTCTTCCATCAGCCACATCTTAGCAGCTGCTAACCTTTCCCATGAAGAGTGTGTACGTGTAGGCAGTACACACACACACACACACACACACACACACACACACACTAAACAGGACTGTGTGAATTGTTTTTGCTCACCTTGTAATAAAAAAAATTTGATGAATGTACTTGCAATATATGGAGAGATAATACAGTGGTTCAAAATACAGAGTTGAGCCAGACTGCCTAAGTTTGATGGCTGCCTATACTACTTACTAGATGAGTGATGTTTGACAAGTTTCTTCACATCTCTGTGTCACAGTTTTATCAACTAAAAAATGAGGATAATGAGGATAAATGCCTCATAGTTTTTGTGTGGATTAAATGAGTTAATTTATAGCAAGTACTTAAAAAGATCCCAGCACAGAATAAGCCTTTAATCAATGTTCACTTTCATAATGGTGATAAAGTTGGTGATAATTAAGATGGGGATGATGGTAACGGTAATAATTCTGCTGCCGATGATGATAAAGATGGGAAATCCAGAGATCTCTACCTCCAACTTGCTGGGTACCCTGAGGTACACCTCTTAACCTCTTGGTACCTGTTTTATCATCTGCAAAATAAGCAAGCTGTCAGTTTGAGAACTCTAAGAGAGAATATTTTTTTTCAAGTGGCTAGCTTCACACTATTTACAATAGCCAGGACATGGAAGCAACCTAAATGCCCATCGACAGAGGAATGGATAAAGAAGATGTGGCACATATATACAACGGAATATTACTCAGCCATAAAAAGGAACGAAATTGGGTCATTTGTAGAGATGTGGATGGACCTAGAGACTGTCATACAGTCTCTTACTTACTTCAGTAAGTCAGAAAGAGAAAAACAAATATTGTATATTAAAGCATATATGTGGAATCTAGAAAAGTGGTACAGATGAACTGGTTTGCAAGGCAGAAATACAGACACAGATGTAGAGAACAAACATATGGACACAAGAAGGGAAAGTGGCGGGGCGGATGGGATGAATTGGGAGACTGGGATTGACATGTATACACTAATATGTATAAAATAGATAACTAATAAGAGCCTGCTGTATAAAAAATAAATTAATTAATTTTCTAAAAAGTGCGAGCTTCAACTATTTTTGTTAGGAATTTTCTAAGTTTAAAAAGTGAACCAAAGGAGAAATGAGGTGGTTTTTTTAAAAAAATCTCTGCTAAAACATCTCTAACTCTTTTTATGTTTTTTTGTTTTCACAGCTTCCAGCAAAAAGTGCATCCCTATTCCCGTAGTTATTGCTTCTCTCTCATTTTTGACCTGTGTCATCATCTCTTCCAAAAGTAGAGCATAAAAAAAGGTTGTGGTTTTTGCCTTCCCTGTACCCTTTTGCTTTATTCCAGTCAGGGCACCCTGAATCCCCGTAGAGAATTATTCCGCCCAGCTATCAACTGATTCAGAACTGGCTCAGTCCACTGCCTATGGGTAGACCTGTAGGTATATTTCTTCTTCATGGATACAGAGATTCATGTTGGATAGAAATGACTCAGTCTGAGCCTGTGAGACATAATCAGGGTACTTTATTGGGATTGGGGCTGGGTGTGGGGTGGGGGCCACTTTTTATTTTGAGTGGAGAATAGTGAAAGCAGAATATGAGTCTAGAATCGCTAGCAGCTGTCTTGACACTGAGAAGAGAGCCCCTGTCTTCCTGAGAACGGAGCTAACACAATGAAAGAAGAGCTGAGAAATGAAAAGAAAGTGAATCTTGGCGAGAGTCTATGTGCCCCTAAATCCAACTGTGCCTGAAACTGGATACCATGGGCTTTTTCATTACATAAATCAATAAATTATATTTTTGCTTCAATAATTTGAATTAAATTTTCTGTCTCAAACAATTGAAGGAGTGTTATGATGAATACAATGATTTTCCCTTATTTTTTAATTTAATGATCCTAAATATTAGGAACAAATCAGAGACTCTTGAGTTAGAAAGCAAAGGACAAATTCATCAAATGAGAAAGTGTTGAGCCCCAGAGCCCTACTAAAGGTGTGAAATTTCTTTAGAGATGTTTTTTCCCTGATGTCAAGCAATTTTATTATTTAAAAAAAATTTTTTAGAGATTTTTATCAGCATTCAAGACCACACCAATGTAGAAACCCAAGAAACAAAAGGGAAAGTTAATGAAAGATGTTAGTGGAGTCTCATTCACTGTCAGTAATGGGGTGTTGCACACAGGTTTCTTCTAAAATATTACAAAAGTTAGAATTTAAACTCATATGTTAATTCACAGAGGACTTTATGGCAAATTAGATTTTAAGCCTTCACCACAAATTTAAGCACATTTGTTAGGAAAACAAGTGTATGTATGTGGAGATAAAGGAGAAAAAAAAATCTAATTACCAAGGAAATATCAGAGATATATTGAGTCCCCATTATGTGCAAACAGTTAAAAAGAAGTATAAATCATCGAACTTCACAGCTGGAGATGTTCTCCGACTCTTCTTTCAGGTAGTAGACAAGATAAGTGGGGTGATGGGGGATTGCTAGGTCTCTAAAGACCCTACTAATTGGGCTAAACGGGGTGAAGATGAGAGCTAGTTCCATACCTATGAATTCTGAAAGTCCAGGCTACTTAGCTCCTCTGAGATTTAGATAAGAAGCAAGCATTTTTTTTAAAGAGAAAATAGGATTTAAATTTTTAAACGAAAAAATGTTTAGGGCTTCCCTGGTGGCGCAGTGGTTGAGAGTCCGCCTGCCGATGCAGTGGATACGGGTTCGTACCCCGGTCCAGGAAGATCCTACATGCCGCGGAGCAGCTGGGACAGTGAGCCATGGCCTCTGAGCCTGCACGTCCGGAGCCTGTGCTCCGCAGCGGGAGAGGCCACAACAGTGAGAGGCCCGCGTACCGCAAAAAAAAAAAAAAGTTTAAATGAGGAAAAATCTTAGGTATTCTCAGAAAGGAAAATTCCAATAGAGAACTAGAATTAACTGCTTTTAAAGTAAGTAGTAAATTCCATACTTCTTAAAAAGAAAAAAATACAACTAGAGTTATTGTCTTTCTTATTCCTAACAAAGTTTCTATTAGGTATCATGTGAAATATGGCAATCTTTTTTTTTAACTGGAGTAAAATCACTTTACAATGTTGTGTTAGTTTCTGCTGTACACTGAAGTGAATCAGCTATATGTATACCTGTATCCCCTCCCTCTTGGACCTCCCTCCCCACCCCATCCCACCCATCTAGATCATCACAGAGCACCGAGCTGAGCTCCCTGTGCTATATACAGCA
This sequence comes from Phocoena sinus, assembly GCF_008692025.1. Lineage (NCBI taxonomy): Eukaryota > Metazoa > Chordata > Mammalia > Artiodactyla > Phocoenidae > Phocoena > Phocoena sinus. The sequence goes on from NC_045772.1 coordinate 91,583,634, forward strand.
GGTTCCCACTAGCTATCTATTTCACACATGGTAGTGTATATATGTCAATCCTAATCTCCCAATTCATCCCACTCTTCCCTTCCCTCCTGTGTCCACCCATCTGTTCTCTACGTCTGTGTCTCTATTCCTGCCCTGCAAATAGGTTCATTTGTACCATTTTCTAGATTCCACATATATGCGTTAATGATACGATACTTGTTTTTCTCTGACTTACTTCACTCTATGACAGACTCTAGGTCCACCGCATCTCTACAAATGACCCAATTTCGTTCCTTTTGATGGCTGAGTAATATTCCATTGTATATGTGTGCCACATCTTCTTTATCCATTCATCTGCTGATGGACACTTAGTTTGTTTCCACATCCTGGCTATCGTAAGTAGTGCTGCAATGAACATTGGGGTACATGTGTCTTTTTGAATTATGGTGTTCTCAGGGTATATGCCCAGTAGTGGGATTGCTGGGTCAGATGGTAGTTCTATTTTTAGTTTTTTAAGGAACTGCCATACTGTTCTGCCCAGTGTCTGTATCAATTTACATTCCCATCAACAGTGCAAGGGGGTTCCCTTTTCTCCACACCCTCTCCAGCATTTATTGTTTGTAGGTTTTTGATGATGGCCATTCTGACCAGTGTGAGGTGATACCTCATTGTAGTTTTGATTTGCATTTCTCTAATAATTAGTGATGTTGAGCAACTTTTCATGTACCTCTTGGCCATCTGTATGTCTTCTTTGGAGAAATGTCTATTTAGGTCTTCCACCCATTTTTTGATTGGGTTGTTTGTTTTTGAAATATGGCAATCTTGAGAGCATACACTCACTTACAGTTCATGAGAGCTCAAGACTTTTTGGTAGACAAATGGATTTGTCTAACGTTTTTCCCCAATACAAGCACATCTCAGAAATCCTACTTCTATTATGGTCAAGTAACAAGCACTAGGTCTTTTTTTGTGTAAAATGTTAGAGCAGTTCCATTTTTCAACCTCTATTATCTCCTAATCATAAGACTTCAGTAGGAGACAAAGAATAACTCATCTGCTCTGGTCTTATTCACATAGGCAAGAAAATGCTATTACTCCTCATTCATTATTCTTATTTACTTCTGGATAAATCATATCAAAAGTATTTAGTGATGGCTTATGATAGGCAAGCCACTGAAGTGTACAGAAATTGGTATATGAGTGACAAAAATGCAAAAGTTTTGTTTCCTAGGCCTGAACCAGATTATTTAGTGATAGTGTATACATTTACCTGGAACTCACACTGTAGGAACTAGAAATAGAATTACTAAGAGTGGGAATTAGTTGAGGGTTATTTCAATTATGCTTTAAGATGAAATACAATGTTTAGAAACATCCTCAAATATAATACCATACTTGATTTTTTTGAACAATATATTCTTTTCAGTAACTGCCATTTCAAGCAGGGTTTCTTTGACTATTTATTTTTATTTGAATAAAGCAAAACTTGAGGAAAATAGTTTGCCAGGTGACTATTCTTCAAACTCATGTCCCAACAGACCACATGTCTGCCATCCAAGGTCTTAGAAAGTACTATAAAAGCTCGCAGGATTTGAATTGGTTTTCTGACAGAAATGAGCACTACTGTTGCACTCCTACTATTCCTTGGCTTTCTTAAACACAGAAACCTTGGTTTCCATAGTTTTTATGGCTTTTTGGAGGATCTCTAAAATTGGTCTCATGGTTTTGACAATTTGCTCCATCTGATCTGCAGCTGACTCGATGGTATCCTTGGCATTCTCAGTGTTTAGTGCATCCTGCAACTTTTTCAAGGTGTCTATTGTAGTGGCTTTGGATGGACCAGGACTTGGGCTTTTCTCAGATGTGGTATCATCTGATTGCTCTTTGGTGTCTTTTCTATAGACGTCACTTAACTGAAGATTCATGATGGGATATTTCATCAAGAGTGAAAGAGAAGATCTCAGGGATGTTACCATTATTCAGCACAGAGGCAATGACCGGTGTAGGGACATTTTTGAACATTCCTTTGGCTGACTGTTGCAACTCCTTTACACTGCTACTCTTCTCAAGCATAGAGCACATAGCTGTTGCAATCTTGGAACATAAAGGTTCACTTTGCATTCTGTCCTGCTTTGCCACCACTGCAGATTGCAACTCCTTAAAAGTTTTGAGCATCTGTTCAAAGACATCCTTAACATTACCATCTTCTTTCACAGCCATTAAGGAGATCTGAGTGTTCATACTGCCGTTAAACAATTCGGTGAGTGCATTTGTGAAGGAAACAAGATCGTGCATGCGAAAGAGGAACGTTTTGGCAGCTTGAACGAGCCTCTCTTTATCCTTTTCTGACCCTGAAGACATTTCTTCAGCAGAAATGTTTCAGCACTGTAAAACAAGTAGTAATCCAAATGAAAACTAAAAGTATATTTGTCAACCACAAAGAGACTGAAAGTATAATCCGAACATGAGAATAACTCTTATCAAAGGTTGGAAAGCTATACAAGCTTCAAAACAGAAATGATCTTGTGCTTTAATAAAAAATAGTTAAAACAGAGTAGAATCGGGGGGTTTCATTAAATTTAAACCACATATCAAATATTGCATGGTAGATCCTGAATTGGATATGCTAACATATGGAATGACAGTATTCTCAGGTATTACCCTCAATACCCATCCAATCTAGTGAAAAAGATTGGATAAAACATTAAAAATTACATAGAGGGGCTCTGGTTTCAGTTAAGATAGAGCAAGCACACACCATCCAATCATTCCCACTGATGACAACTAAAAATCACGGACAGAATATATAAACTATCAAGTAACTCTGAAAGGTGGGTAACAGCGACTGAGGAGGTAGAGAATGCAATATTCCAAAGAAGATCAAGGCCATCTAATACAAACTCCCAATGTCTGTCCTGTCCTTTATGTACTTTCATTAAAACTTGTCTTCTTCTGCAATAGAGAAAAATGTTAATGTCTCTAACCAATGTTCACAATCCTCTTTTGGTATTTCCTCTAGAATTCTGCTCTATCAATCATCTCCCCTTTTCTCTTGTGCTGTGAACTGAAGTCCTCCCAAAATTCATGTGTTGACACCCTGATTTCCAGTATGACTGTAATTGGAGACAGGTCCTTTAGGACGTAATTAAAGTTAATGAAGTAATAAGGGCAGGGCTCTGGTACGATAGGATTAGTGTCCTTGTAAGAGGAGACACCAGAGAGCTCCCTCCCTCACTCTCTCCACCTTGTGAGGATGCAGCAAGAAGGTGACTGCCTGCAAATCAGGAAGAGAGCCCTCACCAAAAACTGAATGGGCTGGTACTTTGATCTTATATTTCCCAGACTCCAGAGCTGTGAGAAAATAAAACTTCTGCTGTCCAAGCCCCCAGTCTATGGTATTTTGTTATGACAGCCCAAGCTGACTAATACATCTTGCATCCTCCATCACTCCCTGTTTATTTTTCCTTCTCCTTTAACTATGTACATACTCAGTTCCCTATTCAGTTGGTTAGGATTCCAGGCTTTCACTGCTGTGGCCTGTGTTCAATCCCTGGTCAGGGAATTGAGATCCTGCAAGCCACATGGCGCAGCAAAAAAACAAAAACAACTGCCCTATTCAGTTAAAAAAAAAAAGTTTGACTCTGATTTCTCTTCAAGTAATGATTCCATCTCACTCCTTCCTTTAATTCTCAAATTTCTCAAGAGAGAGATTCTTTACGTCATTGTAATTTATTCTACCCCTCACTATTTTCCTGTAGGGCATCAATAAGTTCTAATTATCAAATCTCTTGGCCTATTTCCAGGCCTTAACCATCTTGAGTTCTCTGCATTATTAAAATTGCTGAATACCTCTTCCTACTTCAAGATTTTTTCCTCTTGAGGGCTCCATGATGCTGTATAACTCTGGTCCTTCTATATCCTCTCTAAGCATATATTTATTTTATAGGTTTCTCTTCCTTATACCACCAATGCCTTTCCAGTCTCCTAAGCGCCGCAAGGCTGTGTTTTTGGCCCCCATTATATTGTACACTTTCTCCTTTCAAGATCCAATAACTACAAATGCCATCTGTATGCAGATGACTCCTAAACTTCATGGCGTAGGTTCAGCAATTCTCCTGATCTCCAGATCTATATTTCCAACTACCTACTGGTCATCTCCACATAGTGACTGCACCAGTATGTGCCACACAATTATCCAAAACTGCTCTCACCTCCTCAGAAAACACTTTCTCCTCTTAATCTTTGCCTCATTATTGAGGTTCAAATCCCTTTTCCTTTTCTCTTCCCCATATTAAATCAGTCCCTAAAATTTGTTAACTCCCTTTGAACTTATTTCAATCCATCCCCTCCCTTCCATTCCCATAACTACTACTCCAGTTAACTCTCATCTAGACAACTTTAATGGTCTCACATTTTATCTCAATATTTTTGTCAAGGGGTCACAAACTGGCAATCCACAGGCAAAATCTAACCCGCAGATATGCTTCGTTTGACCTACCACAGTGTATTCTCAAATTTTTTATCAGTTGCAAATTTAAAAATTGAAACATAGAAATCTGGATTTCTACTGACTATTGAAAAAATGAAATTAACTGGCAGCATTAAGTCCTTTTCCTGAGTTGGAGAAATTTCCTAGAGCTGAGGTTGTCTCCTTTAGACTAGACATTCACCCTCTATATCCTATTGTCTTACACTAAGTGTTTCAATTACTTACATATCTTGTCCAGTTACTACAGGCATTGGAGTTGGTAACCCATGTTTTATTGTCCATACCCACTAATCCAGTTTGTATAAACTGACTTTCCTGAAATCCAAACCTCCTAATATTATCCCATAACCAAAAACCTTCGATGGTTCAGTATTGCCTAGAGAATAAAATACAATTTCCTAGCATGGCATCTAAGGCCATCAACAAACTGCTCTCAACTTTCCACTACTTGCATTCCCTTCACTGCTCCCACATATACTCTGTGCCACCAGCATAGTGGGTTAATTTTGTTCCCTGAAAATGCTCCACAGCTTTTTGTTCACAGTTTTCCCTTCACCCGCATCATCTCCTTCATACCCCATCTCCTAACACATCTATTGAAATCCTACTTATCCATCCATACATACTTCGGCTACACTGGCCACAATACTTTTTTCCCTTTTTTCCCATGTTCCTACATGGTGCGTCCCTAGGCTATGTCAAATGCAAAATGACCCAGAGGGACAAAAGTAATCTACTACACCTCACTTGGTCCTTCTTTAGAATTATAGGGCAGCACCTTTAGATTTTACAATCCAAGTCTCCTAGCTGGCATCTTGGTTCCCAATCCTCTACCCACTCAATAACAACAGGAATTTTTGTTGTTAACATAAGAATAGCTATCATTTAGTAAGTTTTTGCCATAAAACAGGCACTGTGCCAAGTATTTTACATTTATTATCTCATAGTCCTTTTATGCCAATCCATAAATTACAAACTAGTAAATTACAAATCACTAGAGGCTGAGTGATTTTCTTCCTTCTGATGTATCTTTGCTGTAGAGGAATCAGTGGGGATTAGGACAGAATCTAGAAAAAGAAGCATAGGAGACTTTGATTTAAGGGAAAGGAGTCAAATTGATCTTTAAGGTTTTTATATTGTCAAGACAATTAACCAAGATGACAAGAGAGATAGTGATAAAGAGCAGAGAACCAGCCAGGAAAGAAGAGCACACACACAAAAAACACATTTGGCTGAAAATATCTGTATCTATATCTCTTGAGAACTTAGATCAATCAGCAACAGGTACAAAATGCAACAGAAGCTAAAGGAAGTTTAATATCTGGAAAAGTTGACATGATGGGAACCCAAAATCTGAGAGCTTCAATTAAAGAGGCATCTTGTCTACTGAATTGAATTAGCTCAGTTGGATAGCACTTTTCAACAACAAAAAAGTCCATTAAAACACAAAAATTTTAATGTTTTACCATTGCACTACTAATTACTTATAATTATTATTATTATTATTACTTATAATTAATAATACTTAATATATACCAATTTTATATTAATATAGAAAATAAAAGAATTCTGAGAACTAAACCATGCAGAAACAGTCGATGAACCAGACAGGCAGAGGGACCCAGCAGAGACTAGCAAAGCCTGTAAGTCATCACATTCCATTAGAAACATCCAGTTGAAACCAGATGAAAAAGCACTGCAGCAACACTCCCCAACAACTGCTGGGACCACTGAACTCAGAAACACAGCAAGGTAAGCAATATGGGTATTTCTATCAGTATTGATATAATACTCTGTTTCTCCATATTAAAGGGTGTTTGCAATAACAGGTCAGGCTTGAATCCTAGTCATAACTATAGTAAAGCAACAAAACAACTTTTTTTAAGCGGATCCCATGACATGTTCCTGGTGATCATTTATGTCTCTGAAGACACCAAGAAAGAAGAAAAATAACAGCTTATATAATTAAGTCAGAGGGGATGATATAGTAGTAAAGACATCAATTTTAGAAAAGAATAAGGATGAAATGACCCCTGTGTGAATGTGTGTTGTTTACATGGAATGTAACATTTCCTTTTATGTCTTTAACATTAATTTAAGCATTCAGTATCTGCGAAAATATGAATGTGTGATCTAATTCTAGTTAATGTATAGCACTTATGCTCCTTCATAAGTTATATTACATTTAAATATCACTGGGCCTTTGCTGTGTGTCTCCCAATAGACTGTTATCTTCTTGAGGGCAAGGAACATTGTCTACTCAAGGCATATGGCAGAGGTTTCTCAAGTGATCATTTGATAAATGCTGGTGAATGACCTAGATATTCTGCTTTCTGGTCAGAAATATTCTTTTAAAGACTTTATATCAGAGTGTCATCACACCATGATCAACCTTGTTTTTCTTAATGAAAGGCCATGGTTTTGATTTAAATTAAAGAAGGAAGCTCAGAACTAGTTAGTAGCTGTTATTTTCTCCTGAAATGCTTCTGACTTTACCATACCCTATACCCACACTCCCAGATAAGTGAACCTTGCAGGATAGCTGGACCCAATATGGGTAGTGAGGACAAGAGACACATTGGAGAAAGGTAAAACCTTAGAGAGCACTAATGACCAAACATCAGAAGCTTGGACAGGGTCATGGTTTTTCTTTTTTTCTTTCTTTCTTTCTGTTTTTAATTGTTATTAAGGGAAAAGTTCAAACATACACAGAAGTAAAGAAAATAATATAATAAACTCCCACACCCCCATAACCCAGCTTCAAAAATTATCAAAACAAGTTTGATCTTATTACTTCTATGAAGCTACTCCAATCTGCCTTCTAGATTATTTGGAAGCAAACCTCAGTATCATTTCATCATTAACTTTTTCAGGATGGATTTCCACAATGGCAAGAACTCTTCAATTTGACCTTATGCTCCTCAAACCAATAATATTTAACAGAATTGTCTTTGACTTTGAAACACACCCAGTGTCCTGCTGTAAAAATTTATTTTTGATGTCAGTGTAAAAGTTTTTGGAATGCATTTGCAATACATATCAAAAGTAATATAAATTTTTATTCCTACTGATTACATAAATTGTACATTTATATAATCTGAATTTCCTCTGGAAATTTATCCTGAGGAAATAATCCAGATAATTGAAGAGGGAAAAAAGAACTATGTGTATTAAAATACTTATATTAAGACAGTGAAACAATTAAGAATTTGTTAAATTATGGTAAAGATATGTGAAATACTTTATAAAATATAAATATATTTTATATAACCAATAAAATAATTATAAAACTAGAAATAGGGGAAGTGTTTAAGTAAATTAATATAAGATGAAATTTTATTTCTTATTATTACAACCTGGTAAAAATACTTATGCATTTAAATAAACTTTGGAAAGGAATAATAAAAGAAAAACAAGATGGTAGGTTTATAGGTGTTTTTCCTCCTACGTATTAAAGTGTTTATATATCATTGCTATAAACTTTTTATTTTAAAATACTTTGGTTTATCAAATCTTTTAATTTCATCATGTTATAATTCTACCATCTATCAATGCACAATCACCTGTCACTTCCTCCATGAATCTTCCTCTAATGACCTCCATATCAAATTTTCTCTTTAAATTCCTATAGCACTTGACAGTCAATGCAGTACTGTTATTCACAAAAGTATCCTGAGAAATTTTTACTTACATATGTGATAATCAATACATTTTTATTTTGCAAGGTGGCTCCTTTCCTGAAAAACTAAAAGAACTGTATAGTATCACTAAATAAACTTTAACTTTTAGATACAATCATCAGTATATTTCTCCCATTTCTTACATGCTCTTTAATCATGAGTGTTTACTTCTTATTTCAACAATACTGATGAGTTAGGTCCAATAAGAATCCATCTGAAGCTAGCCTTTGTTTTCATTCCAAGTTCCTAAGATGAGCAGATCAAGTATCAGTGCTTCCAGATTTGTTTACTTCCTTTTTTTAAATAAAATAACAAAGCCAAAATACGTGTGATTTCCGAACTTTATTTTAGCAAAAGAACTCGCTCATCACACAAACTTTTCCCACCCACAGCCCAAATAGAGCAGCAAAGAAAGCATAGGTGCTTCAGCAAAGGCTGGGGTGAAACTGGTGTGCCAGAGACCAAGCACTCCACCTGCTGGCTAGCAATTCCCCATCAGGCTGCCCCAGGGCTCTTTAGAACTTATTTCATGAACCACTACAATAAAATGCTCAAATAGCCACACAAATTCGGCTGTACAGAAGTGGATGGTAACTGCCCATCACTAACAGGGAGCACTATCATGTTATAACCAATAGTGTAAAAGTTCACATCTGCCATACAAAAGACGCAGGTGATCAGAGCTGGATTAAGTACACCACTTAGCTACCTGCTGATGCCCATCTTATAAGTCATTTTTTAAAATGACTTTAAAATGATTTTAAAAGACTGAACTTTCAAGTCAATATTTAAAAGATCTGCCCTGAAAATGCAGTAAGATAGAGGACAGTGTATAGCCCAGAACTCCTCTCAGCTACAGTACGGTATATCACTGGTAAGACATCACTTGAGGCATGCCTAAGTAACAACTGTGATCTTTAAGAAGGGCGACTCCAACTAATTGCAGACCTTTTTTGTTTTGCTCAGACAAGTAAGCAATTCGAGCATCAGAACTAAATTGTCATGGGCAATAGTCGAAATGCTGCACATTGCCAACTAAGATTTTTCATGGGGTGTATAACCTCTCCTCTAAGTATCAAGCACACATTTAAGAGTGTCAATTGGAAAGGTACAAATTGTTAACCCTCCCTAGATGATGGACTGTCTCCACATGGCCCCAGTGTAAGTATTATTAAAGTATGAGTTCTTTTGTTTTGTTTTTCGTTTTCTTAATTTTTATTGGAGTCCGGTTGATTTACAATGTTGTGTTAGTTTCTGCTGTACAGCAAAGTGAATCGGTTATATGTATACATATATCCAGTCTTTTTTAGATTCTTTATCCATATAGGTTATTACAGAGTATTGAGTAGAGTTCCCTGTACTATACAGTGGATGCTTATTAGTTATCTATTTTATATAGAGTAGTGTATATATGTCCATCCCAATCTCCCAGTTTATCCCTCTCCCCATCCCCCGCTTTCCCCTGGTAACCATAAGACTGTTTTCTACATCTGTGGCTCTACTTCTGTTTCGTAAATAAGTTCATTTGTACCATTTTTTTAGATTCCACATATAAGTGATATCATACGATATTTATCTTTCTCTGTCTTACTTCAAAGTGTGAGTTCTTTAAAATTTGAATTTGCACAAGGCAAGCACCACCTCTATCTATAATTTTGTATGACGTAGTGCTTTCAACTTGACGTTGTAGTTTTAAATCTGTCTTAACTTCCTAACTAGATTAGAAATTTCACGAAAGCAGGGACCATGTCTCTTTCATTTCTGTATGCTCTACAGAGCCTAGCATACTACCTTATAATAAATAGTAAAGTACTACTCTCCATTAGGTAAATTGCTACTGAATTATTAAATTACTTCCTTCATCGGGCTCTTCAAATTTCACTTGTCCCAAACATAATTAATTGGTTTCACCTTCAAACCCCACCTCTCCTCCACCTAATTCTCTAGCATTTATCTCACTGTTGGGATGGAAGTAATTTTAAACTGTATTCAGTACTGGGGCAGGTATGGTGGCAGGGCTGCTGAAGATCTCTTTGCATAAGGAGCCCTCAGTCCCCTTCCCCAAGGAAGAAAAAAAAGAAGGTAAGCCTGACTCAGAAAAATAAGTCTTTTTTCGTTAGATGTGAAAAATAATTCTGAGCACATCATGATATCTCTTACTCAGACTTGTTATTGGCACAAAATTATGGATATCTGCAACCTAGGAAGAAGGGTATAAAAGAGCATGTGCAAGGGCTTGAGTATGTAAAGGAAAGAAAATACTACTTTTGTAGCTGAAAAAGTACTGTATCTGATTTCTGGTAAGACTGAAACTTTTCATCAATTAATTACTACTATTTCTTCTTTTACTGTCTGTTCAGAGTTGTTTGCATGTTTACCTGACTGTTTTCTGTATTAATAACAAGACTAGTTAGAAACCAATACTTTTTAATATTTCCTGTATTTTAACCAGTTTGCTTTCAGTCCTTCTTACGTGGTCATCTTTGTTAGTCAAATTTTTGTGTGACTTTTTCCCATTGGTTTTACGCTTATAAAGCCCTCCATATACATTTGAAAATTATCTGTTTTCTTCTAGCTATTTTATCATTTGATCTTTTTTACATATGTTACACTGATATTTTTAATTAATGTTTAATCCCCCGCAAGCTAGCCCATTATGCCAGGATCATTTATGGAATACTAATTTCTATTGATTTGGGATTCTACATTTATTATACGTTAAGTCAAATGTATAGAAGGGTCTTCTTTGGGGACTATTTTGTTCCATGATTCCACCTACTCTTGCACCTATACAATACTTGTTAATATTGTGTTTTTATACTGTTTTAATGTTTGAGGAGGAAAAAGTCCCAACATTACTTATCCTGAAAAAAGTAAGTAGTCTCACCTATTTAGTCTTTCAGATGTATTTTATGATTAATTTGTCAAGTTGTGTTAAAACAATGAATTAATTAGGAAGGAAGTGACCACTTGGAAACATTCAACCTCCCATCAAGGAGGAAGGTTCATCTCTCCATGTGTTTATCCTGAGGTAAATAGAACCACACATCTTTTCTAAAAGCTATGCCTTCAGATAATGGCATATGACAGCTTTTAGAGAAATTTCCCACTTTTTCAGGGTAAGAAAGACTCCTCTCACCTAAATATCTGGATGGGGATGTAGTTGGTGATCTTCTAAATTCAAAGTCAGAAACTGGAGTTTTCACTTCATGATAAGATCTGAAAACTAGGAACCAAAAAAGAAAACAGTTTAACGTAAAATTTCTAGGAGAAAAAAGCGAAAAATCAAAGTCCCAATTTGTGGTTATCAAATTGCAGTTTGCAACCCAATGGTGAGTTTGTGGAATATTTAATAGTCCTTTAACAAACAATTTCTTTAAATGGAATTGAGATATATTCTAATTTGTGGACATTTGTATCTGTCACGTGTGTGTGTGTGTGTGTGTGTGTGTGTGTACTGTATCTAAATCAAAGATAAAAGTGAATTTCTGACCATTGATACAATTTATTCCACCAGGGGTACTAGTGCATTTTCCTAAAATTAAGAGCAAAAATTATTATGTTCCTAATCCATTTTCAAAATTTTTCCCCTTTCCATTTCCAAACTGTATCTTTATAACTTGGAGGATAGGTTATGTTCATGTTTACTTTCTTGAGAGAAAACATCTTCATTCCTTCCCCCCATGCTTCTGAGGTTCCCAATATCTAGGCTAAGAACAGTGGTCCTAGAAAGATAGGGCCCAGATTAATTAGCACGTTGTTTACACAAAGAGAGGAGGAGCCAGATCGCACACAGGTATAAAGGACTCCATTTTCCCCTTCTTTTCTCCCAAGAATTCAAATGAAATATTCAAGTGTCAGGCACATAGTAAGCCTATTCCAGGTGTGCATACTGAGGAACATTGTTCTCACTAGCTTCAAACTCTCACCCAAATTCACTCAGAAGGGTGTTGCTTATTCCTTCTTTCTCTGAGCCCAAAGTACAGACACAAGCAGGCTACAAACACCAGGCTTATTTTATTCATTCTGTGACGTACTCTTGCTACTTATTCCCTAATACCTTTGTGAAATGACATTATCTTCTTTCTGAGACTAACTCTAGCGTATCTGAATAATGGTCAAGTGTAATATAGACAATTCTAAATAATTTAATTTATAAGCTTTGCCAATGGAGAAGCAGAGAGATAGTCAGAACTGCCCTGTCCCTTCCATGATGCCCACTGTCTCTCCAAGTGAGATTTTAATCTAAGGAATCTTGAAAATAAACTGTTATCACGAGGATTTTTTGGTAAACATTCTAATGTTATATGTGTTGCCTTTGGATGCCTCTTAGGTTTGGAGAGCAAATAATTGACCTGTAAAGACATAAAGAGTGTTTTGAATATTGTAAATTAAGATAACAGAGTATACAGACAAAATTAGCAATTATTGCCCTGTAAACTCAGAGACCTTAATATTCTTCTGATCCTACTAATTTAATTCCAAATATTAGAAAAATCAGTCTGGTTGGTCTATTCAATGTGGTGACTAGAGTTTGAGGAAATTAAGGGTCACTGGTAATCAAGAGCTAACCATTTCAAATATGTTATTAAATATTACTTGGAAATAATCACATTTATTAATAATCAGATGCTAGATAAACACAAATCTTTCCTATCTAGGATCTCCCCCCTCCACAAGATCTAATGCCATAATTAATGCATCAACAAGTTGCATTATGTCACCCATATTTTCATACACTGACTCCAAGTTTCAAAAGCTTGTTTTGAAGAACTTGTTGAGTTTTCTGAGAAATTCCTTAGATAGCATACTACTTTGCTATTCATAAAGTAAAAGATTTCCTGGTCAAATCTATACATCCAGCAGATATTTTTCAAGATTTCTAGTAAAGATTTACTATTGTATTTTTCAGAGATCATATTTGAAATATGGCTCAAAGTGACTTCCTCTACCCAGAGAACCCAAAAAGGCGACAAGAAGTAAATCGTCTTCACCAGGAGCTCCTTGACTGCTTATCTGACAGCTTCCATGCCACCAATAAGCTGATTGGGGTTTTAAATACGCACTTAGGGTGCAGGCTGGCCTCCATTGAAATGAAAAGAGATGCGACCATCAAAGAAAACTGTGATATCATCATCCAAGCCATGATGAAAATCCAAAAAGAATTGCAAAAGGTTGATGAAGCACTAAAAGATAAACTAGAGCCAACCCTTTATAGAAAACTTCAGGATATTAAGGAAAAAGAAACCGAGAAAATTGCAATAGTCCAAAAGGTTATTTCAGTCATCCTGGGAGAAGCTACTTCTGCTGCCAGTGCAGTGGCTGTTAAACTCGTGGGCTCAAACATCACAACCGGCATAATTAACAAGTTGGTCACTGTGTTAGCTCAAATTGGTGCTTCTCTCCTTGGTAGCATAGGAGTTGCTGTTCTTGGCCTTGGCATAGATATGATCTTCCGTGCCATCCTGGGAGCAGTGGAGAAAACACAGCTTCAAGAAGCCATCAAAAGTTATGAGAAGCATCTGGTGGAATTCAAGTCAGCCTCAGAAAAATATCATCATGCCATTATTGAGGTCACCAACACAGTGAAACACCAAATGAAATAAACAGTTACTTTATTTGCCACTGGAATATTTTTCTGCTTCTTTCTCAGTAATAGTGTTTTGCTTCTTTGATTAGGCTCATTTTCCATAAGCTTCCAAATAGTCATAAATACCATAAACAACTCAGAAAGAGGACTCAAAGATGCTAAAACTAGATGACTCTAGAGAGTCTTCTATCAACGATGAATGCCTGGATCAGTTGGTGCTAGACCCTGTGAGTAAAAGATTGCATCCTGGTATGTCTTCTCACTGTGCTCTACAGATCAACATTAGGGTGAATGCTATTGTAGAGCAGCAGGTGTAGGGGTTACCTTTTCCTTTTCTAATTCCCAGTCAAAATCCTTCAAATTTGCATTGAATGCACAGACTTTCACTTCTACCACCAGCTCAGACATCATTTAGTTCTAAGGGACATACTTAGTAACTTCTGCCCACATGCAAACACTGAGCCTTCCAATGGAATAGAAGTACTACCGTAATTTTGACCATCAGTTTAAATCCAATTTTCTGTAAGTTGGAAGAGACTGAAATATGGTTTGTAGCAATTTATGTCAACGATGAAAGGAGGCAATCGTTCTGTAAACTTCTACTAATTACACACTGTAATCTGGATGGAACTTTAAGAGGGAAAAGTTAAAACTATAAAAGATAAAAGTTGTTTCTATAGTTGCAATCAACCCTGACCAACTGTGGTGTGATGATTAAATATCCCTCAAGTGAATGTCTGAACACTTTGGAACATTTTCAAAACAAGCAAACAAGCAAATCCCAGGTATATAAATGAATTTAGTCTGCAGGAGAAGAAACTGCTACTTACTGTTTTAAGAATTGTCATTTAAAGGAAAGTTGTAATTTATTACTTTATGAGTTTTAATAAAAAGCGAAATTTTATTTTCAATACTAGCAGAAAGCTTCCCTTGCTATATAAAACTTTAGGTGATCCATTTCATTAATTATCTAATTTCAGGAAAATCCCAAGGCTACAGAGGCCTAATGGTTCAGTTGAATTTCTGAAGATGCCAAGTGTTTGTTTTCTAAATACTTCACCAACCAATTACTCCCCATTGAGACTCCTAGGTTCTACTTACAAATTTATTTTAAAAGTCATTCATGTTGACAAAGCGAGAGAGTGGCATGGACATATATACACTACCAAACGTAAAACAGATAGCTAGTGGGAAGCAGCTGCATGGCACAGGGAGATCAGCTCAGTGCTTTGTGACCACCTGGGGTGGGGGGGGTGGGATGGGGAGGGTGGGGGGGTTGGATGGGGAGGGTGGGGGGGGTGGGATGGGGAGGGTGGGAGGGAGGGAGACGCAAGAGAGAGGAGATATGGGAACATATGTATATGTATAACTGATTCACTTTGTTGTAAAGCAGAAACTAACACACCATTGTAAAGCAGTTATACTCCAATAAAGATGTAAAAAAAAAAAGTCATTCATGCAAAAATGTTCGTTACAGTTGATTCTTGCATCCAAGTACAAGAAATGTCTTTAAATTTTAAAAGCTCAACATATCTTAAAACTTAAAAAGCTACATGAAATACTGTAGTATTTCAAATGTAGTCTTTTCTTTACCTTGTCATTGCTTTTATAAATTAGCTGCAAAATGTCACAATTTCGTTCATCTTCAAAATTAAATTTTATTTTGTTTTTATTACCTGATTCATAAACTTATATCTTGTTACTGCTCTTGTGGACTCAGAATTCAGTCTAAAACCAAATCAAGAATTTTCTCAAACAAAGGTTAAATCAGGTAAGGGATCAATCTTATCAGTTAAGCCCACATGTAAATATTTTCTAAAAATTAATACATATCTCCGTCAAGATTTTGGAATATTTATAACTATAAGTGATAGTACTGATATTTTTTTAATGTTTAAACTCACCTTTAGGGGGAAAAGAGTCTTAAAGAGCAGATAAAAGATAAGGAAAGGACGAAGATTAGAGCTAAGGGAATAATCCCCTTTGGTGACATCATAAAGGATTTTTGGTGGGTGAAAAGACCAGAAACTAAAAAAGCCAATATAAACCCACCTCCACACTCGTAAATTTAAAACTGTACAAATATCCCCATATTTCCTCTTCAAAAACACTAATCCTGTAGATTAGCACTCTGCGATTCTAACACGGGCACTGAATTGCTTAGGTCTACAAATATTCTTTGTGTAAAAACAACTACTGAACTTCCAGACGCACGGCACGCTAGCGAAGTGTATCTTCCGGGGATTCGTTTTCTAACGGAAACTCCCGAAAGATCGCACGCGCTTACGTCATGAAGGAAACAAAAAACCTACAATACACAATTCAAGGTGACAGGCACAGCGCTAAACCTTTCCCTATCAGTTATCCGCAGGCCTCTGGCGTCTCAATAAATGGAGCTCCCGGAAATTAAGTCGGAATGCCTGCGGCGAGGTAGGACAGTGGTCCCATCAGCCAATCATATATCCCCCCGGGCTTCATTTTCATATTCTTATTGGGCTAGGTAAGTGTCAATCAACATGAACCCCTTGTACGGCGTAGTGAAGGCGGGCTTTTAGTCTATAACCAACCAATTCGGTACTGTATTGTAGCGGAAGACACTCTGGTCCTGGAGTTCTTGGTTACTCTCTATGGTTCCAGGGCGAAGAAACGCTGAGATCTTCGGCCCGTAGGGACAGGAAGTGACGTAAGGATGGCGGAGGGGCGCGAGGTTTCAAGATGGCGGGGGCTGGGGGGCTGACTGAGAGGCAGAGGTGAAGGGCCCTACGAAGTCAAAGAGGCCGAGAATCGTCTCCTCCCCGCTTCTCACAGTCCCAGGAGCCCAGCAGAAGTGTGAGTGTGCGGGATCGTTCCGCTCCGTTTTTTCATCTTTCCCGTCTCTTCCCGGGGCCCACGCGGTTGCCTCAGGGACACCAGGCCCTTCCGCCCTGCTCTTCCTCTCAGCAGTTGGGGTCTCCGCGATCGCGGACTAGGGGATCCCCTGGGGCGGCGCGGCGTCCAGCGGTCAAACGGCTGACTTCGCCCGGGTCGGTCAGCGCCGCCTCCTGACGTTGCCCCGTTGGTTGCCTTAGGCTTGATGTCCTGCACCTCGAGGCAGGGTCAACTGTCGCTGTGGTTTTGGCAGTTGCTAATGCTGTTGGCTCCTATGGTGGACCTGGGCTCCGTCCCTTTGTAGCCTCTTGGACTGTTGAGAGTTCCCCTGAACAGCCCCGTGACCCGATTTCCCTATCGCCTCTGCTTTGAGATAGAAAAGTAGTCTGTGCATGCAGACTAAGACTCCAGTGTTTTCTGTAAAAATTTTCTGTACTTCGTATCTATTCTAGGTTTCAGGTGTAGGAGAGGAGGGTTAAAAACACGGGCCTGAGGGTAATTGAAAGAGGGAGGCAGAAAAGATCCAGGCTATCAAAGATGTAAGAGCTTCTATTTCTGCTAATTTTGCTTGTTTCCGCTTCCTTCTCCCTCGCTCCCGGTTTTTCTGAGAAGGAAACCCTTGACAGGGCAAATCAGTTGCCACTGGAACAGCTTGGAAGCTTTTAGCAGAAAGCAAGGCAGTTGAACAGTTGCTGAAAGACGCATTCACCAATAAACTTGCCTGACAGAATCTTCATGAAGGGAAGGTGTAATTCTGTGGTCTGCTAAAAAATCTACCTCATGATCTTACCTTTCCCACCCTTGAAAAGTGTCCGCTTTCAAAAGGAAGGAAATTTATCACCCTTTATTATTGGAAAGAGCAGGTATCAAAAAGCTAAACCTCATTCATTTGGAATGACAGGAAGAAGGGATATAATAGTGTTTTGGTTAATTAAAATGTTGATTTATAAAATAGTTCCCTCAAACACAGTTATCCCTTTCGTTTACCTTAAAAAATACAAATCAGGAGTCAAGTAGGCATTATTAATAAAATATCTTAATGTTGATGTTTTTAGAAGATCTCTCATATAATATCACTACTTTATTTTGAATATTTGTGTTTTTAGTTATGGTTTAAGCTTCTGCTTGAGCGTCAGGAATTACATCTGAATTAGAACTAAATCTGAATTAAATAGGCTTAAATTAATGAGTTCTTACTGTCTTAGAGATGATGGGAATACATGCCAAGAAACCGTGGAGAGAGGCAAGGCTGAGCTATTTGTCGTTGAGCCCAGGTCATTACCCTGTTACCTTTTTATTCCTTTTTCACCCTACATGTAAATAAAGGGAGGATATAGGAAAAGAACTAATGGCTTCTTATCTACATGGTTTGTCATATTGTTGAGGCATTTTTTGGTTGATTTTTTTCAATTGACGAGTCAGTGCTGTGATCCAGAAAAGAAAGTTAATTGACGACTTAATGATATTCATAGTGGTCTTCAGACCCATTACCATTATGTTATAAATAATAATAGGAATCTAATTTTTTGTGGTTAGAGAAGTTGAGGCTGTCTTTCCTGTACACAAAAGTCAAAACTGGGAAAAGAACAAGGTCTTAATAATAAGTTTCTTTTCAGAGATTGGTAGGAAGAAAATTTTATAAATATAAAAAGGAAGAAATTTTGTAAATCTAGGAAAAATAAGCTATTTTTTTGTCTTTGCAGGTTTTTAGGTTTTGTTTTTGTTTTGTTTTTTAAACAAGCAAGTAAACCACACAAATTGTCAACATGGGACGGAGATCTACATCATCCACCAAGAGTGGAAAATTTATGAACCCCACAGACCAAGCCAGTAAGTGTACATTAATGTGGAATGTTGAAGAAGAGGGGTGGTAAAAACTGTAAGCTTTAGGGAGTGTACTTTATTATTTCTTAATTATAAGATCAGCAGTGTTAGGAGGTGTCAGTTGTATAAAGTTATCTAGTGTTCTAGTGGGCACATGATTAAAACTTTTAAGCATGAAAAAAAATTAGTACCCGTGTTTCTAATTTGATTGACTTGCCAAGTAGAATTGGCAATTCTCTTTGTATTTGGAATTTTGAACAAATTTTTTGCAAGTTCTTATTTAGTATTTTATGACATCTTTTCAGATTCATAGTTATTTTTTAAGGAACTTAAAAATGTCTTGAGACATTTTTGGTTGACATAATTGGAAGGGTGCTATTGGCATCTAGTGGGTAGAGGCAAGAATGCTGCTAAATACCCTGCAGTGCACGGGGCAACCTCCGACAGTAATCTGTATTAAATTGGAGAAAATGCTAATGTTCAGGATTTTAAAGTTTTATATTCCTTCTCTCTCCCTCTCTTAAGGAAAAGAAGCTCGGAAGAGAGAATTAAAGAAGGTACGATTTCAGAAGCATCCTGTTAGATATAAGTGTAGTTTGGCACATCTTGTTATTTGAGATGAGTGGATTTAGAAAACATTTCCAGTTATTTTCCAGAAAAGATATTTTATGCTTCTCATAACAAACCGTAAGATTTACTAAGCCAAAATACTATACTTAGAAACTGAACTGAAATAATTTTGTAGATGAGCTCATGATGGGTTGCTGTAACATGGTTTATTTGATTACCCTTCCCAGTGACTTAAATAAATACTTAAAAAAATAATTCTCTTTTGCTATTTATTATAACATACTTCTTTGTTAGAAGCCACTGAGTTAGTGAATGGAAGTAAATGTGATGATAAATAGCTTTGTACATCCATTTTCTTGACTATGTAGTTGTTGAGTTTGTGGCAAAAAGCTTCCCCAGAAGAAGAAAGGGTTTACTTTTTAGTATCATACCGTAACACATTGAGAGAACCTAGTTATTTAATAGTTTTCAACTGTTTATTCTTGTTTCATTGCTGACATTAAATTTCTGCAAAATTTTTCTCTAATGTATAATTTTAGAATTTAGCTACAAACTTTGTTTTAAGGAAGAAAACCCTTAAAATACTTAAGTAACTGCTAAAAGTCTCACAAGGTTAAAAAGAAATACTTGCCTAAGAAAACACTTCTCATAAATAACATTTATCTTTTTGTCTGAAGTTGAAACATTTTGGGGAGTAAGAAATTAATTACATAACTCTGTTTCTGGTGGTTGAAACAAGTGATCAGAAACCAAGGAGAAGTTCAACTTCAGTTTACATGGATTGTTGAAACAAATTGAAACGAAAACTCAGGAGTGTTCAGCTTCTTTAAATTCTGCTCTTTTTTCATTTTTCTAAGAACAAAAAACAGCGCATGATGGTACGAGCTGCAGTTTTAAAGATGAAGGATCCCAAACAAATTATCCGGGACATGGAAAAATTGGATGAAATGGGTAAGAATTTATAAAGGGCTGGATTTTACAACAGGGATAATAGTCTGATACATGGAGGCAGGCAGGTAATGAGTGAAACAGCACAGACACAAGAAATATAGAAAAGCTTATGGCATGTGATGCTTAGATTTAGTTTTAGAGTTAGAAGAACAGTGGGGTGAGGGGCTATTACAAACTGGAAAGCTCATCTAGAATAAGAGGGAAGCCATTCTTTAGCTTTAGCTAATTGTTTTTTATAAGTTAACAAAAGCCCAGTTTGGCTTGCTCATTTTTTTAAGAGAATACTAAGTCTGGATTTTGAAATCACCTTGGGGTTTTTTCGTTTTGTATTTTAATACTGGCAACTACCATTTAAATCTAAATATTGGGCCACCGTGAATATAAGTCAATTTCCCATTTTTTCCAATGAGAAGATGCAAAGATAATTGACCACTTAGTAAGGATATAGAAGAAATCAAATACTTAAATTTTAAAAACTATCGTATTAGGATTTCTTCCTTTTTCACACTTAACAGAATAATTTTATCCAGTCTCATGTGCATCTTCAATATCACTGCTTTGTCGTAACTGGAATCACATGAAATAATTGCATGTTGTCTTTTCTTGTATCTGAGTTGCTTGAGAATCATCTGTGATGCTGCCATTGGAAGTTTTATCCTAACTCAAAAAAAGTTTCTTTAGTTTAACCAAAACCTCTTCAAAATAGAATGCAGTTTTACCAAGTTCCAAAGATCCTATAACATATTTAATTAACCTTTACTTCCCTTATTTATATACTTATACTTGCAGGTATGTGAGGGAAAAAATCCTAGAAAGTGTTTTTAACAGAACATTATACAATTAAGTAAAAGTAGGAGTCAGAATGGTGCAAAGTGGCTTTAGGTAGTTATAATTAATACAGAGGACAAGTCACAAAATGGATTCTATATTCAGCCCATTCTCTTAACTTTAGAACATGGAGTTTTTCATTTTCCTTTTTTTGTAGTAGCTTTCAAACATCCAAAAATAAAATAGTCTAGCTAACTCCATGCTTTTCAGCTGTCAAATTTTTGCCAATTCTGTCTTCTGCCCCCTGCCGTTTTTTTTTTAATTGCATGTTAAAGTGATCTTTACAAGTTTTGTTTACAAAGGTTTCCAAACAAGTTTGGTGGTTTGCCTAAAAAACAGAGATAGTGAGTAAAAGAGATACAGTGGAACTTCTCAATGATGCATTAAATGGGGTTCAAAAAAATCCAGTTATGTGGGGTTATGGTATTACAAGCTTTCTGAAATAATGTGGCAGAGCCTCTGCAGCCAGCCTGGGCAAGAGTTCTGGGTCAGGCTGTATCATCTCGCGTCTTTCCCAGTTCAGCTATAACTGATTCCACTTGTTGCCTGTTCTAAATATTGGTAGGGACAATTCCTAGCCCTAGGATGTCAGGATATTACCTACTGAATGACCCCAAATTGTATAGTAATAACTGAGGTTTATTGAGCTCTTACCTTGCTACATACTAGGTTTTTTCCCCACGTTTTCATTTAATCTTCATGACAACTGTTTTGGGTAGGTGTATTGCCCCTATTTTACAGATGAGGAAACTCAGGCACAGAGACGTTATGTACCTTTCTCAAGGTTGTACTGTTAGGAAGTGGCAGAGCTGGGATTTAAAGTCAAGCATTTAGCACTTTCATTAATCACACTAGGAATAGTGTGGTTTGAGGCCATACTTATGGTTTTGAGTAAGTCATCAAGGTTAATAGTTAGTAGGATTTAAGAAAGATGACAATTAAGCTTGTGATTCTTTTAAGAAAAAGGAAGGAACACTATTCATCAGAGCTCTAATTACAGTTTATAAAACTCAATACAAACTAAGCAGAAAAAAGTATACCTTGACTCCCATAATTGGGAAATCCTGGAGGGAAGCTTGTCTCAAAAACCCAGATATCATTAGCAAGACTGTCCCTCTGTCTGACCACTCTCTATCAGCATAGTGCTAGTGAATTTCTTGGTATAGAAGGTGGAATATGTGTGTGGAATTAGTGGTGGTTGAGAGATGAGGCCATAGACTGCTCTAGTTTTATTTCATTCCTGCTTGTGAGAGCTTCTCTCTCCCATATTTAAAATCTCAGAGGAGGATCTGGTCCCAGTTTGGATCGTATGCCGATTAATCTCTGAGTCAGTTACTGGCAAGGGGGATGGAGGGAGGCAGGTATGGTTGACTAGGCAGGCCTGGGAGCCCTGTGCTAATCTCTCTTGGTCCCTTTTAGGGACCTGAAATTAAGCCCCATGTTGAACACATGGGAGAGAAAGGCTTATATGGTAGCTAGACAAGGAATACTAACCCATATAAAAGTAATAGTTGAGTGGTAAGCCAGACACCACTGGATATTTTATTTGTGTTCTCATTTGATCATCAGAGCTTGATTGTGAAGTAGTTGATGTCTCCATTTTCCAGATGAAGAAGCTGAAGATCAGAGAATTCAAGTAAAATGCCAGAGATCTCAGAATTAAATGACAGAGCCAGTGTAGCATGTAAACCCAGGTTTGTCTGACTGAAGCTTCACTATATCAGGTTGTTAGCATAGAGGAGTGAAAATTGATTTTTATTACAATGATGATAAAGTCAATTAGGTGACATTTCTTAGAAAAGAAAGTAAAATTAATGGCCTTCTTAAAGGGGTGGAATTTTAATAAATAGTGCATTTCTTTTGACAAGAATATATCTGGTGTCTGGATCCTTTTGAAAAGTTTTAACATATAAGGAGATTTTTATTAAATGATACAGCCTATTGATACCTAGACAAAGTGACTTTTTTGTATTTAATTTCATAATCTGCTCTTTTCTCTCAGAGTTTAATCCAGTGCAACAGCCACAGTTAAATGAGAAAGTGCTGAAAGACAAGCGTAAAAAGCTACGTGAAACCTTTGAACGTATTTTACGACTCTATGAGAAAGAGAATCCAGATATTTACAAAGAATTGAGAAAGCTAGAAGTAGAATATGAACAGAAGAGGGCTCAACTTAGCCAATATTTTGATGCTGTCAAGGTAATCAAGTTTCTTTTCAGAGCTAAACTAAAACTTTATGTTTAGATCTGCTCTTAAAGTTGTTCATGGGAGACCTGATCATGTTGAACCACCTCCTCTTGGCAGTTTCTTGTCAATTAAACATACACCTACCCCATGAGCCAGCAAATATAAATCTGTGTATTTATACAAGAGAAATTGACCTACCTGCCAATACAGTAATAGCTGAAGAGTGAAAACAGCCCAGCTGTCCATTAAGAAGATAATGGATAAGCTGTTATATATTCATAAAATTGAATACTACTCAATGATAAAAAGGAATGATCAACTGATACTCAAAACAACATGAGATTTAAACAAATTTTTTTAATGGATAAATCTCAAAAACATGCGATCCTTTCTTCATGGTATGATTCCACTGAATACCAGGCAAAACTAATTTATGGAGGAAAGATTTTGTATCAGTGGTTGCCTTGGGACAGTGTTAGGGATTGATGGGGAGGGAGTATGAGGTATATGCATTTGTCAAAACTCATTGGATTTGTACATTGCATTGTAAATTTTGCCTCAAAATAAAAATGTAAAAAAAAAAACAAATGGTATAATTTTGGTAAAGTGGGTAGTATGGGTTCCATTTTACAGATAAGGAAGCTAATGTAACTTGCTTAAGTCATACAGCTCATATGTGACAGAAATTCAGCAAAGGCAGACTAATTTTAGAGCCCACGCTCTACCACTGAATATATATTATTCCAAAGTTTCAGTTGATTGGCAGTCTTTAGCAGTGTTGACTTGCAGCTTTGTATTCTTGTTTTTCATGATATTTGTGTTAGGTGGAAAGCAAATCCAGGTTCTGAAACAGCTGATGTTGAATTTTTAGTGTTGAGTTTGGGGATTACTCTTATCTATTGAAAGATTCTCCCTGTTTCAGAACGCGCAGCATGTGGAGGTGGAGAGCATTCCTTTGCCAGATATGCCGCATGCTCCTTCCAACATCCTGATCCAGGACATTCCACTTCCTGGCGCCCAGCCGCCCTCCATCCTTAAGAAGACTTCAGCCTATGGGTAAGGAAGTGGTAACAGTCAAACAGCGTGTAGTAGAAGCGTCTCTTGACTGTCCTGTGCCAAAATTAATGCAGTGGGGATGTAAGCAGTTCCTCATTTGATTAGATATGAAATGAGAAATCCTTTGAAAATTGTTCAGAAGAGGAAGTAGATACCTCATTAATGTGATTACTGTACATTTTCTTTACAGACCTCCAACTCGGGCAGTTTCTATACTTCCTCTTCTTGGACATGGTGTTCCACGTTTGCCCCCTGGCAGGAAGCCTCCTGGTCCTCCCCCTGGTCCACCTCCTCCTCAAGTCTTGCAAATCTATGGCCGTAAAGTGGGCTTTGCCCTAGATCTTCCCCCTCGTAGGCGAGATGAAGACATGTTATATAGTCCTGAACTTGGTAAGGAGTTCCTTTTGCTCTTAGAACCTTTCCACTATCATTTTTTATGTTGGCTGTTGAACCATCTTGTTCACCACCCTCAGAGCTTGGGAAATAAATGAGGATAGCATGTACATACCAACAGATGGATAAATCATAGAATCTACCCAAGTAAAAGCAGCATGCATAAGGAAGTATGGAAATGTTTGTTGTGTTTTAAATTAGACTTCTTGAAGATGTCACTCTCTTACCATCAATTCCTTAAGACTTGGATAACTTGGATACCCATTTCCCTTTTAGCTTTATCATTATCAGACTAGAGCATCATTGTATACAGTCACAATGATTGTGTATGTGCATGTCTGTATATAACCTTCTAAGTAGAATTTGTTTTCAAATTTGAACCTTTTAGAAGGAAATCTTACATTATCAAAAAGAATTTAAAACGATTGTCAAGTGAAAATATTGTCAGACTATATGAATAGCTGAGATCATACATAGAAATTTTTAAAACAAATTATTTTGAGTTAAATAGCCTGATTTTCTATATTTGGGGGTACCATGTAGTGGAGGATCCACATGTATAACTTGTTCCCGGCTTCCTCCTCCCTTTTCAGCTCAACGGGGTCATGATGATGATGTTTCCAGCACCAGTGAAGATGACGGCTATCCTGAAGACATGGATCAGGATAAGCATGACGACAGTACTGATGACAGCGACACCGACAGATCAGATGGAGACAGTGAAGGGGATGAATTTGTGCACCGTGATGATAATGAGAGAGAAAACAACGAAGAAAAGAAGTCAGGTATGTGCAGATGAAAATTCCATGATATTGATCAATAAGAAGCACACAAGCTGAAGGTCCTGATTTATTAGTGGATCTGTGAAGGTAATTGTGAGGTCCTTGAAAGGAGGGATCAATGCTTTATTCATCTTTATATTTCTAAAATCTCAAAGTTGTTGACACATAGTAAGTACTAGATGGATAATTATGAGGGGGGGAAATATCTAAGCAGTATATGTAATTTAAAAAAAAAGCCTATGTGGTAAAGGCCACTTTGGGGGGAAAAGATAGCTATTCTTAGCTATTCAACAGCATAAAGATGTTCTGTCATGGATATGTATAGGAAAGAGAGAATAACCACATAATTGTATCAAGAAAACCACATGGTTGTTTTTAATGAGTCTGTTTAAATATCTACATTCAAGCCCTTTAAATTTTCTGTGCTCTTACATGTGCTCTTACATTATCTTACATGAACGAGAACCATAGTTAACATAAAGGTACACCTGTGAGTGGAGTCATGATTTAATGGAAACATGTCATACTTATAATGTGTGTTATGTGTTTGTTTGATTATGATAAATTCAGACTGAGTTACATATACTTTTAGAAAGAAGCTATGGCATTCATCAAGAAAATTTACAAAATGTATAGTTTGTCACATTTCAGTAGTCTTGGAGCTTCTTTGGTAACTGTTTTTGCAGGCTGCAACACAGTACGTATTAGTAATACTACTGATATTAGTATTAACAATGATAAATTTTTCTCCTGATATTTCTTAGGAAACATTATTGCAAACCAGAAAGCTAGTTTAAAGGGGTGGATAGAGCTGGTAATGAAAAATGATAGAGGACACTTAAGGTAGGACCTAGTACTTCAAAATATCAATAGAAAGTTGCTAGAGCCACAGCAGTTCTTTTTTTCTCTAGACTGCGATCATTTGCCTCATTTTCCTTTTTTTCAGCCAACTAGTTTTTTTTGTTTGTTTTTACTGGTTAGTTTTTCTTATGTATATTCATCAGTGCACATGTGCTGGAAATGGTTATCCTAACTATAATTTGACATTCAGCTAATAATTGAGTTTCTACTATATGCAAGGCATTTTTCTAGACACTAAGGATACAGAGTAAATAATACTGAAGCCCTGCCCACGTGGAACTTCTATCCTCCTGTAAATGTTTACCGTCTAAGAATAGGAATGCTCCTAATACTGCACCATTTAGCATGTTTAGGTGTCTAGTGGAGAGCCCTTGTCAGGTTAAGAAGGTTCCTTCTAGTCTAAGTTTGCTAAGAGTTTTTATTATAAATACTTCGTAAGTATCTGTTGGGATGTTATTTTTCTTTCAGTTGTTTATTGTAATGAATTATATTCATGGCTTTTCTAATGTTAAACCATTTTGCATTTCTGGGACCAATGCTGCATGTTTATGATGTATTTTTCTTTTAAAACATTATTGAATTCAATTTGCTTGTATTTTATGTTGGCCAGCAGGTTAGTTTTGGTATTAGGGTTATGCTAGCTTCAAGTTGTGGGTAGCATTCCATCTTTTCCTGTGCCCTTTTACAGTAAATTTCTGGAACTTAACGTTTGGCTGAATTTTCTCGTAAAAGGCCAGGTGCCTTTGAGGGGCTTGCTCTTTGACTACCATTTTAATTTTTTATGTTCTGATCTTATCACTTCTTTGACCAATTATAAGTAATTTATATTTTTCTAGAAAATCATCTATTATTTTAATCTGGGTGTTTGATTTTATTGGCATAAAGATGTTAATAGTATTCTTTAAATTTTTCAAATTTGTAACTTTGAAATCACTGTAGCATATATTTACCATCAGTTGGCATTTGATTTACTATCTTTAATATGGCTATGTCTCTCTGCCAAGTAGTGGGAAGCAATTATATCTAGTACTTTATAGCGTTTGTCTTATAGTAAGCATAAACTGAATTTTGTTGATCCCAGTCCACTCCATTCTCCCTTCTCTGACCCTTTAGGTCTGAGTGTGCGATTTGCAGATATGCCTGGGAAATCAAGGAGGAAGAAGAAGAAGAACATGAAGGAGCTGACTCCTCTTCAAGCCATGATGCTTCGAATGGCAGGTAAGGCAGGGAAAGAACAGTGAATCGCCTTTTGGTATTTCCTCCTGCCGGTTGCTTTACATATATTTTCCTATTTAATATGTCAGCAATCAAGTAATAAATCCTTGTTTTTCAAAAGTCAAGGTTTGGAGACATAATCCTTTTTCAAAAGTCAAGGTTCAGCTGCCCAAAGTTACATGACTAGTAAGTAGTTGGACTGGCATTTAAGTTCAGGTCTGTCTTGTTCTAAAACTTGGGCTCATTCCACTCTGCTACACTAGCATGGATAAGTAGAATACTATTTTATTCTTGCGTTATCTAAGTATTTTATTGAAGAAGACTTGATTGTTGATTTTAAGAAAGCATTTATTGAGCATGTGTTTCAGGCATCGCTGTTTTACAGGCTGTAAGAAATGAGTCAACTCCATGTGCCTGGTTTAAAATTTCTTTCAGGTCAGGAAATCCCTGAGGAGGGACGAGAAGTAGAGGAATTTTCAGAAGACGATGATGAAGACTCTGATGATTCTGAAGCAGAAAAGCAGTCACAAAAACAGCATAAGGAGGAATCTCTGTCTGATGGCACATCTTCTGCTTCTTCACAGCAGCAGGCTCCTCCACAGTCTGTTCCTCCTTCGCAGATACAAGCACCTCCCATGCCAGGACCACCTCCTCTTGGACCACCACCTGCCCCACCTTTACGGCCACCTGGACCACCTACAGGCCTTCCTCCTGGACCACCTCCAGGTAAGCACTTACACGTTGTAAATAAATAAGTCTAAATGTGGTTAAAATGAAGTTATTTTAAAAAACTTACATCATTAGTGTTGATGATTTCTTGTTTCCTCCTAGTGTAATTCCCTAAGAAATCAAGATTCTCAAAGGATAAGCACAACTTGCTCATTCCTACAACATTGTTTGCAAGTCCTAGTACTTCTGACAGCCATCTTTTTCTCCAGAGCTCTTCCTTTTTCAGGGTTAGTTCTGATTTTAGTCGGCAGAAACCTGGAGTATGTAACTGGGAGTTTCTTTAGTATTAGGTTTTTTTTGGTTTGTTTTGCGGTACACGGGCCTCTCACTGTTGTGGCCTCTCCCGTTGCGGAGCACAGGCTCCGGACACGCAGGCTCAGCGACCATGGCTCACAGGCCCAGCCGCTTCGCGGCACGTGGGATCTTCCCGGACCGGGGCACAAACCCATGTTCCCTGCATCCACAGGCGGACTCTCAACCACTGCGCCACCAGGGAAGCCCAGTATTACTTTTTAATATGACAAGTTGACCCAGTTCTGAGTTGGTAGCAAGCAGGACTAGAGCACAGTAAATACTGTTGTGTATCCTTCTTTGGTTGGGAGTTTTTGGATATCAGTGTAATCATTATAGTTAGAGACAGAGTCATCAGTGTTAATCAAGTCTTTGGCTTAAAAGTTTAAAAAAGTTTATTTACAACTTGAAACAACATGTAAAACTTGTTGGCTAATTATGATTTTAGTCCTTCATCCTGCAGTCAGCCAATTAAATCTTCAGTTGAGTTCATCCTCTTCTGATTGGTGCAAAGCAAAATTACCTTTCTTATGACATTCTCAGTGGTCTTTGTCTGTATATCTTAATGAGTTTCAGGGGATCCTTAAAGCACCCTGCTCTATATTCCATTTTCAGCTTATATTGGAACCATTTAAGAAGTCTCATCCTCATATATTTCCAGCCCGTCAGAGCTGTGATTTTGTCAGTGCTGGGAAATAAAGAGAAATGGTCCATAATAAATGTTGAAGTTACCTGATTTCAGGTTAAAGTGATAAGTTAAACTAAATCTCAGTCACCTTATACCACAGTTACTACTTCGAATATATTTGTTTGACATTAACTAATCACTTTTCTCTTTTTAGGAGCTCCTCCGTTCCTGAGACCACCCGGAATGCCAGGGCTCCGAGGGCCTTTACCCCGACTTTTACCTCCAGGACCACCACCAGGTCGACCCCCTGGCCCTCCCCCTGGTCCACCTCCAGGTCTGCCTCCTGGCCCTCCTCCTCGGGGACCCCCACCCAGGCTACCTCCCCCTGCACCTCCAGGTGAGGCATTGATTTCTATGACAAAAACTTGTCTACTGTATATCTCATTTGCTCTAAGACGTTTTCACATTTCAATATCCTGAAATCAAGGGGTATCTTAAAATGGTGGTTTTTATTTGCTTTTGGCGTAGATTGAAGTTGAGTTCTTCCAGATGGTATTTGCCTTTGATTCTACCTATCACATGAGGGACTTTTTCCAGCCAGAGAACACTTTGGATTAAATTCTTCATTTAAGACTTTTTTTTTAGGGCTACACTTAGAATTGTGAAGTCATGCCATACATCTGCATGAGTATCAACTGAGTTTACAATCACAAGGGAGATGTTTTTTTCCATTCTCTTTACCCAGTATCAAGGTTAGATATGCAAATTTCCTTGTGATCTTCTTAGATGTGACAGGTATGTATGGTTTACTACACTGACTGTCTCAGTTTAATGTGAAGGTCTCCTTTTAAGCTCCTCAGCTTGGACTTGAACTTTTTTTTTCTCTCTCAGTGGTATTTGGAATAATTATGAGTCTGTATAAGCAATAGCATCTTAGGTTTGATGAAATTTGGTATTTTATAATCACAATCTTAAAAGAGGCATTTGGAGAAATTAAATCTGCACTTCCTGGTAAATGATGATGGTATGTCTGAGCCAACAATAAGACATGAATTCTTTTTCAGTAATGGTGACATTTTGTGATTAGATTTTCTCATCCCAGGGTTAAAACTATATTTCCTATCCATTGAGTTACCTTTTGAGGGGGAGAAGTGTTGTGCAAATCAGTAAATAACGGATGGGAATCAAATCCCCAACCTTCGTTCTGATAGCATCTGCGATCTACAGGTAGAATAGAATCTTGGGCTGTCAAATTTCAGATTTGACAATTTGAGATCATATTTGAAACCAGTTGATATTGTTAATTTTACTTTATAAGTTTAAAGGAGTACATTATTGAGAGAGGAAAAAACATAAGTACAGGGATACAAACAGAAGGTGAATACTGTTTTATAAAAGATATTATTTACTATCAGAATATATTCCTAAGTTTCAAATAGCAAACAACATGATTTATTTTCTATAAATTTTCCATTTAAAAAAATTGTCAACCTATGTTTTTAACATCCTTAATAGTAGTTAAATTTTATCCTTGTGGTATTCATCTGCCCGTTTTCTCCTTCATTTAGGTATCCCTCCACCTCGTCCTGGCATGATGCGCCCACCTTTGGTGCCTCCACTTGGACCTGCCCCACCTGGGCTTTTCCCACCAGCTCCTTTGCCGAACCCGGGGGTTTTAAGTGCTCCACCCAACTTGATTCAGCGACCCAAGGCGGATGATACAAGCGCAGCCACCATTGAGAAGAAAGCCACAGCAACCATCAGTGCCAAGCCACAGATCACTAATCCCAAGGCAGAGATTACTCGATTTGTGCCCACTGCACTGAGGGTACGTCGGGAGAATAAAGGGGCTACTGCTACTCCCCAGAGAAAGTCAGAGGATGATTCTGCTGTGCCTCTTGCCAAAGCAGCCCCCAAATCTGGTCCATCTGTTCCCGTCTCAGTACAAACTAAGGATGATGTTTATGAAGCATTCATGAAAGAGATGGAAGGGCTGCTGTGACAGCTTTTGATGCTAGAACAGGCTTCTGTTCACATCAGTGGTTCGTGGAGAGAGAGGCCCTTGTTCAACTTAGGTGAAAGAGCCACTTTCACTGTCAGGGTATTTTTAATTTCAGTTCAAGGAATATCCTAAAGTTTAGCCTTGTTCAGAATTTACTGCATATAAAAGAGGGTATTTCATTCAAAATAGATTGGTTATTGAAGCAGTGCTGCTAACATCCATCCCCTTTCATACCACCATTTTCATCCCACTTCTTCCCCTACTCCAGTTCCTTAGAAACTTGTCATCAAGGGGATCTTTGTTACTTATTTGTTTTGATTCTCGTGTGCTGTGGGCACTGGAGTAGAGATTTCTAAAACACCAGTTTATTTCACCCCATCTTGCCTTTCATGTTTGAGTTATTTTTAATGTTTTCTTGTAAATATTTTGTAATATTGTAGTGAAATGGGTCACAATGTCATTTCCTAATACAAAGCAAGATATGTGGGAAGAAAATGTACAATTCTTTGATTAAAATTATTTCCCACTGACCTAAACTTTAAGTGTTTCATGGAATAAATAAATAAATGTTCTACACCAAGACATCCTCTGTGTTACTGATAACGTATAAACATAATATCTGTTTTATGGGCAGAAAAGAAGCAAGTATTTAAAACTTGGGTTTAAGGAGCTACCATTTCTGGTATGGAATGAGAATTTTATTGAAAACGTGGTTAACATGTTAAGTTTTAAATTTTAAAGGATGAATAAGAGATAATTATTTTCCTTTAGGTTTATTATATATTAGCTTTGGAGAAACTGAGAGGGTTTATATATTGCTAAAAAGATGAATCTTTTTCTCAAAGATTACTTTCTTCTCCAGAGCTCTGTGAACTGATACTAGTGAATGGCAAAAGGTTCTTTTAAATCATTTCTAAACTATCAGCCAGAAAAGCCTGCTACTTTTTCTTTTTTGAATTTGTCATTTATATGAGCCTTTATTATTAGAAGCACAGAAAATGAATGAGAATGTTTAACACTTTTAATTTGCATTGATGCTTTCTTTACAAAGTGTTTTAATACCTATCCAGTCATCCTGGGGAGGTATTTTCCCCATTTTACGGAGGAAGGTATTGGAACTAAAGGGCTCGTGTGATTTATCCAGGCACCCATAGTGTGTATTTCATACACAAAGACACACACCATATGTATACACACAGTGAGACAATCTATGCATAGCGTTTAGGCTAGACATACCTGGTCTTACTTTCCCATTGTATCTTTTTTTCTTTTTTTTTTCTGTCCACTTAGTAGTCACCCCAGTTTTTTGCTTTTATTGATTTTAGCTTCTAATATATAGTGTCAATTCTTTTATTTTTTTTTAAACATCATTATTAGAGTATAATTGCTTCACAATGTTGTGCTACTTTCCACTGTATAACAATGTGAATCAGCCATATGCATACATATATCCCCATATCCCCTCCCCCTTGCGTCTCCCTCCCACCCTCCCTATCCCACCCCTGTAGGTGGTCACAAAGCATGGAGCTGATCTCCCTGTGCTATGTGGCTGCTTCCCACTAGCTGTTTTACATTTGGTAGTATGTATATATCAACACTACGCTCTCACTTCGTCCCAGCTTACCCTTCCCACTCCCTGTGTCCTCAACTCCATTCTCTACGTCTGCATCTTTTTTCCTGTTCTGCCCCTAGGTTCATGAGAACCTTTTTTTTTTTTTTTTTTTAAGATTCCATATATATGTGTTAGCATGCGGTATTTGTTTTTCTCTTTCTGACTTCACTCTGTATGACAGACTCTAGGTCCATTCACCTCCCTGCAAGTGAGTCAATTTTGTTTCTTTTTATGGCTGAGTAATATTCCACTGTATATATGTGCCACATCTTTATCGGTTCATCTGTTGATGGCCACTTAGGTTGTTTCCATGTCCTGGCTATTGTAAATAGTGCTGCAATGAACATTGTGGTACATGACTCTTTGAATTATGGTTTTCTCATGGAATATGTTCAGTAGTGGGCTTGCTGGGTCATATGGTAGTTCTATTTTTAGTTTTTTAAGGACTCTCCATATGTTCTCCATAGTGGCTGTATCAGTTTACATTCCTGCCAACAGTGCAAGAGGTTTCCATTTTCTCCACACCCTCTCCAGCATTAATTGTAGATTTTTTGGTGATGGCCATTCTGACCGGTGTGAGGTGATACCTCATTGTGGTTTTCATTTGCATTTCTCTAATGATTAGTGATGTTGAGCATCCTTTCATGTGTTTGTTGGCAATCTGTATATCTTCTTTGGAGAATGTCTGTTTAGGTCTTCCGCCCATTTTTGGATTGGGTTGTTTGTTTTCTTGATATTGAGCTGCATGAGCTGCTTGTATATTTTGGAGATTAATCCTTTGTCAGTTGCTTCATCTGCAAACATTTTCTCCCATTCTTAGGGTTGTCTTTTCGTTGTGTTTATGGTTTCCTTTGTTGTGTAAAAGCTTTTAAGTTTCTTTAGGTCCCATTTGCTTATTTTTGTTTTTATTTCCATTTCTCTAGGAGGTGGGTCAAAAAAGATCTTGCTGCAATTTATGTCAAAGAGTGTTCTGCCTATGTTTTCCAACTAAGAATTTTATAGTGTCTGGCCTTACATTTAGGTCTTTAATCCATTTTGAGTTTATTTTTGTGTGTGGTGTTAGGAAGTGTTCTAATTTCATGCTTTTACATGTAGCTGTCCAGTGTTCCCAGCACCACTTATCGAAGAGGCTGTCTTTTCTCCATTGTACACTCTTGCCTCTTTGATCAAAGATAAGGTGACTTATGTTCATGGGTTTATCTCTGGGCTTTCTATCCTGTTCCATTGATCTATTTTTCTGTTTTTCTGCCAGTACCATACTGTTTTGATTATGGTAGCTTTGTAGTATAGTCTGAAGTGAGGGAGCCTGATTCCTCCAGCTCCGTTTTTCTTTCTCAAGATTGCTTTGGCTATTCAGGGTCTTTTCTGTTTCCATATAAATGGTGAAAATTTTTGTTCTAGTTCTATGAAAAATGCCATTGGTAGTTTGATAGGGATTGCACTGAATCTGTAGATTGCTTGGGTAGTATAGTCATTATCACAATGTTGATTCTTCCAATCCAAGAACATAGTGTATCTATCTCTCCATCTTTTTGTATCATCTTTAATTTCTTTCATCAGTGTCTTACAGTTTTCTGCATACAAGTTTTTTGTCTCCGTAGGTTTATTTCTAGGTATTTTATTCTTTTTGTTGCAATGGTAAATGGGAGTGTTTCCTTCATTTCTCTCTCAGATTTTTCATCATTAGTGTATAGGAATGCAAGAGATTTCTGTACATTAATTTTGTATCCTGCTACTCTACCAAATTCATTGATTAGCTCTAGTAGTTTTCTGGTAGCATCTTTAGGATTCTTTATGTATAGTATCATGTCATCTGCAAACAGTGACAGTTTTACTTCTTTTCCAATTTGGATTCCTTTTATTTCTTTTTCTTCTCTGATTGCTGTGGCTAAAACTTCCAAAACTATGTTGAATAACAGTGGTGAGAGTGGGCAACCTTGTCTTCTTCCTGATCTTAGAGGAAATGGTTTCAGTTTATCACCATTGAGAATGATGTTGGCTGTGGGTTTGTCATATATGGCCTTTATTATGTTTAGGTAGGTTCCTCTGTGTCTACTTTCTGGAGAGTTTTCATCATAAATGGGTGTTGAATTTTGTCAAAAGCTTTTTCTGCATCTGTTGAGATGATCATATGGTTTTTATCTTTCAATTTGTTAATACGGTGTATCACATTGATTGATTTGCATATACTGAAGAATCCTTGCATTCCTGGGATAAACCCCACTTGATCATGGTGTATGATCCGTTTAATGTGCTACTGGATTCTGTTTGCTAGTATTTTGTTGAGGATTTTTGCATCTATGTTCACCTGTGATATCAGCCTGTAGTTTTTTTGTGTGACATCTTTGTCTGGTTTTGGTATCAGGGTGATGGTGGCTTCGTAGAATGAGTTGGGAGTGTTCTCCCTCTGCTATATTTTGGAAGAGTTTGAAAAGGATAGGTGTTAGCTCTTCTCTAAATGTTTGATAGAATTTGCATATGAAGCCATCTGGTCCTGGGCTTTTGTTTGTTGGAAGATTTGTAATCACAGTTTCAATTTCAGTGCTTGTGATTGGTCTGTTTATATTTTCGATTTCTTACTGGTTTGGTCTCGCAAGGTTGTATTTTTCTAAGGATTTGTCCATTTCTTCCAGGTTGTCTATTTTATTGGCATATAATTGCTTGGAGTAATCTCTCATGATCCTTTGTATTTCTGCAGTGTCAGTTGTTACTTCTCCTTTTTCATTTCTAATTCTATTGATTTGAGTCTTCTCCCTTTTTTTCTTGATGAGTCTGGCTAATGCTTTATCAATTTTGTTTACTTCTCAAAGAATGGACTTTTAGTTTTATAGATCTTTGCTGCTGTTTCCTTCATTTCTTTTTCATTTATTTCTCATCTGATCTTTATGATTTCTTTCCTTCTGCTAATTTTGGGGGGTTTTTGTTCTTTCTCTAATTGCTTTAGGTGTAAGTTTAGGTTGTTTATTTGAGATTTTTCTTGTTTCTTGAGATAGGATTGTATTGCTATAAAGTTCCCTCTTAGAACCACTTTTGCTGCATCCCATAGGTTTTGCATCATCGTGTTTTCATTGCCATTTGTTTCTAGGGATTTTTTGATTGCCTCTTGATTTCTTCAGTGATCTCTTGGTTATTTAGTAGCGTGTTGTTTATAAAGCCTCCATGTGTTTGTATTTTTTACAGTTTTTTTTTCCTGTAATTGATACCTAGTCTCATAGCGTTGTGGTCAGAAAAGATACTTGATAGAATTTCAATTTTCTTAAATTTACCAAGGCTTGATTTGTGACCCAAGATACAGTCTATCCTGGAGAATGTTCCATTAGCACTTGAGAAGAAAGTATATTCTGTTGTTTTTGGATGGAATGTCCTATAAGTATCAATTAAGTCCATCTTGTTTAATGTGTCATTTAAAGCTTTTGTTTCCTTATTTATCTTCATTTTGGTTGATCTGTCCATTGGTGAAAGCGGGGTGTTAAAATCCCCTACCATTATTGTGTTACTGTCGATTTCCCCTTTTACGGCTGTTAGCATTTGCGTTATGTATTGAGGTGCTGCTATGTTGGGTGCTTAAATATTTACAATTGTTATATCTTCTTCTCGGATTGATCCCTTGATCATTATGTAGTGTCCTTCTTTGTTTCTTGTAATAGTCTTTATTTTAAAGTCTATTTCGTCTGATATGAGAATTGCTACTCCAGCTTTCTTTTGATTTCCATTTGCATGGAATATCTTTTTATAACCCCTCGCTTTCAGTCTGTACGTGTCCCTAGGTCTGAAGTAGGTCTC
Source organism: Phocoena sinus (assembly GCF_008692025.1). Taxonomy (NCBI): domain Eukaryota; kingdom Metazoa; phylum Chordata; class Mammalia; order Artiodactyla; family Phocoenidae; genus Phocoena; species Phocoena sinus. The sequence continues at coordinate 91,619,952 of NC_045772.1, forward strand.
TTGTAGACAGCATATATATGGGTCTTGGTTTTGTATCCATTCAGCCAATCTGTGTCTTTTGGTTAGAACATTTAATCCATTTACATTTAAGGTAATTATCGATATGTATGTTCCTACTACCATTTTCTCAATTGTTTTGGGTTTGTCATTGTAGGTCTTTTCCTTCTCTTGTGTTTCCTGCCTAGAGCAGTTCCTTTAGCATTTGTTATAAAGCTGGTTTGGTGATGCTGAATTCTCTTAGCTTTTGCTTGTCTGTAAAGGTTTTAATTTCTCTGTCAAATCTGAATGAGATCCTTGCTGGGTAGAGTAATCTTGGTTGTAGGTTTTTCCCTTTCATCACTTTAAATATGTCCTGCCACTCCCTTCTGGCTTGCAGTTTCTGCTGAAAGATCAGCTGTTAACCTTATGGGGATTCCCTTTTATGTTAGTTGTTGCTTTTCCCTTGCCACTTTTAATATTTTTTCTTTGTATTTAATTTTTGATATTTTGATTAATATGTGTCTCAGCATGTTTCTCTTTGGGTTTATCCTGTATGGGACTCTCTGTGCTTCCTGGACTTGATTGACTATTTCCTTTCCCATGTGAGGGAAGTTTTCAACTATAATCTCTTCAAATATTTTCTCAGTCCCTTTCTTTTTCTCTTCTTCTTCTGGGGCCCCTATAATTCAAATGTTGGTGCGTTTAATGTTGTCCCTGAGGTCTCTGAGACTCTCCTCAATTCTTTTCATTCTTTTTTCTTTATTCTGCTCCCTGGCAGTTATTTCCACCATTTTTTCTTCCAGGTCACTTATCCGTTCTTCTGCCTCAGTTATTCTGCTATTGATTCCTTCTAGAGTATTTTTAATTTCAGTTATTGTGTTGTTCATCACTGTTTGTTTGCTCTTTATTTCTTCTAGAACCTTGTTAAATGTTTCTTGTATTTTCTCCATTCTGTTTCTGAGATTTTTGGATCATCTTAACTATCACTACTCTGAATTCTTTTTCAGGAAGATTGCCTATTTCATCTTCATTTATTTGGTCTTGTAGGTTTTTACCTTGCTCCTTAGTCTGTAACATAGTTTTTTGTCATTCTTTTTTTTTTTTTTCTTTTTTTGATGGGTGGGACTGTATTCCTATCTTACTGGTTGTTTGGCCTGAGGCATCCAGCACTGGAGTTTGCAGGCTGTTGGATAGAGCCAGGTCTTGGTGCTGAGATTAGGACCTTCGGGAGGCCTCACTCCAATTAATATTCCCTGGGGTCTGAGGTTTTCTGTTAGTCCAGTGGTTTGGACTCAGAGTTCCGACCACAGAAGCTCAGGACCAACCTCCAGCCTGGGAACCAAGATCCCGCAAGCTGCATGGCGTGGCAAAAAGAAAAAAGAAAAAAAGCGGCAGTACAATATCAAAGAATAAAAAACAAAATAAAATTAAAATGATAAAAAATACATTAGGAAATACAAAAACATAATTGAAACAATGGCAACAAGGTAAAATAAAACCACAACAGAAAAAAGAAAAAAAAAGGGGGGTGGGGGGACAAGCCCAAAGGAGAGAACAATAACAAAGTATAAAGAATAAAATAAAATTAGAAAAATAAAAGATTTATTAGGAAAAATAAAAATATAAAAGAACCAACAACAATGAAAAAACAAGGTAAAACAGAACCCCAATCTAAAAGTGGAAAAAAAAAGGAAAAAAAAAAAAGCCTTGGCTGTGGGGCTGGAGTTTAGGCACGGGTGGAACTTATGCACGGGCGGCGTTTAGGGTGGGGTGGGACCTAGGTGGGTCGGGGAGTGACGTTTGAGCGTGTGGGGGGGGGGCCTAGGCGGGGCAATGTTCAGGTGTGGGGCGGGGCTTCTGCTTAGGACCTACGCAGAAGGGGAGAGGCAGCACTTCGGAAGGAGGGCCTCTGGATTGTGGAGTTCCCGAGTTTGGATCTAAGGCCCTGGGTGAGGGTGTGTGGGTGGGGTTTAGGCCCAGCGCGTTGGCAGGGGTCTCACAGGGGGTCTCCGAGTGTAGGGGTGGGGCCCTGGGTGGGTGTGTAGGGGCGGGGCTTGGGTTCTGCACCCCAGGAGGGAGGCTCCAAGGGCAGAGGATTAGGCCGGGAGCCCAACAGGCTTCCTGGTGCCTAAGTGGACAGGGAAAGCACTGGCCAAGTTCCCTTCTGTTCCTCTGTGCCCCTACTCCTCCACCTCCCCCAGGGTCTCCCCTGTCCCCGCTGGACCCCTAACCGTGAGTGGGTCCTGCTGGGTGTAGGAACTCCTCCCCTCCCCCAGCCACCCCTCAGGGGTGCTGGTCCTAGAGATCCAACCTTTACTTTTGCTCCCCCTTCCTGCCCTCCCACTCCCTCAGGACCCGCGTGGCTGGAGGGGGCCTCGATGGGCAGAGGATCAGGCCCAGGATCTCAGCAGGCTCCTGGGGGCCCAAGTGGGCAGGGGAAATCTGGCCACACTCCCTTTTGATCCTCTGCCCTCCCAGTGGTCCCCCAATTTCCCGCTTTGGGTGTAGGATCCCTTCCCCTCCCCCAGCTGTCCCTCAAGGGGCCAGTCCCGTCCTACCTCCACTTTTCCTCCCCCTTCACTCCCCACATGCCCCATGTCCTACCCAGTCGCTGGGGGTTCCTCCCATCCCCTTAGGTGTCCGTGGTCCCCCACCGGTGCCAGGTAGGTGCCCTAGTTGCACGGAGACAAGAATTCCACGTCCTCTTAGTGCACCATCTTGACTCCGTCCTCTCCATTGTATCTTAAACGCCTTTCGTGTGAATCCCATACCATTGAAAATTGGTGATATCCTAAAAAGGTAGTACAATAATGCAATAAGCCTTTTATTTTTTTACAACTGATTTCTTTGATGGATTTAAAATTTTTATTCTGAGATCTTTTGTCTATGTGACTTTGGGAAATTATTTATTCTTTCAGATTAAAGCAAGTCCTGCCAAAGCAGTCTATAGACGACTTTGGAATTTTTTTTTTTTTTTTTTAGTATAATCAATGTGGGTTAGCAGGTGAATCGAATCTTTGTTTAGATGAAAAGGTGGAACACAATTACATCATCAAATCAATACTTTAAGCATAAACAATTACTCTTTGGTATTTGGTGTGCAACAGTGTTCTTGCTTGAAATTTGTGTTTTTTCTTGGTGAGATTTCTATTTCGCATTAAGGAAGCTGTGTATATAATAGCTTATCATAAAAGTCATTTCCTAATATTGCTGGTTTTATCTTCTGAAAATTCTTTTAGCTGGTAAAATCTGGCACATTTCATGTGTTAGCTGCATCTGCAAGAGAGGAGAATCAGCGGTTCTGATTCTGGGGAGATTCTGGCTAGGCATTTGTCATTTACATCATGGTTTTATAAAAATGTTTGTTCTGGTTAGATCACTGCTGTGAAATGTAAGCCTGATATAAATCTTCAGTCAGGTATATGGATAAATATTACCTTTTCTTTATCCAAGTATCACTTTAGTACACGTGGATCACTCCTTAACATCATTTTGAAATTCCTTTAAGGTACTATAAAGTGTGAATTAAGGATCATCACATGGCATGGAATCAGCATAAAGCCCGAGGTGACATCTAAGGTCTAGTTGCAATTCTCATTTTGCATATTCTAGTTTGTGCTCTCTATTAAAATATCTCCCTATTTATATCTAGCTGGGAGACATTTTTTAGTATTAAACTACTTTTTGCTGCATTCAAGTCATTCTTCAGATCACAGAAGATGCCACAGTCACCACCCCATGCAGAACTGCACGTTTCTGTTTTGTCCCGAATGCAAACTGGAGCAGGTCTAATACCTGGGAATGTTCCACAGCCAGAATCAGTTTGGAGGACAGGCCTTATCACAGGACTTCTGGAGCTCAAAGCTGTTCCTGAGCAAAGCTGTAGATAACTTTACACATCCAGGTCCTGGGTTCAGGAAGGTATAAATGAGCTGTGGGGAAGCTTTTCTTTACATTCCTGGAAATAAGGACTTTTGGTAAAGTTGGGAGCTGGGACTTCTGTGAGACCAGAATAACTACCTGCTCCAGTTCTTTTGTCTCTAAGAAGGCCTTGTAGTTGGCTGTGAAGGAAAAGTAGGGAGGACAGGGCAAGTGGCCAGGACTGGGTGAGCAGAGGGGTTTTCCTTAATCGGCCTGTTCGTTTTGCTGAGGGTCAATAGCCAGTAGAGACAGAGGTTGGAGAATGAGAGGATAATTGATGGTATGAGGTACCTGAGGGTTTGGGGAGGCGTGAGGGAGTACAAACTATTCATTCCACAGATGGTTATTGCGCGCCTGCTGCGAGCTAGGTGCTAGGAGAGCAGTAGTAAGAAAATCAGATGAGGTCTCTACTATCATGTCTCTTATGGAAATTCCAGGAGATAAACTTCAATGCCTATGTTACTTCTGTCTCATACTTTGAATACAGTATTTACCAATGCTAATTTTTTAAAAGAATTTCTTTTTTTTAACCTGCACTAATAAACAATTTGGAAAAAAATAATCTGAGGTCTGCATGTGCCATGTGCTGGCGAAGACATACTCATCAGACCTTTATAATATTTATGTTACCTTTTTATAGTTATTTTTTAAAAATGAAAATGTTTTCTCTGAACATTTAAAAAGACTAAGTATCAACTGCTTACCTTAATGATGCTGCAACCAAATAGAGAAAACATTTTCCTTAGAGAAAAAAAGTTTTCAAAGAAAAAACCATGGCCCCCCAAATACATGCTTTTCCTTGATCTGTTATCCTATTCAGAGTATTTCCCCTTTTTAGCCATCTGAAGCCTAAAAATAAGATGTTTTCTATTGTCATCTACCATAATGAATCCATATTTAGTAAGAATTATACCACATGTGCAGGAGATAAATAACTGATATGTAGGAAAATTAACACTTTAAAAATGCTATGAAATGCAAAAAATGTTTTCAGGACTTTTTGTGACAATATTTTGTGAGGAAAATTAGAACGCAGTAGTGTTTATATCCATTGAATCTCAAGAAAAATTAGAGTCCAAAGAAGAACACAATTAACTACATTATTCATTATCATTGCACCCAGCAACCTTGACCCCAATAAACTGGGGAGTGAAGTAAAGAAAGAAGGAAGGTGACAGCCAAGTTCAGGTAGGGAGAGGGGAAAAAAGAACATCAGTATAGCTCTGAAATCTTGCCTGTTTTATGAAATGTACCACCCACAAATGAAAAGGCCATATTATTTTCATGAAGGCCTGGCTTTCTTCAATGTTGATAAAGGTTGCCATATTTAGGGACTTATTGTAAGACGAACCCATACCTTCTAATAACGGCTGTTGGCTTTCTTGTGTGAGGAGGGAATTAAAATACAAGCAGAGTACAAATCCAACATTTGTTCCTAAGACCATTCTTATTACAGAGTAACCCAAATCACAGGAGGAGGTATTTCTAAATCCATATTTGTACTGAGTTTATCCATAAAAATACATGTTCATTTTAAAAACTTGAGGGTTAACATAAAGAAGTAAAGAATAACATGAAAGTACTACTTTTATGGAGAAAAACCAAATAGAGAAACAGAAGTTGTTTTAGAAGATGCTTTGTGTTTCTTACTTTCTATTTTTGTGTGTTTGTTTCCACTGATAGACCAGAACAGGGATCAGCAAACTTTCCATAGATATTTGGGGCTTTGGGAACTACAGAGTCTCTGCCACAACTACTCAACCCTGCCTCTGAAGTGTGAAACCTGCCATACAGGCAGGTGGCCGGTCACACTCCACAGCCACGTGGGGAGGGACCCAGGAGAGAGAAACTCTGGACAGGTGGGTCTGTGAGGGAGTCAGGGCACCAGTGAAGGCTGGAGGCCCAGCGTGTGTGGTTTCCCCCTAGGGAGGGCCATGGGAAGGTGGTCCCCAGGGCGAGTCAGGGCTGGAGGTCGTGCAGGGAATGTGCATTCTGGCCACGAGGCTGGAGTAGAAGCCACCCGGTGTCCTCACCCCCTCACTGCTTACCCACCACGACCGGGCAGCAGCCTGAGCCAGCAGGAGTCATCCTTCCCTCCTGCCAAGGCCCTCAGTGCCCTCTGCCCACAGAGCCTAGCATCACGCTTCTGTAAGGAAGGCAGGCCCAGAGGAACTCCAAGCACTACCACAGAGCCCGTATAAAGTTGGAATTTGGAGCCCTGAGGCAATAAATTTATAACTGGCACACGAGCGCATAAGGAAAATTCAGTCTTTTTACTTCCACTTTCACAACCTAGTTGTAAAATTATTGGCACAAATTCCTTTAACAAAAATCTATGGAATGTTTCTCAAGCTCCTTCTGGCGGGTGGTTAGGCCGTTAGCTTATGCGTATTAGCTGATGATAAAATTTCTGTGTGTCATTTTGTTCTTAAAAAAAATCTCAAGAGGACTGCAACTGACTGGCCATCTATGTTAGGGGTTTGTTAAGTAGAACAAAAGCTAAGAACTAGGAAGTAAGCAAAAAATACTCAGAAACTCTGACAGACAGTGGTACTCACTAAAGGATTCCGTGTGCTCTTTTACGTTTTCCAGCCTTCTTTGCAGTGAGATTTAAGCATGAACTAGTTCTTTCCCGAAGCAAAAAGTGGGTGTGAGTTCCCTGCACTCCTAACCCCCTGCCGCTGGAAGAGACAGGAAGTACTTTGGTATGGCTGGCAAGTGGCATATATATGAAAACACGGCAGAAGAATAGGCTGGAATCTATGAATTTTATAGACTTCCTTTAAGGTCTACTTTTATGGAAGCTTCAGGAACACAGGGATTCCATCTGTCCTGTTTGCTCTTGCTAGAACACTGTGTATCAAGGGTTTTTGTCAGGGGGATAAACTTTGTCGTGCTAGCAAAGGTCCGGTGACATTCCTCCCCATAGCAGTGGGTGCCTGCTCACGTTATATTTGTATAACTAAGGGTCCAGATCGCCCGTTTACACGATTCCACCCTCTTCTACGCTCCTAAGGAGGATGAAGTGTAGAAACTGCCTTAATGGGGTTTCTTACCTTCTGGCATCCATTTAGGCTAGGGAATAAGCGCCGTGTGGGAGGAAGGGAGGAAAGTGAGGTCATGGTAATCACTCCCCTGGCCCCTCCCCGCATGGTTGCCTTGGGTTAGCTTTTCCTGACTCTCCCTGTCATGCGGGGCCCTCCACACTACCTTCTCCTACTAGGTCTGGTGACCACACCCCTTCACTCCATCAGCCGAGGGTGGTGGAGCCCAGCGGTCGCCAGCCCTTCCATGTGCTTTCCCTGCATCACAGTAAGCAGTGCCTTCATTAAACTGTCCTAAAATCACATTTGGGCAAAGCCATCTGTTTCCAGACAGGATCCTGTCTGACTTAGCACCTGAATAAATACTCAACAGGGGATGTGTTGAATAAATAATATATAAAAGACAGAGAAGTCACCGAATACAGAAAACAAATGTGTTAATATTATAAAACTCCCAGAATAGTGTTTGGCGCATGGTACATACATGTTTGTTAGAATGACATTTGCTTTTCAGAATGAGCCCTATGGCTGTGATGGAGAGGACAGATTGGCTGCAAGGTGACAGACCCCAGGTGGGAAGATGCATCTTTCCCCACTGTAGGGGAGAGATGAAGAGTGCCAGACCACCGTGGCAGGGTCGAGGGGAGGAGTCGAGAGGTCTGTTCCAGAGGAAGAAAGCACAAGACTGGATAACCAATCTGATGTAGGGGATGAGGCAGAAAGAGAAACAAGAACGTGGGGTCTCCAGCTTAGGGCTTTGGTTGCCTGGCAGTGTCCAGCGAATAAAGGCTGTGAAGCTGCCTTATTGAGGGTGATGATGAAGAACAGCAGGAAGAAGATGACTCCAGCAGCTAACGTTTATGGAACGTTACTGTGTGCCAGGCATTTTCAGAAGTGCTTTACATGTATTAATTTATTTAATCCTTACTACAACCCTGTGGGGTAGCTAGTACACATTTTACAGATGTGTCTGTTGAGGTGAAGAATGATTAGATAACTTTCCCAGAGTTACACAACTAGGGGAGCAGAAATTCAAACCTAGGTAGTGGACTGGGAGAGGCGGGTGTGGAATGAAGGGAATTGGTCCAGTTTGGAACGGCTGAGGTTGAGACCCCAGTGAGATAACCTATGGCGATCTTAAGTAGGCAGGTGAAGTGTGAAGTTTAGAAGGCAGGTAGGGGATATATACCATAAACACTGAGAGAGAGGGGAACATAAAAGGGAAAGAGAAAATCGAAGTAGAAAATATAAGGTAATAATCACAACAGCAGTAATTTATTGAGCTCTTACCATACACTAGACACTAAATGCTTTATGATAAGGAAAAGATATTATTATCCCACCCTTTATGCATGAGAAAACCAAGACTTAGCAAGCTTATAAATAAATGCCTAGATTTTTATTGGTCTGAATGCTTTTTTTCCTGGCATAAGTTCAAATCAGAATAACTGACTGGATTCTGTTTGGGCCCGACAATGGGAAGCAGGATATTGGAAGAGGGGAGAAAAGTGAGGTCATGGTATTTACTTAATATATATATTTAAATGTATTAAAATTATGTATAATTATATATATATAAAGTATATATAAATAAAATTTTAAACAATTTATTATTAGAAATATTGATACCTGAACTATCATGTGAAAAATACCAGGACATTTTTACCCTATGTGAAGACGCACAGAAAGATAAATTCAAGAGAGAACGTTCCTTGATGAACGTGAAAGCGAGGGGATGGTGTCAGAGGATTTGGATGTTTAAAGTACATGACTGTGGGACTGAAATACCCACAGACAGTGGTTCCCTCTTTTGCGTGGTGCTTGGACACTGCCAACATTCGCCTTGGATGTCTCTGTCTACCTCCACTGCTCAGCAAGTCCTCTTCTCAGGGTCACGCTTTTTTCTTCAGCTATTGAGAGAGGGGAAAACAGCCCATGACAGCTTGAAACTGGCCTGGACTATTGGCTAGACCCTGGCGTTACTAGGAGTTGGCCTGACATAGCTGTACCATGGTATTACGTGGAACATAAACCATTTCACATGACACCAACAACACACAAGGCCATTCTACTGTGGAAAATCAAAACAAAACCAAGAGATCTCTATATCATATATGAACACAAAAACATAAGCATTGTCCAAACCACAAAAATGACCAAACAGCCCCCTGTGTTGGCCCATATGCGTTAGCATCTTCACCTATTACAGCTTTAGCCTCACTTCCTTCCTTGTACCCGATTAGCTGTATTAAGCTACCAAATCAAAGACTTACCTCTGTTCCCTACACAGTATGGAATCCTGGGCAAAGCCCCAGACCTACAACCTATACACAAACCCGAGCCCTATAACAAATCCTTTCTAATATATTAGACACCGCACATCTCCCCAGTATGTGTGCTCCCTGCTACAAAGAACAATAAACCCAACTTGTTAAACTACAGGTATGTTCCTGGTGGTCTTTGGCTGAAGGGCAAAGACAAAACTATGGATTCAACTAAAGTGCTCATTACTTGGACCAGGACTCTCAACTCAGTAATAGTGTGAACATCTGGGACCCCTGGGCTTTTGACATGAACAAGAGAGTTCATTTGACAAGTACTTTAAAACAGAAAGCAAGTAAACCCTTACGAGCACTTTGCTTGTCTGGTTTGCCTAAAAGAAAGATAATTTTGTTTAGTGTAGGGCTTATCCCTCCTTTGTTTCCATCATTTGGAGTTAGGCAGTGCTGGCTTTTTAATTGCATGGCTTGTAAAATTATCAAAGACCCCAGTTACTATCCAAACCCACTGTTAACCTTTTTTTTGTGTATATATATATATATATATATATATATATGTATGTTAACATGTGTTTTTCAACACCTAAACTTCCTTTCCTCTCCCTGTAGAGAAAACAAAATAAAGCTTTACAGTGATAATGTCGTATCTGCCTGAAGCCAGCCAGCTTCCTTTCTTTTTTCATTTTGTTTTGTTTTGTTCCTCTTACTCTCCATTTCCCTCTCTTGGGAAACTAAACACTTAAACATTAACTAAGTTTGTCAGGGTCAAATTTCTCCTGCTTTAGTCATTCTAAAATACCTACATTGGCTTTATGAATTAATAAGTTGCTCTAACACAACATTGTAAATCAACTACAAGTCAAAAAGAAAAAAAAGTTGCCACCATTTCTATAACTTCTTTAAAACTGAAACTTAAAACATTGATTAAAATTAAAATATGTAAAAACCTGTATTCAAATATATGGGATGATAACAAAAGATGTATTCTCAAATGGTTCTTTGCCAATATTCTTCTCGGCTTTTGTAAAAAAATGTTTTTGGACTTTCCTGGCAGTCCAGGAGTTAGGACTCCACACTTCCAATGCAGGGGCCACAGGTTCAATCCCTTGTCGGAGAACTAAGATCCCACATGCCGCTCGGTGCAGCCAAAACTTTACACGATATATATATATATATCCCTCTAATTTCTGTATATGCAATGTGAAAATGCAAAGGGGAAAATGCATCTCCATTCCAGTGCCACTGGTAAAGTAAGCCAGCTTGCCAGCGTTCCCTGGGTAGGACAACGTAATAACTTTTAAAGAACATATTCTACTTACACGTCAAAATAAAGACAAATTAGGAAGTGTCTGGGAGCGCAGCGATCCAAATTGTGAAAAATCTCCATCCCTTTACGCTCTCTCCTTCAGTCTGTGTCCTATCATCTTCTGAAAGGCTGCTCTTCCTCGACAGATTAGACCTCACAGATCCCACACGCCCTGTCAGAGATTCACTTATACACCTTTCCCTACATTCTCTAGACTTCTATTCCCTCTGGATTATTTTACCCAAGAAGACCATTGCTAATCATGACTCCCAGATTCTTATCTCCAGGCCAGACCTTCTCCCCTGGATTCCCCAGCCGCAGGTATATTGCCTTTTGACTCCCATGCTTTTGCGCGTGCTGTCCCTCTGCCTAGAACACTCTGTCGTGTCAGGCTCACTTTTGCACTAGACCCATCTCAGATGCCACTCTCCCCACCAGGCCGAGAAACACAGGTGGCTCTTCTCTGTTACTATAATACCCTGAGCATCTCCCTTTCTTAACGTGTAGCATGCTAGATTATAATCATCTTTCTAATTATATGATAATCATTTTTCTTGACAGCCAGTTATCAATCATAGATGTAACATGTAACATATGCTCAATAAATCGTTGAACGAACAGGTTCCATTTTTAATCTGAGTGGGTGCATTTAACAAGCTATTAATTCCAAACTAGGTTGTCCTTCAAGGGGGGAAATTCCAAATTCAGGTTCACAAGGTTCATTTCACTATTTACGACTCTCTTTTCTGTTATAGACTGGATTGTAGATGTCTTATAGCTAGTAAAACAGCCATTAAGCTTGTTTTTGTGGTGAGCTAGACGAGAAGTCACAGAATTGCTAGAATGCCAGATGTTTACTAACTTCAATAGGTCCCGTGACTACTGCTACTTGCTCTAAATCCAGTTTCACATACTAATGGTTACTATTCATTGAGCACATTTCTATATGGGAAGCTCAGTGCCTTAATTTACATTATCTCATTAACTCTTCCCCCAGATCCACTGATGTAACTCTATTATCATGCCCAATTAATAGATGAAACTGAGATTTAAAGAGATTGAGTAACATTTCCAAAATCACCCACCTACTAAGGAGGTGAGTGGATTTGAGCCCAGGTCTCATTCCAGAGAGTAAAAGTTCTTAAACACCATAGTATATGACCTTTCAACCATCGGAAGGAGATTTGTGAAGAGTTTGCATATAGTTATCACCAATTATGGGGCCAGACTAAACCTTTTGATTCCAGGCAGACAAAACTAAACAGACCTGTTCTCAGGGACACAAAGGCAAGACTGGCCCTGCAGGAAAAAACAAAGAATGAACAAATCCTGGCCAAGTCACAGCCTGCCACGCTGAATGGCTTATCTCCACAAGAAAGCGCATGTGTGTATACACACACAACTATGGATTAGAAATCTACTAAGGACAAGAATTCAGGTCCCACCGGTTTTTGTCCTAAATCTTCTTTCATCAGGTCTCGTGCTTGGAAAAATATTGGCCTTTTAAGTTAACAATCATACATTGGCAAGAACTGTTTGTGCATCAAAGATCCACAGGCTGAACTGATTTGGCAAGGGGTATGCATTTTTTTTCTTTAGGGGCATGCATTTTTAACTGCCAATAAACTATTCAGGTTTAAAAACCCCTCAAAAACAGAAATGGTGAGGGACTGATTGAAGCTTGCAGCAGGGGAAGCATTTAAGGGGAGCCTAAGAATCTCTGGGACAGTGGTGGTCGAGGTAGAATGAGGATGGGGGTCATCACTGTACCTTGTATCTGGCCTGTTTTTATCTTCAGGTAATAGGATTAGACTCCTGTGAATCTTTAGAGGGAAAGGAAAAGTTTATCTTATACATGTCCTATCCTAATTTCTTTACCATTTGGTAATAATCTTTCACGTGCCTCAAATTTTTTAGGAAATTAAGACATAAGTGTCAAAACCAGCACCTGATATACACTTTTTTTCCCTCCACTGCCCATCACTCCACAAAGTGGTAACAATGAGAACTATTCCTAATAATTGGGCATTAAAAACAACAAAATCATATTAACTACAGTTACCTATTCCCTAACCTATAAAGGTAAGCCTATATCCCTGTAGAAAATGGTACTTCTTTCAATTTACTGAGCATCTAATATCTGGCATGCAATAATGGAACAATCTCAGTCATCAAAATAGGTATTATGACTATTATTTTACATATGAGGAAGCCTTCTGAATAGAAGGTGGTAATGGAGTAAACAGCTGGACACCTTGGAAACTGCCCTGGGTACATACCCTTGGTATTTTCTCACATTTCACATATTTATTAAAGCATTACTGTGCCATTAATCAACACAACCCCAATAGGCATTGTTGGAATGAGGTCATTAATTTAGGCCCCCGAACAGGGGTATGTGTGGCCTGACCTTGGTATACTTCAATCTTGATCACATGGGAGAAGGTAATCCCAACATTCATTCCACAAGCAACAGAGAGACACAAGTACTAGTGGAAGCTGATGGGGAATTCTTTCTCTGATAGTAACTTATTTGTTCAGTGTCCTATCTTCAGGACACTGAACAAATAAGTGAGCTTTAAGAGTCAAAATCCAGTTGGTCTCATCTACAGCTATAGCCCCATCACCCATCACCTAGTACTGTGCATGGCATATAGACATGCTCAATAAATATTGGGGAAGAAATAAAGACAGTCCATGTGAGAAAACGGGCCAACTACAATACTACCAAGGATGAAGACATACTCGTCTTATTTTTTCTTTTCAAGAAGACTTCAACTCTGACTCACAGGAAAGATGAATCCAAAGACGTGAAATCTAAACGGGGATCTTATTTTGTGGAGCATGAGGGCCAGGACAAAGCTTGTAGAAAAGGGTGAAATAGAAGGGTCAGTTAAGGACAGATTGGATTGCTAGTGTGTAACTTTCAAATTCCTGATCTGAAATCATTTGTCCTTGCCTTTTCTCACATCTCACATATTTATTAAAGCATTACTGGACCATTAAGCAACACAACCCCAATAGGCATTGTTGGAATGAGGTCATTACTTCAGGCCAGCGGTAGAACATAAGGGACATCAAGAGGGTGATTTGTTGTTATAAAGCAAAATCAAACCAATTACATTTCCACAGGAATCTAATATGGTGGAGATAAGACCATTATGAAGCTAGAAACTTGAGAAAATCATTTTTAAAGCTCATAAGCATATGTAACTCATGACTAAAGGGGCTGCACTGTTCTGCGACATGAGTGTCAGGGGAACAGACTTCCAACCTCGTGACTCATGCTTCCGTATTACACATTACACACTCATGCTTCCGTATTCTTCATTTTAAAGAAATGTGAACATAAGCGTGTTCATAAAAATATCTGATACCGAAAACACAACAGCTGTCAGGCCAAGAAAAATCTGTTGACACCGTGTCATCAGAGCCACACTTCCAAGACGGCAAGTTATTTTACCTTTTGAAAAGTATGGGCGGAGAGACAACTTCCTGCCCAAGACCAGCTCGAAGCCACCGTCTCCCTCCTAGAACAGGTTCCTGAACTGCCCAAACAGGGCAGGGGAGCAAAGGCCCTGGGAAGGGAAAGTAAAAATAATTCCCCCAGCCGCATTCGCACCTACTCTGTCTCTCCTCCGCCTTCAGGCGAGGAGGGAGAGTTCCCAACTCTGCCCACCTCCAGGCCAGTGGGTCCCTTCTGGTCTCCCTTGCCCGCCTTGAGGGTGACCTGCGGACCAAAGCAGCCCAGAAAGTGGCTCAGGCCGACCCACCAGTACCTCCTCCAAAGGCCTCCCGGTTGCCCCCTGGGTCACCCGGCAGGCCCCCGCGATTACACAGTTCTCTCGACCAGACAACTTTCACCGACTTTATTGGCCCCCGACCCTAATGGGCCCCTCGCCGCCCACCTCCCCACTAGATCGCGCCGGCCCTCCATAACATCAACCGTATTCAAAAACACTGCGGGGTGGCTATGGAAAGAGCCTTTGCTGAGGAAGCCAGCTCTCCTGTGGCGGCGTCAGGGTCACTTGCTTTTCGCCTTCTGACTCTCCGTCTTCTTGGGCAGCAGCACGGCCTGGATGTTGGGTAGGACGCCGCCCTGGGCGATGGTCACTTTCCCCAGCAGCTTGTTTAGCTCCTCGTCATTGCGGATGGCGAGTTGCAGGTGGCGAGGGATTATCCTGGTCTTCTTGTTGTCCCGCGCGGCGTTGCCAGCCAACTCCAGGATCTCCGCCGTCAGGTACTCCAACACCGCTGCCAGGTACACAGGCGCCCCGGCTCCCACTCGCTCTGCGTAGTTACCTTTGCGCAGCAGTCGGTGCACTCGGCCCACCGGGAACTGCAGGCCCGCGCGAGAGGACCGGGACTTGGCCTTTGCCCGCACTTTGCCGCCCTGCTTTCCGCGACCAGACATGTTTGTCTCTTGCCTAAAACTCCAGCTAGGGGAAATAAAACCCAGCGGTCCAGTTCCTAGAATGGGAAGGCAACGTACCACATCTGAACTGCCTCCACCAACACTTTGCTGACACTAGGCAGCGCCTTCCCATTGGGCGCGGCAACAACCTCGGCTCCGGTGACCAATGACAGGCAGGCTCTTCTACCAATTAGAGCGCTGGCAGAAGGACCGCCTTCTCCAGCTTGCTCCAATCAAAAGAAAAACTGCTAACCCTCATTTACATAACCTTCCATATGAATACCCTGGGCCCGACTGCTCCGCCTTTAGGGGTTCAGTTGAACTTACAGGATCCTGAGGTTTCAACGTCCTCGCTCACTCCCAGGAAAATAACGTCTTAAGAATTAAGTAACCGGGCTTCCCTAGTGGCGCTAGTGGTGTAGTGGTTGAGAATCCGCCTGCCAATGTAGGAGACACAGGTTCTAGCTCTGGTCGGGGAAGATCCCACATGCCACAAAGCAACTAAGGCCGTGTGCCACAACTACGGAACCTGCAAGCCATAACTACGGAACCTGCATGCCACAACTACTGAAGCCCACGCTCTTAGAGCCCATGCTCCACAATAAAAGAAGCCACTGCAATGAGAAGCCCGCTCACGGCAACAAAGAGTAGCCCCTGCTTACCGCAACTAGATAAAAAAGGCTGCACGCAGCAACAAAGACCCAATGCAGCCAAAAATAAATTAATTAATTTTAAAAAAAGTTTAAAAAAATTAAGAAACCATGGTAAGAAAAAGAAAAATCCGGAAGGAGAGCTACTCTAAAGTACAAGGCCTGAAGCAAGAAATGCCTCTAGCACTTGAGGTCGCAGGGTATGCCCCCAATTTTTAACTTATTATTATGGACACTTTTTATTCTTGTAAACAAGAGAGATCTCTAACTTGAAAATGTTCTAACCTTGATTTCTTAGTAAATATTTAAAAGCCAACCTATTTTACCATTACAAGAATCCTGATTCTTCAAGAGTTTTCTTCTTTGAGTCAAGGATTAAAATCATGTTGGTACAATTTGAATATTTAGGATTTTTTTTTCCAGCCATCCAGAGAGTGTTCTGAGAGCTCTTTTAATTCTTCTTTAACAACAATAACAGTAACTTTTTTGTGCTATGGAGACGGGTAAGGATAGGTAAATAATAAGCATTTAGGTATATATAAATATTTACCATAAAGCTTTCCTGCTGGAAAGGCTTATTCGTCAGGACTAGGGACAGGGAGCACAGTTTACTAAAATATTTGTTCCTCAAGGTGTTAAGTACCTGGGAAAGAGTTATGAATCATCCTCTAAATACTGCTGCCTTTTATCGCAGTAAACCCTTTTGGGAAGACAGACAGTCCTATCTCCTAGAGGGGCGACACTACTCAAAAGTTTCGTTTTTGCTCAGGGATTCTCTTAAGAAAAGAATGGAGAGCCTCCTAATTGGGGATCTGCAGTATAAATCACTATTTAAAGCCACGATCATGGCATACATTATTTTACAGGAACTTTGAATTTTTAAGTGAGAACCTCGGGTTTTAATAAGATTACAGTATTTTTACTAAATAATCACAGAAATAGTTATTTGATTGAAAAGCAAAAAACGCGCTTCGGCTGGAGGCGGCGGAGGCAGTAAAGTCTGCCAACTGTGCAGAAGAATCTTCAAGGGAAAAGTCTGGGGGGATTGGGGGGAATGGGTAAGGTTAGACTTTTTGAAAGGATTTTAGTTCTCTCCACGGGGCCCCCAAAAGAGAAAAAAGAACCATTAAAAGATTTTCTCTACCCCAACTAGTGACTTAAAAAGATCCACAGGTATAAAGCAACTGCTTTTAAATTTAACACGTAGTAAAGCATTCCTGGTTCCTATTGATTTTTACATTAGTCTGAGAATGGTATTATGAGTAAGCATTCCGTTTGAAAACTATAAAATTAGAATTCCCGCGCCCTACAGAGAGAGAGAGAGAAAAGGCAAAATAAATTTTATCGAGTCTTTCCTCAATTTCATGGCAAAAATAAGAAAAGCTTTCCCAAATAAGCAAACAAGAAATTTTATAAGGAGGGAATTTTTTTTTTTTTTTTTTTCGGTACGCGGGCCTCTCACTGTTGTGGCCTCTCCCGTTGTGGAGCACAGGCTCCGGAAGCGCAGGCTCAGCGGCCTATGACTCACAGGCCCAGCCGCTCCGCGGCATGTGGGATCTTCGCGGACCAGGGCACGAACCGGTGTTCGCTGAATCGGCAGGCGGACTCTCAACCACTGCGCCACCAGGGAAGCCCTATAGGGAGGGAATTTAAAAAAAAAAAAAGAAAGAAAGAAATCTCCTGGAGCCTATAGCTCCGCCCACTTTCTTGAGGTTTTCAAACAGGTCCGCTAGAAGGAACTATAAGCCCAGGTTCACAGCTCACAGACCTACTAGCAGCTTGCTGTTGGGTTTTAGCCGTGTTGTTGTGAAAGATGTCCGGCCGAGGTAAAGGTGGTAAAGGGCTGGGTAAGGGAGGCGCTAAGCGCCACCGGAAGGTCTTACGGGACAACATCCAGGGTATTACGAAGCCCGCCATTCGCCGTCTGGCTCGCCGTGGTGGTGTGAAGCGCATCTCTGGCCTCATCTATGAGGAGACCCGGGGAGTGCTCAAAGTGTTCCTGGAGAACGTGATCCGTGATGCGGTGACTTACACGGAGCACGCCAAACGCAAGACGGTCACGGCCATGGATGTGGTGTATGCGCTGAAACGCCAGGGCCGCACCCTTTACGGCTTCGGCGGCTGAGGTGTGCCTGCGGCTTATCTCCAGATCCCAAAAGGCCCTTTTTAGGGCCCTCAAAACGTCAAGAAAAGAGTTGGTAGTGCTTAAACTGCCGTGTGAATGTGCAGATAGGTGCTTCAAATGAAGCGTTAATTAGGGTTAGGCTTGAGGCTTGGGGAGGTGTGAGCAGCAGAGCTCGAGCCGGGAACCTAGCGTCCGCGCTTAGAACGTAGCCTGGGAAATGCGGCGCAGGGCAGTAGTAATTTTGCTCTCTGTTTCAGAGCCGGACTGCCGACTTTGGATTCCTTTTGGGAAAAGTAGGCATCGCTAGCTCTCCAAACCCACGTCTTGGAAGTGGTACACGCTTCTTAGCGGGGGAGGCTTCGGGCCCTGAGCATATATAGAACGGCTTGTATGCAAATAGGGTGAGCCGGCTATCCTCCTCCGATTGGATAGGAGGCGTCAGAGGGGGCGGTTCTCGCTGGTGCTACCCGGGTTCTCGCTGGTCGACCCGCCCCGTCTCTGAGACCGCGGATGTCGCGGCGTCCAATAGGAAAGCTCGAGGTGCAGGCGTAGTGTGGCGCGCCGGAGTCTGCCGGGTGTGAATATTTTATTTTTTCACTGACTTTGTGAGTAAGGGGTAACCCAGCTCAGGCGCTGAATGCAGGGTGGCTGCGTGTGGGCGAAGTCCAAGCCTGGGCCTGAGCCCTCGGCCCCTGCGCTAGCCGTGGGTCAGCTGCACAAAGATAGACGCGCCGAGCAGGTGAGCGTCCCGACACCGGAGTACCCGGCGGCCGTGCTTGAACTCCTAGCGGTGGGAATCCAGGAGTTAGCCGGCAGCGTGGCCGGGACGCAGGGCAGCGTCCTGCCCAGCATCCATGCGCTGCTGTTGCTCGGGAGAGAGGGTCGTGTGGCCCGGTAGCAGCCGGCAGATAAACCCTCACTTCCTAGTAAAAGTCGTTTTCCGAATCGCGGGCGGGGCTGAGGAGAGGAGAGAGGAGGCGAGTTGGGTTCTAAGGGGTTCAGTGAAAAGGGTGGGGCGAGAGAGCTGTTTAGTCGTGGAGTCCTACGCAGTAATCCCTCCCGGGAGAGCAAGGAGCGATCCGTTTGCGGGCGCTTTCCTGGGTCGCCGGCGGAGCTGGAGACGGGGCCCCACCTGCGTGCCGCAGGCAGGGGCCGCCAGCGGGGAGAGGCGGGAACCCGAAGTCATTAAAGGGCCTCGCTCGACTCCTGGCTCTGTCACTCCTAACCTGTTTATATGAGGGAAATGGGGAAGGGAAGACCCCCAAATGCGGTGTGATCCCATGCACCTTAACTGATCTCCCACAGCTCCGGCTTGTCTAGACATCGTGAAATCACTTAGCTTCCTAGAGGTGGTTGCCTGGATTGGCTTTGGGGTAATTTCCCAGCCTTGACAGCGATGTATGTGTATCTCATTTTAAGCGATATATCAATATATCTCATATGTACTCTAGCCAGGGAAACATTTCTTGTATTCCCTCAGCAGAGGCTGGCATCGTATCATTTATTGAATATCAGACCCTTTGGGACAAATTGTATTCCATGATTGCATTTGATTCCCCAGCAAGTTTACGAATTATTTATTATTAATTACCATTTTACAGATGAGGAAACTGATACGGGGTTGGGGGCAGAACTGAGCCAGGATTTGAACCCAGCCCTGTTGGATGCTGCACCCTTTGACGTTAACCTTTACGTGCTACTGACTCTGCCAGGGAAGCTCCCGTCCCTATTTGCTGACATTTCACTTCTAAGTGCTTTCTTCTATTCCATACTCAAGTGTATCCATGGTACTGGTATTAATTAAATTTCTGGGGCAGTGAGACAGTCCCATAAGTTCAACTTTCTTTAATTCAAGTGAAAAAACCCCTGAGTTACTTAAAAAGAAGCAGCAGGGTCTGGCACACTTCCGTGCCGTTGCATTTGTTGAGTGAGCGAATGAGTGCATTTGAGTAGACAGGTAATGCACCTATTAAATCCCCAATTTAGTGTGAATCAGATTATTGAGGATGAAGGTGGGACTGCAGTGGAGCATGAAAATAGGTATTCATATGATAATTTAAAATATTTATTCTTTAAGTATTTAAGTTATTTGGAATTAATTTTTTGTTTATATTTTTGATGGTGGCCTCAATTTTTTTGAACCTGTCTAGTAGAACTTTATCTTCCCTTGTAGCACAGCTTTTTTGTTTTTGTTCATGTTTTATGTACTTTATAAAATATAACCAAATTATTTGAACATGGGAAATCTTTTGTTTCTGTCTGTGAGTATGAGTCCCATGGTAGTGTCCAGTCCTGAAGTAATCATTTTCCAAACCAAAACTGGGTCACATGATTTGAGAATGCAAGATATCTGAAATTAGAACTGACTGAGATTTTCTGAAGTTGACTAATAAAATGCGTTCCTACACGTTTGTTGAAGAACTTAATTTAAAGCTGTTCTATAAGGCTTTTCTTACAATGTGAATGAAATGCTGTTGAAATTAGAGCCTGTAGCAAAGTCATCTCTTCTGAATGGGAACATTTAATGCCTCTTTTGTCCCAAGACAAAAGTTGTGTTAACTTTTGAAGATTCAGAGATAAATAAGCCATCAAGAAGCTTCTATTTTCCAAGTAAAGAGCGAGGGAAGGGGAAGACATCTATGTGGTACACATGTGGTTTGCTATAATGGAGTGGCATGAATGAAATGCTCTTGGTGTACAGAACAAATTTTATCAGGACTAGGGGTGTCTTCAAAGATCAGGTAACATTTGTGCTGAGCTGAAGGCCCTTTGGGGAAGGAGAAGAGCACAGCAAGCTTGGGGAGCAAACAGCGTGAACAAATGCCAGAGTAATTTCTAGGCATGATGTATTTGGGAAACCTTCTAATGTTGGATATTTAATTTGTCCTGTTGCCTGAGAATAATGTGATGGACCAGGTAAACAGTTGGATATAAATTGAAACCAAGTCCAAACAAGCCAATAGAAAAATGAGCAAAAGACAGTGGAAAAACATGGCCAATAAGCATAGAAAGAGATGTTCAGTTTGATGAGTCATCAGGGAATTGCAAATCAAGACCACAGTGAAATGCAATTTTTCATTCACTATATGGGTAAAAAATTTTTAAATGACAGTAGTGTTGCACAGAATTTCTTATAACACTAGTAGGAGTATAAAGTGATTCAACTATTTTTGAAACAAAACTTTGTCATTGTCTTGTGAACTTGAAAATAGATTCACATTTATGCTGAACCAGCAATTCCACTCCTGGATATTTACCCGAGGGAAATGATAGCACTTATGTACATGGTGCATGTTCACTAAAGTTCTTGGTAGAGCTCTTCACAGTAGCAAAAACAAACCAGCTGCACATGGACAAGAGACTGGATGAATAAATTACGGTGTGATATAATTTGGCAGTCAGAGTGAACTGATAAACACAGTCAATTCATGGTGGTCTACAATACATGAAGACTTGTGACTTTATTTATTTGGCAAATATATATTCTAAACTAAAATATGGTTGAAGATCACCTGTGGGAGTCCTGAGGAACTAACTGAGCATTGCTGCCTTCCACAGAAAATTAACATTTTCTTCTCCTTTGGGCTGGATGCTGCTATCAACCTGTGACCATTTTAGCGCCCTGTGGGTGTCCCAGCTTGTTGAAGAGGCTCATATTCTACTTCGCCTCCTTACAGATTTATTCTCCATTGCAACCCTAGAGTGGATGCTTGCTTACTTCTCACCTTCAGTTGTTATTTCACTGTCCTTTTACTTTTTATTTTTTGTTCTTTGATTTTCCTTATTTTCTTCTGGCCATAATAATGCAACGTTTGTGCTAGAAGGTTCATTCAGATTGTGTAGATTGCCAAACTGCTGTAAGTGGATTTCACTAACTACAGCATTTGAATTTATGTGTTTTGCCTGACTAGTCTGTGAACTCCTTGAAAGCAAGAATCTGATTCATCTGTGTACCCCTAGAACCTCGGACCTAGAATTTGGAATACTCATAGGCACTTATTAATGTTTTGGGAAAATTATCTATTTGATAATATGTTAACATATCTTCCTAAAATGAGTTGTTTTCCATATATTTTCATTTTCTGAAAAGATTTTATACCATGACACTTATCTGTCCCTTAAATTTATTAGTAAACCATTTGCCTTGATTTGCCCTGGGGGTTATGTTTTGGTTATCTTTTCAGATTCTTTAACCATTTTTATTGGTCAGCAAAGTGACCTGACAGGTGGAGAGAAGGGCTACCTTAAATATCATATGTGGAATATTAAAAACTAATAAACAAAAATTGTAGTTGATGTTTACCCTTAAGAAATTCTTTAAAAACTGGCATTAAACATTATGATAATGATTATATTCTGATAATAAGAAATAAGTTTGCTTATTATCAAATCCAAAATTCTACCTAAATATTTTTGTACTTACATACATAGATACCTACATATTTTGTATTCTAAGGTTATCTTTCACAAAACTCTTTTCCTTGAGCTCACTCAAATAATAATGTCCCAAAATCCGAACAACTGCTTTACTATCTTGAAGATTATAATCGTGCATAATAATAAGTACTTGGTTTCTAATACTTTCTTATGGGATATATGAAGCTTGATTAAAAGCAAGCTATCTTAGAGATAAATTTTATATTAATCTTACAATTTGCTAAACCTTTGAATTAGGCATTATAGATATATAAAAAAGAGATACTTTTGGGCTTCCCTGGTGGCGCAGTGGTTGAGAGTCCGCCTGCCGATGCAGGGGACGCGGGTTCGTGCCCCGGTCCGGGAGGATCCCGCGTGCCGTGGAACGGCTGGGCCCGTGGGCCATGGCCGCTGGGCCTGCGCGTCCGGAGCCTGTGCTCTGCAACGGGAGACGCCACGGCAGTGAGAGGCCCGCGTACCGCAAAAAACAAGAAAGATACTTTTATATTTTCAAATAAATACCTGCAATTCTGCATCATCTTTACTCATCTTCATTGTCATAGTCATTGCTGCTAAACTCTTCGGTTTTTGTTTTGTTTTGTTTTGTTATTTATTTTATTTATTTATTTTTGGCTGCATTGGATTTTCATTGCTGTGTGCGGGCTTTCTCTAGTTGCAGCGAGCAGGGGCTACCGTTTTGTTGCAGTGCATGGGCTTCTCATTGCGGTGGCTTCTCTTGTGGAGCACGGGCTCTAGGCTCCCAGGCTTCAGTAGTTCTGGCACGTGGGCTCAGTAGTTGTGATTCGCAGGCTCTAGAGCACAGGGTCAGTAGTTGTGGCACATGGGCTCAGTAGTTGTGGCTCGCGGACTTAGTTGCTCTGTGGCATGTGGGATCTTCCCAGACCAGGGCTCGAACCCGTGTCCCCTGCATTGGCAGGCGGATTCTTAACCACTGCGCCACCAGGGAAGCCCTAAACTCTTGTTTATTCACTGAAGAATAAGATAAACAAACTGGAGGAAGGTGCTGCCTGAGTTCAGCCTTTTTAGGAAATAATTTTCTTATAGTTTTGTTTCTCTGCAACTTATAGTGGTTTTATATTTTTAACTTAATCTGACAGTTAGCTTTTAATAGAATTCAGTCCATTGTCACATTTAAACAACTATAAACATGATTCTTTCCTTCCATCTTTTTGTTTTTCTATTGCTGTTCCTTTTTGCTATTTCTACTGGTTTTATCACAACACTGTGGCAGACATCACTGGCAGACATCCATTATCCATTCTCCCGTTTGTTATTAATACCAGAACCTAAATTTTGGGGGGAGTGATAATGCACTCAGGAGAAAAACTGTATTTCCAAGGCCCCTGTGGTGAGAGGAGGGCCGTATGGCTGGTGGAAGCTGTGGGTGGAGCTTCTGGGAAACCTGACTAAAAGGAGGGTAAATCAGATGAGAGATCCTTTGTAGTTCCCTTTTCCTCCTCTTTTTCTACTTGGAGTGTGGGAGTAATCATGGCACTTCCCAGGCTGGGGCACGAACCCGTGTCCCC
Source organism: Phocoena sinus (assembly GCF_008692025.1). Lineage (NCBI taxonomy): Eukaryota > Metazoa > Chordata > Mammalia > Artiodactyla > Phocoenidae > Phocoena > Phocoena sinus. The sequence continues at coordinate 91,643,633 of NC_045772.1, forward strand.
TGCATCGGCAGGCAGACTCTCAACCACTGAGCCACCAGGGAAGCCCTATTCTCTTCTTTATATCCCCTGTCAACTCCAAAGATTTGTTGAGATGATTTAGCACTTTAATTCTAGACTATTTTGATTTCTCTTGCAGAGTGCCTTTTTTTTTCAAGAATTGTTATTTAGCATTTATATTACAAATTCCCAATCACTGTATCATTATCTACTCAGACTTAATTATACGTACATTGCAGGAATCATAGTTCACTACTATTTGTTCTCTTCTTCATCTTCCCTGATTTTGAAGTCTCTATTCTGATTTCTTTTTCTTTTTCTTTTTTTTTTTTTTTTTTACTTTTGGCTGCGCCATGCAGCATGCAGGATCTTCCCCAATCAGGGATTGAACCCATGCCTCCTGCAGTGGAAGCATGGAGTCCTAACCACTGGACCGCCAGGGAAGTCCCCTGATTTATTTTTCAATTGAGTAGTCCTTTTTGAAGAATTTTCCTTAGGTGAGGTATGTGGGTAATTGAGTCTATGAAATTTTGCAGCTCTAGGCATATCTTTCCTTCACCCTGACTGGTAAATGTTATCTAAATGATATATAGACCCTTAAGTTGCAGCTCTTTTTTTTTTCTCAGAAGTCTGGATAATGTTCCATGGTCCATCAGCTTCCAATGTGCAGCTAAGAAGTCCCATGCTCGTTCACTGGCCTTTATTCATTTATTATTTGTGAGATTTTATTTTTATCCTTGGAGTTCAGTCATTTTACCAGGGTATGTTTGAAGCTATTTTGTTCTTGTATTCCATTACTGTGGTAACTCCTTTTCAATCTACTGACTCAACTTATTCTTCACATTAGGGAACTGCTTTCCCTGAAGCAGAGCCTAAAACAGGGCTTGGGTGCAGATGATGTACTGAGGGAGTGCTTTTCAAGAAAACGTGAGGGCACAGTAGAAGCCAGGTAGGGAAAGGAAGTTGTTTCCAAGGGCAGGTAAAGTCTAGCCTTGGTCTGATCCACAAGAGTTTCTGGAGAGGAAATTATAACTCTGAATTGTCCCATCTTAAAGCAGAGGCCACCAAACATGTATAATATAAACATATTTTAAAAATTTCTGAGGTAAACATATTATTTTTAAAATAAGAAAAAATGATGATTAAATATTTTATTGTGGTATGATCAAACATGGTTTTATCCATATCTTTCCTGAGCTTTTTTGGTGTTGTTCTGGATTATGTTGATTTATTTCTTTTTCTCAGTTTTATTGAGAAATAATTGACATATATCACCAATGGTTTGATTTGCCTATATTGTGAAATGATCACCACAAGTTTAGTTAAGAACCATCATCTCATATAGATACAATAAAAAGAAAAGAAATCCTCCTCACAATGAGAACTCTTAGGATTTAGTCTGCTAACAACTTTCCTTTGCAGTTGACTTTGAACAACTCAGAGGTTGGAAGCACCAACCCCCGTGCAGGTGAAAATCCTCCTATAACTTTACAGTCGGCCTCCTCATTCGGTTCCAAATTTGTGGATTTAACCATCCACAGATCATAGTAGTGTAATATGTATTTATTGAAAAACATTCATGTGTAAGTGGACCTGTGCATTTTAAACCCATGTTATTCAAGGAGTAACTGTATATCATCCGGCAGCGTTAACTATAGTCATCATGTTGTACATGATATTCCTAGTACTTACTTATCTTATAACTAGAAGTTTGTACCTTTTGACCACCTTCCTCTAATTCTGCCTCCCACCACCCCTCTTCTATAGCCACAGATCTGATCCCTGATCTCTTTTTCTGTTTTCTATAAGTTTGGTATGTTTGGGTTTTTTGTTTTTTAAATTCCACATATAAATGAGACCATTCAGTATTTGTTTTTCCTGTCTGACTTATTTCACTTAGCATAATGCCTTCAAGGTTCATCCATGTTGTCACATGTGGTAGGATTTCACTGTTCTTTATGGCTGAATAATATTCCATTCTTTATCCATTCATCCATCAATGGACACTTAGGTTATTTCCGTATATTGGCTATTTCAATAATGCTACTATGAACATTGGTGCAGATATCTTTTCAAGTTAGTGTTTTCATTTCCTTTGGATATATTCCAAGAAGTGGAATTGCTGAATTGTATGGTAGTTCTATTTTTAATTTTTTGAGGATACTCCGTATTGTTTTTTATAGTGGCTGCTCCAATTTACAATCACACCAACAATGCACTAGGGTACCCTTTTCTTCACGTCCACACCAACATTTGTTATCTCTTGTCTTTTTTATGACAGCCATTCTAACAGGCGTGAGGTGATATCTCATTGTGGTTTTAATTTGCATTTTCTTAGTGACTAGTGATGTTGAACATCTTTTCATGTACCGGTTGGCCATTTGTGTATCTTTGGGAAAATGTCTATTCAGGTTTTTGACATTTTTTATTTGAATTAGTTGCTTTTTTGCTTTTCAGCTTTATGAGCTCTTTATGTATTTTGGATTTTAACCCTTTCTGAGATATACGGTTTACAAATATTTTTCCCATTCTGTAGGTTTTCTTCACTTTGTTGAGAGTTACTTTTGCTGTGCAGCTTTTTAGTTTGATGCAGTTCCACTTGTTTATTTTTGCCCATTAGGTGTGATTTACAAAAAAACTCATGACCAACACCCATGTTAAGGAGCTTTTTTCCTACATTTCCTTCTAGGAGTTTCATGGATTCAGATCTTACATTTAAGTCTTTAATCCATTTCATGTTAATTTGGGGGAGTGGTATAAGATAGGGATCAATTTTCATTTTTTTACATGAATGCCCAATTTTCCCAGCAACATTTATTAAAGAGATTATCATTTCTCCACTGAGTATTCTTGAATCCCTAGTTAAATATTAGTTAACCATTTATGCTTGGGTTTATATCTGGCTCTCAGTTCTTTTCCATTGGTCTGTTTGTCTGTTTTTATGCCAGTACCATACTGTTTTAATTACTATAGTATTATAGGATAGCTTGAAATCAGGAATAGCCTCCTGCTTTGTTCTTCTTTCTCAGGATTCCTTTGGCTATTTGTGATCTTTTGTGGTTCCATATAAATTTTAGGAGGTTTTTTTCCCATTTCTGTAAAAAATGGCATTGGAATTTTGATAGAGATTGCACCAAATCTATAGATGGCTTTTGGTAGTATTGACATTTTAACAATATTAATTCTTCCAGTCCATGAATGTGGGATACCTTTCTATTTATTTGTGTCCTCTTTGATGTCTTTCATCAGTGTCTTACAGTTTTCAAAATAGAATTCTTTCACCTCCTTGGTTAAATTTATTCCTAAGTATTATATTGTTTCTGATTCTATTGTAAATAGGATTAACTTCTTTATTTCTTTTTCAGAAAATTTGTTGCTTGTGTATAGAAACGCTACTGATTTTTCTATGTTCATTTTATATTCTGCAGCTTTACTGAATTCATTTATTAATTCTAACAGTTTTTTGGTTGCGTCTTCATCTGCAAGTAGAAAAAATTTTATTTCTTCTTTCCCAATTCTGATAACTTTAATTTTATTTTCTTGCCTGATTGCTCTAGCTAGGACTTTAACCTTTCACCACTGAGTATGATGTTTGCTCTAGGCTTCTCATGTATGGCCTTTACTTTGTTGAGATATGTTCCTTCTGCACCTAATTTGTTGATTGTTTTTATCATAAACAGTTGCTGTATTTTGTCAAATGCTTTTTCTGCCTCAGTTGAGATAATCGTATAGTCCTTTTCTTTCATTCTCATTGGGGGATTTTTGATTACGCAGTCAATATCCTTACTAGTAATTGGTTTATTCAGATTTTCTGTTTCTTCCTGATTCTGTCTTGGTAGGTTGTATGTTTCTAAGAATTTTTTCACTTCTTCTATGTTGTCCATTTTGTTGGCATATAGTTATTCACAGTAGTCTCTTATGATCCTTTGCATTTCTGTGGTATCATTTGTAATGTCTCCTTTTTCATTTATAATTCTGTTGATTTGAGTTCTCTCTCTTTATTCCTTGGTTAGTCTAGCTAAGGGTGTGTCAATTTTCTTTATCTTTTCAAAGAACCAGCTCTCAGTTTGGTTCATCTTTTCTGTTGTTTTTCTGTTCTCAGTTACATTTATTTTTGCCCTAATCTTTATTATTTCCTTCCTCCTGCTAATTTTGGGCTCAGTTTGCTCTTTTTCTAGTTCCAGAGGCATAGAGTTAGAATTTTTATTTGGCTTCATGCAAAATGGATAGCAGAACCTAGTTTCTTATGCTAGTCACATGGCAGGCTTTTTTTCCCTTGGTCTTTGCAGAGTAGAATTAACTGTTAGCAATCTGGACAATATAACTTTTACACTGTTGGAGTGAAAGATATGAAGGAACCATAGAGGAAATGATAGAAGCAATAATATTGTCAGCTTACAAAAAAGGAGATCGAACTTAAAATTCCTATGTGAAGTGGGCCTGAGATATCTGTAAGGACATTGTAACATTTTTTTTCTATTTGATTTGATACCATATACTCATATTACTTTGTTAACTTTTTTTTAAGATCCATTTTGAGAAACAGCAATTTATAATTTTAGTGAGAGTAATGTAGTAATTACCCAGAAGCATATAAAATTTCCCTTTTATTGTTATCTGTGAACTGTTTATAAGGAATTTTAATTTCTGCTTGGTCATTAATTACCTCTACCAGTGCATATTAATATTTCAATATTATCTCCAATACTATCTCATAGGAAAGATACAACCCAGTACAGCACCTTCAATCTGTCTAGATCTTTTCAGAAATCCATTGTCTTTGATAAAGTTACATATATTCAGACCCACTGAAAGACTAATTCCTGGTGTGTGGTGAATTGGGGTTTTTCAGTGAAATTTGCTTCAGTCACCAACCAAAGAGACTGTTGCCAGGAAGAAACAAATGAAGCCATGGTTTTAGTTGGAGATTAGTTTGAAAGCAATGCACATTAAATGCCAAGTATATATCCAAGTTTTGAATTCTAGAAGGACATTGTGCATGCGTGGGGAAAGACAGAGGGCAAATTCTCTGGTGTCTCTTCTTATAAGGGCACTAATCCCATCATGAGTGCCCCATCCTCATGACCTCATCTAACCTCACTTTCCTCCCATAGGCCTCATCTTCAAAAATCATGATATTGAGAGGTAGAGCACCAACATATGAATTTTGGAGGTCACAAATATTCAGACCATAATACATGCCTTGTATGTTCAAGGAATACCCAGATGGCCAGTGAAGGTCAAGCAGAATTGACTAAAGAAAGACTGGGAGGAGATGCAGTCAGAGGATCTGTTGCCTTAAGATACTGGAAGGGCATTGCCCTTTATTCTGAATGAGATGGGGATCCACTGGAGGATCTTAAGCTGAGAAGTGATATGATCTGACTTATAATTTAAAAGAGCTAGTTTGTTGGTGGTGAGGAATATAAACTGTAGGAGGCAAGAATACAAGAGATGATGATAGTTTGGACCAATGGCAGTAATTTGATTCTAAATGTATTTTGAAGGTAAAGCCAACATATTGGAAATTAGAGAGGAATTGGATGTAGGATATAAAAGAAAAAGAAGAATCAAGGAGGGCCTGAGAGAACTTCCCTGGTGGCACAGTTGTTAAGAATCCACCCGCCAATGCAGGGGACATGGGTTCGAGCCCTGGTCTGGGAAGATCCCACATGCCACTGAGCGACTAAGCCTGTGTGCCGCAACTACTTAGCCTGTGCTCTAGAGCCTGCCACAACTGCTGAGCCCGCATGCCACACTACCGAAGCCCATGCACCTAGAGCCCGTGCTCCACAACCAGAGAAGCCACTGCAATAAGAAGCCCACGCACCACAACAAAAGAGTAGTCCCTGCAACTAGAGAAAGCCACGTGCAGCAATGAAGACCCAATGCAGCCAAAAGTTAATTAATTAACTAATAAATTTTTTAAAAGTGGTATTATTATTAACAACAAAAGAAAGGAGGGCCTGAGAAAGTAGAGTGGTAGAGGAGTAGAGTTATAATTACTGAGATGAGAATGACTTGGGGAGGAGCAAGACTGGAGAGAGGAGCTGAGGAAAACAGTAGTGCAGTTTTGGACATGAGAAATTTAAAATATGTATTAGACATCCAGGTGGAAATGTCAAGTCAGCAGTTATATATAAAATTCTTGAGGTTAGGGGAGAAGTCAAGGTTAGAAATATATGTATTTAGGTGTTATCAGCATATAGACAGCATTTGGAGTCTTGAGTTAGATGAAGACCATCTCTTAACTCATAACTCCTTTTTAAAAGCAAAGAAACCTTTTCAGAGATCCCTAAAAAACCTTCCCACATGTCTCACTTGCCAGAATAAAGCCACATGGCCATGCCTAAGCTCATTACAAAGGCAATGGGACCATTGCAACTGAATCAGTTAATTAGGAGTCACCTCCTGGAGCAGGGGAGGAGCCAAGCCTCCCAGAAGCTCATGTTAGCATGAGGATTAGCAGATAGTTGTACAAATTGTGGTTCTGCCAGGAAAAAGGAGGGATGGGCCTTATAATCATTATAGATGTCTTCAGCAGCAGAGATCAAATTTCAGTGGCAGCTTTTAAAGGTCTGGCATTTTCCTCCTTCTTCCAGCAGGTGGGAGTATTTTCAGCAGTCTTTGTCATATCTTCTATACTACTTACCAATACCACCTCCTCTTCAGCTTTATTCTGCTGCCAAAGGAAAGTGAAAGGAAGTGTGACATGTTACAGTGAAAAATAAGATACTTTTTTTTACCCGTGTGACAGTTTATTCTGTATTAAATATTTTCATGAGCTAATCTCTAATGGATATCTCACTTTAGTAAATTTTATTAATTATTAATCCATCAATTTTGACATAAACTAAGCTGGGCTTATTCTTACCTTGACTGAGTTGTTTTGATAGTTAAAAAATAATGGATGTAAATTATTTAAATAACTTTCCTCAAAATACTTTGCTATGAAATCAAAGCTTTAATAACTTACCTTAATTTGATTCTGGAAGAGCTTACAGAATCTTAGATACCTAAGTATGAAATTGTCTTCTCTTTACTTTTATCTTCTAATTGTTTTAATATTGTTGCACTAGTAATACAAAATTCATTTTGTGTGCAGAATAGTTTTCTGTTTCATATATAAATTAGACTAATACAGTTTCTTGACAAAAGAAGAGACTTAATTGCATTACTCACAGTTCAAACACTCCTCCCACATTGTAAAGAAGATATACAGATAAATATTCATTGTACACTTTCCTTATTATCCTCTTTCTTTTCTGTGGCCCTCATACTCACAGAACAGCTTTGCACTGGGCCAATAATGCCATTTAAGGCTAACCACCTTTCTCTTTCCCTCACAAACTTGGGCAACTCCTGCCATCTCAGGTCTTTAACTGTTTATTGCTCAGTTAAAGGATCTGGGAGCCAATCTAGTCATGGTGTAAAGGAAGAAAATTAAAGACAACATTCAATAGTAGATTTCCACTTCCAAAATAGTAGGGTAGATGTAGTTTGCCATGTTCCTCCTGCTAAGTACACCAAAACCCTGGACACTATATATAAAGCAAATAAAAGAAGACTCTAAAAGGTGGAGAGAAAAAGACAGATTGACAAGGGAACTCAGAATCCAATGAACAACAAAGTGGTGAGTTTTCTGGGTTTTCTTCTTGGCCTGTAGATCCCAGTCTTGGAACTGCAGAAGCTAGAAAACTGGAAACACTAACAAATGCAGACAAAACAAGCCCAACAAAAGCCTGCTCTCTCTAGCTGGAGGAAAGGGAAGCTTAACAAAACAGAAAACTTTTAGACAATTACAACTCTCTCCAGCCAAATACCAAAGAAAAACTGTAGTCTCACCCCACCTCTACCAGAAAAGGAGCTCAGATTTCCACCCTTGCTGGGCTGTAAGAAGGCATAAGTGAATAACCTAGACTCCTATCTCTACCTGGCAGTAATGAGGCTATGTCTCTCCCTTTCCCTGCCAGAGTGATGTCCAAAGAAGCCAGATAAAACAGAAGGTTAAAATAAAATTCAGAGTCTCATACTATAATATCCAAATGCCCAAATTTCAATAGAAAATCACGTTATACCAAGAACCAGAAAGGCCTCAAACTGATAGAAAAGATAATCAATAGATGCCAACGTCGAAATGATAGAGATGTTAGAATCATCTGTCAAATATTTTAAAGCAGCCATCATAAAAATGCTTTAATGAGAGGTTACGAACACACTCGAAACAAGTGAAAAAATAAAATTTCTTCAAAGAAATAGAAGATAGGAAAAAGAATTATACAGATGATTTGTTGGAGCCGTGAAACTATTCTGTATGATAGTATGTTGGTGGATACTTGTCAATATCTAAACCCATAGAATGTACAGCATCAAGAGTGAACTGTAACCTGTAGACTTTGGGTAATAACAATGTAAATTAGGCTCACCAATTGTAACAAATGTACCACTCTGTGGTGATGATGCTGTGAGGTCGATAGTGGACAAGACTCTGCATGCTGTGTGGTGACCATGAATATATGGGAACTCTGTATTTTCTTCTCAATTTTGCTGTGAATCTAAAATTGCTGTAAAAAAATAAAGTCTGTTAAAAGAATCCAATGTAAAATTTAGAACTAAAAAATAATTTAAATAAAAACTCAGTGGATAGGCACAAAATCAAAATGTAGAGGAAAGAGGAAAGAATTAGTGAACTTGAAGATGGAACAATAGAAATTACCCAATCTGAATAATAGGAAGAAAACAGAACAAGAAACAAACTTGTGGGAATATAACAAAAGATCCAACATTTTTGTCATTAGAATGTCAAAGGAGAAGAGAAAGGAGGGCTGCAAAAGTATTCCAAGAAATAATGTCTGAAATGTCCCAAATGTGGCAAAAGACATAAACTTAGATTCAACAACATGAGTAAACTCCAAGGACTATAAAACCCCCCAAATCCTACCAAGGCCCATTAAAGTCAAACTTCTAAACACTAAGGACAAAAATTCTTGAAGGCAGTGAGAGAGAAGTGACAGCTTATATATAAGAGGAAAACTATTCCAATGATAGCACATTTCTCATCAGAAATTGTGAAAGCCAGAAGGAAGTGCCACAACAATTTTAACATGCTGAAAGAAAAGAACTGACAACCCAGAATTCTGTATATAGCAAAAATGCACTTTAGGAATGAAGGGTAAATCAAGACATTCTCATTAAGGAAAACTAACAGAATTTGTCACCAGCAGACCCACTCTAAAATAATGGCTCAAAGAAGTTCTCTAAACTTAAAGGAAACAATGAAAGAAGGAATCACAGAACATCACAAAGGAAGAAAGAATATGATAAGCAAAAATATGAATAATTACAATAGACTCCCTTCTTTGGGCTTCTTAAATTATGTTTGATGATTGAGACAAAAATTTAACATGTATCTGGTGTGATTCTAAATATATGTAGAGTAAATATTTAATAAGATTATATTATGAATGGGGAGGGTAAAGAGATATAAAGGAGGGTCAGGATTCTGTACTTTATTTGAACTGGTCAAATGATGGCACCAGTAGACTGTGATAAGTTATGTGTGTATATAACACTTAGAGCAACCATTTAAAAAATTATATAGAGAGATGCACTCAAAAACATTACAAATAAACCAAAATAGAATTCTACAAAATGTTCAGATAACCCACAGGAAGACAATAAAAATGAAACAACAAAAACAGAGAACAAGTAGAAAACAAACATAAAAAATGGTGGACTTATTCCCTAACATATCAATAATTACATTAAATGTAAATGGTCCAAGTAAACAAATTAAAAGTAATCTTGGCAGAGTGGACTTGAAAACATGACCCAGCTATATGATGTCTATAAGAAACTCATTTCAAATATAAAGATATAGGCAAGTTAAAAGGATGTAAAAATTTATATCACACAAACTTTAATCTAAACAAAGCATATATGGGCTTCCCTGGTGGTGCAGTGGTTGAGAGTCCGCCTGCCGATGCAGGGGACACGGGTTCGTGCCCCGGTCTGGGAAGATCCCACATGCCGTGCAGCGGCTGGGCCCATGAGCCATGGCTGCTGAGCCTGTGCGTCCAGAGCCTGTGCTCCGCAACAGGGGAGGCCACAACAGTGAGAGGCCCGCGTACCGCAAAAAAAAAAAAAAAATAGTGACAACACTAACATTCTCTGCTCATGAGAATACAGAGAAACTGGATCACTAATAGATTGCTGGTGAGAATTTAATGGTACAGCACTCTAGAAAACAGCTGGGCAGTTTCTTACAAAACTAAATATGCAGCTACCATGCTGCCCAGAAATTGTACTCACTGGCATTTATCCCAGAGAAATGAGCATTTATATCCACAGAAAAACCTGTACATGATTGTTCACAGAAGCTTTATTTGTAACAGTCCAAAACTGGAACAACCCAGATGTCTTTAAATGAATGAACAGCTAAACAAACTACAGTACATCTATACCATGGAATACTATTCAGCAATAAAAAAGAATAAACTACTAAAGTACACAACAACCTGAGGAATTTCCATATTATACTGAGTGAAAAAGCCAGTCCCCAAAGGTTATATACTGTGTATTTCCATTTATATAATATTTTTGAAAGAAATATATAGAAATTGAGAACATATCAGTCACTGGTTGCTAGAGGTCCTCATGGGGATGGTAGGAGGGAAATGGGTATGGCTATGAAAGAATAACTTAGATTCTTCACTCTATCAGTGTCAATATCCTGGTTGTGATATTGTATCATAGTTTTGCAAGATGTTACCATTAGATAAACTGGGTAAAGGATCCATGGGATCTCTGTTATTTCTTAGAATTGCATGTAAGTCTTCAATTACCTCAAAATAAAAAGTCTAATTTAAAAAAATAAAGTAAGAACATTTTTTAAATGTTTCTGATTAGTAATACCCCTAAGACAACTGATGAAAGCAAGAGCAAAATAATCCCTGGGTTAACACGTTTAACACATAAGCCCCAAAAATGTTACAGAGATAAATTTCCCCCCAAAATGAGATTCCAATAGAAAACACTACCACACACAAACAACTACATAAACAAGTGTCAGAAGAAACAATGGCAGGATCAGGCCACAGAGTTTGCAGATATTGGATTTAGCAGTTACAGAGCATGCAATAAGTGAATTTATTATGTTAAAAAAAGAAACGATTATTAAAAAGATAAACTTCTAAAATGTACTTAGTAGATTAGAAAACAGGTAAAACTAATTGAGAAATTAAAGATACAGCTCCTAAATTTAAACTCTTAATGGGAAGGTTAAGCATCTTCTTTGGCATAGCTGAAAAAAATGTTGGAGAGCTGGGAGATAAATCTGAAGAAATGATCCAGAATGCAGAACAGATAGGGAAAAATAAAACACCATGAGAGAGGTATAAAGAAACATAGAAGGTGAAGTGAGAAGGTCCATCTCTGTCTAATAGAACTTTCAAAAGGCAAGAAGAGAAAGAATGAGAATGAGGCAGTATTTGAAGAGCTAGTAGTTGGCACTATCCAGAAGTGATCAAAGAAACCAATCCTCATAATCAGGAATATCAATAAATCCCAAATAGAAAAATAAAAATAAATATCAACCTAGAAACTTTTTGGTAGAACTGTAGAAGCCAGAAGACAAGAAGACTTTAAAAACCTCTAGAAAGAAGAGACAAAAGATTCATGATTAGACGGATGACTTCTTAATAGGAACAGTGGAAGCCAGAAGATGGCAGAATGTATCTTCAAAGTGCTGTCACCCTAAAATTGTATAGCTGTTGAAAAATGTCTTTAAACTTATAAAACAATTCTTAATTTAACTCCTAATAAGAGCAATGTAATTAGAAATCTGAAATATCATTTCTCACCTATTAAGTAACCCAAAGTCTATAAGTTTAACAATACATTCTGTATGAGGGGCTGTGAAGAACCAGGTAGTCTCACATATTACAGGTGGGAGTGCCTCACATGAAAGGCCAAAGTGGGTAAATCTAGCAATATACACAGCAACTATAGCTTGCATTTACTCTTTGACCCAAATATCTCCCTTCTGGGAATCTATTTCTCAGATACAATTATACAGCTATAAAATAATGTATACAAATTACCCATTTGAGCAATATTTGTAGCCAAGGATTGGGAAAAAATCATGTTCAATAAAATGAGACTGCCTAAATAAACAATAAAAAATCTACATGATGAAATATTATGCAGTTATTTAAAAAATAAGAATGAAGATCTCTATGTACAGGTATGAGCATAGTTCTAAGATTTTTGTCATTAAATGATGTCAGTAGACAAGAAAAAAGGTTAAAAAATAATATATATTCATCTATGCTTTTAAAAAGCTGGAATGATTAAAGCAAAATTAAAAATTGTTACCTGCATAAGGTTGGTAGAACAGAATAGAGGGGACAACGATTAGAATTAAATTGTGTAGATCATTTTTATATTTGATTGTTTCTTACTGATTTGTAGGTGTCTTAAGGTAATCTGCACATGTTAACCCTTTGGCAATTATTCATGCTACAATTATTTTTACTCTTTTTTATAGTGCACTTGATGAATAGAAGTTCTTAATTCTATTGTAGGAGAAAAAAACTAGCTTTCCCATTGTGATTTTCACTTTTTTGTGTTGTTTTTAAAAATCTCACCCTCCTAAATATTCAAGAACAGATTATTTCAACCTTATATTCAATACAAACTCTTCCAAAGAATAAAAAAAAGAAACAGTACTCCTCAACTCATGTTACGAGATTGACACCAAAACCTGGCAAAGGCAGTACTTTCTCATATTATAAAGGTAAATTACAGACCAATATCACTCAAAACATAGATGCAAAAATCCAAATGAAATAATAGCAAACCAAATCTAGCAGTGTATAAATAAGAAATAAATATATATCATGACCAAATTGGGTTTATTTCAGGATTCAACTATTCCAGGAATAGTTCAATATGATAAATATTTTTCATGAGGAAATTAATGATATAATTTCCTCATGAAAAAATAAAAGTAGAAAAAAAACATTTGATCATCTCAATAGATAAAGACAATACAACTAAAACATCGTTTATGATTAGAAACTTGGGAACCTAGAAATAGAAGGAAATGTCATTAACATGATAAAAGAATCTACAAAATAAAAACTAAATTCCTACAGTGAATTTCATACTTAATGGCGAAATGTTAAAAATCATTATCTTTAAAATAGGAAATATAACAAGATATGTACTGCTAGGTGAAAACAGTAGGTAAGAAAGGAGAGAAAATAAGTGTATAAAAACTATCTTACGAGCCCACCTAGGCAAACTAAGGTGCACAGTCTTCCGAGATCTATTAGGAACAATACAGTAAAAAGAGAAAAAAATCATTTAGTAAATGATGTGCTTTCGTATATAAAAAACTTTAATCTACAGACTATTAGTATGTAATAAAAGAACTTAGCAAGGTTGTCAATATGAGATCAATACAAAAAAATTTAAATTTCTATCTATAAACAATGAGATTTTAAAAACACAACTTACAATTTACTTGCAATAGCAACAAACATATATAAATATATAATAGTTATGAATAATTCTAACAGTGTACAGTATACTTATGTTGAAAATAGTAAAACTTCATTTAGATGCATCAGTAAAGATGTAAGTAAAGGGACCAAGCATGTTCCTAAATAAGGAGGCTCAGTATACTAAAGATGTCTAATACCCCAAATTGACCATGTTCATAGATATTAACCTTTACACACACTATGCTCTAAAAATACTGTGGAAGAAATTTCTTTTTTTAGAAGAATATTTTAAGTGCCTTTCTAATTTCATCTATATCCTAAAATAGTTTGCATTCCATCCAAGTGTAATAAATGGGAAGGGGAAAATAAAAGAATACAAGTTCTATATTGGTGTGGAGAGAACATTAAAGATTATAAACTACGAAAAGTGTCAGGAGTTAATAGTCATTGGGAGATTAATATTGAAAACTTATAAACCACCTTATAATGCTTTGTGCTTTTCAAATTACTGCAGTATCTACTTTTTCTTTTAATTCCTCAAGGTCTTTTAAAATATTTATTAAACTTTGACTGCACAATTCTAGGAGATGGAGATACAGAAATGAATAAGACAGCTCAATTCCTTGAATTCCTACACCTTAAGTTCTAATGGGGGAGGCAAATTAATTAATTAATAAACAAGATAATATCAAATCATGATAACTTTTATAAAGAAAGTAAAGCAGAGTAACATAATAGAGAATGACTAGGGGAGTGAGGTGTCTTTCAAACTGGTTAATCACAAGAAGTGTCTTAAGGAGGTGCCATTTGAGCTGAAATCTGATAACAATAAAGATAGCAGTGTCAGAGAGTTCCCAGCAGAGGGAACAGTTGATGCAGATGTCCTTAAGTGAGTGGAACTTAGCAAGGCAGAGCGGGATAGGTGAGGAGACATGCAACTTGGCAAGACAATTACCATGTAAAACAGTGGTTCTCAAAGTGTGGTCCGTAGTCTCCTTGGGTAAAGGCACTTTAAAGGGTCACAGAGTTAAACTATTTTCAAAAGAATACTAACATTTTATTTGCCTTTTTCTCTTTGTTGACATTAGTGTTAATAGTTCAGAAGCAATGGTGGGTAAAACTACTATAACCTCAGCACATCAAGGTAGTGATACCCAGACTATACTAGTATTCATTATACTGTTCATCCATCACATATCATTTGCATGACTGAGTTGCAAGCTGAACTAGTCACCTTTTTATGGAAACCATTTTTACTTGAAAGATAAATGAGGGTTATTCAGATTTGAATGTTTGCAGACATTTTCTCAAAAAGTAAGCCAAGTGAGACTGTCACTTCAAGGAACACAACTGACAGTATTTGTTACCGATGATAAAAAGTCATGCATACAAGTAAAAATTAAAATTTTGGAAAACTTGTATCTGCTACCATGAGCTTGGCATCTTCTTGATACTTGACTTTTCTAATGAGACCAACAGTGATATGACAAATGCGATATTTTGATGATGTATTATGCGATGTGTTAAAATTTGAAAAATCTGCAGAACTCAGTGAAACAGTATTTTCCAAATTCACTGATTCATGATGTTAAAAGTCATGCATGTGTGAAAGATTCAATCAAAGTGCATGATAGCTCAATAGATTTTAATATATCAGGGTATGAAATTTCCTTGATATGGTTCCAGATCTCAAATTTCAACTAACCTTTGGGAAACTATCACTTGTCAAGTTTGGGTATAAAATCAAAGGATATCTGAAAAGGTTATGAAAATACCTCCGCCCCCCCCCTTTTTCAGCTGCATATCTATGTGAGGCCAGATTTTCTTCATATACTTCAACCAAAACAACAAATTAAAACAGACTGAATGCAGAAGTAAATATAAGAATCCAGCTGTCTTTTATTAAAGAGACATCAAGGAGATCTGCAAAAATGCAAAACAAAAATCACCCTATACATCAGCTTTTATTTTAAGAAAATACAGATTTTTTTCATGAAAATATATTTTTATTGAAGTATAATTGATTTACAATCTTGTGTTATTTCAGGTGTACAGCAAAGTAATTCAATTATATATATCGTTTTTCAAATTCTTTTCATTATAGGTTATTACAAGATATTGAATATAGTTCCCTGTGCTATACAGTAAATTCTTGCTTACCTATTGCATATGTAGTAGTTTGTAATCCCATATTCCTAATTTATCCCTTCCCCTTTCCCCTTTGGTAACTGTAAGTTTGTTTTCTATGTCTGTGTGTCTGTTTCTGTTTTGTGTATCAGTTCATTTGTGTTATTTTTAAGATTCCACATACAAGTTATATCATATAATATTTGTTTTTCTCTAACTTCACTTAGTATGATATTCTCTAGGTCCTTCCATGTTGCTGCAAATGGCAATATTTCATTCTTTTTTATGGCTGAGTAATATTCCATCTTCTTAAACCAATCATCTGTTGATGGACACTTGAGTTGTTTCCATGTCTTGGATAATGCAGACAGTGCTGCTATGAACATTGGAGTGCATGTATCTTTCTGACTTAGAGTTTTCATCTTTTCCGGACATGTGCCCAGGAGTGGGATTGCTGGATCATATGGTAGCTCTAGTTTTAGTTTCTTTAAGGAACTCCCATACCGTTTTCCATAGTGGCTACACCAACAAAAAAATGCATTTATGTTAACATGTCATGGGTTTAACATTATTATTTAAAATAAATAATTTTTTAAATAAGTTTATTTTATTTATTTATTTTTGGCTGGGTTAGGTCTTCGTCGCTGTGCACAGGCTTTCTCTAGTTGCAGCGGGCGGGGGCTACTCTTCGTTACAGTGCACGGGCTTCTCATCGTGGTGGCTTCTCTTGTTGCACAGCGCGGGCTCTAGGCACATGGGCTTCAGTAGTTGTGGTGTGCAGGCTCAGCTGTTGTGGCTCGCGGCTCTAGAGCACAGGCTCAGTAGTTGTGGTGCACAGGCTTAGTTGCTCCGCGGCATGTGGGATCTTCCCAGACCAGGGCTCGAACCCGTGTCCCCTGCATTGGCAGGTGGATTCTTGTGCCACCAGGGAAGCCCTCTTTTATTTTCAGTATAATAAGTATCAGTAGTTAAAACCCCATAAACAAAAGCTCTTAGGGTCCTCAGTAATTTTTAAGAAGGAGTCCTGAGATCCAAAAGTTTAAGAACTGGAGATGTAAATTTATGAATTCAGGTTCTGTTGAGAGACAGTACAATATACTGCTTAAGAACACAGACTCTAGAGCTAGATTGCTTAGGTTTGAATCCCAGAACCAACACTCAGCATGTGTATGACCTCAGACAAGTTACTTAGTCAGTCTTGCCTAAGTATCCCCATCTGAAAAACAAGAATAATAATGAAACTGATATCATAGATTTTTATGATGATTAAGTTAATTTATATAAATCACTTAGATTATGTTTGGCTCTTGGTAAATAGTATACGTGGTCATTATTATTATAATAAATATAACAGCAAGCCACTGAGAGTTTTAGGAAGCAGTAATGCATAATCTGATTTAGTAGTTTTTTAAAAAAATCTGTTGGCTGTTGTGTAGGAAATGGATTTTAAGAGGACAGAAGCCGAAGTAGGGAGACAAGTTAGGAGGCTCTGACAGTATCTCAGACAAGAGATGATGGTTTGGACTAGGGTGGTAATAATGGAGAGGGAAGGAGTGAACCTTTTTGGGAAATATTGTGGCAGCAGAGCTGATAGGATTTGCATACCCTATTGGATGTGGAAGATGAAGCAAAGAAAAATCAAGGATGGCTATTAGGATTTTGATTGAATAGGGTAGATGAGGATTCCATTTCCTGGGATGGTGAAGACTGGAAGAGGAACATGATACAGGGTGATGCAATCTAGAGTTCTGTTCTAGACATGCCATGTTTGAGGCTTCTATTCCACATCCCAGTAGAAATATCAAGACAGATATTTGAATCTGGAGTTAGTTCAGGGTTCAAGATGTAAACTTAAGTTCATCACCTTCTAGAGATTATATAAAGCCATGGATGAGATTTCTTAGGATGAAAGTGTAGACATTGAAAGATAACAGACTATGCAACCCCCCCCAAAAAATGCCCCTTTGGTATATTGATTATTTTGAGCTGTAGTCACTTGAAAAACAGCAAATACAAGCAGGGGCTTTCTCTGAACTCCTTTTATCTGCCTAAAGACAGATCCTCAAAAGGAGTTCAATTGTCATAAATCCCCTCCCTGGGAGTTTCGTCAACCAGGGAAGATTGACTCTTGTCACAGGAGAAGAGAATAAAAGTGGACACCGCAGCCAGACAGACTGTGTCACAAACTAACATACTTCCCATCTATTCGTCTAAAGATCCGTTCATCTTTGCTAAAAATCACTTACTGTCCCCAAGAGGTCTACCTCCCTCCTCCCCTTTCCCTATTAAGTCTGAATTCTAAGCCATTTTATAAGTTACTCATTTTTCCCTGGGAATCTACCCCATATACATAAAGTATACATGTTTTGTTTTGTATTTGGGGGAGGGAAGATTTGAAAAGATCCTTTACTATTTATTTATTTACTTGCTTTTAACTATTCCAACAGGTTTTATTGTGTTTTTTCTTCCATTTTTTTGAAATATAATTGACATACGGCACTGTATAAGTTTAATTTGTACAGCTTAATGACGCCTTACATAGATCATGAAATTATTATCACAATAGGTTTAGTGAACATCCATCATCTCATATAGATACAATGTTAAAGAAATGGAAAAAAATATTTCTCCTTGTGATGAGAACTCTTAGGATTTGTTCTCTTAACAACTTTCATGTATAACATACAGCAGCGGGCGGGGGCTACTCTTCGTTGTAGCCCCCGCCCGCTGCTGTATGTTACACATGAAAGAGTACAGTGTACATTACATCCCTGGGACTTATTTATCTCATAACTGGAGATTTGTACCTTTTGACTGCTCTCATCTAATCCTCCCACACACACCCCACCCTCCAGTAACCACAAATCTGATCTCTTTTCCTATGAGTTTGTTGTTTGTTTTTGAAATATAATTGACCTCCAACACTATGTTATTTGCTGTTACACAACATAGTGATTCAATATTTCTGTACATTTCAAAGTGATCACCATGATAAATCTAGCTATGATCTGTCACCATACAAAGATATTACATAGTTATTGGCTATATTCCCCACACAGTACATATCATGTCTGTGAATCATGTATTTTGCAACTAGAAAATTGTGCCTCTTATCTCCCTCATGTATACATATTAATAAACTTCTGTTTGTTTTTCTCTTGTTAATCTGTCCTTTATTACAAGGGTCTCAGCTAAGAACTCAGAATAGTAGAGGGAAAATTATTTCTCTCCCCTGCCTCCAACAGCAAGTACTGGACAGTTCATTTTTATAATTTTTTTCATAAAAGCTAACTAAACAAAATGCCTTGTGTGGCACAAAATCATATCCTTATAAATTAAACACTTTCAAGGTTTTGCCATTTTCCCTTTACCTGCTTTGCTTTCCTATGTCTATTATCCTTTTATACTCTTTTACACCTTTATGTGTCAAATTTTATTTCCCTCCAAAATTTCCTCACTCTGCTTCCATAAACTACTTCTTTGGTATTTAAGTCCGTCTACTTCGTTGCCCTCCAGATGTTTCACCACCTGCCCTCCTCACCAGCCCCCAGCCCCCAGTCTCAATTAATAAGCTCAGAGTGGAGAAGGCTAGGCTTCTGGAATGTGGCAAAACCGATCCAAATTCTGGCTCTGCTACTTACCACCCAAGCGGCCTTGGACCCAAATGTTACCATCCAGGGTTCTTGGCCTTCCTTAATCAATAGAAATTGATCACAGGCCAGACAAGAAGTTTAGGCAAGGCTTTACTGGGGCTCCTGCTGCAGCAGGGGGGAGCGAGAACAAGTAACAGTCCCTTGCTAGCTTGCTTCCCTGAGGGGATGTGGCGAGCTAGTTCCTTATATGGGGTGACGGTAGAGGTGTGTCCAGGGGTCGGGCTGGAGGGTTGGCTCAGGTGTCAGCCCACCCCTTTGTGGTATTGAGTTGGGGGGGGGGGCTGTGCGAAGGGCCTTCCTGAGACAGACCCCTCCCCCTCAGTTTCTCTGCTTTAGCTCCTCTCGGAAGTACCTAGGTAACAGTTATCTGATGCACATTTCCTGAGTTGTTTTACAGATGCTAAAATTCCCACCAAATGGAAGAAGTTAGCTACTTGATAACCATGAGCACCCAGACTTATTGGAGCCTGAGGATTGATAATGTTAAACCTGTGACCCTGCCCTGTTACCTCACCCTGTCAACCAGTCAGAGAATTGCATGAGCTGATCACAACCCTGTGACTCCCTCCCTCACCTTGTCTTTAAAAATGCCTCCCTGAAACCCACTGGGGAGTTTGCATTTTTAGAGCATTAGCTGCCCCAGACTCCTTGTCTGGCGCCTTGCAATACACAGTGCACTTTCCTTCATCACAACCCAGTAGGTTGACTTTATGTGCAGGCAAGCAGACCCAAGTTTGGTTCGGTAGCAAAATCCAAACTTTGAGTATCATTGTCATCATTCCTGCTGATTTCACGTGTGTGTTTCAAACTACCCTTGCAACTTTCTAAATTTATGTCAAGAATTCTCACTAGCCTCTACATTCACATCCTCAATATAATTGTATATTCTTTCCCGACAAATTTACAGCTTTGTACTTTGTTTTGTTGACTCTTGGCCTCCATTTCTCTGATAAACACCTTAAGTTAAATAGTCTCTCCTTTTATTTCACAGGGATGCTGTGGGTGTCAGCTGTAAATGGGCTTGGTTTCTTTCTCACAGTTTTTTTTTTTTTTTTTTTTTTGCGGTACGTTGGTCTCTCACTGATGTGGCCTCTCCCGTTGCAGAGCACAGGCTCCGGACGCGCAGGCTCAGCGGCCATGGCTCACGGGCCCAGCCGCTCTGCGGCACGTGGGATCTTCCCGGACCGGGGCACGAACCCGTGTCCCCTGCATCGGCAGGCGGACTCTGAACCACTGCGCCACCAGGGAAGCCCTCTCACAGTCTATTTTACATCCTTACCTATCAGGGACAGTCTGTCACTGTCTAGACCTCTGAGCGTTTTAAAAGCCTATAAAGGTGTTTGAGACCTAAAAGAAAGAAGTCTTGGCTCCAAATTCAAAAAAGATAACTAAAAAATCAAAACTGATAGCAAAACTATAAGACTCCTTTCAATTTTTTACAGAAAAAAATTTTTACAGAAAAATGATACATATCAAATATATTAAGTGTGGTCGCATCTAATACATTTGATATGATGTGTCTTTGGGCGACCAGTTTCTGCAATCATGAAGCATTAATAAGACTTTTCTCCCCTGATCTTCTTATCCTTTTCCATCTAATCCTATTTCATCAGGCATTTGTTCCTCCTTCAAATAATTTTGCCAAGTTTTAAGCATTTGACAAATTCATTTCTCCTAATCTCATACATAAGGTGAAAAGGAATATCTACCACTCTACATTTCAGAACTTCTTTCTTTCAAATATATCCTGCTGATTCACTGTTAAATATAAAGAAATATATCTAAATAAATGTAGTTTAAATTTTTGTTCCTGTGGTAGATTCCAAATATTTGTCTTAGGGACAATTTTCTAATCCCATCTAGCCACATAATTATTTCTTGAATACAACTGAAATTTCTTTCCATTACTATTCTTTTCTAATAAAGTGAAGTTGTCATATACTTCGCTTTTTCAATTCATTTCAATTAAATAAACGTTCAATTAAAGTTAGAGAAGATATACCTACTATACACACAAAAGTAGCACAAAAGAAGGAGCAATTGATTCTGCCGTTTAGAGAAGGGCATCAAGGAATAACAATAACTATCTAGGTGCCAGGAACTTTATAATACCATTTTCTGCTTTAATTAAACCAAACTTCCTTGTGCTAGAATCTGCGAAGTTCACGCAACAGTAGTAAGTTAATTTTCACTTGCTGGTGCTCCTGTGAATATATCTAGAAGTTGCTAGGCATGTCTTGAATATTGTCCAATAAGTCTGTTTGTCCTGGGAACTGCTGTGGGCCCACTGAGCATGAGGGTCTCCAGTGGATTCTGCCACCTGGTGAGTGCAGTTTGCTCACACATTGAAGTCCCCCACGGGGTGCTACCACAGCTCCAGCAATCCCGACAGCCACCATGGAGGACTCTCAAAGTGCCAGAGCAGGCTGCCAGTTTTTGATCAAGTGAAGTAGGACATCCCTCTTCTTTATGTGATAGAGCCTGTTAGAGTGGCCCTAGGCAATTATGTGTATGACTTACTATTCTACTGACTTCTTTATCAGGTGGTTCTTCCAGGTTTTTATTCCAGGTCTTTTTCTCTTTTGAACTAAGGTCTGCATGTATGGACTGGATTGGAGACAGGCTGGAATAATATGGCAGCTGTTGTTTGGCTGTTTCCCTGGGAATGAATCACCTATGGTGTGACTCTTCAACCCCAGGTGAGTGAATGTTGTTTGGGCAAATCCCGTCAATCATCTGGCACACCTACCCACATCCAAACTCCAGCAAGGGTCACAGCTCAGGCTTACTGGCTAGAATAGAAATTAAATTTATCTTACAAATAAGAAAACTAAAGATCAGCAAATGTAGGTAATCTGCTGGAGTTCATATGCTTAACAAACAGCTGAAACATGATTCAAATCCAGCTTCAAGTTTTGTGGGTCTTGGTTTTTTGTATAAGAATATCGAACTGCCTCCTGAAACTCAAAGATGCTCTTCTTTGCCTCAAGATATACAATTCTGTTCTTTAAATGCTTGCCTTACCTTTCCAACTTTGTAAAGAAGCATCAATAAACAAAATTGATCGTTATTCTGTTCGTAAGGAGTTTACACTTCAGGGGACTGATCACTTTTTTTCCTTCTTTCTCAAGCTATTATTTTAACCCATATAACTAGGAGGAAGTAATCCTTCAGCTGCCTTGGCATGGTGGGGAAGAGTAATGTCCAGCTTCTCTACAGGAGAATACAGAGTTCCTTTTTCAGGATTGACGTATCAACCCAACCAACCACTCTTGGCAGCCTACGGCCTGTTTCCTTCCGTGTGTCGGAGGTAAGAGAAGACAAACAAAGCTGTTTCCAGAGCATGGAGAACTTTATTGCAGCTAAGATGCATTACTACTGTCTCCAGCACATATTTCCCTAAGTACATAAAACTAGCCACCTGGACAGAGGAGGTAATCCAAGAGTCACTAGGAAATTGAACAGAATTCCAGCTGCCCCTGCAAGTGTATAACAATGACCTACTCCAGCCTTTCCTGAGCATATGAGAAGACTGTACAAAATGGGCTGGGGAAGGAGGGAGAGGAAGACATTGCTCAGGGTTTAAATAGAGTTTCTTTTGTTGTTTGTTTGTTTGTTTTATGGGAGTATAATTGCTTTACAATGTTGTGTTAGTTTCTGCTGTACAACAAAGTGAATCAGCTATATGTATACATATATCCCCTCCCTCTTGAGCCTTCCTCCCACCCCACCCCCATCCCACTCCTCTAGGTCATCACAGAGCACCGAGCTGAGAATGGGAGAGGGGAAGACAAGAGGAAATAGGCATAACAAGGAAAAGAAACAAGCCTGTCGGCCTGAAGCGCCCAGGCACTGGTGCTAGAATTTAGATATGCAGCCCTAGTGTACAATAGTGATTTGGGTGTCAGTCGGGTCACCCGACCTTGTGATCTAGATAACATGACTTACCCGACCTTGTGATCTAGATAACATGACTTTGACGCTCATCTCATCCTTGTAGAAAGTTCAAAAACACTTCCCAATATTCCATCAAACCCTGAAGTCTTAAACTACCATGATCATCTCTGACTTTAGACTCCTGCTTCTGAGAGTCACCTAGCCATCCTACTCCTGTTCTTACCCCATGAATCTAGACGCAGATATGAGCACCTTTCCATAATTCCCAAAAGTTAGGCAAGTCGTATCTGGCACAGACTTGACTGAAGGTTTGGGAACCATTACCCAGTTTTATCAGTTTTAAATTCCCGCTAGAATACAACTATCATGAAGGCAGAAATGTGTTCATTTGTGTAACCCCAATGCTGAGAATGATTAGAGGGTGCTCCATAAATATCTGTTGTATGGATGAAGTAAGGCATCTTTTCCTCAAGGAAAAGACGAGCAACCTCTTATTTATTTTATACATCCTTGTTCTTAAATGTCTTCAGCCCGCATCCCACTAGGCCTTTCCCACAGGCCATTTATTTCTATGTAGCTCCCATCTCTTTCCCTTTATCTCTTTCCATCTCTCCTCCTCATTCCCTTGTTCCTGGATTAGCTCTGGGAACTTCACATTTTCCTCATTTTATCACGTAAAGCAATTTATATTTCTCTGTGCCTAACTCAGAAGGTTTGCGTAACCAAATCCATTTTAGTGCTCAGCAAAACCGTATAGCCTTTTAGTTACCTGAACCCATCTGGCATTGTATTATCCTATGTGAATAGGACCAGTAAGGATTTCCTTCACAGGAAATAAACAGTTAAACTAGGAATCATTAAAAATTATATATTTATACCTTAAAAGTTTTATTTTATCTCAAAACATATTCATGTTTGTTTATTCACCCATTGGTTGCTGTCAGGCCAAGTAATATTCTTTAAGCATGAGTAGCCAGGTTGGAGCTCTATATCAGCTTTCTTTCTTTCTTTTTTTATTGAAGTATAGTTGATTTACAATATTTCAGGTATACAGCAAAGTGATTCAGTTGTGACACAAAGTGATTCAGTTGTGTCTTTTTCAGATTCTTTTCCATTATAGGTTATTACAAGATATTGAATATAGTTCCCTGTGCTATACAGTAGATCCTTGTTGTTTATCTGTTTTATATATAGTAGTGTGTATCTGTTAATCCCAAATTCCCAATTTGTCCCTCCCCCCGTATCAGCTTTCTTAAGTAAACCACACCCCTAGTGCATCTTGTACTACTTCTGGTGTTTGATGTTTTAAGGTAATTGACAAGTTCTCTAAGGACAGAATTTCTTTTAGGTTTCTTTGTTATTCCCTGGTGTTTTATAGCAGTCTCGCCACAGCAGTTTTCTTAGTAATTTGCTTTGTTTAAGATTTCCAACAGTTTTTGTATGTATTTTATCAGATTACATAACATTTAATTAAGGACATAATTTAATAAATATGTTTGGCAAGTTTGGGTGCAAGCACAAGGAACCCTTGGTAAGCAGATGACTTAATTGGAAGGAGCAGAAGTATTCACGTCCACTGGCTGCAGGCATTCAGGGTGTATTTCAGCTAATCTGGTGCGTCTATTAAATCATCCGTTCAGAAATACTCTAATGTACAGCATGATGGCTCCAGCTAACACTGCTATATGATATAGAGGAAAGCTGTTAGAATAGACTCCATGAGTTCTTCTCAGAAGGAGAATTTTTTTTCCCTTTATTCTTTCCTCCTTTCTTTTCTTTTTATTGTATTTATATGGCAAGATGGTTATTAGCTGAACCTACTGTGGTAATCATTTCACAATATATGTAAAGCAAACCATCATGCTGTATGCCTTAAACTTATACAATGATGGGTGTCAATTATTTCTCAATAGCACTGGAAAAAGAGAAGTACTTTACTGTAGCCATTTTTCCTCAATAAATCCCGATCAGAATCTCTACTTTTGTGCTTATTTAAAAAAATACTTTCACGTTTTAGTTCTATCAGTTACATTAGTTCGTAAACTCACTTTTGCATCTGCACTGAGATAGGGAGAGAGGAAGCCTAGGACTGCTATAGACTGTAGAGATGCCGAGTACTCTGATAGGCCTGAAGGTGAGCAGGGGATCTTAATGAGAAGCATACAAAAGAGACCCAAAGTCTTGCCACAAACGAAAGAGTGGCACATGCAGGTGACCTGCTCAGCTGCCCCTTCCCATGAGGAGTAATTTCCCTTTTTTTCTCATATCTTTAGGGCTTTTGTGTTCTACTGAAGAGTATATCTCATAAATCTGCCAACTCGGTGTTCCATTATTTGTTTTTGACCCTTGAAACTTTCCCAGCAGAACCTGCCTCTCTTTAATCATGATCTACATGCTGGTAGTTTTACAACATAAAGAAGACACATAATGTTTGCCTTAAAGGATCCAGAAAGGACTGTCATCTTGTTCGTTCCCTTCTGAAAATCTTCCCTGGTTCCATGCTATAACCAAAGGGTTCCCAGAACTGCATCTGCCTTCTGTCTTCACATCTGAATTAAAAGCACCTGACAGTTACAACTTCGTCCATCCCTTGACGTCGCTTTCTTTCATATTTGCAATTTGCAGGCCAAATCAAAAAACAAAAACAGTCTACTCTTTCTCCTACCACAGGAAGTGGGAATAGCAACATATTAACGGACAACCAAGTTTGAGTCCACAGTGGCCACCAAATGTGCAACATATAAAATCGTTACCTGTAGCAAAGGTTAATCACCGATATGATGGCCGTGTGCCTCTCTGCAGCCTGCTGTTCCATTCTTCCTAACGTCCACTAAAAGTATCCAGGGGCACCCACTCCTGACCACTCTCAGTCACTCATCACCACGTTACCCCCCCATAAAATAACCCCAGTGCTTTCCTTCTGAATCAAATCTGAATCCTATGAAGTCTGAGCATCTACCGTCCTCCCTCCAGGAGACACTAGAATTGAACCCACCTTATTCCACATCACTCATCCCCCCAAACATGGGTACTTGGTGTCATATCTTCTCTAGCCTTTTTTCATCCCCGTATTGCTATGCCATGCTCAACACATGCCTCAGTATCCTGTATCTCTTTGTAGACTGTTCCGTACACCTCATGGCTAGGTTGGGAGAAGCAGGGGTCATGTGTTAGGGATGGGGCACACAGAGTACAAAGGCTCTAGTAACATTTTATACCTTAGGCTGTAATGTATGTACATGAGTGTTCATTTTATTATTCCTTTAATTTGTATATATTCATGGTAGATATTCCTTTACATGTATGATCTACTTCATAATTTAAAAAATTTAAAAAAAATACCTCTGTCCTCTTGAGGCGTGTACCATCTAGCCAGGATACTCTCTATCCCATTTCATCAACCACTGTCAGTTACTGAAGTCCTGGATATTCTCCCTGGTTTATTCCTCCCCAACAAGGGCCTGCTATCAGTCTGGTTGATTTTCATACCCAGGAGGTGACCTGTCCAACAGACTGGACTCTGAGTTCCTGAAACTCCTCTGTTCAAAAACATTGTCCTTCCCCCCCTCAGCCACCTTGAACTTTTCAAATCAGTAATTCAGAAAACCCACCCTCTAATGCAAACACTATCCTTCCAGCTGTTTGTTTCAGCTGTCCCCTTTCCACCTGTACTTCTACCTGCCTACTGTACCGTCATCCCTTCAAGCCTCTTCTTTTTTTTTTTTTTTTTTTGGCCATGCCGTGCGACATGCAGGGTCTTAGTTCTCCCAGCAGGGATTGAACTCACAGCCTGGGCAGTGAAAGCATGAAGTCCTAACTACTGGACGACCAGGGAATTCCCTCAAGCTTCTTCTTTATGCCTTTCCCTCACTCCCCTCCTGCATGCACTTCATTGTTATTCAATTTAGATTTTATAGTCCATCTCTCCACTCTTTTGACTTTGTTCAATTTTTTTTTTATCCATTTGTTCTTTCATTGCACCTACCTGGAAAAACCATACCTGAATAAGCCCAACCATTCACTTTCCCGTACTGCTCTTGGGCAGCTAAACATTGCTAGAGAAAATCATAAAGCTGGGCTGAGTAGGGCCAGTTTTCAGTCGCTCATCTCCTAATCTCACCACTGACAAACAACCTTAGGACACATCTCTTATCAGTCCCTTCTCTCACTCATCATGGTAACTCTTCAAGTCCCTCCCTTCTCAAGCCTCTGACTAGCCCAGCTCTCCTTTCATTCTCAGCCAATGACTCACCTCCTTCAGAAAATAAATTTAAACAATCATACATAAATGATCTCATCTTCCAGCCCACAAGTCTAGAAATATACATGTATATATGAAACCGAGCAGATCCCTGCAGGGCCTTCATGATTGCAGACCCTTCCATGTTCCCCCACTCCCACCTTTAGAAAAAAAAAAACAACCTTATTTTCCCTGGCCTGTTTCAGAAAACAGATTCAAGCAATTAATCATTTAAGGAGGGGCAAAAGTGGGAACTAAGAAAAGGCTGTCAAGCAAGGAAGGTGATAACAACTTAAGCAATAAGTAAAATTGAAGGATTGGGTCATAAAGTCCTAGTTCTCCTTGAGAAAAACAGATAACAGTGTCTGACACACATTCTTAAGTTATTTCTTACAGAAACCAGACCCCCAACCAGGTGGAAACTGCTGACCCTGAACACATAGACCATAGACTGGTTGGAGCTGGAAAATTGATGATCAAGATTACTGAAACACCACCCTGTCACCTTACCGTCTACCAATCCGAAAAGTGTCCATGAGCTGATCACACACCCTGCGACCCTCACCCCAACACTGCCTTTAAATACATTTCTCTGAAAACCATCGGGGAGTTTGGGTCTTTGAGTATTAGCTGCCCATCCTCCTTGTTGGGTGCCCTGCAGTAAACACTGAGCTTTCCTTCACCACAACCCAGTAGGTTGGCTTTGCTGCGTATCTAGGTGGGTGGATCCAAGTTCTGTTCAGGAACATACACAATCATCCTACAACACGTTCTTCCTTTTATAAGGAAGAGTTGTTCTTTCTGCCATGTTTGGAATCCCATTGCCTCTCATTTTCTTGGAGCCATCGTCATTTACGCCTCCTCTCTCATATTTGCCACCTCTCCCTCTCCACCAGCTCCTTATCAACATTTAAATAACTCAACTAACTTTCACCCTTAAAAATCCTCTCATAACCCTATCCCCACTTCTGGTTATCACTCTGTTTCTCTCCTCGGCTTCTGGTAAAAGAAGCATAATTTCTGGTTGTTTTCAGTCACTGAGTGGATTTCTAGAACCAGCCTATTTTTCAGGTTTTGGTCTACTATAAAATGAGGAGAATCACGGTACTGTCCCATTCAATTTTACTAATCCCTTCTATTAATGTCTGGTTCGTTGAGTACCCAGAATGCATTTCTTCTTTCACCTGGGATGAACAGTAGAACCGGCAAGGCTAAGTCAAGGGAGTGTTACACCAGGCAATTCCTGTCCTGTCCCACGAGGTCTGGAGGCAGCCTTTCCGTGATCACTCACAAGATCTCTTTCACGTCAGGAAACGTCCATTCTCCTTGTAGGCCCTGCAGTGGGGGATGCAACTCCCAGTGTAGAGGTGTGATCAGCTGGGACATGGTAAATCACTAGAGGGCCATTCAAGTTAACCTGAAGAGTGGCAACAGCCCAGCTTTTATTAAAATTTTTTTGTAGCACAACACCGTAAATCAACTATACTCCAATAAAATTAAAAAAAAAAATTTTGGCGGCCGACCACCATGATTGATTGAATTTATCATTTCATATATTGTATTTGGTCAGTTTTAAACTGTAAATAGAGTTACTTCCGGGGAAAATTTGTAGGGCTACTTTCTCTCGCTGTCTTCTTTTGCTATTTGATGGTTTTCTTGTAATGATTTGCTTTCAAGTTTTTTCTCATCTTTTTTGTATCTACTATAGTTTTTCTTTGTGGTTAGCTCAAGGCATGCATAAAATATCTTGTAGTTGTAGCCATCTATTTTAGGTTGATAACACCTTAACTTCAATTGCATATAAGAACTCTGTACTTTTACTCTCCTGTCCCCACACTTTCTATATTGTGTGCCCAATAACAAATTTTTATCATTTAACTTTTATATTAAGCTTAAACATAACTTAGGTACCACCATTACAATATTACTTTACTCTGCATTTTTTAATATATTTACCTTTGCCATGAGATTTATGCTCTCATATGCTTTTGCATTGCTGTTTAGTATGTTTTCATTTCAATTTGAAGAACTCCTTAAGCATTTCTGTAAGGCAGGTCTAGTGGTGATGAGCTATCTTAGTTTTTGCTTATCTGGGAAAGACTCTATCTGTCCTCCATTTTTAGAGGATAATTTTGCCGGTATAATATTTTTGGTTGGCAGGGTTTTTTCTTTCAGGTACTTTGAACATATCATTGCACTGTTTCCTTGCCTACAAGATTTGGGCTGAGAAATCCACTGATAGTCTTATAGGGGTTCCATTTCATGTGATGAGTCACTTTTCTCTTGCTGCTTTCAAAATCCTAGAGCTTAGTCAACAGCTTTCCCATCCACCCAGCTGAGTGTATAACGGGTCACTCTTGACTCCTCCCTCTCTCTAATGCCCCAAGTCCAATGAAATATCTTCTTATCATTTTACCTTTTAGATGTCTCTTGAACCCACTTCCACTGCCACGGCCCTCATCTGGCCCCCTTCACTTCTCACCTAAACCACAGAAGCAGCCTCTTAATTTGCTCCATGACCCCACTCCTGCCTCTCTCTAGGTCATTTCTTCCATGGCAGTCTAAGTGCTCTTTACAAAATTTATCTGATCATGTCCCTTTCTTGACTCTTAGGGTAAAGTTCCAAATTCGTAATGGCTCACAGGAAACCCCCTGGCCTACACTTGCCTACTCCCCTGGCATCCTTTACTGCACTGGACTAGCTTTCTTCACTTCAGCCATACCATATCTCTTTCAGTTCCTCAAATATCCATGCCCCCTCCTCTGCACAAGGGCCTCTGGGCCTCTGCACAAGCTCTGTCCCAGCCTCACATGCTCTCCCTCACTTTCCATTCAGCTAACTCCTGTTCATCCTCCAAGGCTCGGCTCAAAGGATACTTTCTCAGGGACGCGTCCTTGACTTTCCAGAATAGGTTAGGTTAATCTGCCATGTGCTCCCACAGCACTCTGCACTGTTTTTCATTGTTGAGTTTAGTTATTCATAATTATTTATTTAATGTTTGTCTTCCCCACCAGTAGACATGTGTTCCATGAAGACATTAATGTATCCATGTCATTCATGGCTGTATGCCCAGTGCCCTTCCAATGCCCCGTCAAGTCCCAATAATAGTTGCTGACTGGGTGAGTGAAACACAGATCTTCCTAGTTAAGGATTCAGTTTCAATGTGAAGGATTCAGTTTCAATGTGCAACTATAACCTAAAAGCTAATAATCTATCATATTTGTGCTTGCCTTAAACACTTTGACCTTTATTTTCCATCTTACAAGCGTTTTTGGTATATACAATACTGCCCTCTTCCTCTTTTCCCTCTTCTCAGTGATGTGTCACCAGTGATTTTTTTTTTATTGGGTGAGGCGCAGGTAATATCCTTGTTTATAACTCTGACCTTTCTGTGAGCAAACACGCAAAGTGAACTTTGGTTTATCTCCTACTGTAATGTAGCTGCTAATTGCTGACAGGGAGGCTGTATTCTGTGGTCCACGTGACCGGTGGGGTGACCAGAAAGGAGCGTGGGGAAGAGTAGACCACGGGACTCAGTGACAGGCTGTTCAGTTGGAGTTCCTGCTTCCCTGAAAGGCCCAGAGTAAAGCAAGGAGTATGGTGCTGAGGTGAGAGAGGTCATGAAGACGCCACTGTTGGCCTTGGCTTTGTGGTCACTGCTCCTCCGACCAGGGCTTTTGTTCTGGGACTCCCAAGTGAGTCAGAACTGTCACAATGGCAACTACGAGATCAGCGTGCTGTTGACGAACAACTCGGCCTTCCCAGCGTCCCAGGTTAACTTGAGAGATGTGGTGGACGCGGGAATGGAAATAGTGAGACAGCGTCTGCTTGAAGCTGGTAAGAAGATGGTAACAGAATTCTCCTCCCTGTTACCACCTCTGGGGTCAGAGGGTTGCTAAGCCAAGACCTGTGTTCTTTGCCTGATCACCCAACCTTCTCTAAGGGCCTGGCCCACAGGCCTTTTCTATTTCGAGGCAATAGATCCTCAAAGAGAAGGATTTGAGCCCTACCTCAATGAGTTCACTCATGATCTACTCTGCTTTGGGGATGGCCCCGACCCAGGTGTTCACAGCAGTGAAATGTCCCAGCTAAAGCTGGATTTAACTTAACTGGACTTAAGTAGATAAAACTACTCAGCATCAGGAAGGCATTATGTTTCCTTCTGTAGCTTCTCAGAGGCAAGATTTGGTCTGTGTCTGAGATTTCACAGGGTTACCAGTCAAGAAGATGAATTAAGTAAAGATCCAGGTGCTAAATCTTTCACTGGGATTTTTAATCCATCTACTCACTCTTTACATCTCTGGTGGCTGTTATTATAAGATACAGTCAATATGATAAATTGGCAATCAAATTCAGTGTTGAAGTTCTTTATTGTATCTCTTTTTTGGGGGATATAAGAAAATTATTTTACTTTTTAAAATGTTTTATTGAAGTATAGTTGATTTACAATGTTGTGTTAATTTCTGGTGTACAGCAAAGTCATTCAGTTGTGTGTGTGTGTGTGTGTGTGTGTGTGTGTGTGTGTGTGTGTATTCTTTTCCATGATGGTTTATCACAGGATGAATACAGTTCCCTGTGCTCTACAATAGGACCTTGTTGTTTATCCATACTGTATATGCTAGTTTGCATGTATCTCTTAATTATTAAAATAAGCTATACCAGTAGATAAAACATGTAGAATAAAGGGAAAAAAGTCACCCCTGATAATTTCCAGCCACCTGGATATTTCCCGTATCTTTTCATGTGCCTCTGAGTTTCTTGTTTTTAAGAACATAGTTGAGGTCACTATGGCACAGAAACAATTTTCTGTCCTTCTTATTTCATGTCACATGATTCTACAAGTGGCTTTCCTAGAACTGCATAATCTTCTTAGCATCATGTGAATGAATGACCAATACCCCTTAGAGTAGATATCCTCCCAAATCATGTAATCATTCCCTATGGTAGGACATTCCATTGTTTTTAATTTCTCACGATTATTTAAAAACTACTACAATAAACATTTTTATGTACATAGTTTTTTCCATGCTTTGAGGTGAGATTGCCATAAGTATAATTACTGAGTCAATGAGTATTTCATACATCTTAATGGTTATTTATGGTTCTAAGGAGAGGATGTCTTAATTTTCTCTATTTAAAATTTGTGGTAATAATAGCAATAGGTATCATAGATCATATATCATATATGTGTAATAACTGTCTTCTGTGCAATATACATTTCTTCAGTCCTTTCTGAGACTGGATTCAGATATAAATGGATGGATCTGATCTAGCGCTGTAATGGAACTAGGAGGTCATTTAATAAAATCCCCTTATTTACCTGGGCAGTGTGGTATAGTGGAAAGAACATTTGATTCGAAGTCTGAGGACCTGAATTGGAGTCCCTGCCAATCTCATGTGAGCTATTTCCCTTGGTCTCCCTGAACTTGGTGTTCTTGTTTTTTGAGTACCTGTCAAGTGCTAAGTAAGATATATAATCTCTTTACTTGCCACAGCTCTGTACGATCAACACTGCTGACACTGTTTCACAGCAGAGGTTTAATAACTTTGCTGCAGTCATACAAGTTGTCTGTTTGAAATGAGAGTCAAACCCCTATCTGTCAGATTCCACAGAGTGTATCATGTCGCCACTGTAAGATCTTTACCCACCCATTGCTCGTGAAAATAAGGTAGTGGAACACTGTGGTTAGAAGCAGAGATTTGGAATCGGACAGACCTTGGTTCATATTCCAGCCTTTTATCCAACCATTTATCACCAGTGACCTCACGCAAGTTACTTATATTTTCTGAGCCTCAGTTCCCTCACTTGTAAAATCACGATAAATAGTAGTTTCCTTCTGTGGGTGTGGTGTGAATTAAATGAGGAGATTCACATAAAGTACCTAATTCACTGACTAATACATAGCAAGAGCTCAATAAATGGCTGTTGTTTTATTGTTGCTGCTCTTACTGTTGTGCTTGGGAAGGACGTTGATATTGTGTTTGTTGCTGTGGTGTCGGAACGCGTTACCAGGCATATCTCAAAAGTGAAGCCTGATTTGAAGTCATCCCATCCCATTGTCTAAAAAGTGTTCAGTATTTTCTTGAGAAATCACTTGGGATTTGGGGAGATAAAAGTAAGCAAAAACACATCACATCACCATAATAATGAGAGGCAGCAGCTTACTACAGTATGTTCTACAGAAGTGGTTCTCAAACTTCCCATCTCAAGGCCCTTTTACACGCTTAAAAATAATCGTGGGTTCTAAAGAGTTTCGTTTATGTTACATTTATCAATGTTTATTATATGGGAAATTAAAACTGAAAAATGTTCAGAATATTTTCTTATTGATGCAGTTAAAATAACAATTGTAAGAATTTGTTAACATAAATAAAATTTCATATTAAAGAAAACATATTTCTCAAACCAAAAACTCGTAGAAGTAGGTGGGAAAAGTGGCAGAAATTCACATTTTAGCAAATCTCTAATATCAGTCTTAATAGAAAATGGTTGGATTCTCATATCTGCTTCTGCAGTTAAAATGTTGCCATACTACATATTATGTAGCCTCTGGAAAACTTCACTATATGCTCGTGAATGTCTTAAAATAATAGAATAGTTTCGACCTCGTGGACCTCCTGAAAGAGTCTCAAGGTGCCTCAGGGGTCTATGGCACACACTTTGAGAACCACTGTTCTATAGCATATTGGTTCCAGAATCAGACTGCCCTATGTTCAAAACCCAGCTCCACTACCTGCCAGCTGGTAACCCTGAGCAAGTTAACTTACCTCTCTAGATCTCCTCTTTCTAGAGAGGTAGAAAAATAAAGTCTCATGGCTGGTATAAACTTCGTGAGAAATAACACTAGCCTTCTCTTTCCCCTCATTTCTGGATAATAGGCCTAAATGTGACCGTGAATGCCAGCTTTATCAATTCGGAAAGTATGATTTATAAGTCCAGTGACTGCCGGAGTAGCACCTGTGAAGGCCTCGACCTACTCAGGACGATTTCAGTGAGTACCTGCCTTCGCAGAGTCAGCTCACACCCTCCTGCCTCAGGAGGGCCACGGCGTGAGCTCGGGCGCTGGCCCGCCAGGATCTCTCACATCGTCTCCAGCTATGCAGCTGAGTGATTTGGGGACCAGGTGCTCCGACTGTATCCCCATCTATTTCCCAAGTGATAGGCACCCTCCAGGAATCTAGGAAAGCGGGGAGAACCTTAGCTATGTTCTGTCTGTACACGTTCAGTGGTATGGAGGGGAATTATTTTGTTTTCAGCTGTTTTTAGAACTTTTAACAAATCTAAATGTTGGTATTAACTGGTTTGCCTTCGTGTCCCTCAAGAAAAATCTGAGGTGCCCCATTAAAAAATATACTCTAAAGCCTTACACCAGACACCTGTTACAAGCCATCACCGTATACACGGTCGCAGGTTTAGTGCTTAAGGGCTGAATCTGAAACCTGACTTTAAAGTAGTAACTGTAATGTCAATCTGTAGAAATGGGAAGACAGAGATTCTTGCCTAGTTCCTCCTGCCAACTCCATCCCCAACCAGAGCTTTCTGGAACTGAAGAGTAGTCCAAGCTCTCTAGAGGCAGGTAGGGTGTGAGATGTCCCTTTGGTACAGAGACCTAAGGGAAGGCCGTCCAGGAAGCTGAGCACTGGGCACAGATCCACGGCTCTGAAGCTCTGATCAGTAACATCACATCGACCAGATTGGCCGCACTCCTGTCAGGAAGTGGTCATTTTTTTTTTTTTTTTTTTTTTTTTGCGGTACGCGGGCCTCTCACTGTTGTGGCCTCTCCCGTTGCGGAGCGCAGGCTCCAGACGCGCAGGCTCAGCGGTCATGGGTCACAGGCCCAGCCGCTCCGCGGCATGTGGTATCTTCCCGGACCGGGGCACGAACCCGCGTCCCCTGCATCGGCAGGCGGACTCTCAACCACTGCGCCACCAGGGGAGCCCAGGAAGTGGTCATTCTTGATCATGGGAGGGCAAGGAGCGAGCAAGGGGAGTTTAATAAACAGGTGTGCCTCCTCCCTGGCTCCGGAGGTGGGAGGTCCCACCTCATTCTCCAGCACCAACAACGGAATGCTCCTAATCAGTTTCCCCTTGAGAAAGAGTGGAATTAAGATCTATAGTCTCTCACCCGGCCACACTGCGTTTTGTTCTCTCCAGCCCCGCTTTGTAGCTCTCCCTAAACCCGAAAGTTGCCCTGTCCTTGCATAGCACCTCCAAATCTAGCGTCTTCACCCCTTGACCTACAGATAACTGCTAATGTGACAGTCTGCCAGTCCCTCTCCCACCACTGGACATCCTCCTCTTGATAGAGTCCAGGGTCACGTCAGTCAGCTCACCTTCAGTGGGATGCCCTTCCCTCCATCCGCAGCCTCTCCCCTCTCGGACCCCTTTATCCCTCGGCTGGCCCTCGCCCAGCCCAAGGCATGCACGTGGCTCCTTTCTGCTCTACATTCTAACATCTCGAGAGGCCCGCTTTCTAGCCTTCTGGGAGTCTTCCCCTTGCTGGTTCTTTCCTGTGCATTGATTCATACTTTTAGTTTTAGGAATTGGTTGTTATTTTTTTCTCCTACAGAGGACCAAACAGATGGGATGTGTCCTCATGGGGCCCACGTGTACCTATTCCACCTTCCAGATGTAGTAAGTAGTTTGGTTTGTTGTTGTTTTCATGCCCCTGTGAATTGAAGTCAGGACATCATATCAAGATTTAACTGATGTATCAAACAGCAGTCTACTCAGGGCAATACAACTGAGGGTGCCAGGGCCCTCGTATGTTACAGTCTCTCTATAACTGTCATTCCCTCATCCGGGTAACTCTGCCTTTGCTCAGTGTGGGGTGGATGACAGTAGATATTCCGCTTCTGTTACTAACATCTGAGCTTGAAAAGCAAAAAGGTAGAGGTGAAAAGTTAGACTCCAGGCAGGACACAGGGAAGATAGTGAACTTAGATATTTTGAGAGTTGAATAAAGGAAATCTTCCCGGAAGTATGGGCAGAATGTGCCCAAACACAAAGGAAAGTGCAGCACCCTAGGGCATTAACAGGGCTCCGTTCCCTCCTTAGGGCTGTAAGAATAGGGAAGGTAGCAGGGTTCTTATTTCAAAGCACTATTTGAGGATTATATATATAACATACTAAAGTACTCTGCACAGTGCCCTTATCAGCTTAGAAAAAAAAGAAAAAGCTTCCACTGTATTTAGAGTGAAAATACTTCCTGGCTTTGGGAAAATCGCCCTCATCCCTTTCGATCATTTCATTCGGCGTAATTCTCCTCACTGCAAAACACTTTGTTCTGCCAGATCACCTCTCCCCCAATCCAAATCCCTCTCACATGCCTTTCTTTCCCCTGTTTCATCTCCCCGTGAATCAAGGATCACCCTTTGTCTACACAGAGCAAACTATGCTGAAGGAACACTTGCAATAGGTTTTGAAGGGTAGACGTTAGACTTCTGAAATTTCTGTTGCCAAGTCTGCTTCTCACACCTCCCACCCAGCTGTATAAACAGACTCAGACGTTCAAACCCACACAGACAATAGACACCCCACAGAAGCACATTTGACCTCCTCTTCTGTACCGAAGTGCAGACGAATACAGACCCTCATCTTCCTTGTGCTCATTCCCAGCTGTCATCTTACCTGACCATTCACTGATATTGCTGGAGAGTGTGCCCAGAAGGAAGGGAGAAGTAGAACGTTGATTCACCGCTTATGAGGAACTTCCATGTGCAAAGACGCATTTTTGTTGTGTCAGAGCGGAGACAATTAAGTAAAATAGAGAAGGTGACAAGGACACTGGTGACCAATACAAGGCAGAGTGGGACAGGTTCCCTTAGAGAAGTACAAGCAAGGTGCTATGGATGCACAGAGGAAATGGTCCCTCTGGATGGGAGAATTAAGCTTCAAGAGGAGAAAGACTTCATGAAGGAGATGGTATATGAGTTGAGTGTTGAAGAACGGGTTAAATTGTAATGGGTAGAGATGATGTGATAAGCATCCCAGCCAGCAGAGGGAGAAGCATATGTGAAAGCAAAGCATCAGGGAAGTGTAGAAAATTTGTGAAAGTCTGTATTAACTGGAGTGAAAGAGATGTATGGGGGAGTAGTAGGGAGAAAACTAGGAAAATCAGATAGGGCCGTATTTGGGTGGCCATGAGTTCTAAGTGAGGGAAGGGTTTTTAATTAGATTTGCATCAGAAACCACTAAAACAGCAGGGAAGTGCCATCAGAAGCAGCTCAACTTTGGGGAAGAATAATTGGAAACAGTGTAGAGGAAAGGCTGGAGCCCACCAGGAGAGACTGAGGACAGGAAAAGCAGCAGGGGAGGAAGAGATCCTGAACTAGTGAGGAAGCAATTGACTTGGAATAGGAGGATCGCCTTAAAGATATTTAAAAGTAGAATCAATAGCATTTGATAACTGATCGGATATTGGAGTGTGGGATGAAAAGTAGTTGTTGAAAAGGCTTTGAGATATCAAAACGCTAAAAGAAATGGGAAAGTCAGGATAAGGAACAGTTCTGAGAAACAAAACTAAGAGACAAATTTAACTGTGGCCGTGAGGTGTTTGAAATGCAAGCAGGACACCCAAGTGAAACCTTTCAGTGGAGCACCGAAGATGGAAGGGGAGGTCATTTTCCTCCCTTTATCAAATACATCTGAAGCATCTACACATAAAGCAGGCAGACCGGAAATGCTGCGGTGAACAAGCTGGGCGTGATCCCACCTTCGTGGCACTTGCAGTCTGGTGGAGGAGACAGGTATTCAACAGGTTCTCACCCATGATTCCTGGTCTTAGTTATCAAGGAAAGCTCTCCTGATGGATAAAGAGATGTTTAATTAAGGACCTGATGGGTGAGTAAGTATCAGCCAGGCAAAGACAGAGGGGAGCAGCATTTCTGGCATCTGTAAAGACCCTGGTAGAAAATAAAGCTTGCTATGCTTAAGGGACCACAAGCAGACCCGTGGGCCAAGCAGCGGAAGGAAAACAGTAAGGTCCTCAGGTGATGTCTGTCTCAAAGGCCGTCCGTAGAAGAGCTGGCAATAAGGCAATGCATGGAGGGAAGCTGCAGAGGGCATCTTCTGGGCTTTACAACATTTGTAGTAGCTATGGTGGCCCATTTTCTATTTTTTCTCTGCCCTACTCCCCGAAATCCATATGTCCTAGCCTAGACGTTAGGACAACCCAATGACAATTCATTTTAGAATAAAACGAAGTAACCAAGCCACATATACAAGAAAACACCCAGAGTATGCGTAGAACATAGCATACGTTCCGTAAATATTGTTTTAGATTCACCTGTGAGGGACAGACCTATATCCATGGAACACCTGCTTGAATGACCCTGTTTCATTTTTGTTATTTATACCCACACGCTGAAACAGCTTAAAGAGGGATCTTATTTGTACTACTTAGGTTAATCCTGATACTGGTTTCTCTCTCACCCCTTGGCATAGCCTTGACACAGATTTGAAGTATCCCATGATTTCAGCTGGAAGTTTTGGATTGTCGTGTGACTACAAAGAAACTTTAACCAGGCTGATGTCTCCAGCTAGGAAGTTGACGTACTTCTTGGTTGACTTTTGGAAGGTCGATTATTTTCCATTCAAAACTTTTTCCTGGGACACTGCCTATGTTTTCAAGAATGGTACCGAGTCTGAGGACTGTTTCTGGTAAGCAGGACCATTAATGTCTTTCTGGCGCTTAGCAGGGAGAGAAGCCATAAACTCTCAGCAGGCCACTAGTTATTATCAGACATGCCTTCCATGAATAGTAGCATTGGGAATGGAAACCAGCCCACTTTCTTACACACAAGTGGTACATAGCTTACATTAATTGATTTCATCCTTAAGCTGTAGATATATTTAGATAAGGCTGTTTGTTACTCCTGTTTGAACTAGGTATATTAAGCATAGCTCTCTGAAGTAGATACCCATTAACTTTAGGTCAAATTGAAATTTCACTTGGAAGTGTACAACACTTCACTGATTCCATGATCTAAATCAGTAGCAACAGGTAAAAATGTCTGTTTTTTTTTTTTTAACAGCAACTTTCTTTGAGTCCTTACTTTTTGCCAAACATTGCACTAAGCACTTTCTTTTTCTTTTTTTTTTTTTTGGTTTGAAGCCATTTTTTTTTTTTATTGGAGTAAAATTGCTTTACAGTGTTGTGTTAGTTTCTGCTGTACAACAAAGTAAATCAGCTATATGCATATCTATATCCCCTCCCTTTTGGACCTCCCTCCCACCTAGGTCATCACAGAGCACAGAGCTGAGCTCCCTGTGCTATACAGCA
Source organism: Phocoena sinus (assembly GCF_008692025.1). NCBI lineage: Eukaryota > Metazoa > Chordata > Mammalia > Artiodactyla > Phocoenidae > Phocoena > Phocoena sinus. Next base: position 91,683,339 of record NC_045772.1, read on the forward strand.
GGTTCCCACTGGCTATCTGTTTTACATATGGTAGAGTATTTATGTCAAACCTAATCTCCCAATTCGTCCCACCCACCTCTTTCCACCTCTTTCCCACTGCGTCAACATGTCCGTTCTCTACATCTACGTCTCTCTTTTTAAAAGAATATTTATTGGAGTAAAGTATAGCTGATTGACAATGTTGTGTTAGTTTTGCTGTACAGCAAATGAAAAATGTCTTTTCAAGAACATGTTTTAAAAGTTACCTAATACTTACTTCCTAAAAGGAGTGCATGGAGTTATTCAAGGTGGCCACAATTTTCTTCCTGACCTCTACCCAGATTGTTATTAACTACTAGAATGTAGTGGTGTAAGAAGGAGAGTCTGATGTTGAGGCTGACAGTCTTAGGATATGAGGTCTACAGATTCAATTGAATAATGAACGTTTATTCTATAGGATGTGCAGCTAATGTTTCATATTAATAAAAAAGAATCATATGGAGTGTGTTATATGTCTTGAGAACTCTGAATAAATGTTTTTAAAACATATTTTCAAAAAGTTGCATTTTCTCTTAGAGTTTTTTAGTTAACAGTGATCTGATTTATTTTGTTGTCTCAGTATGATTGACATAAAGTGTCTATGTAATAGTAAATACGTTGACTAAATTTTTTTCTAGTTCTTCCCAAATGGCATAAGTGACCTAGCAATAAATATTTATATATTTTAGATTTATTATTTATTTATTTCTTGGCTGCGTCGGATCTTAGTTGCGGCACGCAGGCTCTAGTTGAGGCGTGCAAGCTCAGTAGTTGTGACACGCGGGCTTAGTTGCCCCAGCATTTGGGATTTTCGTTCCCTGACCAGAGATCACACCCACGTGCCCTGCATTGTAAGGTGGATTCTTTACTACTCGACCACCAGGGAAGTCCCAATAAATATATTTTCATGAAGATAAACCCTCTAAAGAAAAGAGAACAAGTACTATGATCTCCATTTTACAGATAAGGAGAAGGGAAATGAGAAGTAAATGCTGTCATATTGCCGTGCAACATATGATAGCAGAGAATGTGCATTCTGCCTGTCCTACACAAGTTAGAAATCATTTCTCTCACAGCTTTTCAGAGGAATAAGGGTGGTGGGGAGAGCAGGATATTGGGTACCATTGCTAAAATAAAATCACAAGGCTCACACAACTCCAGCAAAGGTGACAGAAAGAATCTCTTGAAGGAGTCTGCAGTAGCTCTCCACCAAAGCATCCAGAGGACCAAAATAGGGCACCCCTGGGAACACACAAGAATCAGCCCTAAGGCAGCACCCTAGAAAGTTTGGGGTGAACTTAGAGCACACAAAAGTCCTTTTCACACAGTAGGAGAAATTATTCCTATCAACTCTGAATTTTTGTACTATAGATTCACAAGTTTCCATTTATCTGTGATAATGGGACAAGCAGAATAGTCTTCCTTCAGCAAATAACAAGAAGCCATTATAAGGGATTTGCCAAATGTCTACTATCTGTATATATACACGAAGATTCCCTAAAACTTTCCCTAAATTAGATGTCCGTAGTCCTAACCATTGGTATCACGCTGTGTATTGTCTATTGTGTTAGTGGTAGAAATGAATTTTAGGTGAACAAGTCCCTGGACAGATCTGTAAACAGTGAGCAAACAACATGGAAAGCCATGAAGAAACTAAGCTGATTTCTTAGAGTTTCTCTTTTTTTCTGTTCTAGGTACCTCAATGCTCTGGAGGCTGGAGTTTCCTATTTTTCTCAGAAACTTACCTTCAAGGGGACGCTGAGAAGGGATGACGAGTTTCAGCGTATCTTAATGGACCAGAACAGGAAAAGCAACGGTAAGAAGACATGAAGATAATTTTTGGCCAGCTACGTCCACACAACCATCACCTCCCTATGAGTCATTTTGACAAATCTACCACCACAGAGCTATCATCGTTACTGTATATTTTGTATATATTTGCAGAGATCTGTAGCTGCGTGCACCTCCGTTATACTGTTCCTTTTGCTGATTAAAACCTTATCCTCTGAGCAAAATTAGCTAAGTAATGTTCTGCAAATATATTAACATTATGAAAGTAATGATGATGCTAAAATCCAGCTTTTATAAGCCAAAAATGATATCACGATCCACTATTAGTAAACTGCTTTTTAAGTTCACCACAATCTAATATATTGTTGGATTTGTGACGAATTCTCAAATATTCTGAACCCTCGTCCCCTGGTGACCAAGAGGATGTATTTATTGATATGTAGCCTTAAGCAAAATTACCAGGTAGGCAAGGATTGTCTCACTTTGCTTTACTCTGTCGGTATTTTACCTGCCTAGTGATCTCTCAGTTATAGGCCAAGTGTGAAAGGCCAATGGGATACTAAGTTATTTGGTGATTTATTTCACTTTCCACAGAATTCTTTTTGCAAATAAGAATATATCAGGAGCAAAGGAATCAACTGTGGAATTTTCTACGAGGAAATGTTCTTGCTTGTCAGGATTTCCTGGTATCGCTTGAAATATCTTTTGCTGTTATAATTAAGCATTTGCCATATTAAGAGCCTACCATATGCAAAACGTTAACCAAGATATGGGGAACAAGAAATATAAGATGATTCATGTCCCTAAAGTGTTTACAGTTCAACTGGACAGCACAGTGTGTGAGCAGATCTAATGAAGTGTCTCCCAGCTTATTCATCTTACTCATCAATCCATGCATTTGGGAAATCTGGCTGCAGTGGATAGGAGAGCTTAGAGAATCAGACTGGAACTCGATCACTGAAATCACTTTCTGAGCAAAGAAGCTGCAACCCAAACCCAAGGAAAGGTGCTTAGGAAGACTTCATAAATTCTCACATTAATTTATATCTTTTCCAGCTACTTTACAAGTGGCAGTGCCCTTCACTTACCACTGAAAATAGCTTCTATAACTACTCCAGCCTCGTGTAATGGAATAAGCACGAAGCCAGACTCCAATACTTGACTATCAGAATTATTCATCCACCGGTTTTTTTATCTCATTGACATTTTAGCTACAGTCTCCTTAAATCAGTAAAATTAAGGGCAAGGACTAGATGATTCTTTTTAAGATCCCATGCAGTTCTCCTCTGCTTCTGTGACTGTAAATGAAAAATAAAAGGAGTGGGGGAGTAAATTGGAGGAACTGGTGTTAATCTTAAAACACGAAGGTAGCATGGACTTTACTGGGTTCACATTCAGGCCCCTGGTTCCCTTCCTGCTTGGGAGTAGACTATTGTATATTTTTCTCCCTGTCTTGCTCTCTCTCCTGCAGTGATTGTTACGTGTGGTACACCAAACACCATCAACATCCTCAAGGGTGACCGAGCAGTGGCTGAAGACACTGTCATTATTCTAGTGGATTTATTCAAGTAGGTATAATATTTGGAAGAACTCTCCTCCTTTCAGAAAGGAAATACTCTAAGGATTTCTGGAAGATATTCTCTTTTCTCACGTTTTGCACAGCCTAAAATGGGATTCTGTGTGAAGATAATACTTTAACCAGTGTTTCATTTCTTCTTTATCACACCCTCATTCTTATTTAATTAATTATAGCTTTAGCAGAGACGTATACCTTTGACATCACTATCATGTCAGATACAAAAGTTTTATGAAATCCCCATTAAACCCGCATGCTCATTCAACAAAGATCCTGGTCTTCAGCCTGATTTTAAGGTGTTTTTTTTCCAGGCAGTAATAAATCAACTAATATCCCAATCATATTTCTGAGAATGTGGGCCCTATCTATGCCTTCAATTGCTAATGGCCTTTGGTCCTAGATTATTTTTCCTTCAGCCACCTTTGGTAAGAGAAAAGTTCCCATTAAGTGAATTTGATTTACACAGTTATTCTTTGCCCTCTGTGGTATAGTCATTGGGTGGTGATCTTTTCCTCTGCACTTATCTGGAACTAAGGGGAGAAAATTCTGGAGAACAGAAACTACCTTTTATCACATTCCCTCTTTTCACTACTCATTTTCTAACATGGTTGGAGACCCCACAAACAAACTGTGCAAAGGTAATATCTGAGTCAGATGAGGCTTAAAAAAGGTGTTGCTGCTACACCTGTGTCCCTTGCCCCATCAGCTAGCTCATATGACTTCACTTATCTGATTGGATCATTAATCATTCCCTGTCCGTATTCAGACCAGAAGCTATTCCTGCACTATATCATATTTGCCTAGTCATTTCACCCACACTAAATGCACTTGTCCCAGTATTGAGAAAAATGAAGCATAGGAACTGCAGGCCTATCTTGTTCACAAAGATAAGCTAGTCAACCGAGCCTTTTAGCTGCAGAATACTAAAAAGAGGGAAAAATGATCAACATTTTATTCCTACAACCACATTGATAGCTGCTTTCAATAGCTGCTTTGCCCTCTGGAAGGAGGCCTCAATGTAACCAGGCTGGTGTAATTTTATTTTTAGCAAATCCTCAATCATCTGCCGAAGTGTTGGCATTCTTTTGTCACTATTCCCTAAGGACCTCTGGGTCTGTTTCGGAATGCTCATGAGATAGATTCATTTGAAACTAGACATAACTTGGGTTCAAATTCTAACTCTGACATTTCTGGTTCATTTGCCTCTTGGGTATTACTTAGTGTATCTTGAGATTCTCATTTGTAAAGTGAGAATAAAAATGCCTACTTTGGGCTTCCCTGGTGGCGCAGTGATTGAGAGTCCGCCTGCCGATGCAGGGGACACAGGTTCGTGCCCCGGTCCGGGAAGATCCCACATGCTGCGGAGCGGCTGGGCCCGTGAGCCATGGCCGCTGAGCCTGCGCGTCCGGAGCCTGTGCTCCGCAGCGGGAGGGGCCACGGCAGTGGGAGGCCCGCGTACCGCAAAAAAAAAAAAAAAAAAAAAAAGAAAAAAAAAAAATGCCTACTTTATAAGGGTGCTTTTAGGATTAGATGTGACAATATGCGCAAACTATTCAACACAGTCCTCTGTACATAGATGTGTTCACCTACTGTTTGCCTATTAAATGATGGTCATCCTAGTTACAGCGGTTCAAGCTTGTCAGGTTATTTGCATATTAAAACATTAAAATGATTAGGAAGCTTGGGACCCATATGATTGGCAGTGCCATCCCAGACGGTATTGAGGGTCCACAATGTACCAAATACTGTCTAGGAGTCGAGGATACAAGGACCGATAATCTAATGTTAAGAAGCTTACAGTGTTAGAGAAAATGCTTAGTCTTTTCATGCTTATGTTTCACCATCTGGAAAGTAAATGTAATTCACAAAATTTCTCTCTATCCTATCCCTAAATCTCTAAAGTGTTATGAGCACTTAATGAAAAGAAAGTTTCCAGGTATAAACCAAGAGTCATTAAGCATTGAAAACAAGCTTATGTGCCCAGAGCCCCTAAGAAAGCTTCCTCAAATAAGTATCTGTGTTCTGATCTTCCTTTCCATTTGTGTATGTTAACCAGCTGCTTAATTTCTGCTATTCAAGGTAGCAGATGTAGAAGAAACTTATCTGGGAAAAGTAGAACGTTTTGCAGGAAAAAGATGTTTTAAACTATTTCAAGGCTGCTGTATGAATTTTAGAAGCTCCATTTCTATTTTTGGAGGAATCTAATTTTCATGAGAAACTTGTACTTTTTATTCCAGTGACCACTACTTCATGGACAATGTTACAGCCCCTGACTATATGAAAAATGTTCTTGTTCTGACACTGCCTCCTGAAAAATCTGTCTCAAATAGCTCTTTCTCCAAGAATGTATCACTGGTAAGCTTCATATACATATATATATATATATATATATATATATATTTTTTTTTTTTTTTTTTTTTTTTTTTTGGCAAGGGTAAAGTATCATTGTTCCATTTGGGACCCAAATTCTAAAATGAGCAATTCGTTTTTTTCACTTGTTCCAATTCACTCAACAAATGTTAACTGAGGCCAATAGCAGGATTCCTGCTACTAAAACTGTTACTATAGGTCACTGTGCTAGGCTCTAGATCAACACCACAGTGCACACTGCTGTAACATCAGAACAGAAATGACAGTGTGGGAAGATCAGAAGAAGCCCTGCTAACGTAGGGGAGGTAGAAATTAAACAATGAAAGATAAATGAAGTCCCCTACATCTTAAAGCAACTTTCTGCTGGCCCTGATATCACAGTTCTACCTCTAGAGATATATATTCCTAGGTTAAGACATTGTTCTTTTTTTTTTTAATTAGGTTGGCCATTGTTCAGATTTGTCCAGGCGAGGCCTGGTTTATTCCTCTTATCGCAGCATCCCATCTGGTTTAGCATTTGTCCCAGAAAAAGAACCTCCAATTGGACATTAAATCATTAATGTCTCAGGACTTCCCTGGTGGTCCAGTGGTAAAGAATCTGCCTTCCAATGCTGGGGACGCGGGTTTGATCCCTGGTCAGGGAACTGTGATCCCACATGCCGCGGGGCAACTAAGCCCACGCGCCACAACTACTGAGCTCACATGCCTCAACTAGAGAGTCCGTGTGCCCACGTGCCACAAAAACTGCAGACAGAGCCCATGTGCTCTGGAGCCCACACGCCACAACTAGAGAGAAAAAGCCCGAACGCCACAACTAGAGAGAAGCCCACACGCCACAAAGAAGACCAGACACAGTGGAAGAAAGTAAAGAAATTTTAAAAATATATTTTAAAAAATCATTAATGTCTCAATTAAATGCAAGACCCCTGCCTCTAATGCCACTTTGGGTTTTATCAGTCACTGCACCTTAACGCAACTAAATTCATCGGATGTTTTCTGCCCTCAGACACAGTTGAGAGCAGGTTTGGAGAGGGAAGTGGAGGGGCAGTCTGTCCTGAGGACCCTGAACAACTTTGGGATGACAAGGCCCAACGAGCAGTGAGGAAAGTTGGGGACCTTTGAGAGAATCACAGTTTTGCCTAGACTAGCAGTTCTAAGCCCTGTGTTTTGCAACCCTGCCAAAATTAGGGGCTGCAACCCCTTTGGGGGCTGGGTCTTAACTGATTCTTTTCATGTCATGAAAGGATGATTTCAGCAAAAGACACTGAAACCAATGAGAAGTGTTTTAGTTTTTCCTTTTTATATTTTCTAGCAAATATACTTCTGGGTCTAGTAGTATTCACATATCATTTGCACAGCTTCTAGGCTCTGGCAAAAGTCTGATTCTTCACAGGTGGGAGTTCCAAAGTGTCTGAGCCGACAGAACTCGCGTGGTCTCGGGGGGGCACAGAACTTTTCATCCATAGCCCATCTCTGTGAAGACAACCACACAACTGTTGCAAAGGCAGAGGAGTTCTGACCCCCTTCTTATGTTCCCCAGGGCAGACCTTTGTGGCTTGAACTAACACCCAATCAGGACTATCTCCAAAGCAAATTCAATGGTATCACCCAATCAAAACTCTTCCCACCCCATCAGGATACTCAAAGGCAGTGAGGTTGTTTTTGTTGCTGTTCTCTTTTCCTCTTAAATGAAAGCGTTATTTCTATATAAAACCTTACAGGGATCGAAAATGCTGTATGTTGTCCTTCCTGGTCGAAGTAAAATATTTTCTCATCATGGGAAGAAGGAAGCACAGCTGCTTTTAGATACTTCCCTAAAGGCGCAGGGTATGCAGTTTATTGATCCCAAGAGAAGACAGAATTGTCACGTGGGGATGATAAAGAGCCCTGGTCCAAGAAAAGTTTTTCCAAAACTTCCTTTAATACCACCCCTACAATTCCCCTAATATTCCTTTACCTTTCCAGTTACCCTGCTGACCCCAAGAATGTTTTTCTCCAGGTTCAAGACCAGAATCTTTTTTTTTTTTCTTGGAACTCATTTTAAGATTTTCCTTTCTCATTCAGACAAATGCTTTTGCTGCTGCCTACTTTGATGGAATCTTGCTCTTTGGACACATGTTGAAGATATTTCTTGAAAATGGAGAAGAAGTTACCACCCCTAAATTTGCTCATGCTTTCAGGAATGTCACTTTTGAAGGTACCGGTTTCCTAGGAGCAAACAACACTTACCTAACAGTTTCTAGAGGAATCTGATGAAATATGGGCCCTATGGGCAGACTTTGGGAAGCAAAGAGAGGGTGTGGCAATAAATGGATCAACAGCTAAATACCTTTTAACTTAATTGGAGGCAAACATAATTGCATAAACCTTGGGGATGCTATAATCTATAACTAGACCCCAGTTTATGCTTCAGAACTTGAGAATCTTTGGATATCAAAGAAAGAGCAGGTAGCTCAGGCCCTGTACTTATGAACAAGCTCATCACAGGGCATTTTGGGCAGTGATGTCCTGACTCTGCTTAATGACCAGCAAGAAGAGAAGTAGCTGCAGTTTGATTTTCGTCCTTCCATATCTCCCTTTCTGTCCTTTCACCATTGAGTATGATGTTTGCTGTGGGTTTTTCATATATGGCTTTTATTATGTTGAGGTAGTTTCCTTCTGTTCCTAGTGTGTTGAGTGTTTTATCATGAAAGTATTGAATTTTGTAAAATGCTTTTTCTGCATCAATTCATATGATCATGTGGTTTTTTTCTTCATTCTCTTGTAGTGTATTATATTGATTAATTTTTATATGTTGACCCATCCTTGCATTTCAGGAATTAATCTTATTTTGTCATGTTGTATTCTCCTTTGAATATGCTATTGAATTCTGTTTACAAATATTTTGCTGAGGATTTTTAGATCAATGTTCATAAGGGATATTGGTGTGTAGTTTTCTTTTCTTTTGGTGTCATTGTCTGGCTTTGGTATCAGAGTAATTCTGGCCTCATAGAATAAGTTAGGCAGTGTTTCTCTCTCTTCAGGTTTTTTGGAAAAGTTTGAGAAGGATTGGTGTTAATTATTTTTTTAATGTTTGGTAGAATTCACTGGTAAAGTCATTAGGTTCAGGGCCCTTTCTTACGGGGTAGAGGGTCTGGAGATTTTTGACTACTGATTCAGTGTCCTTACTAGTTATCGGTCTCTTCAGATTTTCTGTTTCTTTATGGTTTTACTTTGGTAGGTTTTGTGTTTCTAGAAACTTGTTCATTTCAACTAGGTTATCAAATTTTTTGGCATACAGTTGCTCATGGTACTGCCTTATATTCCTTTTTATTTCCTTAGAATTGGTTGTAATGTCTCCACTTTCATTTATGATTTTAGTAATTCAAGTCTTCTCCTTTTTTCCTTATTCTATCTGGCTAAAGGTTTGTCAATTTTGTTGAACTTTTTGAAGAACCAACTTTTGGTTTCAACTGATTTCCTCAATTGATTTTCTCTTCTGTATTTCATTTATCTCTGCTCTAATCTTTACAACTTCCTTCCTCTGCTAGCTTTGGGTTTAATTTGTTCTTCTTTAACTAGTTCCTTAAGTTGTAAAGTTAGGGTGTTGATTTGAGACCTTTGTTGTTTTTTAATGTAAGCATCTATAGTTATAAATTTCCCCTTAGCACTGCTTTCACTGTGTGTGCCCCATAAGTTTTGGTGTATTGTATTTTTATATTCATCTATCTCTAGGTCTTAAAATTTTTCCCTTGTAATTTCTTCTTTGATCCGTTGATTGTTTAAGTGTGTACTGTTTAATTTCCACAAATTGGCGAATTTTTCAGTTTTCCTTCTGTTATTGATTTCTAACTTTAGCTCATTGTGGTCAGAGAAGATACTTTGTATGATATCTATCTTTTAAATTTTACTGAGACTTAATTTGTTGCTTAACGTATGGTCTGTTCTGGAAAATGTCCTACAGGCACTTAAGAAAAATGTGCATTCTGTTTTTGGGTAGAATGTTCTGTATTTGTCTCTTATATCTAGTTGGTTTATCATTTTGTTCAAGTCCTCTGTTTCCTTACTTATCTTCTGTTTTGTTATTCTATCCATTAGTGAAAGTGGAGAGTCCACTCTCCACTGTCCATCTTTCTCTCTCTCCTTTTTTTTTTTTTGACTGTGCTGGGTCTTTCTTGCTGCGCACGGGCGTTCTCTAGTTGTGGCGAGCAGGGGCTACTCTTCGTTGCAGTGTGTGGGCTTCTCATTGTGGTGGCTTCTCTTGTTGTGGAGCACAGACTCTAGGCACGTGGGCTCAGTAGTGTGGATTGCGTGCTCTAGAGTGCAGTTTCGGTAGTTGTGGTGCACGGACTTTGTTGCTCCGCAGTATGTGGTATCTTCCTGGACCGGGGCTCAAACCCATGTCCCCTGCAGTGGCAGGCGGATTCTTAACCACTGCGCCACCAGGGAAGCCCTGTTCATCTCTTAAGTCATGTAGAAAACAAAAAGTGGAGTAACACATTGTTCTTACAATAATACTAGATTTTATAATTGCTTGTGTATTTACCTTTACTGAGATCTTTATTTCCTCACATGGCTTCAAGTTACTGTCTATTGTTCTTTCATTTTAACCTGCCAGACTCCCTTGAACATTTCTTGCAGGGCAGGTCTAGTGGTAGGTAACAAACCCTCTCAACTTTTATCTTAGAATGTCTTACTTTCCTTTCACTTTGAAGGACAGCTTTGTTGAATAAAGCGTTCTTGATTGACAGTTTTTTCTTTTAGCATTTTGAATATATCAGCCCACTGCCTTCTGGCCTTCAAAGTTTATAATGAGAAATCTGCTTATAAATCTTATTGAACATCTCTTATATGTGATGAATCACTTCTCTCTTGCTGCTTTCAAAATTCTATGTCTTTGGCTTTTGACAATTTGATTATAATGTGCCTTGGCATGGATTTCTTTGAATTCATCCTACTTGACATTTACTGAGCTTCTCGGATGTTTATATTCATGTGTTTCATCAAATTTGGGAAGTTTTCAGCCATTATTTTTTTAAATAGTCTCTTTACCTGTTTTTCTGTCTTCTCCTTCTGGGACTTCCACAATGCATGTATTGGTCTGCTTGCTGGTGTCCCACAGGTCCCTTACACTCTGTTCACTTCTTTTCAATCCTTTTTATTTCTGTTCCTCAGATTTGATAATTTCCATTGTCCTATATTCAAATTCACTGATTCTTTCTTCTGTGTGCCTAAATATGCCTTTGATCCCTCTAGTGAATTTTTTATTTCAGTTACTGTACTTTTCAGTTCCAGAATTTCTTTCTGGTTTCTCTTTTAGGTTTTCTACCTTTTTATTACTATTTACATTTTGTTCATACATCATTTTCTTGACTTTATCCATGCCTTTCTTTAGTTCTTTGAGCATCTTTAAGACAGTTGTTTTAAGGCCTTTTTCTAGTAGATCCACCATCAGGTCTTTTTCAGGGATAATTTCCATTGGGTTTTTTTTTTTTCTTATTTTGAATGAACCATACTTTCCTGTTTCTTTGTATGCTTTGTGTTTTTTGTTGAAAGCTGGACATTTGAATCTAATAATCGGTAATCCTGGAAATCACACGGGGAATGGGGAATTTTCTCATTCCCCAGGGTTTGCTGGTTTTTGGTTTTGCTTTTTGTTTTTATTGTTGTAGACTATCTCTGCTGAGGATCAGCCTGAGGTGTAAACTTAAGGTCTTCTCAGGTCTTTTCTGAGCCTCTGCCTTCCCCTGGGCATGTGTAGTAGCTTTCTAATTTCCCCCATATATGCAGTTGCTTGGATATTCTAGTCTTCAATGTCTGTCTCTCAAAGGGGAAAAAGAGAAAAACGGAGGGGGATTGAGGGGAGCACCAACCCTTTACATCCCTTGACAGTCATAATCAGCAGAGGGGGAAGGGCTTCAACAATGGGGGAGGTGCAACGGCAGTGGCTGCCACCATTTTGCCTGCACCTCTGTGAACCTGCTAGCTGTACCTATAACCTGGAACAAGTTAGTAATATTTCTGACCTCAGACTTCTCATCAATAAAATGGAGATAGTAACAGCTTCTATGTCATGGTATTTGGGGAAGAATAAAATGATAAATGCATATAAAGCACTTAGCACAGCGCCTGGTCTAGTAAACACAAAATAAGTATCAGCTGTTATGTTGAACCATGTGAAATTGCTGATATTTCATCAATTTTTTTCTTTTACCTAAACAGCCATTTCATAGGCTCATCCTATATGGCTATCATTTCATAGTTGAGAAAACTGAGACTCAAATAACTTAACTTTTTCAACTTAACTTTTTCAATGTGTGCAGCTCATACATGGTAGTGAAGGGATTTTGACCTTTTTACAATCTAAGTTAGATTATGGAGCGACAAACACTGTGCCACTAGTTTAGTCAATACTCTCAGCAAAAACGTGTCACTAATAATCAGGAGAAGTCTACTGACTGATTACATTTAGTGTCACCATTCTAAATGCAATGAAAAAGAATTTTCCTTCTAACTAAATACCATCTCTTATAAAAATACCCTTCAGAGATCTCAGGGCCAAGAACCAATCCAGATGCCCTCAGCTTGCATCATTAAGGTCAATTTTTCAGTAAAATAGAGCAATTTGAATCTATTTTATACCCTCTGTCAGGACGTAACTGGTCTTTCAGTCAAGAAGTCAACAATGGCCTCTAACTCTTTCTGATTTTGCCCTAGGGCGTGTGGGTCCAGTGACTTTGGATGACTGTGGGGATATTGACAATACTATGTTCCTTCTGTACACCTCTGTGGACACCAACAAAGTATGTCTGACTTCTTATTGGCAACTTGGGGTTAAGTGACTAGGTGAGGAGGGTTCTCCTAGAAGGCAAATATTGGGTTGGCCAAAAGGTTTTCTGTAACTAAGATCTTACAGAAAAACCGAACAAACTTTTTGGCCAACCCAATACTAGCAAAGGAATTAGAGAAGTTATGTTTAGAATCTAGAGGTTAGTTTATTTCAGATTTATGATTATGCCCCCCTTGGGGCCGTATTCCTTAAACATTTTCTCCCATAGAACTTCTTATTCAGAATATCCACTCTATTTACTGTATAAAAAATACCTACCCAGAAAACACTGGTATAAAGACCAGACTGTTGATGGGATACCAATGAGAAGGTGATGGTTTTTTCCTAAGAATTGTTTATTCATTTCCACAACTAAAAATTTGAATGAAGCATTACCTCTTCTCTCTCCTTCTGAAGTCTCATGAAAATCATTAATTGTGTAATCCCTCTGGCACATACAAACAGCCTTCTAATGTTATGCTTTATGTTCACACACTATATATACATAGTGCATATCTATCTATAGATAGATATTTACACACCTACATATGTGCTTTATATTCACACACACTATATATAGTACATATCTATCTATCTATAAATAGACAGATAGATATATTCACACACCTACACAGTAGGTTCTTTGAAGAAAGGGGTGGATCTCATTTCTCCATGTCTCCTGTGCTTAGCTTCTTATCTGGCACATAGGTGACGGCTGCTAAGTGTTTAATGTAAAAACAAAAATACCTGCCTTTATGTCACCCAGAGTTGTGCCCATCATGAACTAGAAGCCACTGTTCTAACCAACCAAATGGTAGGTAGAAACCTTTTCTTCTTTAAGAAGTTAGGTCCTGACATAACCAGGAATCTACTAGAAAAAGTTTTTCATGTAATTTTCCGATATGAGCATTCTGACATCCCTAACTCATATATTGAGTGTATGTATTGACCCAGCTTTGTAAAAGACAACTATAATGCGAAATGTGGAAAGCTAGAGAAAGGATGCTCAGATTGAGAAAGTTAAACTAGAAGTTCGGGGCGGGGGGTAGCAGCATTTCAGAAAAGTAATGCATCGTTTTTAGTTACATTGTTTTACTTATACTGAACCTTTACTATAATGCTGTATTTGGCATCATACCATGGGAATACCTTAAAATGAAATCTGCTCAGTACTTCAGTTTCTAGTAGTAACTACTGAGATAACTACATGCCCCTCTAAGTTATTTGCACCTGGGATGATGGCTTTGCCTCCCTTGGAGAGAGGCAGATACCTGCGGTGAGATTCTATGTCAGCCTTATGATTGCTCTTCAAAATGAAAAATGTGGTTCTGTGCACTTGCTGTCTCCACAGGCAAGTCTAGTTGAACCTTTCGATAATCTAATGCCATCAATTGTGCTGTATGATATGTATCTATGGGGAAACGAGGGATTAATTCTCAAAACATAGGGCTATAGATAAGTTATTCCATAACCAGAGTAGGTCTCAGTAGAGATATAATCTACCAGCCCCTAATATGTAGGATATTTTCTATCCTCAGTATATGCAAGTTTATATTCTGTTTTCAAGTTAAGAGTATAATTTTGAGAATGTAAAATTTTGTCCAGAATGTTTTGCAGGAGCAGTGGTGAATTTAGAAGGATGAACATTTTCCAGATGCCTCTTACAAAACTGACTCAATATATGCAGCAGTAATTTAAGGATATATTAATATTTCCATTGACAGATTACTTGAAAAAGAAACCTTTTATCTTGGAAACCTAGTGAGTGCCGTGTCTAAGAAAGTACATTAGAGCATAGGGCCAGAAGAGATTCAAAAATTATGTAATTGACAGAACTTAAGAAATGTAGAATTCTCTAGGAGCCCCTTGACGTGTATAAATATGGATAATGGATGTTAGCTATGGTGCATTTTCTCAAGACATCATTTTTAGTAGCAACTTAATATTGTGGAAAACACTGCTGTCTCCCTTGTCATGTGACTTGGAGCTAGCCATTTAATTTTTCTTGCTTCTATTTTAACATTAGTAAAATGAAAGACTTGAACTAGAAAGACCCAAAGAATCTCTGCTGGGCAGGTGTAGCATATGGTCATAAAGAAACAGAAAACTAATCGGCCCACATGGAGCTTAAATCCATGTTCATGGTGAGAACCAAGTGGATCCTGACTAGGTCCTGGCTGGTAACATTTACCTTGTTTCACTGAGAAACATTGCTATGAAATTCAAATGTCATTGGGCAGCACGGTTAATCTGATCAGAAGTCATTCTAAAATGTCTTTTTCTGTTCATCCTTCTTCTTTTCATGCCCCGACACAGTACAAGGTTCTTTTGACCTATGACACCCGCATAAACCAGACTAACCCGGTGGATAAGAGCCCCACATTCATCTGGAAGAACCACAAACTTCCTAATGATATTCCAGGCCAGGGTAAGATATCCTTCATGAAGCTTCTTTTCCTGAAATTGTCTTTTTGGTAAGGAGAGTAAATTCTGTGGTTTATGAAATTAGCCTGTGTTTTTTGTGTTGTTTTGCTTATTGTCTGTATTAGATTTGCCAGGTTTGTAAACATGGACTTTACGTCTCTGTCCAATGAATAATATTACGGTTCTGATAAAACACTGAAGACATCCCATTCTAATTTAGCTATAACTGTCTTTAAGATAGGGTGTCTTTAATAGGGTGTCCTACCTACCCCTTGACGTAAATTTTCCTATAGAAAACTAGGTTTGGCAATTGGCAAAATGAACACAGAGACACATAGTCTCACTCCATTTACATTTTACTGAAGGAAACTCATGGAATATATATTTCAGCAAGGAATACTCGATGTCATTAGACTGAGGGTGGTAAGTGAGCGTGGCCTCTGAAGTCTCCCCCGTTTCCTCAGAGGACACATACTTGGGTCATAATGACGGTTACCTTCCTACCTGAGATGAGGTCCCATCATGTCATGAAAGCCCTAATACGGCTAGGGCTTCACCCATGCAACTTGCCATGCAACTGTATAACACTGACTGTCACTGGACAGGGCCAGCTGAGTGTCTCGTGGGCAACAAGGTCTCAGGACACTCTGCCCATGGCTGGCTTGGCCAAGGCTTTCCACAACGAATAGTAAGTAATTCCATATTACTAATCAATTTTTAGGAAAAAAGTTTAAATTTGAACAAATACTTATGCCCAAAGATGCAAAAGAAAAAAAAAAGGTGGAAACATTATTAATAAAATGACTTAGAAAACTACAATGTATTCAGAAATGGGGCAGCATGCAATCAATTAAAAATAATTATTTACAAAGAATTGTAAATGACATTGGAAGTTATGAGTAAAGTAATACAGCTTTTTTATTTAATGAAAGTCTAACTTTGCAAAACAGTGTATAGAAATAAGACTGCAGAAAAGTATGCTAAAATGTCAATAGTCGTAGCCTCCGAGTAATAGTATCCTAGATTTTCTTTTTGCTTTTTTATATATTTCTTAATTTTCTAAATTTTCCATAATGACTCTATTAATTTACCATTTTTTAAAAATATTAAAAAGTATAAACTAGAAATACTTCTATCCTAGCCCTGCTCTACAGCCAGAAACTCTGGCTGAAAGGTTGATCTGGCTGAAGAGAACAGTTCTGATTAAATGGGCTTGTTTACATTATAGCTGTAACTATGTTTCTAGTTCTTGTGTTCCATGAGTCAAATTTGGTTAAAAATGAATCCTGTGTTTTTAGTCAATAGACATGAGGCAGTTGACTGAAGCAAAGAGAGAGGTAGGAAGGAGGGATCCCATTCTTCTAAATGATTTACTGTCATCATGGCTTTTTAAAGTTGATTTGTTTTCTTTAGCAAGCTTTTTTTTTTCTTTTTACTTATCTCTAGAACCATCTTCAAGCTTCCTAGATTCAAGCCAAACTTGAATATATCTCTTCTCACAGGCTTCTGCAACTCTATGCTTCTTTCTTTTGTAATTTTTTGAGTTAAAATTATTTTTCTTTTTCCTTAATTATAGCCCTCAGTGACAGAGTTGGGTTTGTATTTCTAATATATTTCTTTAAAAGTTTTTAGATATTTTGGTTATTTAACAGAAAGTCTGTACTGTGTAAAATAATGAACTTCTCAAAACATGATTTTTGAGAGAATTCTCCTTATTTACCTAAACGAGATCACATTAAATATTTACATTACATATGACAGGGATGTTGCCTCATCCTGGGCAACTTTACTTCATCCTCAGTTAACTAGAAAATTCAGTTAGCCAGAGCTTTTCATTCTTTAACTGTTACATTTAGTTTCAGACTTTACAAATTAAGTAACTCAGTCTTTCAAATAGTATACAAATAAGATAGTCATGCCTGGTCTTTCATCTGTGTACACAACTGCCAACTAAGTAACAGAACGTTTCATCAGGAGATTCTACCATCACTGTCTTTTCATTCATCTGACAAATATTTACTTAATGCCAGACAATGTTCTAAGCACCTGGGACGCAGCAGTGTACAACGCAGATCTGGTTTCTGTTCCGCACCCAAGCCTTCCTCAGCTGCCTCCTGGGTTCCAATGACATCCATCTGTCTTCCTGCTCAGCCCCACCTCCTGCCCAGCTCAAACCCAACCACCACTGCCGCCAGAGGGACAGCGCAAATCCAGTCGCATTACCCAACTGCTGCTAACCCTTCGATTGGCAGCTCCACTTTGCCTTCAGAGTCCAAATGACTTATTATAGCACAGAATGTCCCTGATCTTCCCACGTCTCCAGCCTTCTTTTTCATCTTACCTGAAATCTCTTCCCCACTCTCTCAACTTCCTCCTACTTCCTTAAAGAAAGGGTCCTGCAGCTTCGTGCTCCTGGGTCTTTATGGATGCCACTCCCTCTGACTAAAATCTGTCACCATCACCCCCCATAGAACTAGTAAACAACCACTCATCCTCAATGTGTAGCTTGGATTTCACCTTTCCTGAGCTTTTTCTTAGCATCTCAGGAGGTTATTGACCTTGCCCTTATTACACCGGACTTCTGGCCTATTACTTATATCTCATTTATTTGTTTACACCATACAGCGTGTAAGTGTAGGGTCCGTTCTTTACTCAGACACAGTGCCTTGAAAGGAAGGAAAGAAGGAAGAAATGAAGGAAGGAAAGAAGGGAGGAAATGAAAGGAGGAAGGAAAGAAGTGAGGAATGAAAGGCAGTATGAGATAACTATGAATATGCTGCTATTCAGTACTGATCTAGACAGTGTTAATTTCAGTCCACTTACTTCTCTAACTATGAGTATCTTCCTCTGTTAAGTCAGGAGATTTGCTAACTGATCTCAAAGTTCTTTCCAACGATCATGGTCTATGACCTTGGGGTTATAAAACTCAATCTACATTCACCATCTAGTTAAATAGGCTGTGATAACCACAGTAGCCACCAGAGGGCAGCAGAAACTTAACCTTAGAACTAACGTGATACGGTGATTTACAAGTATGTTGAATTAAAAATTACTATATTTAAATAGTATGTAGTATATTTAAATATCATAATTATATTTCATGCAATGTGATGTTTATACTAGGGAAGAATTGAGAGGGGCTAAGGACTCAGCAGGTATTCCCTCCAACTTCTGCTGTAGTCTGGAGGCTGGGTAATTTTGGTAGACTGAGGAGTAGAATTGTCTGCACCGTTGACATTGTATTCCTCGCACTCACTGCTGTTTTCTGTGTGGGGTTGGGGTTATGAGAGTGGTGGGGGTGGGGATGGAAGTGGTGATTGTAGTAATAAACGGAATTCACCAAAGTCACATATGCCCACAGTGCAGCTCCACCTCCAAGGGAATAATTTATTTCTGCGCTAACGAGAATAGAAATCCAGGGCTCACATTTTCACTGTTAAACTCTCCCCTTAGCAGAAAACAAAATAACAAGCAGAGGCAAAGTTATAAGTTAGCAAAGCATAACTCCTTCCAATTCATCCCTTATAGAAAGGTGCTGCAGTATGAACCTTACTAAACCCCCCTACCTCAGAAAAAAAAAATGGTTAGCTCATTAGAAGGACATAATGTGATGAAACAAAAATGGTTCAAAAATACGTGTGACATGTAAGCTAAGTCTAATAGCACAAGAGATTTTTTTTATGTGAATTTATTTACATATATTATTTGGGCATTTTTCTTTGCTTCTTCTCAGAGAGTGAGATGAGCAGGGCCAAGTTTTTATTCAATTATTTATTTATTCAGTAACTTTTTATTGATACGTGACCAGGTACCAGGTCTGGTGCTGCGTGCTAAAGGTATCAAGATGAGCAGACAGAACACTGGCCATGCCCTCAAGGGTCTATGTTATGGTGCCATGAGAGAGAACACAGTGTGAGGTGTTGAGGTGCTACTTGAATAAGATCTGGCCACTCATCATTCCAGGGACACCTTCATTAATTATATTTTTATTGTATAAAAATTCATGCACGTGATTTTAAAAGTCAAGAGTAGAAATATTCATAATGGAAAGAGTGTACCTGGTCCCACCCCTGTGCATCCCTGGTCTTGCAGTCCCTTCTTCTCCATTTTTTTCATATTTTTAAATAACATGCATATATTTTTTGCTTTATAAGCTTTAGATGTTATCTATTTCTTGTATTGATAAATGAAGATATAGTTCATTTTCACTAGCTCCACTTTCTCTAAGCTCTTCTCAATATAGTTATATCTTTTTGTCAATACATTTATTAGTGCTTGTAATTTTAATTAATTTTGCATAAGCTTCGAGTTCTATCAAGTATATATAAGAGTTCTTGCTTCCCAGCTTTGTAAGATGAAGACGTTAGTGTCACTTTCCTTTCTTCTACCTCCTTCCCACCTCCCAAATTCTCCTGTATTTTGCTTTAATTTGTCTGGGCTGATAATATTTTTTTGGTAGCCATATGAAACCCTCTGTCATTTACCTATCAGTTGAAAATTACTAAACATTTTCATTATTATTATTATTTTTATAAAGCTAGATAGCATGTCAGGATAACATTTCTTTCTGTATAACTCCAGTGTCTCTCCTTTGTGACACACACACACAAATGGATTTTTTAAATTCCAAATTCTCAAACTATTTTACTTCGTTTTAATTTTAGATGCGCCTTCCTTGATCATTCTTCCCTAGAGTTTCTGATTGGGTCTCTCTTATTTATGCTATAAAGAAAAAAAAGCCTGTCTCCTTCACCATATTGCTATTACCTTCCAGCTTCTTACACACTATCTGTTGCTTGGAATCCATTCCATTTCTTCTTCTTGAACCCTCTAACTTCCTATTCTAATAAGGATCTGCCGAGGCATGTTTGAACAACGACTTTCTTGTACAGTTTTTTTTTTTTTTTTAATTGATTTTTGGCTGCATTGGGTCTTCATCGCTGTGCACGGCTTTCTCTAGTTGTGGCGAGCGAGCCGGGGCTACTCTTCTCTGTAGTGCGAGGGCTTCTCATTGCAGTGGCTTCTCTTGTTGCAGAGCTCAGGCTCTAGAGCGTAGGCTCAGTAGTTGTGGCGCACGGGCTTAGTTGCTCCACGGCACGTGGGGTCTTCCCCTGCATTGCCAGGCGGATTCTTAACCACTGTGCCACCAGGGAAACCCTCTTGTACAGTTTTATTATTGTCGTTGTCCTTCTTAATCTAGGCTTAGTCCTCTGCACACTCAGAGTCTGCTTCAGTGCTTCGTTGGGTTGGATCCACGTTTTCCTGAACTCCACTGACTCTTCTGCGAGTCTCTCAAATTCCTCCTTCTACACAGCTTCACCTACATGCTAATAAATCACATTCCTTACGTACTTCATGGACTTCCCTCAATGACCCGGTTGAGCTTGGAAAGGACCAGTGGGCAATACTGTCATGTACTGTTCACTCCACACTGTCCTACTTTTCCTCCGATGTGTTCTCTGTATTGAAAAACAGTTGTCTATTTCTTCCTCTATGAATCCTCCTTAGGTATATTGGTATCAAAGACATCAGATAGTCTTCCCACCAAAATTATTTGTGTGCCAGAAACTATTTTATGTCCTTGTAACATTTGATGATTCCCGTAAGAAACGAGATGTCTAAACTATAAGGGTAGATGAAATTAAGCCACTTTGGGGCACATTCCAGACGGTTTTCCTCATAGACCAAGGATGCAGGATCTGTATTACCAATGAAGAGATTAATAAAAGACAGATATCTTTTTTTAATTTAATTTTTATTTTATATTGGAGTATAGTTGATTTACAGTGTTGTGTTAGTTTCAGGTGTACAGCAAAGTGCTTCAGTTATGCATATGCCTATATCCATTCTTTTTCAGATTCTTTTCCCGTAGAGGTTATTGAGAGAATATTGAGTAGAGTTCCCTGTGCTATACAGTAGGCCCTTGTTGATTATCTATTTTATATACAGTAACGTGTATATGTTCATCCTAAACTTCTAATTAATTTATCTCTCCCTCCCACTTTTCTCCTTTGGTGACCGTTTTTACATTTGTTTTTACATTTGTTTGTTTTTAAGTCTGTTTTAAGTTTGTTTTTACTTAAGCTTGTTTTGAAGTCTGTTTTAAATTTGTTTGTTTTGAAGTCTGTGAGTCTGTTTCTGTTTTGTAAATAAGTTCGTTTGTATCATTCTTTTAGATTCCACATATAAGTGATATCCATAGTATGATGTTTGTCTTTCTCTAAAAGACGGATAGCTTAAAAGGTCTCTCCTTTTCCCCATCCTCAAGTTATATTACACAACTAGAATCTTGTGGGGTGTGCGCACTGTCTTTTCAAAGGTCCTTACTGGTGCGTTTTCACCGTCTTCTCTGCCCCAGGCCCTCAAATGCTGATGGTCGCCGTCTTCACTCTCACGGGGGCCGTGGCCCTGCTCCTGCTCAGCGGCCTCCTGGTGCTCAGGTACCTTGCAGCCCCTCTAACCTGCCGTGCTCCCCACTCAGAGAGGGAAGGGGGCGAGAGGGAGAAGGCACGTCTGTGGATGATAGTATACATTCACAAGAATCTCTCTGGACAGGGCTAAGATCATGAAGGCATTCAGCATCAAAGACTCCATCAAGGGCAGAATATTACTCAGTGGATGGATTAGAGCTTTGCCCTCAGAGACGTTTGAACTCAAATCCCAGTTCTGGGCTTTACCGGTCGTGTGGTGTTAATCATATTATTAGCAACTTAAACGTGTTACTGGGCTTCCCTGGTGGCGCAGTGGTTGAGAGTCCGTCTGCCAATGCAGGGGACGCGGGTTCGTGTCCCGGTCCGGGAAGATCTCACGTGCCGTGGAGCGGCTGGGCCCGTGAGCCATGGCCGCTGAGCCTGCGCGTCCGGAGCCTGTGCTCCGCAATGGGAGAGGCCACGGCGGTGAGAGGCCCGCGTACCGCAAAAAAAAAAAATGTTACTCAGCTTCAGTATCCTCATCTGAACTGTTGTGAGGAGTTGAAAATAAGGTCCGTATCGTTACCATATACCAGGCATTCTACAGGTAGAAATAGCTATTTCTGCTGTTTTATTAGTATATTGTGGGCAATTTCAGAGTCTCTATATTACATACTTTCAGGCTGGAAGAGGCTTTAGAAATCATCCATTCCAAACCTCCTGCTTTAGCCTGAGGAAAGGGAGACCCAGAAAGCCAAATGGCTTGTCTGGAATCACATCACCAGGTAGTGTGTTGGGCCAAAGGTAGAACTCAGTCCTTCTGACCATCAATTCCATGATTGTTCTACTCAGCTTGGACATATGAAGAGCCTAGTGCAGTGCCAGAGACATAGTCTGTATACTCAGAAATATTTCTTGAATATATAAATGAATGAGTCCCACACTACCTCCTAATCTGTGTGTGTTAAACACACAAAACTTTCTATCCCATTATAGTGTCAGGATCATTCCCATTTCCTAACTAAACCAGACAACAGTTTTTCTCTATGTATCACACGCTTTGGTCTGTGTGTCACTGTACCTTCTCATGATGAGAGTCCAGTCTGTTGCATGTCAGTTAAAGGTTTCTGCAGGAAAGTGGGTAGATTGTTCTCTTCAGTCTAAAGGCAGAGCTTGACACCTGTGACTCTGTATTACCAAGAAACGTAAGAGATGATTTACAGTGTATGGTGACCATTTAGTTGAAGGTAAGAGGAAACCAAAATTTGAGGAGAGTAAAGGCAGCCAATAGCAGGGCCACAGATGTGGCTATTGTCCCTCAGACACCAAGTCCAAATGGGCGTCAGATTAAGATAGGATGAATTACAAAGTAAGAAACAGTAACAGGTGGAAACAGGCATTTTCCGTTTTCTCTAAGCAGGGAAGGCAGAGATAGGGCTTCCTAATGGCGAGAGCAATACTGTGTCCATGAGGAGATATGGAAGACAGATGTTATTCTTATAGTTTTCCATTCCAACAGCTATGCAAGAAAAGTAGTGAATGATTTATAGCATCCTCTAATTCAATATGAATGGCAGTTGGCTCTGTGGAGTCCCAGGAGTCTTCTGCAGTGCAGAGATGAGAGTCTGGGAGCCTTCAAGGCCCTAATAGTCACGCCACTTGCCACCAGGTCTTAGGACCAAAATCTTTGGCCAATAATATACTATTTTATATGTATCTAATAGAGGAGTAGTCAGAGTTAGATGGTAGCATAGGAAGAGAATAATCATTTCTACTTAGGGGACATCCACAACGTCATCATCAATGACCTTGAGAAGGGGAGTAGGAGTCTGTCAAATGAGCACAAGCAAAGACAAACTCAGGGACAAATAGGCCAATGGAAAAGAATACAGATTCTAGAATCTGACACGAGGAAGCGTGAGAACTTGGCATATGATGGGAACATTATGAGCCAGTTGGGAAATGATATTGGAACAGTAGGCTCTCAACGTGAAAAAAATGAAATGAAAGCCCTACCTGAAACAATACACAAAGATAAAGTTCATTCCATATGGATGGTAAATGGATTACAGACCTAAATGTGAGAAAGCAAACTCAGAAGAAATTAATAGAAAATGACTTTATGTCTCAAGTAGGAAAATACTTCTCAGTCAAGATAAAAAAGAAAAGTCAAAGAGAAAATAATATAACCGTGACCTTAATAAAATCAAAACTTTTTATACAGCAAAGCTCAATAAAGCAATAAACCAGAAGAAAGCATTTGCAACGCATCAAAGGACCAAAGATTTGTTTTGCAGAATTTATAAGGAACTCATGTAAATAAATAAGGCAAAGGCAATGCAATAGAAAAAACGGGCAAAATTATGAATAGGCAGCTCTATAAAATAGCTAGAAAATATTTGAAAAGATATTTAATCTCTCTAATAATCAAGAAAATGAAATACAAAGCAACAAACACCATTTCACATACATCCTAAGGGTTAAAAAAAAGTTAAACTATACCAAATGTTGTTAAGAATACGGAGGAAACGGGAATTTTCACAGTGAGAGGGCAAATTGGTGCAACCGCTTTGGGAAGCAATTTGGCAATGTCTGTAAAGTTGTGAGCGTGCATTCCTATAACCCAAGAATGCTGCTTTGTCTATACTCTCTGGGGGAAACAATCACAAATTCTTGACATTTTGAATGTTGGGTTACATGTTGTTACATTTTTCTCTGTGCTTTTCTATTTTCTTAATGGATTTTTTAAAAGGCACATATGCCAAAGAGGAACTGGCTTATTTGGGAATCTGATGTATCCTCTGTTTTCGCCTCACTCTTTCTGTGACATCAGTTGAAATTTTTTTTTTTTTTTTTTTTTTTTTTTTGCTGTACACGGGTCTCTCACTGTTGTGGCCTCTCCCGTTGCAGAGCACAGGCTCCGGACGCGCAGGCTCAGCGGCCATGGCTCACGGGCCCAGCCGCTCCGCGGCATGTGGGATCTTCCCGGACTGGGGCACGAACCCATGTCCCCTGCATCGGCAGGCGGACTCTCAACCACTGCACCACCAGGGAAGCCCAGTTCAAATTTTTTATTATAATAAAGGGTTGCCTTAGTGAAGGATCTGAGAAAGTGAAATGAAAAAGAAAAATAAAGAGAGAGTACAGAAGACCATCAGAAATCCTTACAGGTCCACAAAAGGTCAGCACTCACCAGTTTGGAGAACATGGAGTCACACCATTGGGCCAGCTGTACTCACCGCGTATCCACCTGAGGGCATCATAGCTCTAGATTTCTCCTAGTGTTCAGAAACCGAATGGCATGAATACTAATAAAAACCTATTGGCTGGTTCTATTCCTTTCACAGAAAATATAAGAGAGACCATGCACTTCGTCAGAAAAAGTGGTTCCACATTCCTCCTGAAAATATCTTTCCCCTGGAGTCCAATGAGACCAACCATGTTAGCCTAAAGGTAAGGTGTCCCTTACCTGGTGAATGCAAGGGCTGGTACAACTTGCCAGGGATTTGACAAGACTTTGGTACACGGTATGAAATGTTCCAGGCCAGGATCATTTGTTTCAGAATCCAAGACTTAGATGTTTTCTAGCTCTCAGCTTCCTGTCTTTCCCTTGGCTCTTCATTGCACTAAATGTCAGCTACTTGAACCAATGAACACTTCGGTGGAGGCTGAGATACGGTGTGTTACTCATTCTTTGCATCTGACCCAGAAGAGAAATGCACAGAGTGAGAATTTTTTATGGAAGGGATACGGAAATGGGTAGAGCATTTGAGCTCCTCTAAACCTCGGGGAGCTACTCTGCTTATACTGAGGACGTGTGACTTACTTGCTCGTTGCTGACAAGAGAGGTCTCTGCTGATATTTGCCCACGTTCTCCCTCAGCCAGGAAATCTCAGCAGCAACCCCGTGATAACTCCTCCCATCCGCTGAGGTTGATGCGGGACCTAAGTGGTCTTACCTGCTCCCCACAGGGACCTCATGAGATGAACTTTATCATCATAATTTTGCCGATGAGGAAATTGAAGGGCAAAGGGTTGAGAAGCAGGGCAGGGTCACACACAGCTAGGGAGTCAGATTGCTACAAATGGTAACAGCTAACATTTCCTGAGCACTTGTTATGCGCCAGAGGCATTGACCCGTTTCATCGTTCCCGAGCACTTTGAGGCAACAGGGCTAGAAATTCAGGAGCGTGGCCACAACGTGAACCCGGTCTGTGTAACCGTGGAGACCACGATCCTAACATTCACCGTACACCACAGCCTTTTCAGAGGTTTTATACCGAAGCATACTAAGAGGAGATGGAGTTCCAGAACCTCCACGTGAAGGAGTGAGCAGGGTCCCTCAGAGCAGGGCCAAGCCAACAGGACCGTGTGACCTGGGGTGCCTCCCTGCCTAGAATCAGCAAAAGTAAAATTGTTTCATGGGTCAGGTTTGTGCTTGGAGCCTCTCCGCCAGCTCCTGGCATTCCACCCCAAGTCCTGCACGCTGCACTCTGGTGCCTCAGGTCCCCTCACGGCTGTGCAAGGACTGGGTCTTCCCATCCTCCAGAAGTGCGCCACGCTCGAAAGTGATGCTCCTGTTACATCCTGAACCACAAAAATAAAGGTGCTGTTGGCAAAGGCCAGGGACTTGCCCAGCAGTCCAGTGGTTAGGACTCCGAGCTTCCACTGCAAGGGGCACAGGTTCGAACCTTGGTCAGGGAACTAAGATCCCGCATGCTGTGCAGTGTGGCCAAAAAGTTAACCAACTAACTCACCAAATAAATATTTCTAAAATTAAAAAAAAAGACCAATCTGTCTCAGGCAAGTGTCAGGATGAAATCGATCTTGTGGTCATTCACAGTAAAATGTAAACAATCGTCAGATTATTGGATTTTCAAAGAGAGAATTTATTGACCTGAATGACGTACCAGCAGTACCCTGGGAAGGGGAGAGGAGACCTTTAGAAGGAGTGAGTGGTCCCCTGCCTCTGGTGTGACACGAGGATGGGCTCCCACATGGTTCACCTCTGCCACGTCCAGCCACGGCTCCACTCCTCACAAGCCTCCCCCACTGCCTCAAAACCCCAATATTGCACCTTGTTCTTTGGGGTTGGGCCTAAAACATTGTGTCTCTGCACGTTTTCTTAAAATATAAATACTCCTAGGAGTATACCCCATCTACCCCTTGTCAGGCATGACAGAATTTTTATGAGTTAATTCATCAGTTGGCTAAGGAATAGGTCTTGGGGACAGTAACCAAGAAGGAGGAAGGTTAGAAGTGATTCAGAGCATTGGGGAGTCGCTGTCACCCTGAGGAGCAGCCCAGCTAGGGAGCAGGCGGCTGGGAATTGGCCGTATGGAGAGGTCTTCCGTCGGCAAAGTCAGCAAGAGGGGAAAATGCCGCACAGCCAGACAGGCGGTGCTTCGAGCTCTGGGTAAGGAAGCAAGACTAAGGGGCGAGATGATGAAGAAAGCATCCCGGGCTAGAAGAGAGAGGGTCAGAAAACCAAGGCAGCCAGAGGGAGAGAAGTCAGCAAAGCCCCAGGGGAGAGCAGCAGACAGGAAAAAATGGTAACGATGCAGAGGACTCATTTGAGGATAAAACGCCTTTGCTTGCAAGGAAATGTCACAAAGTTTGTCTCAGTTGATTCCCAGGTATCCCTGAGTTAGGATTGCCCAGATAAGGAAGGGACTGAGGCTCAGATGGTTTAAACGACGTATCGAGGCCTGAGAGGGTGAAAGGAATACTAGACAAGAAGTCATGCTTGGGTTCCATGTGTTCTTAGGCCACGTGTGGTATCATGTAACCCTTTTGTACCTCGTGTATAAAATGAGAAACAGGAGAAGGGGAGACAAGTGACATTTATTAATCTGCATTGTACTGGGCATCGTGCTTGGAACTGGATATAACTTATTTCACTCACATTTTCAAAACGTCCCTATGAGGTAAGTTTTAACAAATATGATACACAGGTTTTTATGAGAATCAAGTGGAAAGATGCAATAGTTCTCAATCTTTTTTCTGCCTTCAGACTGGCAGACCAAGAGCCATACTAGCCTGCAGGTGCGTGCGTGTGTGTGTGTGTGTTACGTTTTGTTCCATATTTAACTTTTTAAAACATTAATTACCAAATACAAACATCTTGGAATGGCATAGAAAATCCATATTACAAGCTTCTTTTGACAAATCAGATGATCTGGCAACTCCAGGCTGAGCCCAGAGCTGCTGAGGCTGCCCTCTGAAGCCCCAGCACAGCGTCCTCACTGGCGTTGCCACTTGGGCATTTAGGCATGAGTTCGCAACTCACGTGCACAGCGTGCTCCCCTAAGAGCGTCTGTCTGGAGCTACAGGCAATGGCTCTCAGTAGATGGGGGAGCTGAGAGAGAAGGAAGCAAAGGAAGTCGCTGGCTGAAATAAGCCACAGGAGGAAGGGAGGGAAACCCAGGGTTAAGCTGGCGGATACTTGGAAGGAAGATGTCCTTGGAGGGAGAACGTGAGAATAATGGGGAACACAAGTCAATTATGACAGCTTTTCTGAGCCCGCCCAGAGTGCTGTGAGCAACTACAACAGATACAGCCCACCTGCAGAGCCTCTCAGCCTTCACTGGCAGGGGGTGGGGGGAGACTAGATATGGAGCTTCTGGAATAATCTGCCTTTCCTTGTGCCAGATCGATGACGACAAGAGACGTGATACAATCCAGAGACTACGACAGTGCAAGTACGACAAAAAGGTGACTCTAGTCTCCTCTGCTCTTCTGAACTCTCAATCAGGGGTATGTGCTGGGCCTTCTGACTCATCGTCGCCCCAGCTCTGATGTTGCCAGTGCAATGGCCGGGGTGCCCGGGCTGACCCCAAGGGCTGTTCCTGGAGCCTTTCACAGGGGTGGGCAGGGCTCTGCTTCAAGGGTTACAACACTCACAAGTCATGAGTATATTGAAGGAAAAATAGAATTTTTGAGAGGGAGGGAGTGAAGGAAGGAAAAGGAAAAATTAAAGAGATTCAGAGCAGTCCAGCCAACCCTGTATATATTTCAGCTCATTGCAGTGGGAATATGACAATCCCATAGGGGGGTTTTGTATCTTCTTTCCCTCCCTCCCTCCCTCCCTCCCTCCCTCCCTCCCTCCCTCCCTCCCTCCTTCCCTCCCTCCTCCCTCCCTTCCTTCCTTCCTTCCTTCCTTCCTTCCTTTTCATTTAGTCATATTTAAGAAACATTCCCATCTGAGCCTACCATATCCCAGGCACTAGTTACCAAGGATATAAACAGCAATAAAAGTGTTACCACTCTCAAGCGCTTACAGTATTGTGGAAAGATAGACACGTGAGCAAATTATTATAACATGCCTATGAGTGGTCATGCTACATTATCTCCTTAATTCAATGGATCTTTGCAGCGAGTGATTCTAAAGGATCTCAAGCACAACGATGGCAATTTCACCGAGAAGCAGAAGATAGAATTGAACAAGGTACGCATCCCTTCCTTAAAACCTTTAAGTGAGAAATAGCTTCACCCCGTGTTCCCCAAGCGTTGAGGTCCCTGGTGGAGCAAGGTGTTACTGGGGATGCTGACAGACAAGCCCTCAGACCAAGAAATGGGTGACCATACTCGCTGAAAATTGTACCAAAATATGTTGAAGAGTGATGTTTGATGGTGTAAAACATGTTGGCATGTCCTAGAAGGTGGTCCTGATGTGATTTGAGAGTACTCAAAGGTTTGTATTCAAGTCCCCTTGCCGACAAAAGAAAGGCTGTGGGGTAAGATGTAATTCCAACTGCAGTAGGAAATGAACTGACACTTCATTGTATCAAGAGCAGTACATCTTCCCAGAGATCTGAGACACGACATGTTTTATTAACATATTAGCTTTTACTCAGGCGCTCCTTTCTGGCTGACTTGCTTTGTAAATAAACATGTTTTATCTTAGTTGCTTCAGATTGACTATTACAACCTAACCAAGTTCTACGGCACGGTGAAGCTTGATTCCATGATCTTTGGGGTGACTGAGTACTGCGAGAGAGGATCCCTCCGGGTAAGGAACCAGGATCGTTTCCAGTTCCCTAACTAGCCAACCATATGCAAAAAAGAATATTTAGTAGCGATTTTAAAGGCTCACTCAGTGAGATAATATCAGAGAGTTATCAGGAAAAGTGTATGGGCCCATATGCTTGTCAAACTAGATCATTCAGATTTTGTCAATCATCCATATTATATCTTTATAAGAAAACTAGCTAAAAAATATTCAGGAGTGTAGACTTGAGAAAACAAAGAACAGATGTGGAATAGTGATTACCTCTTGATTCATTTTATTTTACTGGCGTACTTGCTTTTGTATTAAAAGGAAACTGGATGGTCATTACGATAGCAAGGAGGCTTGTTCATAAGTCCTAGTTCTGCTGTCTAAATCCTACCATTGTCTCCCTTGGGAAGGATTGAGGATGACCCAGGAGTTGCCAGATGGGGTCAGGAATTCTGGCTGAACAAGTCCAAAGCAGAAAAAGAAAGACAGGACTGAGGCAAGTTCTTGGGAAGAACCAACTATCGAGCTAAGAATATCAAATCATTGGCTAGCTCAGAAGGGCAGGCACACACAGAAGCATTCATACAAAAAACAAAGTCAGGTGTCGAGGAAAAGGGGAGGGGCAGGAAGGAAACCAGGACAGTTGCTTCAAAGGGCATCGAAATATTTGCTGCTCATCTTGAGCACTTTCTAGGCATATGTTCCAAGAGCTTTCAGCCTTTTAAATACCTTTGGGTAGGGTGACCATATAATTTCATTCTCAGGATCCTTTGAGAATGAAAGGGGGTACCAAAATAATTATGTGTTAACAGCAGACATAAACTGCAACTGGCCCCAAGCAAACCAGGAATTGTGGTCACCCTACCTATGGGCTCCTTTCCGACCTAGTATCTCTTAAAAACCTCAATGTTTTCCCCAACAAAGCCAGAATACTAATATTGGGGGCAGCAGCAGCTTCAAAGAGGTCCAAACATTCATAATTCAATAAAATTTTAAGGTAATAAAAAGTGCTGAACTAATAACTTAAATTTTTGTTCAATAAGCTTCAATTAAAAAAAAAAAAAAGAACACAAGAGGGAGTTGCCTGACAATCCAGTGGTTAGGACTGCGCAATTCCACTGCAGGCGGCACGAGTTGGATCCTGAACTAGGATACTGCATGCCGCACGCAGCGTGGCCAAAAGAGAAGAAAAAAGAATGTAGCTTTAAAAATGTATGTATGGCATAAACTCAAATCTGTCTTCAAAGAAAACAATTATATCCCTAAATGCTATTCTCTCTTAAAATAATCTAAGTATTCAATGCAAAATTTAGAAGAATAACTATGGCCTAAGGGCAGGAAACCTTCACAATTCAATTACTATAAAACTGGTAAATTTTTAAAGTGCATTCATGAGTTGTTTATTTTTTAAAAAACTACAAAACATACAAGCTTCTCATACTTCTAATTAAGTCTCTAAAACAAACATAAAAATACACAAAAGTGAAAATTAAAAAAAATAAAGCTATGAAAAAGATGCTTTCAATTATGAAAGAATGTCATGCCTATTAAGTTTAAAAAATCTTAAAAAAAAGGAAAAACTTCAGAAACAATATAATCATGAAAACTTGACTCAAAGTAAAAACTTACGGAAGTCAGTAACAATAGAAGAAATTAACACTCCCATTACAAAGAAAACCAGACTCAGCTTAATTTTTCTAAACTTCAATGAATAATTCTCATCATCTATGTAAATACTGTTCTAAAGTTAAACAAAAAACATGAACATCCTCTAAATTCATTTAACATTCAACAAGGCTAGCATAAAGTTGATACTTAAATGTGATTAAAGGCTAATTACATTTATGAATGTAAATGAAAAATTATAGATAAAGTACTGGTAGCTAAGCCAGTTGTCTACGAAAAGTGTAATACAGCTAGATACGGTTAATTCTACGAATGGAAAAAATATTACTCTAATGCATCATATCAAAAGGTCTTTGGAGAAAGACCATATGATCATTTAATTGATGCTGAAAGTGATCGTTTAAATTGCTGCTGATATAATAAAATAAACACATTTCTAATAATAACAATTTCAGGTCTTTCAAAATTCAGTGTTTTCCATACAAAGGCTAGACCATATCTGATTCATTTGATTTCAGTGCAACAGAAATTTCCAATTAACAGAGCCTGGTCAAAGGGTTTCACACCATCTTTTAATCCCTAAAATGCCCAGCCAACATTTAAATATCATATACGTAGTGTTTTTGGCTCTCTACCCTATGGTGGGAAACTTCAATTACCTGAGTGGTCCTGGACCCCCCATCTGGCATTGCTGACTCATGCTGGGAGCAGACCACACAGAAGCTTCTACAGGAAACTTATCCACTCCTTTGTATCGTGAACCTCAAAGCAAAGGCTGTGCCTTTGCAAAGTACATTCCCCTCCCTGATGTAATTCCTTTAGGCTTCAACCCATGGCAAATCCCATCAGAAGACTACTTTTATGGGGAAACAAATGAGAAAGTCTCTCCCTAGACAGAGTAAAAACAATATACTTCCCATCTTATAAATATACAGCAACCGGGACTTCCCTGGTGGCACAGTGGTTAAGAATCCACCTGCCAATGCAGGGGACATGGGTTCGATCCCTGGTCCAGGAAGATCGCACATGCCGCGGAGCAACTAAGCCCGTGCGCCACAACTACTGAGCCTGCACTCTAGAGCCCGCAAGCCACAACTACTGAGCCCGCGCGCCACAACTACCGAAGCCCGCGCGCCCAGAGCCTGCGCACCGCAGCCAGAGAAGCCACCGCAATGAGGAGCGCACGCACCACGATGAAGAGTTCGCCGCAACTAGAGAGAGCCCGCACGCGGCAACGAAGACCCAACGCAGCCCAAAAATTAATTAATTAAAAAAATATATACAGCAACCTTGGCTAACCTTGTTTAGGAACAGTTGATTCATTCGTGCAGCAAACATTTATCGAACATCTGTTCTGTGCCAGACACTTACTAGATGTTGCAGATACACCAGTAGATGAAGATTATCACAGAATTGACATTTTCGTAAGGAGAAGAGATAGTAAACAAATAAAAACGCAAAAAATGTCGGTGCTCAAGGAAAGAGTTACTTAGGGTCTGTCTGCTCAGAACTCCTCTCCCTTAACTTGGCCTGCTATCCACAGCCCCTTATCTGAAATGACTGATGGCTTTGGACTCTCTGTTGGAAACTGTTGGTACAGTACCTGAGTTAAAACTGAGCTTTTTCCCCAAACGAGAAACTATTGTTAGGTTCTCAGTTAGGGTGCTGTTTAGAGTTTTACTGTGAAGAATAGTTTTCAGCTTAGTTAAAACCCTGTATCTTGATAGAACCATCATCACGTTAATACTGTGAGTTCAAAATTCTAGGTCCTACAGTTCCCGTGAAAGTCCAAGCGCTCTGTCTTAACAACAGAGGACTTAGTAAACAGAAGAAACGCTTAGAGGTATTAAGCCAATGGATACAGTTGATCATGTAAGTGAAAACATAGCCTAATGAAGGAATATCCTAATAGCAATTCCTTGTTGAAAAACACTAGGGTAATTTTGCTGAGACAGAGCCTGCGTCTCAGCCCACCACCCAGCTCTCCTGGCAGGTGCCTGCTCTTGCCTTTACTCCTGGTGGAAGAAGCGGTATATTGGATCTATGGTCATCTCCTGCTCATCTCCTTGGGATAAGAACCACCTAATGTTTCTTAAATCAGAGAGAAAAGAAACACATGTTCAGGAAAACCAGGACAATGGAGTTCCAACTTGTTCCTGAGCCCAAGGCCTCATGATCAGAAAGTCATTATTTGCCTGTAAGAGTCTTTCCACAATAGCCTCCTTCAGACAACTCATCTTCTTCTTTTTCTCCTGCTCAGGAAGTTTTAAATGACACAATTTCCTATCCTGATGGTACATTCATGGATTGGGAGTTTAAGATCTCTGTCTTGTATGACATTGCTAAGGTAAGAGACCCACAAACACAAAAGACGTTTATGAAAGTTAAATCTGGGAAAACAGATCTAGCAAGCTATTGCATTGGTCTCTTCATCTGTAAAATGATAATAAAAATAGTACCTATGTCATAGGGTTGTCGTGAGGATTTTATGAAACAATGCATGTGCTCCGAATAAGACTTGACAAGCAGGTATTCAATATATGTTGGCCATTATTATTTTTATTATTAAATTCTTTCTACACTGGGCTTGGGGCACACATTTTCACAGATTTTCTGGAAGTAAAAAAATCACATAAGGTCTCAGAGAAGATGACTGAATCCTCATCTTCATAAGAGAAAATATTAAGGGCAGGCATTCGTCTTGCATGAGGCAGTAATAAATCTGGACATGTATATTTCCCAGATGTGCTATGAAAAGGAAGTGGATACCAGTAACTAGGGCCCCATTCAAGAATGAAGAAAAGCGAGTCCCGAGAGTAAGCTATGTGATACAGTCTTAAATCACTTGAAAGTCACATAGGATCAGAATCAGTTGGAAAAAATGTGACACAATACCTTATTTGGTACATTTCATCCCTGGGATCAAGGCCGAACACCAGTTTCTGCAATACCACCTCTGGCCACCAGGGGGAAGCACATCAGCTCAAAAAGGGCTTCCTCTTTCAAAACAGAATGAAACATTCTATTTCAAAATAGAATGAAACCGTTTAGACTTTAGGAAGTAATCTAGCCTCACCCCTCCCTTCAGGAAGGCAAGGCCTTATTCATATTTTTTCATTGAGGTAGCAGAGGACTAGGGACATACTCAGTCACAGAATAAGTGGTAAGCAGAAACGCTTTAAAAAAATAGGACCAGTCTTTGCTTCATATTATATACAACTACTAAACAGAGTCTTTAGACAATTGCCTTTTACTGTGTCACCTAAATAGACTCCAAAACTAGTTGCAGTGCTTAGGCAAATATTGGGGCTTTAACAACATTTTGAAAGTTAAACTTAATGGAATTAAATTTAAAATTTGATGGTGATTCTATCTGCATGCCAAAATAATTTCAAAACGTCATTTCTTTCCTTAAAATAATGGAGCTGCTGAAAAGTGTCATATCTCTTTGTTTTCCTGTTATCTGAAAAACTACAGGGGATGTCATATCTGCATTCCAGTAAGACAGAAGTCCACGGTCGTCTGAAATCCACCAACTGCGTGGTGGATAGTAGGATGGTGGTGAAGATAACTGACTTTGGCTGCAATTCCATTTTACCTCCAAGAAAAGGTCTGTCGTGAATGAAATTTTTACTAGTTTCCCACTTAAAAAAATTTTTTTTTCTCACAAGTCCATTTAAGGTGCTCAGGAAATGGTGATACTGATCAGAAAATAAACACTTGGAGTTGTAAGAGGCATCAGCTGGGTCATTCTCCAGCACTACCCCCTTCTCAGTGTTCAGTGCATGCTTGTCGAGTTGAACAAATCTCCTCTGTGGATTTCCTTCATCTGTGTGTCCCTTGATATCAGGGAGAAGTCATAAAGAAGTTATTGGCTTGTGGAAGCAGGACTGCGTGAAAAAATACAGAAGTTAGAGCAGTAAGAGATCTTAGAAATCGTCTGATCGAACCCTCTTCATTTGTAGAAGACAGAATTGAAGCTCAGAGAGGTTAAGAGGTTTGCCCAAGAAGATAGAGTACAAGGCTGAGGACCCGTTTCCCAATTCTAGACTTCATTCATTTATCTGTGATAATGATAAGAAATTATGATGATAAGAAAAAAGTCTTATCAGTAAAACATATTCATACTTATCCCTTTCAGGATTGTGATGAGGGTCAAAAAAGTAACACACAAAAAAGTGATTTGTAAAGTATAAAGGGCTTTTCATGTTGAACATTCACCTGTTCTTTACTAGAATTCTGGGTTAAACAGCCTCAGAAGGCTAGGACTCATATATGCCTCAAAATACTACCTGGATCCAAAAACTAAATTCTACCTCTAATTCTACTTTGGAATCCTCTAGTTTTCCCTTAATGGAGGAAAAATTAGAGTTCTGCCCCCCACTTCTTCAGTCATGTCAAGGATGCTAGGACATTGGACTCAATCTAGTAAGTGCTTGTTGAGGACCTACTGTGTGCCAAGCAGTGCTCATCACGGAGTGAGCAAATCTCTTTCATGAAATGACTCACCTTCATGAAATGACTCACCTTGACACAGCATCAGATGAACTGCAGGCCAAATCCTATCCTTCTGGACATCATCCAGTTATACCTACCTATCTGTGGGGTCGGTTATCGGAAATTTTAGCATAAGTAGATTTAGTTCCCTTCCCACAAGTTTAACCATTAGGATCAGTCGTTCATGAATCACAAGCCACATGAATTCACAAGACACAAATTCAAAAAGGCAGTGAACAGTTGGATGGAAAACTAAATGAGGAAAGTGTGCTTCATCTTAAGCATATCACCGTACTGAAAACACATGAATCTGTAGGTTTATTTAATTGAAAATGCTGAAGGTAGAAATCTCAAAAAGTCTGCAAGGAGCTAGGTGATCCTGGAAAACCTCCAAGGGATGTTGGAGGATAATTAATTGTATGCCCTCATTATTATACATAAGATATGTGATAGCGGTCCAAAACCCAAGTGTCTATAGGAGCCAAACACAGGACACAGGAGTGCTTCACTCGTGTGAAGTAGACTTGATGGAAAGCACTAGGAATAGCAGGCACACTAGTAAAACGTGAGTAAAGCGTGTGCATTCTTTTTTTAAATAATACTGTAAGCACCAAAGAAAACACATCTGTGGATAATAGCTGACTTCATGACTGCTGGTATGTCACACGCAGAAAATATCAGTGATGGTCTCTTTGTTCAAATGTTCTGTCTTTATTTTCTTTTAGGAAACATCAATATATGTATTTATAATGTTATATATTACATAAAATATATAAATATACAGTTTTAAAATATTTATAGAGGCTTTCATAGGTTTTTGCCATATGTTCCGTAAGCTATTAAATCCTCAGCCTCTTACATTCTACTGCCTTCACCCCACAAATATTTACTGAGCGCTTCCTATACCCCAGGTTCTGGTCTAGGTAGACCCTGAGGGTTTTCAGAACTGTGATCCAGGCAGTTTTAGGGAAGGCGTTGCCATATCTCCTCACCCAAATCCTGGCATTACCTAGTCAGCTTGGAAGGCAAGTGTGTGTTCTGCCCCATCACTAGCATCAGTATGGTAGAGGGACTTAAAAATAAAAGCAAGTTGGGGACCTCTGGGCCGCTCACCCCTGCCTCAACCTCGCGATCTCAATGCTGAACGCACAGACCTGTGGACTGCCCCGGAGCACCTGCGCCAAGCCAACATCTCGCAGAAAGGAGACGTGTACAGCTATGGGATCATCGCCCAGGAGATCATCCTGCGGAGAGAAACCTTCTACACGCTCAGCTGTCGGGACCAGAAGGGTGAGAGTCTGACCCTTCGGGGGCCTTCCCTGGGACCCAGCAGGAATTCTAGGCTGACTGAGACCCCGAGGTTTCTGTGACCACATCTCAGTCCCTCATCTGCGAAAACAATATCACATCTACCCTCCACACTCCACGGGGTAGTTGGAGGAATTCAGGGACAGTATGAACGTTAGAGGGCTCTGAAAAGCATAGGCCAATATACCACTGCCAGCTGCCACTACTGCAATTTTGTGAGTTAGAGAATCTCGCCTTACAATTTCTTGCTTTCCTTCTGATTCCAGTAAGAGACGTGTGTCTGCTTCACACCTGAACTAGATCACTCTAGCGGGACAACACATATTTTACTTCTTACTAAGAGCAGATCTATGGTTTTGTCATATGTCCTCTCAGGGAGGAAACGTCTCCTTCCGTTCATCCAGTCCTCGCTTTACTGAGCACTTACTACGTGCCAGCTCTTACCTGTCTGGGGGATGGAGGTGGCTAAGGGATATAGGGAGGACAAGTTAGGGTCTTGGTCAGAGGAAGCCTCCCTAAGACAGCGGTCTCTGAGTTAAGTTTTAAAGGGTTAGTAGCCTTAACTTAAGGTAATCTCCTGGGTGTAAGGGGGCATGAGACCCCTTCGCCTGGTGGATCATCCATTCATTCACATCTGTCTGTCAAGTGCTGGCCTAGGCTCTGCCACGCTCCCACTGGGTACCCACCCAGGCACGGTGAACCAATCCAGAGTCTGGAGGCTGCTGCTAAAATTCCTTCATGCTGCATTCTTTCTTGTAATTTGAATTCTTCCTACCCCACTAGAGAAGATTTTCAGAGTGGAGTATTCCAACGGAGTGAAACCCTTCCGCCCTGATCTGTTCCTGGAAACAGCAGAGGAAAAAGAGCTGGAAGTGAGTATATCTCCCTGCATGGAGTTTTCCTGGGCCTCTGCAAGAGGACCACAGACTTGGTGGATTAACACAACAGAAATGTATACGCTTACAGTTCTGGAGGCCAGAAGTGTGAAATGAGTTGCCAGAAGGTCATGCTTCTTCCAGAGGTTCTAGGGGAGAATCCATTCCTTGCTCCTTCCAGGAGCTTCTGGTGGCTACTGACATTCCTTGGCTTGTGGCCACAATGCTCTAATCTCTGCTTCCAGGCCACATTCTCCTCTTCTGTCTGTCTAATCTCCCTCTACTTCCCTCCTATATAAGGATACATGTGATTACACTCAGGCCCATCAAAATAATCCAGATTATCTCCCCATGCAAGACCCTTCACTTAATCACATCTGCAAAGACCCTTTTTCCAAATAAGGTAACTGGTTCCAGGGGTTGGGACACACCCTTGAGAGCCGCTATCAGCCTACCATACTCCCAACTCAGGAAGGAACTCAAGTACACATTACATTCTCGATTTTTAGGAGCTAAAAGAGCAAGATTCCATGTGATACCCATATTAAGCTCATAAATACTACCTTCTGGTTAAAAAATAAATATGCCAACATCTAGAAACAATAGAGAAATGTACTTTCACTATTTCTATCCTTCCCCTGAAGAAAATGGAGATTTCCTCTGTATCTGCTTAATTTTTTTGTAATCCCTCACAGAGGCCTTTAAGGGCTGTGGGAAAAAAATTCTAATTTTTTTTTTAGAATTTTATCTGAGCTTTTATAATCCAGAAGATGGTAAGTAAATGTTTAAAAAATATTTATGGTCGGGGGGCTTCCCTGGTGGTGCAGTGGTTGAGAGTCCGCCTGCCAATGCAGGGGACACGGGTTCATGCCCCGGTCCGGGAAGATCCCACATGCCGCGGAGCGGCTGTGCCCATGAGCCATGGCCGCTGAGCCTGCGCGTCCGGAGCCTGTACTCCGCAACGGGAGAGGCCACAGCAGTGAGAGGCCCACGTACCGCCAAAATATATATATATATTTATGGTCGTTAAAAATTTTTTTTAAACTTTTGTTCCTTGCAGGATAAAGATAAAAATATTTTGCTTTAATTTGCAAGCAACCTGCCAGATGCGGTTATGGCCAGACTCTGCTGGGCATGAATGGGCCATTTTTACTTCTCTCTCTCTTTTGCAGCATTAAAGGCAGGTTGTACCCAGGGTTCTGAGCTACATCTGCTTCTATCCTTGCTTCTCCTCATGCCTTCCTTTCCTCCTGCTTTTCTGGATCCTGGGATTCCTCCCCACACATCAGCATCTCTCTTCTCAAACCCTCCTTTCTAGCCTGAGTGTATCCACATGTCGTCTACAGCCTCTTTCACCAAAGCATCCTCCTCATCAGTTCACTCGTGTGGCTGGATGGTTCTGGAATCGGATATGAGGAATTCGACTGCATTATCTAGTAGCTGGTTCCAACAGAATACAGGCCCAAAACTCCAAGACTTGGAAATGCCTGAAGAGCATCTGCTGTTTCACGGGCGGTGCCGTATCAGCCCATTTGTCAGTGCTTCTTCTGTCCCTTCTTTGCTAAGGCATAAGCCAGCAGATCGTCCATTTGTCAGTGCTTCTTCTGTCCCTTCTTTGCTAAGGCATAAGCCAGCAGATCGTTTTCCCAGGCAGGAGCGTCACCTAGTGGTGAGTACAGGCAACCACGGTTCCATACCGTGGTCCTGTCCCTCCCCAGGGACTCTCGTTAAGGCAAAAGAACGCAGGTAGGGACTGTATCTAGTACCATTTGTGATCCTGTTTGGGGTCAGAGTGAAGAACAAACTTTATTATTTAAAACAAATGGTTTTCACCATGCTTTTTGATCCCACAAAAGCTGCAAACAAGTGGTATCAAACGAAAGATGGTTTCACAGGCTTCCTCATGTCTCCCTCTCCCTCTGTACCTCCCCTTCCTCGCTTCTCTTCACCGCAGCTGGGCATCGCATCACCTGTGGAACTTAAAAATGTATAGATTAGTGTCCTTTGGCCATGCAACATCTGGGACATACTTATGCTAAAGAAACTATTCGTTGTTTATCTGAAATTCAAGTTTAACTGGGTGTCCTGTATTTCTATTTGCTATATCTGAGAACCCTAACAAGGCCCCTTCCCAAACCAGTTAATTCAGAATCTCCCAAAATCATAAGAAGTTTTGTGAACGCTCCCCAGGCGATTCCACGGTCAGGCATGGTTGAAAACTAACGTCATAGAGCCTCACTCATTTAGAGTCACTTGCCTCATACTCACAGAGCCCAGCTCGTCCTGGGCACAAAGCCTGCAAACAAAGCCTGCAAACGTCCGTCCGTGAAGCATTTTGTCTCTCCCATCAACCCCACCTGGTCTAAATCAGTATCTCCGTTTTCCTTGGTTTAGGATCGAAGGGAAGGGTTGATGGTTTATCACAGGATACTGAATAAAGTTCCCTGGGCTGTACACTAGGACCTTGTAGTTTATCCATTCTAAATGTAATTGTTTGCATCTACTAACCCTACACTCCCAGTCCATCCCACTCCCTCCCCCCTCCCCTTGGCAACCACAAGTCTGATCTCTATGTCTATGAGTCTGTTTCTGTTTTGTAGATAGGTTCATTTGTGCCGTATTTTAGATTCTACCTATAAGTGATATCATATGGTATTTGTCTTTCTCCTTCCAACTTACTTCACTTCCACCTCTTCTTTCTTCCAGGTCTATCTGCTTGTCAAAAACTGCTGGGAGGAAGATCCAGAAAAGAGGCCAGACTTCAAGAAAATCGAGAATACACTGGCCAAGATATTTGGGTAGGGCTGAAATTTTTACTTTTCCCTTCTAATTTCAGATTTTTCTAATAATAGCTGACATTCTGTGGCAGCTAAGTATGAGAATGTCTTTTCTAATGAAAGATCACAGACTACAATACCTGTCTCCAAAAAATTAAAATGATATGGAGATGAACAGACCATTTTCTTGGGGGAATAATCACTTGAAACGTTAAGTATTATACGCAAGGGCAAAACTTGCCTGATTCGAAAATCAATTCTGACTGATCTGTTAAAAATATAGTTCCCTGACCCTTCTGCAGGTAATTAGGATTTAGAAGTCTAGTACAAATCTGCACAAAACCCTGGATAATTCTGAAGATCAAAAAGTTTCTTACAGTTTTAAAATCTTAAGATCAGCAACTTCGGCCTTAAGCACTTGAGCCATGAATCGGATTATAATTCAGGATCAAAAAAAGTAACATACAGTTATCCAGTAAGACTGAACTTTAGATTTCCCATGTTTTCGGTTAGAGTGCAGGGTGGGAAAAATAGCTCTGAGGTAAGAGTTAGGAGATCTAGTTTCTAGGCTAGGATCTAATAATAGCTAGTTGTGGGACATTGGGCAAAACACCCGAACTGGGTATCAATTTTGTTGCTGGTAAAATTGGAATGAAAAAGATGATTTCTGCAGTTTCTTCCAGCTCTTTCTGTAGTTCTCATCAAGTCAAAGACACAGATACTTAGTGAAGCTAATTTAATAAAGCCCAGGACTGAGGTGGGGTAGAGTGAAGACAATGAAAGTGTGACCATTGATTGTTTGATCTAAACCGTCATATGTGGAAAGGGAGCAGGAAATAATAAATGATTTATTATTTTCATTCCTTCCCAGACCTGTTACTAAGAGCAGATGAGATTGTGTGTGTGACAGATGAAATGTAAGCTTGTGAAGATAAAACTAGGCCCCTGATATTTAGCCTTTAATATGGTGGTTCTCAACTTGGCTGCACACTGAAATCACCTGGGGAAATTTTTAAACTACTGATGCCAGAATCCTACCCTAGAGAGTCTGGTGTAATTGATCTGGGTGCAGGCTGGCATCAGGAGTTTAAATAAGCTCCTCAAGTGATTAAAATACACAGCCAAGGTTGAGGAAACTGTTTTTATTGAATCAATTCATCATGAAATAAGATAATCCATCTCTTACACCTGCTCCCTCACTCTTTCTGCCCAACTAGACTCCATAATGGTTTCCGGTAAGAATCTCCTAGGGACCTTGTTAAATATTTCTCTTAATCCCAAACCTAGCAGTTTGCAGTCATATAGGTCTGTGATAGGACTCAGAAAAGTACTCAATTTTTAACAAACATCCCGCCCCACACCAAGGGGATTATGATGTAGTCCATCTTTTTGAGTACAGAAATGGCAACTTGTGATCATTGTTGTGATAATGAAATGGTATCATCTATTCATCCCTTCACAACAGCTGTGTGGGACTCAGTGTGCCTCCCGACTGGGTTCTGCACCTAGGCATATCACAGGGTCACGAGAAGCTGCCATCTCATCTAAGTTGTCTTGATCTAACAAAATACTCCAGAGTTAGGGCTTTTGCTCTAGGACCCTGATTCTGTCTGAGGAGATACTATATAAGGCTCAGCTTTACTTTTCTTGGTCCTTTTCTTATATTCCCCTTTATTGCAAGTTGCTCCTTTTTAAAATTTTAGAAAATATGAATAAGCAAACAAGAAAGTAAAAACATCACCTGGTTTTTAATAGATGACCACCAGTTTTCAAAAATTAAACATGGGATGATAATTTTTGCTGTTTTATAAACTGGCTGTTTTCACTTAATAATATAGAGGTAGCGTCTTTGTGTGTACCACGATTCTAATTTGTGTTTAATGATACATTCACATTCCATCGTTTCATATTTTAATCACTTTTTGTTACACATTTAGGTTATTTTTAAATGTTTGCTTGTGAAGAATACTGTGGCTTTCTTTGTAGTTAACTTTCAGCACGTGCATGATTGTTTCCTTCGGATAATTCTTAGAAGTAGGGTTGATGGGCCGATCGGCATAAGCATTCTTAAAGCTTATGACACATTTTACCAGATTTCCCTCCAGAAAGGCTGTAATGTATATTTTTCTTCCGTCTTACCTACATTGATTACCATTGTGCTCACATTTGTTTTTCTTTTTTTTAAATGTTATTTCTATTTCTTTGATCCTTCCTCAGGTTAAAAATTTTTGCTACATTTGTTGGTCATTTTTATTCTTTCTTAGTTTAATTACCTGCTTATGATATTTGCCCATTGTTTTAATGGATGTTCATGTTTTCTTGATAATATGGAGACCTCTTCATCTATCACTACCTACAGCCTTTTCCATGACCAAAAAAATGAAACTTACATGGATACCTTGATCCGACGTCTGCAGCTGTATTCCCGAAACCTGGAACATCTGGTGGAAGAAAGGACACAGCTGTACAAGGCAGAGAGGGACAGGGCTGACAGGCTTAATTTCATGTTGCTCCCAAGGTAAGGAAGTCCTCCCGCGGACGTGATCTTCCAGGCTCCGCAGACATGCTCAGCCCTTAAGGCTGAAAGCCAAAGCATATTTGTCTAGTGTTGGTTTTCTCTGTATTTATATAGGATTGGTCCCTTTCGCATATTCTTCAACAGATTGTTGTGTTTAAAAATGCACGTATCCCCACTTTCACAGGCACCGCTCTAGATATACTTGAACAATTTAATATGTACAGAACATGTATCTATTCTGGATGCTAGTAAATAAATAAGAATCGTACTGTATTAGGGGTTGTGACAACATTATTGAATTTTTTATGTTTTAGAGTGGTTTCTATCAGTCTTATTTTACACTTCTATGACACTGTGAACTAAAGAAGAATTTTTTAAAATCAAAGGTGAAGAAAGAGACCAAAAAATTTGTCTGTTTCAACAATAAGCTATAGGTAGAATCTCTAAACCTTCAGAAGTAAACTGCTCACCTTCAGACTGAGTTGGAGTGTATTAAAATAAATTATGCTATTTCCCACCAAACATTTTAATTTAGTGCTGATTTAAATATAACATGTTGTTACTTAGTGCATTTTAGTCAAGTTTATATTGTACAATAAAATATGAGAAAATATATTTTTTTAAAAATTCATGTACCTTGCTAAGCCTTGTCCTGGTTTGCACTGTCTAAATAGCTAGAAGAAAGAGGTGGTTTTCCAGTGGCTGTGTGGTGCCATGGAAGGAGCATGGACGGTAGAGTTAAGG
Organism: Phocoena sinus; assembly: GCF_008692025.1. Taxonomy (NCBI): domain Eukaryota; kingdom Metazoa; phylum Chordata; class Mammalia; order Artiodactyla; family Phocoenidae; genus Phocoena; species Phocoena sinus. Next base: position 91,727,079 of record NC_045772.1, read on the forward strand.
TGACCTGGGTTCCAGCATCTCTTGGCCACTTCTGCTAAGTGTGGGACCTTAGGCACTGCCTCTCCCCAGTCCAAAAATGGAAATTAAAGTTTTCCTACAGAATCTGTGAGCTTTAAGGCATTTTCAGGTACTGTTAGTTTCTTTGCTTTCTTCTGTCTGCCTCAAAGTAGAGGCCAAATTACACGAAGTGGGAGCATCTTTAGTGGAGAAGGTATGGTCCCACTCTCCCCAGGTGTCTCATCACACAGGCATCTACGGGCTGATCTCTATTTTGTGAAACAATATTACAACCATGACAGAAGAGAAAGAAATTAAGGTTGAAATCCCAGTTTAACATTTTATAAGTGTTGGTTCTCAGGTAATAACTAAGAAATGTTAAGATAAGCAAGAAATTAAAATGTGAACAGCTGGGAGATAGGTTGGACCAAGGGACCCACAACTGTCACAAGTGAGAGGTAATGTTCTCTGCTCAATGAATGATAAACTGTCCTCTTAGATTAAGGATAAGCGAGGCAGTGTCGCATTGGATGAAATCATGGAAACTGAGGTCAGCTAGGCCTGACTTCAAATCATGGTTCCACCACCTACTTGTGATCTGCAGCCTTGGACAAGTTACCTAAACACTGCAAGCCTCAGTTTCCCATCATAGGCTGGCTCAAAGAATCCTCTAAAATAATGTGCACAATATAAGGTACTTAGCACAGTGTCTGTAACGTCCATGGTCGTTATTACTACGCATAGTAGTTACGACTCTTATATATTACTTGCATTAATTATTATTTTATTTTGAACCCATGCTCATTGAGCATATCAGCTCTACATTAATAAAGGAATGATTTTGAGCTCATATGAGTTGTTTTCTAAATAAAGAAATAGTTTCTCTTCTACAAGCCTGAATGAGGAGGTAGGAGTTACACACATGCCCTGTTCAGCCATCTGGCCCTGAAGAAAGCCTAATGCAGAACCCACGTGCCCTCAGCCTGGCATTGGTACCCTGGGCATAGGCTGGAGCCCTTATTATTCACTTTAGAGATGGAGTTTCTGTTAGTGCTCTGTGAATGTTCTTTATGTAATGCATCAGTCCTTGCCTGGCCTTTCATGCTGAGTTGTGACAAAAACAACATCCTGATGATTTAGCTGCCTTCCCAGCTTTTTATCACTGATGGTTTTAACCAATAATGACACTCACGATTTGAAACAGCTGGCTCAGCACCGTGGATTTTTTTCCTACCCTTGGTTCAGTGTGCCATGTTGACCACTAGACGGGAGATGTTCCTGTTGGATCACCAAAGATTGTAGAGCAAGGGCTGCAATACACAGTGACTACAGGGCAAGTCACTTTGATCATTTATATACAAGTTCTTTATATTTGCAAAAGAAAACTAAAATATACATGCATGACACCTAGAAGAATCCAAAATAAATATTACAGCAAAATTGTAAATAAGTTGCAGGTAGGAGCCAGATACTACTTAGACACTTATTTCACAGTACTCCTGGGGGTTGTGAAACAGGTTAAAATAGAAGTTTTTTCTACCTATGGAAAAAACTACCTACCTGTGGGAAGCACTTCTAAGACTCTGTATGCTGTGTCAGCAAAAACCTTTTATCAAAGTTCACCAGGTTAAGTCATAGCCCTTCCTTCATTTATCCACCAACATTAGTTCCTTTCTCAGGTAACATACTATTTTCTAAGCTCATATGACTTTTCAGCTATAAGCAGTAAAATGAAGGGCAAAGATGGCGAAATATCCAATCTTATCATTAGTCTATGTAGCCTCCAAATAATCTGCACCCTTCTACGGGGCACGTAAAGAACCACCACCCCAGACGGGCCCCTGCGAATCTAACCAGCCACACGGCAGGGATGGTTTTCAAGTTCCCAAATTTCATCATCGTACCAACTGAAGGGACCTCCCTTGATGCTCTGAAGGTTTTCTAAATGAGTTTTGGGAATGCTGGTGGTTGATTGGCTGTCTGTTTTCCAGGAAAGTGCCAGACCTTCTTCCTTTACTACAGCCAGCACACCTCCAAATCTTCCCCATCACCCCGAGGATCCGAGGCCTGGGTTGTGCTGGAATGTGATGCAATTACAAGGCTGAAGGATGGGAGTTACTGAGTTCCAGCACTGGCTCTGCCCTCAGTGGCTCTGGGACCTTGAGCAAGTCATACTTTTTTATTTGGTTGGGTTTTTTTGGCTGCACCGTGCAGCTTGTGGGATCTCAGTTCCCCAACCAGGGATTGAACCCAGGCCCTGGACAGTGAAAGCATGGAGCCCTAACCACTGGACCACCAGGGAACTCCCCATACTTTCTTTTTAAGCCTCAGCTTTCTCATCTGGAAAAGTAAGGGATTTTATGACCTCTGTCGTACCTCCCAGCTTGCAGGCGGTCCATACTCTGGTCCTTTACCAAGTGATCCCAAAGGCAGACAAGGAACACGCAGCCTCATGTCAGCACCCCTCCACCCCATTTACTCAATAAAAAGGCAACTTGGCACATAAAGGAAGCGTGGTATCTCTTCTTGTGGTTCTTTTCTCTTAATTCTGAGCCTAATATACTGCCCTTTATGTCTGTTCAACAGAGATAGTCTAAGTTGCTTCTATCCGACTTGTGCAGTTTTAGCAGAATTTTAACTTGTTTACGTGGTAACTGATGTGGCTTTTTAAAGGACCCAATTCTGCTCCAAAATGTTTCAAATAAATCCGGGTTCAGAATATATCAAAATTCATTTTAAATACATTATTTCTTCATAGTGGTATTAAACAAGGCCGTGTTAAATATGCCAGGGAAGTAAAACTAGTTACTGATGAGAAAGTCAGATCTGATAGCTATCGTGAGTCAAGCTCTTACATCAATGACACACTCTCCTTCTCGGCTTCTGGATGTAGAGCTCTATCTAGAAGAAGCTATCAATAGAGAGGTAAAAAGTGAGCAAGTATTAGGATTGTGTAGGTATTACAGTTATGTGTACATGTATATTAGTGTTATAATCAAGTATTAAATTAATACTGAACCTCCTGTTCATCTGAGGTCAAATACATGTGTTACGTGTGTGTGTAGTATATTCATACATTTGGTTTATGCAAACTATCTTTGCTTCCTAGCCACACAATTCACTGGAGATCCCCAATTTTAGAATTCCTGGTGGACAATTAGTACAGCCTCAAAGATTTCTGTAGGGGAAGAAGAAATTTGCTGAAGTTGAAGGCCTTGTTTTTCGCTTCCTCATCTAGGCTGGTGGTCAAGTCTCTGAAGGAGAAAGGCATAGTGGAGCCTGAACTATACGAGGAAGTTACAATCTACTTCAGTGACATTGTGGGGTTCACCACCATCTGCAAGTATAGCACCCCCATGGAAGTGGTGGACATGCTCAATGACATCTATAAGAATTTTGACCACATTCTCGATCACCATGATGTGTACAAGGTAACCACTTCACCTAATAGGCTGAATGATGGTTCAGCCCCAGGTCAGCAGATCCAGAATTGGTTGTTTCTGTTATTACAGTCCTCCGTCGCTACCCACTAGCCCCTCTGCCCCAGGATTGGTTCCAGGACCCCCATGGATCCCCAAATCCCCAGATGCTCAAGTCCCTTGTATAAAATGGCATATTTGCATATGACCTATGTACATCCCCATGTACTTTAAATCATCTGTAGATTACTTATAATACCTAATACAATGTAGATGTTATATAAATAGTTGCTGGAGTATGGCAAATTCAAGTTTTACTTTTTGGAACTTTCTGGAATTTTGTTTAAATATTTTTGATTCATGGTTCGTTGAATCCACAGTGCGGAACCTGTGGATACAGAGGCCAGCTCTACTCAGGTCTTGTCCTTTGTAATTTAAGATTTAATGAATTAGTGGTTGAATCTGAGCTAAAAGTGAAGGGAAGTGGAAGAATAAGAAGGGTTGTAAGTCGAAATGACCTTGTGACTTTAAGGACCAATATGAAAGACACAAAATACAGTCCAGCAGGAATGAATTTGGGGTGTTAAATTTAGGGAAAATGGTTTACTCTTCAGTCATCTTCACAAAATGGGCAGTGTTTAGGCTGATTATGAATGAAGGAGAGAAGGTACCAGAGTTATTCTCAGGAGAATTGGAATCTTTTGTCATTGTTGCTGAAGTAGCAAGCATCGTTCGAAGAAGAGTAAAGAACAGAGCTGGATCTGTTGCCTGACCAGGATGCCGGCCAGTTCCGGGCTGATAATGTCTGAATCGGAAGAGTAAAGGAGAATTGCATTCCCACATTTTCATGTTGGAAAAGCAGCAGAGCATGTGGAACAAGTAACTTCAGAATTAGAGCTCTTTATTCAAATCCCAGGTTGCCCCACCTCATTGCATGACCTCATAAAATATAGTATTTAATTTCAGCAAGTCTCAATCTACCTATCTGTAAAATGGCACAATAATACCTAACTCAATGGATTATTTTGAAGATTACTGAGGTAAACAATATGACTAAAACTCTGTATGCTTAAGTTTAAGGGTCATTCATGTAACAGTCTGTTATGATGGTTTTACCCACAGGGAGGACTTCCTTTTAGGATTTATCTTAGCCCAGTCCTCACCCTATGTAGATCAGAAAGCCATGCTAACAAGAGTTCCTGTTGAATAGAAAATGATTATGCATTTTTTTTTTCTTTTGCGGTATGCAGGCCTCTCACTGTTGTGGCCTCTCCCGTTGCGGAGCACAGGCTCCGGACGCGCAGGCTCAGCGGCCATGGCTCACGGGCCCAGCCACTCCGTGGCATGTGCGATCTTCCCGGACCGGGGCACGAACCCGTATCCCCTGCATCGGCAGGCGGACTCTCAACCACTGCACCACCAGGGAAGCCCGATTATGCATTTTAGAGATACTCAGCAAAATGAAGTTAACTAACCAACACACGTGAACTATGTATATGATTATGAAAATAATATTAAAAGGGAGAACATTTATCAAAGAATAAATAAGTCTACTACCTATTGCAAGAAAAGTGATTGGAATCATAGTACAAGAAAGTGTATTATGTCTTAGAGGAACTTATAATTATTATTATTTATTTTTTTAACATCTTTATTGGAGTATAATTGCTTTACAATGGTGTGTTAGTTTCTGCTGTATAACAAAGTGAATCAGCTATACATATACATATATCCCCATATCCCCTCCCTCTTGCGTCTCCCTCCCACCCTCCCTATCCCACCCCTCTAGGTGGTCACAAAGCACCAAGCTGATCTTCCTGTGCTATGCGGCTGCTTCCTGCTAGCTATCTGTTTTACATTTGGTAGTGTGTATATGCCCATGCCACTGTCTCACTTCGTCCCAGCTTACCCTTACCCCTCCCGGTGCCCTCCAGTCCATTCTCTACATCTGTGTCTTTATTCCTGTCTTGCCCCTAGGTTCATCAGAACCTTTTTTTTTAGATTCCATATATATGTGTTAGCATATGGTATTTGTTTTTCTCTTTCTGACTTACTTCACTTTGTGTGACAGACACTAGGTCCATCCACCTCACTACAAATAACTCAATTTCGTTTCTTTTTATGGCTGAGTAATATTCCATTGTATATATGTGCCACATCTTTATCCATTCATCTGTCGATGGGCACTTAGGTTGCTTCCATGTCCTGGCTATTGTAAATAGAGCTGCAGTGAACATTGTGGTACATGACTCATTCTGAATTTATGGTTTTCTCATGGTATATGCCCAGTAGTGGGATTGCTGGGTCGTATGGTAGTTCTATTTTTAGTTTTTTAAGGAACCTCCATACTGTTCTCCGTAGTGGCTGTATCAATTTACATTCCCACCAGCAGTGCAGGAGGGTTCCCTTTTCTCCACACCCTCTCCAACATTTATTGTTTGTAGATTTTTTGATGATGGCCATTCTGACTGGTGTGAGATGATATCTCATTGTAGTTTTGACTTGCATTTCTCTAATGATTAGTGATGTTGAGCATCCTTTCATGTGTTTGTTGGCAATCTGTTTATCTTCTTTGGAGAAATGTCTGTTTAGGTCTCCTGCCCATTTTTGGATTGGGTTGTTTGTTTTTTTGATATCTGCATGAGCTGCTTGTATATTTTGGAGATTAATCCTCTGTCAGTTGCTTCGTTTGCAAAGATTTTCTCCCATTCTGAGGGTTCTCTTTTCGTCTTGTTTATGGTTTCCTTTGCTGTGCAAAAGCTTTTAGGTTTCATTAGGTCCCGTTTGTTTATTTTTGTTTTTATTTCCATTTCTCTAGGAGGTGGGTCAGAAAGGATCTTGCTGTGATTTATGTCATAGAATGTTCTGCCTGTGTTTTCCCTAAGAGTTTTATAGTGTCTGACTTTACATTTAGGTCTTTAATCCATTTTGAGTTTTATAATTATTTTTTGTCAAATAGTTTATAAAAAATGATAAGAGCCAAGGATGACTTTTCTGGTATTTGGAGGTGTTCCTAAAATTATATAAAGCCATTCAGATTATTTCAACATTGATAGAATTGTCATTACATCTGGATGATTCATATTATTATAAAGTACTTTCATATGGTTAAAATCCTTTATAGTGGGGACTTCCCTGGTGGTGCAGTGGTTAAGAATCTGCCTGCCAATGCAGCCGACATGTGTTCGAGCCCTGGTCCGGGAAGATCCCACATGCCGCGGAGCAGCTAAGCCCGTGAGCCACAACTACTGCAGCCCGTGCTCCGCAACAAGAGAAGCCACCACAATGAGAGGCCTGTGCACCGCAACGAAGAGTAGCCCCTGCTCGCCACAACTAGGGAAAGCCCGTGCGCAGCAACGAAGACCCAACACAGCCAAAAATTAATTTTAAAATTAATTTTAAAAATATTTTTAAAAATCCTTTATAGTTGTTTTATCAGCTATTTCACTAGGCTATAAAAACCCTGAAGATGGGCTTCCCTGGTGGCGCAGTGGTTGAGAGTCCGCCTGCCGATGCAGGGGACACGGGTTCGTGACCCGGTCCGGGAAGATTCCACATGCCGTGGAGTGGCTGGGCCGGTGAGCCATGGCTGCTGAGCCTGCGCGTCCGGAGCCTGTGCTCCGCAACGGGAGAGGCCACAACAGTGAGAGGCCAGCGTACCGCAAAAAACCAAAACAAACAAACAAACAAACAAAAAAAAAAACCCTGAAGAAATTAGCATAGAACTGGTCTTGAACTAGTCCCAGAAAAAGCGTACAGGGCCATGCTCATACTGAGTTCTCGAAAATTTTTGTACTTTTTATGTGACTAACTGCTTCTGTTTGATTTCTTGTGCCATTAGAAGGGGCAGATTCACTAATGAGAAACTACTTCCACAGGTGGAAACCATTGGTGATGCCTACATGGTGGCTAGTGGTTTGCCTAAGAGAAATGGCAACCGGCATGCAATTGACATCGCCAAGATGGCTTTGGACATCCTCAGCTTCATGGGGACCTTTGAGCTAGAGCATCTTCCCGGCCTCCCAATATGGATTCGCATTGGAATTCACTCTGGTATGTAGTTGAGCATTGTAGCAATCGAGAACTGTATGTACCTCTCTCTGTGCACTGACTAAATCAGAAAGGTTAAAGGATCTTCAGACGTGATCAGTTTTCACATGACGTTTACTCTTGAATCCTGCCAAATACGAAGTCCCGTTACACATCCTGACATAATTAGACCTATAATTAGTCTCTAGAGAGTTCTAGGAAACGACAGCCATGACAGCACTCATGGAACGATAAACACCAACCACAAACTGAAATACCAAGCTCCAGACTTCCTATTCAAGCCACCCTATTTACTATGTCATTTATCTCTTCCCCATTCCCTCCCTCTCCCCCACCCCCAACTTCTGTGTATTTTTTTTGCACTAAAATATTACAGTATCTTAAATGGATTATGTTATCTACAGGGGGAAAACATATCTGTTCAGATCCCTACAATAAAAGGGCGTTTATGTTCCCCCAACCCCTCAGTGGTACAGAAAGTACATGGATCACTTTAAAGACCATGAAACTTATCCAACCTTGAATGTAGAGATTTGAGAAGATGAGTTACGAATACAGCAAGTCCCCTACATACGAACCTTCAAGTTGTGAACTTTTAAAGATGCAAACATGCGTTTGCGTGTCCAGTCATGTAAGTTAGTTCACATGTCTGGTGTATGTTGTCACATGCGTGCATCCTCTACAAGTGGTTGTGCTGTTGTGTACTTTACTGTATAGTACTGTGTAGAGTACAGTAGTACAGTATCTTTATTTCGAGCCCAGGATGTCCAGAAGTGATCGTAAAAGCAGCGATGACGTCGCTGGTACTACTGTGCTTTTCAAGGTACTGTACTGTAAGATTAAAAATGTTTTCTTTATTTTTTGTGTTTGTTTTTTATGTATTATTTGTGTGAAAAGTATTATAAACCTATTACAGTATAGTACTGTATAGCCAATTGTGTTAGTTGGTTACCTAGGCTAACTTCGTTGGACTTACAAACAAATTAGACTTAACACACTCTCAGAACAGAGCTCATTCCTATGTAGGGACTTAAGGTATTACAGAAAAATATAGTGGTAGAGGAACTCAGAAGTCATCTAGATTAATCTTTTACAGGGCATAAATTATACTTTCCAAGATAAGTAATAATGTAACCACGTTTAGAACAAATAATCCCAGGACTCCCTGAAAACTCAGTATTTCCAAAGTCAGCTCACTCCTTTATCAAGTAGTTGTAATTGTTAGGCAGTCTTTCCTTGTGTTAAAGTCAATCACATCTCCCTATAATTTCTTGTCATTGCCCCTTTATCTGCCCTCCAAGCCTCACAGAAGACACAGGGTAGAGAAAACCCAAGAGGTCACTCCAGGCTTTGTGGTGAGGGCCAGACAACTGCATTTGCAAAAGTCATCCTGTATCCACCGTGCCTAGCACAGAGTCAGACAGTAAATATTTGGTTGAGTAATGAATCACTGAGAGTCTCAGAGTGACAGTAACTAGAAGTTAAGAACTGTTGCCACATCTTTGACAGCCAGGGACATAGCTGTGGCCTTCCCCAGTCATGTCACAACCAAATTGTCATAGATGTTTACATGTACACATAAGGGAACTGTTCGGCATCTCCCTGACCCATCACAAATTGTCGGGCCTGGAGGAAGGGACAGCAGCAGAACTTATGGAACCAGGGAGAGAGAATGGAGCTCTGGGTCCTGGTCCCCTCTCTTTTCCTCTGTGACCTACTCAATGCCTGAGTGACTGCCAGGGCCCAGGCACTGTCACATTGGGCTGGAATGAGAGTAAATAGTAGACACGTATACCGGAACGTGTTTATCCCTAAGAAATTAAAAGGTTGCAGTTAAATATTGATAGTTGAAGACAAAACATAACATCTGCAGGCATTTTCCACCTCCAGGCCCTTCCCAGTTTTATCATTCCATTTTTGAAGTGACTAGTCAAGACACAGCCTTGGGAAGCTCCGAGATCTTTTTTTTTTTTTAATTTATTTTATTGAAGTATAGTTGATTTACAATTTATTAGTTTCTGGTGTATAGCAAAGTGATTCATTTATACATACATATACTAGTTTGCATCTGCTAATCCCAAACTCCCAGTCTGTCCCTCCCCTCATCCCCCCTTCCCCTTGGCAACCACAGGTTGTTCTCTATGTCTGTGAGTCTGTATCTGTTTCGTAGATAAGTTCATTTGTGTCATATTTTAGATTCTGGGAAGCTCAGAGAGCTTCTAATCAAGTAGCTGCTGCTGTTTTTGCTTGTTTTTTATTTCTCTGTGGTTTGTTTTGTTTTTTGCATTGAACCTAACAGGGGAGGGTTCAGTATTTTTATTTTTTCAGTGTTCATAAACAATGAACAACTCAATGTTCAATTTTTTCAGTGTTCATAAACACAGAGTATTTGTAGGATGAATCTATCAAGAAACTCGTAGAGGTCAAAACCCAATCAGCCAACCATAAAATCAATAGTTACCTCTATCCAAAGCCCGATTTTGCAGTTTCTGAGTTAATCTTTAACTTCGAAAATTTTAACTCCTTGCATTCCGTCATTCCACACAAATGCTTGCGTGAGCAAACCCTTCTTTCCTACCTGATATGCCACTGTGCATCGCCTTGCCTTGGCTTTTGTTCTTCTTTTTGGAGTATCCTTGTGCGACAGGCTCCCCGTTCTGTATTCACACGGTGCATGAAATTCTCAGGGAAGAAGATGCCAAGTCCTTGTCTTCTGGGTCTTCCATCATCAGGCCACCAATGCCAAAAAGCCTACTCTGACTTAAATAAAAATAAAATAAAACAAACTTGGGCCACTGAGCCTTAGAGTGTTCTGTGCTCTCCAGCAGTTCAGAGCTCCGGGCTGCATGGCTGGAAGGGAAGCAAGCAGTGGGATCGTCTTCATCCTCCCTGAGAGCCTTCTATTTAATATATGAAAGAGGGGGACTTCCCTCATGGTCCAGTGGTAAAGAATCCACCTTAACAATGCAGGGGATGCGGGTTCGATCCCTGGTCAGGGAACTAAGATCCCACATGCTGCAGGGCAGCTAAGCCTGCTGAGCTCACGCACCTCAACTAGAGAGCCTGCGTGCTGCAAACTACAGAGCCCAGGCGCTCTGGAGCCCACGCGCCACAACTAGGGAGAGAAAACCCACATGCCATAACTAGAGAGAAGCCCGCGTGCTGCGACAAAAGATCCTGTGTACCACAACTAAGACCCAGTGTGGCCGAAAATAAATAAAATAAATAAATAAATAATAAATAAATCTTTATATATATGTGTGTATATATATATACATATATATACATACATATATACACATATATATACATATATATATATATATATATATATATATATACACACACATATATATATAAAATCTCAAGGAGCACTTTACACCTCTGCAGCCTGGATCTCCGGATGCCTTGTTTCTTGCCAATGCACTTCTCTGTGCTACAGCAGAATACTTTCTGAAAGCGTGATTTGAATAACGGTGCTCCCCCAGTGAATACATTGACTTAAAGCAGAAGTCACAGGTCGCATTTCCCACCTTGAACCGCTTCTCCATGAAATGAGGTATCGCGCATCGTGACCCTGAGAAGAGGCCTGCCCCCTCCCCCCCCCCACTCCACTGTGTGACTTCTGTTGCCTCCACCTCTTGCTTTCTGTCCCTCTCAGGTCCCTGTGCTGCTGGAGTTGTGGGCATCAAGATGCCCCGTTATTGCCTGTTCGGAGATACAGTCAACACAGCCTCGCGGATGGAATCCACTGGCCTCCGTAAGAAGGGAGACTGCTTTTTTTAGAGGACAGAGATTCTGTCTTCCAGCAGAGGGGAATTGTAGGATAAAATGCAGAATAAGTTCCAGTGAGATGAAGAATGACTCTTCACACTGACTGGCCGTGAGCCTGGGTCAATCCAGTCCTTGCTACAAATTGCCGTTTACTGATAACATTTTTTTTTTTTTTTTTTTTTTTTTTTTTTTTGCGGTACGCGGCCCTCTCACTGCTGTGGCCTCTCCTGTTGCGGAGCACAGGCTCCATGGCTCAGGGTCCAGCCGCTCCGCGGCATGTGGGACCTTCCCACACCGGGGCACGAACCCGCGTCCCCTGCATGGGCAGGCGGACTCTCAACCACTGTGCCACCAGGGAAGCCTTACTGATAACTGTTTTATTCTTCCTTTTTGACTCAGTTTTAGACTGTTATCATTAATTTGGGTTCATTTGCAATGCATTCAGGCATGCTCTACCTGGAATAGCCATGAAATTTAGCATAGATCCATGTAAGTTAAACAGAAATTCCGTTTAACAGAAATCTATTCAGGCCAAGGGTATGAACAGAAGAGCCTGAAGGGAAGGGCTAATGATGCCATAGCTTCTGCTTGTCTCTATATTGCCTGCAGACAGGAAGGAGTTCCTAGGACATTTAAAGTACAATGGTAGTTACACATATAGCCCGTAAAGCTGTGGCGTTGGACTTGGTTCCTGGAAGAAGCCTGATATCTGTGGCAGCAGCCGCCATTTACATGGCCTCACAGGCATCAGCTGAGAAAAGGACCCAAAACGAAATTGGAGATATTGCTGGTGTTGCTGATGTTACAATCAGACAGTCCTACAGACTAATCTGTCCTCGGGCCCCAGATCTGTTTCCTACAGACTTCAAATTTGACAGCCCTGTGAACAAACTACCACAACTATAAATTTAGACAGCTAATGTCAAGCTCCTATGAACACTGGACTTTGCCTGATGTACGTAGCCTATACAAAGTGCTGGATTGAGCCTTTAATAAGGAAAAACGAAAGACATGGTATGCATTCCAGGGCTAAATTTTTTTTTAGGTTTACTTTTTTTTTTTTAATTTATTTATTTTTGGCTACGTCAGGTCTTCGTTCCTGCATGCAGGATTTCTCTTAAACTGAATAGAAATTCAGTGGGTTAGATACAGAGTATATACCCTGGTTCACTTTCCTATTCCTCTTTTATCTGGTTTTCCTTGGAATTGGTTTTAATAAAGAAAATGATAAGTATTTGTTATATGCAAAAGCTTATATTGCGTTTTTCTGGCAAGGTAGAGGCAGTGTGTGTTACATCTAGTAAATGCTCAATAAATACCTATGACTATGATAATATGAGAAATATATACAAGAGAGAAAGAAAGCATTGGTAATGTGTGTGCGGGCTTACAAAACACTGGTGGTAGTATGGTATTTTGGCAGTCTACTGACAACCTGATACTGGTTTGAACTAGAAAATCACGGTGTAAAGGAAATAATAAGGTTGGGGCCAAACAGATGGGTTAAAATCATAACTATACAAGTCACTGTCTGTGTAAGCTTGGGAGGAAGTTACCTCATCTTTCTAGGCATCAGAAAGTTGAAGATACAAATTGAGGATGGGATTCCAACCTTGCTGGAAGTGTTTCTGGAAGGAGTTGAAGTGATGTGTTTTAAGCATTGAGCAGCCCTCTGGTACATGGTAGGCAGGCAATACGGGGTTTTCATTATTCTTACTGTTGTTACTGTCTGTGGCACCCAGAGTGGGAAGGTGTTATATAGTAATCAATCAGTGAATGAGATTGCCCTCACCACTTGTTTGTTAGAAGGATAACCGTTACCCCGGAAGAGTAAAATACGAGAAAATCAAGACTCTATAACTCTCTCCAGAATCTTCACCTTGCCGCCAACACTTTAGCTACTTATTAGAATGTGTATGTGGAGACACCAGAGCAAATTCCACCTTTTAAGCTCAGCACCACAGGCTAGATCCAAAGCCAGGCCCAGGGGCTCCCACTCTGAGCTGGGATGAGAATTTACGGGGCACAACCTAAGGAGCCCCCTCATCAGGACCCTCTCTCTTCCCATGTGCGATAATAGTTCTTATCTCACTGATGATATTTTTAAGTATTTTTACTACAGTATCTAAGCTGCCAAGAGCACCTGTAATAAATATTCTGGCTCAAGGGGAAACAAATGGCACCATATAATAGCTTTCAAAACGGGTGAGATTTTCATTGATCTATTTTGCATTTCCAGCCTTGAGAATTCATGTGAGTGGCTCCACAATATCCATCCTGAAGAGAACGGAGTGCCAGTTCCTGTATGAAGTGAGAGGAGAAACGTACTTAAAGGTAAGGAGTCCACAGAGACAGCACCCAGAAAAAAGCTCTCACCAGCACCTGGGGGATGCCTCCTTTGAGACTGGACATCCAATGTTCAGTATATTGATGACCGTGAGAATGAAGGGTGCTTTCCTGCTCTCCCCGCAATGATCACCCACCCTCCCCTGTAGGAGAAGCTACCACCGAAGACTATAAACTCAGAACATCCCTTTACTCCAAAGACCCCTCCTGATGTTTTGAACTATGGCCACTACATTATAAAATGCTTTCACCATTTCTTTCACCTGTATGCAGGTTTGTCCCCAGTTCCCCCTCCACTCCCAAGAGCTAAGTCTATTGCAGGACTACTTTAGTCAAAGCCCCCCTCTCCCCACTTATGTCCTCGCTTTTACTGCAAGGTGCTGCTACTCTCTAAGCCCACCTTTCTTGCTCTACTTTTCTGCGGTTCTGGACTAGTGAACCTCAAGGTGTGGCTCCACATTCTGACTCAGCATCGCCCGGGCATTTGTTACAATGCAGATGCCTGGACTCCCCTCACAGGCCTGCTGAGTCAGACTCTCCTCGGGTGTAGATCAGAAATCTATACTTGAAACACGTACTCTATGTGACTGTGATGCGCAGGGAGATGTAAGAATCCCCGTTTCAGATGCGCCATGCTGCCCTGCACATCTAGAACAGCAGCCCTCGAGAGCCACCGCGCGTCTCCGGGTGGCCCACCGGCTGCTAGTTGAAGGCAACCGCACTCACAGTTGGTCTGAAGCCAGTGATCGGCCAAGACCACCTGCCTCTACTAGTCATAGGGCCGCTGGCCTCTACTCTGTGACAACTGCAAGAGCCTCCTTTTAGGTAGTTGTGTCCAAACATCACACTTGCTTTTTTAATTCTCCGTAAATACATTTTCTGCAGGGTGTTCCCCCCAAAACAGAAGTGGTCTAAGGATTATTACAGTCCAAACAGAGCCCCAAACCACAATTGTTTGGAATGAGTGATTTTTAAAAATATAAACATCCAGTCTCCTTTTCAAATACAAGCTCTAGCAAAACCAGAATTGCCTGTGTTTCCCTTTATTTTATAGCCTCCAGATGGGCCCAGCCAGTGGTACTTAGTGAATGTTTATTACGATGCACATGTGTTTATAATTTACACACTTAATGTGGGGAAACTGTGGCACAAGTTTCGTGGCAAGGTTTTGGGACAGAAAGGGCCGGAATAAAACGTAGACAACAGAAACCAGTTGGATTCGTTGGCGTAGCAGGATTGCAGATGGATGTCCTTCCTTCTTCATTTAGAGCTCTTGTGCTGTTGCTGTGGTGATATTTTGAAATATCTTTTGGGAAAAAAGAAAATTCTACTTTGAAAAAACACGTCTGGTGGATGAGAGACTTATTTTTTAACAGGCACTTAGAAATAAAGATCGGTCTACAGATAATGCAAATCATATCAGGAACAGGTGCTGTCCTAAAATAGAGGCACTGATGAGAAACTCAGAGGTGAAATGTCTTTTGGAAACAGATACTTGTCAGAACGGTGGGTCAGAACGACGGGCTAGAGTCGACTTGTCTTGGTCTCCATGGTACACACCTTTCTTTTCTCTCTAGGGAAGAGGAACTGAGACCACCTACTGGCTGACCGGGGGGAAGGACCAGGAGTACAACCTGCCAACCCCTCCAACCGCGTAAGCTGCCTGCGGCTGTGATGGGGAGGGGTGGGGGAGGGGAGGTCTTGGCTTTGTAAGTTGTGCTACGTGCAGCCGGTTTAACTGTGGTCAAGTGCTTTGCCAGTGGCAGTGATGCAATGAATACAAGGTGAGAGACTACACACCTGACAAAGCTTGGAAACCTCCCTTCTCTGACTGCTAGAGGGTTTCAGGTCTGCTCAGGAGACCAGAGGACAGTTTAGGGCTCCCTCCCTGCCCCTCTGGTCGTAACAAAAGTAGAGCAGTGGAGCACACTGTACTGCATTGCCTCCCGTGCCTGCAGTGCTCTGCCGTCACCCGATGAAACAGGAACACCCCCAGCTCCAGGACTGCGGGTCTGGGTCTTCACATGGAGCATGTGTTCCCCGTGAGATGAGGAAGACAGGTTTCAGGTCCAAGTAACCGGTTTCATCCCCTAAAGATGACTCAAATGGTCTTCCAGTTGCACCTTGGCCACTGCAATCAGTCACTGTGGCCATTGGAATGGCTTTTGCTGTGGTGGAGAAACCCTGTTTTGCAGACTCCTAGACGCAGGACCCAGACACACGGGGAAGACCGTAGAGATGCCAAGACAACCCAGATCGTCCCTGGGTTACGGGGGACCTGGGCCCTCATTAAGAGCACGCCAGGTCCCTTCTAAACTCTTGAAACCCTCCACCTGTTGTGAGCCCTCCCCAGACAAGCCACACTCCTAGGAAGGTGTGGGACCAGTGTGTTTTCAGAGTTTCGTGGTGGCAGGGGCCTAGCACCCTCCTGGCTTCCTTTCCCCTCCCTGCAGAGGTATGTGTAAACCTAACCATGCCTCCGAATTCCGCAGCATGTTGTTTCACTTTGAAATTGAAATATATCAATAATTTCCTGCTCGAAATGTATTCTGCTTTTCCTACAACTACACAGAGCAGGGATGACAGATCTTTAAGCTCGTCAAGGGAAGGCAAGGATCATTTTGTGTTCTCTGGACTTCCTGTGTTCAGCCCAGAATAGGCGTTCAACAAGTATTCAGTGAATGGAACTGGCGGTTCTGGAGCTGAGGGATAGTCTGTATGAATTGCTGAGAAGATCCGTTTTCCCTCCGCACTCTCTCTCCAGGGAAAACCAACAGCGATTGCAAGCCGAGTTTGTAGACATGATCGCCAGCTCTTTACAGAAAAGACAGGCCTCAGGGATAAGGAACAGAAAACCAACCCGGGTAGCCAGCTACAAGAAGGGCACCCTGGAATACTTGCAGCTGAACACGACAGACAAGGAGAGCACCCATTTTTAAACCTCAGTGAAGTCTAAGGGCTCGGGCAAACTAAGCCCAGCTGCACTTGGGCAGGTGTCCTGAAGCTTCCATTTCCCTGACAGCTCAGTGGAACGGAAGAAGACTTAGATGCAACCTCTTCAGCCTCGGCTGCCCTGTCTGGAACACAGACTTGCTTCTGTGAATCAGATGTATGCCCTCAGTGCGATAATTACCTTTTATTCTGGGGCCCAATCTCAACAGTTACCCCAGGGAGCTTTGACCTGGGAAAGAAGAGGAATGAATGTACCATCTCGAAGTTGAGGAGATTTTGTTCTTATTTCGCCTATTTTTGTTTTGTTTTGTTTACTGGCTCTTTTTCCTTCTGTATTCGTGATAGGATTCTTTTTTTAATTGTTGCAATTATATTTTAAGTACTTTGTCTCCATTAAATTATATTTAACTCATAATTTTTGCAGAAAATATGCCGTATATGAGGTAGGAATAAAAGTTAAGTGTTTCCTGGGTCTGTGGATGTGTTTCCATCTTTTCCACCCATTTTTCCTGGAATGCACCATCCATCGCCTTGCACTCACTGAAAAACTGACTTAATTCCCCTGCACTGAAGGAGGGCAAAGCTAGCATCATTGCTCAGGGATACGAACCTTGACGTTTATCATTACCTGTGTGCATGTGGTAATTTTGTGTCTAGCCCTCTACCATAGGAGCTGGGCTAAATTCAAATCCTGTTTACCTGTAAAGACACATTACTTCAAACTCTTCAAACCCCCTTTCACATCCAGCAGCAATCTCTTGCCCCTTCTAATGGCACTCCAGCATGACTCGTCTGCTTGAAATCTCTGGGGAAAGGACAAAAGTCAGGCTGAGTAGACTAGTATCAGCAAGGGCAAGAACAAGCATGTAACACCCTGGCACTAAACCACGAAAACAACTGCTCTAACCACACCATGCCTCCCCAGGCCTCTGCCACAAAAGCCACCCCAGAGATTAAGAAACAGGTTATGTCTTCTCCATCACCTGGAAAAGTAGACAGTGAAAAAGTAATAGGGTTTCCCTGGTGGCGCAGTGGTTGAGAGTCCACCTGCCGATGCAGGGGACACGGGTTCGTGCCCCGGACCGGGAGGATCCCACATGCTGCGGAGCGGCTGCGCCCGTGAGCCATGGCCACTGAGCCTGCGCGTCCGGAGCCTGTGCTCCGCAACGGGAGAGACCACAACAGTGAGAGGCCCACGTACCGCAAAAAAAAAAAAAAAAAAAAAAGTAATAAATTATCTCCTGATATATAGGTTGAACACGTAATATGCAGCAAGAGTCCTTCCTTGGAATCTGGAGGTTTATAATCTGTCTGTGCCTCTGTGTCCAGCACAAGGAGACTTTATACACAGGGATGAGGTCGTGGCATGGAAGTTCTTGGTCATTCATTCATTCAGGAAACGTATTTGACCTTCTCCTTTTATTCCAGGGACTGGGCTTAATGTAGGCGGTAGAGACATACAGTCTCTGCCAAACCTTGAATCTTATAGGAGAGAGAGAAATGGAAAGAGATAAGTGGGTGTGGGGACCAAGCAGCATCCTTGACAACAGGCAAACTTAGCAACTCTAAGGTCGACCAGAAAATTGTTTTTAATGCTCACAGGGCATTGATGAAAAACTTCTCAGTTGAAGGCTCCAGTGTTTGTATTCTATTATAGACTCCACGTGGTTGTGAAATATTTCTTGACCTTTAAACAGATGTGTGGCCTCGGCTTGACCACTTACCAGTGTGGATGTATAACACCAGTGATGACAGTGACTAAGAATAGTACCGGCCAAATTCCTTCTCTGCTCTTTTCTAGCTGTAAATTAATTAATGTCTCCAAGCCTCTGTTTCATTAATAAATCATTAATCATAATATCCACCTCAAGGAGTTGTTATAATGATTTTTTTTAATGAAATTTGTCAAGAACCTAGCACAGTGGTTCATATAGTAGATTTTCAACATATAACCTCTACCTTCAACTTTTCCCCCCTCTCTCTACTTGCTTAATTAGTCAGAACTAAAGCATTTCAAACACAGGACTTTCATGTGCAATAAGCATACTTAAGATGATTTTTTTTCAAGAATTGATTATAGAATTTTTCAAATGTACACAAAAGTAGAGAGAATAGCTTATGAATCCCCATCGAGTCATCATCAGTTTCAAGAATTACCAATATTTTCCCAATCTTGTTTCATCTATCTTCTACCAACTTTGTTTGTTTTACCAGATTGTTTTAAAAGAACTTCCAAATATCCTGTCTTTCACCTATAAATACCTCAATACATCTTTTAAAAAATTTTTTTATTGAAGTATAGTTATAGAAAATGTGTTTCAGGTATACAGCAAAGTGATTCAGTTATATATATATGTATATAAACATATATATATATATATATATATATATATATATTCTTTTTCAGATCTTTTCCATTATGGGTTATTACAAGATATTAAATATAGTTCCCTGTGCCATAGGTCCTTGTCGTTTATCTATTTTATATATAGTAGTGTGTATCTGTTAATCCCAAACTCCTAACTTATCCCTCCCCCCCCATTACCAGTTGACAAACAGTTTATGTAAAGGACCAAGCAGTAAATAGTTCACACTTGGCAGGCAGCCCTCTCTCTGTTGCAACTACTCACCTCTGCTGCTGTAGCACGAAAGTCACCAGAGACAGTATGCAAGGCCATGGGCAGGATGTGTTCCAATAAAAGTTTATTTTTATTTGCGGCTATTGTTTGCTTACCCTTGCTCTAGCAGATAAGGGTTTTTAAAAAATCATAACTAAAATACCATTATCATAGCAAATGAAATTAATGAAAAGTTCTTAATATCAACTAATAACAGGTTCATTTTATTAAAAATCTCCCTAGCTGTTTCAAAAAAATATTTTACATTAGTTTTTTCAAGTCGGGATCCATAAAGGTCCATATGTTTACACATGCCTGAAACATCACTCTAGCCTCTTTTAACCTATACCGTTTCACCCATACACACTTTTTTCCTATGACATTTATTTGTGGAAGAAATTGAGTCATTTTTCCTACATAGTTCCTCAATGAATTTAGCTGATTGAATATTCATGGTTATGTTTAATTTGTTCTTATATTTTCCATATTTCCTGGAATTTGGTAGTTAGACCCAGAAGATAATTAGAGTCAGGTTTAATATTTGCCCAAGATAATTTATGTAGCCAGTCTCCCAAAGGAGAATTTAGATGTGGAGAATAATACACTGAGACTCCAGCTCCAGTGATCAGTAATGAGACTAGATTATAATTGCACACTTGGCATTAGTTTTAATCACCCACTCCCACCTCAAACCCCCAGAATGACGGAAAATTACTTCTACAAAGAATTGGGAAACAGGAAAGAATATCCTCGGTGAACTGGAAATTATGAGACAATTCTGAAAGACAGAAAACAGATGGGATCAGACTAAAAGAGAGAATAGTAGCCCAAAGCAATTGTAGAAGAGGACTGATGGAAAAGGTAGGAAGGGTTCTGGGGGAGCTCCAAGCTCAGAAGGAGCAGATGAAGGGGCAAGAGAGAATCTTAACGTTAATCAACACTAGGGTGGAGGCTACCATTGCCAATGAGAGTACACAGACTTAGGGGGAACGGAGCCAGCTCAAACCCTGGCCTGGCTCTGCCTCTGACCAAGGCTGAGGCAGCCATTGCCAGCACGCACATTCCTGCCCACACTTGGGAGGAGGGGAACTAGCTCCAGGTAGGAGACCACCGAAACCAGCGGGAGCGAAACCAGCTGAGTAGTGTGGCAACAGCCTCACTGGCCCTGACCCAGCCTCTAACCAAGTCACACATACCAGGGAAAAAGTGAAGCCAGCACAAAAGTGCAGCCCCAAACCCTCAGGCCCTGGCTGTGATGCAAACCAAGGGAGAGACTACCACCACATCTGGGAGAAACCCAACTCCCTCAGGGCTCCTGCTTCAGCCCCTTGGGTCCCAACTCCACTCCCAACAGGGTGACAACAGCCACTGAGCATAGAAGAAGCTCCAGCTTGCACCTGCCTCTGGCTCTAGCTGCTCCAGCTCTACCTCCTACCAAGGTGGGGCTGCCAGCACACCTGTGGGAAGACATGCTCATTTCAGATCCAGCTCTCCCACCAAAGCCACTGGGTACCAGAGATTGTACAGGACGCTCCATTCAAGGACACCCCTTCAAGACCACAATAAGTAACTGTTTCACTAATTTCATGGGGACAGAGAAAGTTAAACAAATTGAGAAGACAAAGGAATTTGTTTAAAATGAAGGAACAAGAAAGAAAAAACACAAATGAAGCAGAGATAAATAATTTACCAGATAAAGAGTTCAAAGCATTAGTAATAAGAATGCTAACTGAACTTGGGAAAAGAATAGATGAACACAGTGGAAATTTTGACAAGGAACTAGAAAGTATAAAAAAGAACCAGTCATCACTGAAGAATACAATAACCAAAATGAAAAATATACTAGAAGGAATTAACGGCAGATTAGTTGATACAGAAGAACACATAAGTGACCTAGAAGACAGAATCATGGAAATCACCCAATCAGAATACAATAAGAAAAACAAATTTTAAAAATGAGGATACATAAGGATAGCTTAAGGGACTTCTGGGACAAATCAATCATACTAACATTAGCATTATAGCGGTCCCAGAAGGAGAAGAGAGAGAGCAAGGGGTAGAAGGTGTATTTAATGAAATTGTGGCTGAAAACTCTCTGAACCTGAGGAAGGAAATAGATTTCCAGGTACAGGAAGCACAGAGAGTCATCAAGCAAGATGAATCCAAAGAGACCCATATAAGACATCTCATAATTAACATGACAAAAGCTAAAGAGAATTTTAAAGGCAGCAAGAGAAAAACAGAGCCACATATAAGTTAACCCCCATAAGGCTAACCGCTGATTTTTCTGCAGAAACTTTGCAGGCCAGAAGGGAGTGGCATGACATATTTAAAGTTTTAAAAGGGAAAACCTACAACTTAAGATACTATACCTTCAAGGTTATCATTCAGAATTGGAGAGATAAAGAGCTTCTCAGAAAAGCAAAAACTAAAAGAGTTCATCAGTACTAACCCAACCTTAAAAGAAGTGTTAAAGGGGCTTCCCTGGTGGCGCAGTGGTTTAGAGTCTGCCTGCCGATGAAGGGGACACGGGTTTTTGCCCCGGTCCGGGAAGATCCCACATGCCGTGGAGCGGCTGGGCCCGTGAGCCATGGCCACTGAGCCTGTGCGTCCAGAACCTGTGCTCCGCAACGGGAGAGGCCACAACAGTGAGAGGCCCGCGTACCACAAAAAAAAAAAAAAAAGAAAGAAATGTTAAAGGGTCTTCTTTAAGTGAAAAAAGAAAAGGCTACAACAAAATATAAGAAATCATAGGAAAGGAAAAATTCCACTGGTAAAGGCAAATATATAGTAGAGGGTGTGGATCAACCACTTAAATAAGCTAGTATGAAGGTTAAAAGACAAAAATTATAAAATCAACTATAACTACAATAAATAGTTAAGGGATAAACGTGAAAATGTAAAATATGATATCAAAAACACAAAATGGGGGAGGAGAGTAAAAAATGTAGATCTATTAGAACGTGTATGAACGTAAATGACTACCATTTTAAAACTAGTAGATATAGTTCAATGTATATGAAGTCCACAGGAACCACAAATCTAAAACCTATAATAGATACACAAAAACCAGAGAGAAAGGAACACGAAGATAACACAAAAGGAGTCACCACACCACAAAGGAAGAGACTAAAAGAAGGAAAGAAAAGAGGAGAACTACAAAAACAATGAGAAAACAAGTAACAAAATGGCAATAAGTATATACCTATCCGACATTACTTTAAATGTTGACAGACTATATGCTCCAATCAAAGGACATAGTGTGGTTGATTGGATTAAAAAATTAGACCCATCTATATGCTGCCTACAGGAGACTCACTTCAGAGCTAAAGATAAACACAGACTGAAATTGAGGGAATTAAAAAACATATTCCATACGAATAGAAATGAAAAGGAAGTTGGGGTACCAATACTCTTATCAAAGTAGACTTTAAAACAAAATAGATAGATAGATAGATAGAGATAAATGTACATGTGTTCTATATACTAACCCACTGGTAGGAACTAGAAGTCGTGACACCCAAATAGCAATGAACACAACTAGTGTCCAGATTGTTGCTTCTAAATACCATTGCCAGAAGGAATGAGGGCTCCTTGCAGAAGTGACTGATTTTAAGACTAGGGCAGGAGGGAGTTCCCTGGTGGCTTAGTGGCTAGGATTCCAGGCTTTCACTGCCATGGCCTGGATTCAATCCCTAGTTGGCAAACTGAGATGCCACAAGCCATGTGGCACAGCCAAGAAAAGAAAAATACCCTTTAAAAAAAAAGACTAGAGCAGGAAAAATGCAAAATAAACCTGGAGCACCTTGTGTTGACAGAAGGTAATGAAGTGCTCAAAAACAAACAAAAAAAGTTGGGGGCACGTCAAAATGACACAGAAGCCAACCTGAAAGAACTCCCAAATGGTTAAAGCTGGAAGAAATTTAGCAATAAAATAAATAATGAAACTTAAAGAATAAAGTAGATATCCATGATTCCATACCAAAATAAATGTGATTAAATATACAAATAAATGATGGAGATGAGATAACACTTCCTTATAGGATAATCCAATTAAGAAGTGTAGAAAAATGCAGGACAAAAGAAAATGGCTATGAGAACACCAGAGTAATAATTTTTACAGGCAAGATCCATCAATTAATGCTAAAATTAGTGGGTGACAGTTTAAGGACAAACAGGATGTTTGTATAGTTTCCAAGTATCTCCCCTTGAATGTTTATTATTACAAAGGAAAAGTAGTCATTTAAAGTGGAAGAGCCTCTGACACCACCTTAACCAGATAATTAAACCTAACTTCACCAGTAACAAGACATATTAACATCCTGTACCCCCTCATACAATGTCTTGAGAGGGTTTCTTCACCTATGTGATATTTTTCCTTAATATGCATAACCTCAATCTCATCATGAGGAAACATCAGACAAAATCAAATTGAGGGACATTCTACAAAATACTTGACCAGTTCTAGGAATAAAGTTGGAGGAAATAGTGAGACCCTATGAGAATTAGCTTAGGAGATTCTATCCTAGGTTGAAGGACTAGGAAATGCAAAATGTTTGAAGTTACAGAGATAATCAGTAGAGGTACTGATGGGGATGGAAAAAGATATTCCATGCAAATGGAAATCAAAAGACAGCTGGAGTAGCAATACTCATATCAGACAAAATAGACTTTAAAATAAAGACTGTCACAAGACACAAGTAAGGACACTACATAATTATCAAGGGATCAATACAAGAAGAAGATATAACAATTGTAAATATTTATGCACCCAACATAGGAGCACCTCAATACATAAGGCAGATGCTAACAGCCATAAAAAGGGAAATTGACAGTAACACAGTAATAGTGGGAGACTTTCACACTCCACTTACACCAATGGATAGATCATCCAGACAGAAAATTAATAAGGAAACACAAGCCTTAAATGACACATTAGACCAGATAGACTTAATCGATATTTATAGGATATTCCATCCAAAAGCAGCAGAAAACACTTTCTTCTGAAGTACACACGGAACATTCTCCAGGACAGATCACATCTTGGGTCACAAATCAAGCCTCAGTAAATTTAAGAAGATTGAAATCACACCAAGCATCTTTTCCGACCACAATGCTATGAGATTAGAAATCAATTACAGGGGAAAAAAAACTGTAAAAAACACAAACACATGGAGGCTAAACAATACGCTACTAAAGAACCAAGAGATCACTGACGAAATCAAAGAGGAAATCAAAAAATACCTAGAAACAAATGACAACGAGAACATGACAACCCAAAACCTATGGGATGCAGCAAAACCAGTTCTAAGAGGGAAGTTTATAGCAATAGAGGCGCTGATACCATTGATAATGGAAGGAGGTGGAGAACAAGGTAGAGAGTATTGTAGGTGAGCCAACTCTTCGTTTATCCTAGCAGGAAGTCAGATAATGTCGGATTGATAAAACGAGAAACAATAGTATAGGCATATTGGCTTCATTGACGCTGACACCTTCAGAAGACCTAAAAACAGAAATAGTAAAAAGGGACAACCTCAGAGACATTGGACTAGAGGAAGAGAAGTGTAGGTCAGGCGATTTGTTTCTCATTGTAAACACTGATTATATTCATATTCTTTATGTGCATTAATTGCTTAGATTATTTAAAAAAATAAATAACGGGGAGGGGCGCTATAGGGGTAGGGAATTAAGAGGTACAAATTATTAGGTATAAAATAAGCTACAAGGATATATTGTACAACACAGGGAATATAGCAAATATTTTTATAATAACTATAAATGGAGTAGAACCTTTAAAAATGGTGAATCACTACATTGTACACCTATAACATATAATGTTATACATCGACTATAAAAATAAATTTTAAAAAATACAAAAATAAATAACAGATAGTATTCCATAAAAATTGGGACTCCTATGTTTTTGAAAGACTCAGAATAAAATTGTTTAAAAATCAGATGTTCCCCATGCATAGAAAATGAGATTTAATAAAACAAGGAAAAAATAATTCATGCAAATTTTTTTCAGAAAACTACCTATGGCACAAATGAAGTACACGTGTCTTTCTGAGAGCATCTTTTAAATGATCGCAAAGCCTTTGTTTTTGTAAAAGAGAAAAAAACAACAACAGAAATGATGTGGGAAATTGTTCCTTTTGTGCTTGAGTCACATGAATTTTTATTCAGCCAGCAGATGGTAGACCAGATGTTGGATAATATGTTCTGAAAATGACCTTGTTTTATTAAGTGGTGATAAGTTAACCATCATAGAAATAGAAGACTTTCCAGCCTAGAATTCTCATGGAGCCTTTGTATTTGCAGTAATAGCACATTGTTTTCATGTTTGCTAAAAATGCCATTATCTTCTTTTCTGTATTTTTATAGAATATAAAACTTTGTGTATGTGCTTACAAATACACATATATCATACAATGCAGTCCCAGTTAAAACACATCTTATCTAGCACCTTTAAATAATTGCAGTTTAACATTGGGTAGATTATTCCATCAAATTGTTTAATGTGTTTACCTGACCGCAGTGTAAATAGAGCTCACAGCAGAGAAACCAGTGACACACTCCTGGTTTATGTCCTAATATCTGGGCAGACTCATGACTCAAAACTCACGTTTGTTACAAAAGACATGAGTTATCGCCTCCAGTTCCATATTTCTTTTGAAATAAATAATCAGATCTTGCGGTTTGTGATAGGGCAGATGTTTGGTAAGAGTGGGACTTGCACGAGAACCTTCTGCAACTTCTAAAGAGATCCTAAATTACTGTCACTCATTCAGCTTAGAAACAAACATTATATAGAGCGGTATTTCTCACTCTGTGATTCTGTGATCAAGGATCCTTTTTCATTTCAAACTGACCAGAGAATGATACTTTTATAAAACACAGAAGCACACGTTTAGATGTTATGGCAATGTCCATCTGCCATTGCAAACCAGGACCGGTCTGCAGAGCCCCTAGTAGAGAGGACCGTACGTTCAGAAATGTAGATTTCAGTCTCAGCTTTGCCACAAACTAAACCAAGAGCTTCTCGGCCAGTTGCTTAACCCTTAGGGCTGCTGTGAAGACCACAGGAGTTTTTATAGATGACAGCTTTGTAAAGAGAGGAGAACTATATTCATATTAGTTATTATTCTGAACCTCTCTGGACCTCAATTTCAATCAGACTCCAAGAGAATTGAAGGAGTGATCTGTATAGTACTTTAAACTTTAATGATTCTGTGTATTGATGCATTTGTTTAAATAAAGCAAGAAGGGTGGACAGTGTGTGGATACAGTGTAGTGCCAAGAGGTTTCTAGGAGCTGGACATAGAGCAGATACTGCCTGGCCCGTTCTGTCTCCTCCCCCTTGGCTCTCTGGGTTGACTGATAAGAAGACATCTGAACAAAGGCTGCTCTTGGACACTTACAGGCTCCACTTGGAAGAGAACTTTTATGAATCCCTACCAGCAAGTTGGCCACGGGATCGGCATTACCATGGGAGTAAGAAGTCCCACATCCCACCACCCAGTCCCCTCCGTGAGGCCTTTTTCTCCAGAGGAACAGTGTCCTGCCTTGATTCTGCCTTGTTGCTTGTAAACCTCTTCCCCAGTGAGAAGGCCCTGTTTCTCAGCTACAGGGAAAAGAGTCTACTCCAGCTAGTTTAAAAGTAAGGAGTTCATCAGTAGCTCCCCCAGTCTCTGGAAGAGCAGGAGGAGCGGACTTAGAGGCCACAAAACCAGGAGTCTGCAAAAATGAAACCTGGATTGTCACAACAGAGAAACGTTTCAGCGAAACACCACAGGACCCTGCTCCCCAGCACTGTTAAGAACTGTAATCCAGAAACCCACTCCATTTGCCCCAAAGGACCAGATGCTTCTGCCATATGCATGCTGAAAATACCATCTCCCCAAACACGGCCACCTCTCTCATTGCTCCAAGTTTTCCAGGATGATCTGCTCCATTTTCATATGGACATGCCGTAGGCCACCACCAACCTGTCTCAACCAGTGAGAAGGAAGCTATGTAGGCCTTAAAAAAAAAAAAAAAAAACCCAAAACAAAAACAAAGCAAAAAAACAAACTCAAACAAAAAACCCATCCCGTAGCATTACATATAGGAGGTAATCAATAACACAGGCTGATGAGTTTGCTGCCGATACTGATCATGACTTCGCTCATGCTGGTTCCACTGCCTAGAAATCTCTCCCACATTCTTCACTTGTGCTTTGAGATTCCTCTCAGGTATCATCTCCTCTTGCAGGACTTCTGTGACCCCCCCCATCCCTTCCATGCTCAGTGCCCATCCTCTGCGCCCCCCGAAGTGCCCTGTGCTTACCTCTGCCACGGCACTTACCACACTGTGAAGTGAACTGCTGACCTTCTAGGCCCCTTCAGACCATGATCTCCTCAAAGGCAGGGGCTATGGTTCATACATCTCTAGCCACAGAGCCTAACACAGTGCCTGGAGTACAGTAGGCACTTCACATGTGCTTGTTGAAATGCAGCTGTGATTTAAATTGATTTTTTAACTATCCTTTGGCTTAAGGTCAGCTGGGCCCGAGATTTGTCAGGAGCTCGCTAGGCTGGGAGAAGGATCTGAGCTGCTCATCACCTGTGTAGCTGATTAAAGCAGCAAGCCAACAAAGAGAGCGAAGCCTCTAATCATTTACTGAGATGGTATAACAGTCTGAGACCAGAGAAAACACCACCTCCCCCTGTTGCATTTTCCCGCATGGAACAGCACACCTGTTAAGGGTCAGGGAGACCAGCACGGATGGCATCATCTCACCGTTGAGGGAGCCTCCAACAAAAGGCTCTGGCTGTCTTACTGACTCTGGGGTCAAGAGAGGGCAAGGGAGCAGGGCCAGGAATGGAAAAGTACTGGGTCCTGGGTCAAAATGGGGTAAAGTGTCTTCAAGTTTTCCTCTTCCTCCTCCTGATAAGGAGGTCTCCACAGAAACACCTGGAGGGATTCTCTAGCCAAGGCTTCAGATAAAGATATCTAGGAATGAAGGCACGGGGCCAGGAATGCAAATGTGCAAACAGTACGAGTGGCCTGAGGGCCTGAGTCCTTGACTTCACCTCCCTCCGGAGATAGCAGTGCATGACCTGTGCACCAGGCCTGGTGTAGGGCGGGCAACGTTCCCTGTGAGGCCTGCCAGGAAGAGCCTATGGAACTGCCTACGGTCGGGCCTGAAAAAATTCACACATAAGTTTTTAACTAGGACCCATCCTCCTCAGTATTAAAAAACCAAAACACAGAAGCAATAACCTAGAACGTCACAGCTGCCTCCCAGGCTTTCCAGGGATGTGCACACAGTAGTATATCCCTCTTGGGACAAATTGCTGAGAGAGGAGTCTAGACCCATAGCTCAGCTAAAATGAAGGAATGCATACTCCTGTAGTTAATTAGGAGAGGCCAACAAAACTGACCTAAAATTTATCTATACCTTGGAAAAACTGATGCAGTTCTTCTGTAAAAAAGAGTAATTAAGAAAAAAACCCCAAAAGTTAATATGTGAGTTTTTTCTTCTCAACACCAACAGCCAATTCTCTGATACCAACTGGGTGACCAAAAATTCAATTCTATTCTGACAGTAGCTACCAACTTAGCACCGACTCCACAGGTTAAGGGCTCGGTCTCACAAGACTGTCTCCACAGCAGTTGCCTGTCATAAGTCCCAGAGGGCCACCCATATTCTGACTGAAGCTGTAATCCAGAGGTTCCCATGACTCCCTTCTCAGGCTCCATAATTTGCTAGGACAATTCACAGAACTTGAGAAAACACTTTATGTTTACCAGTTTATTATTGTTAAAAAGAAACAACAGGCCCCAAATGGAGTCATTTGTGCTAAGCCCATGTCACCGAAGTAAGACTTAATACCTAACCTATTGGAACTATAGTCCCAACCCCTCAGGAAACTTCAACTAGTGGACCTGGAATTACCTAGTCAGCCCTAAGTGAGGTAATCCTCCCTATAGGCTCTTGCATTCCCTTTAGGAGGTGACCTTGCCTGAAATAATGCATTCTTTGCTAATAATTTTCCCCCTTTCTGCCTTTAAGAATCTTTCCTTTTGTACAGCTTAGCAGAACTCCCTTCTATTTGCTAGATGGGATACTGCCTGCTTCATTAATTGTTTAATAAAGCCACTTTGATCCTTAAATTTACTTAGTTGTATTTTTGTTATTTAATAGTTTGATGGCAGTAGCGGGACTGAGGGAGACTTTCGACAGCTTCAAAGACAAGGAGAAACACAGGAGTGGTACCCTGTGACCTGTTTGAGTTCACTGTCTTTCTCACCGTTTCCAAGGCCCACGGGTAAGTCCCTTCTTGGTTCTCAGCTCTGCCCTCTTTGCATGGAGCTCCTAATCTAATTGGCTTTTTCCATAGTTACTTATTTGGTTGGAAACCCCAGCCCTTGGTTTTGTCCCCAGATCCCCAGTTCCACTTCGGGAACTGCAGGTAGTTACTGGTCAGAGTTGGGCTGGGTCTGACTTAAAAACTGGACTAGATCTGGATTCAGACTAGATCTGATTTGAATAGGACTGGGTTCAGGGTGAGGCCTTGAGTGAATGAAATTTTAAGTAAAGGCTATAGCTAATGGGAATCGCAGAAGTAAAAAAAAAAAAAAAAAATCACAAAATTGGTGAGCATGGGAAGAGCACTTAATAGAAGCTGTTAGAATATTCACCACCTCACCCAAAGACTCTGGTGTTAGGACAAGTTGGTCACAGAATGGGTTAGATCAACACTAGGTCACCTGCCAACCTCAAGAAAATTTCTGTGCTGTAAGGTACCCTGCAAAACACCACACAATCCCCAACCCAGGAGCACATCCCTTTTATGTATTATTTTGGCTCTGAAAGACCCAAAACTTTCTCAAAAAAAAAAAAAAAAAAAGGGAATCCTTAAAACCCAAAGAGTTAAGCATGCCACCTTCCTACATACCTGCTTAAGAACTGTGGTCCAAGAAGCTATAAATATCTACCAAAAATGGTCAAAATCTCGCTAAAGACAATCTAGAATTTTGTGTCCTGAGAACTTGCCTTGGTAACCGTCAGGTTGGGGGCCCCAAAATATGGCCAGACAGAAATGTGGGTTGCACCCCATCTGTGGCTAGATATGGCCGGGCAGAAATGTGGGTTGAATGCCATTTGGTAAGGGTCCTACCAGACTGCCGCCGGCCCTCAGGGAAATCACAGTGGCCACTACGAGGAATGTTCCAGTTGGATAATATCATTTAAGAAGTGCATTTAAACACAAGGGGTACATATTTTAATTGGTATGAAGAAGCCTCCGAAATTCCAAAATAGCCCATTAAAAGATTCACTGCAAAAGGATAAAATGAAAAAAGTAAGGACATAAAAGGTACCTAAAACAAAAGACTGTAGGACTGATGTAATTCCTACTGCTCCGCTCTATCCTCCTTTATTTGAGGACTTATTCTAGCAATCCTCTGTCTGAATTGCCTTTCTATGCTGAAAAGACTTATTAAACAGTTACCTTTCAAAGAGCTTGGCCTGGCTTTCTGCCTCCCTGGGACATGCAGGCTGTTGGTTCTTTCTTGTGGCTATCTTTGGGAGTGACTCGATCTTGAGAAGGCAGTAGTACCTTTTTCACCCTCTTTGAGGATGCCTTTGGGTCCATGAAGTTGTTTAATTTTGCTAGAAATATGTAGTTTGTCCTGGCTGAAAACTGACAAGACAGTTAAAAGAATTTTTAAGTAGCTCTGTGGTCAAAAGTTGCTCAGAGATTAGAAGCTGATATTCAGATCCTGATAGGAATTTTTTTAAAGCCTTCTCCCCTAAAGAAATTAAAGATAATGCAGTTGGATGAGTAGATCAATCCATAATATCATTTAAGCCTCAACCCAATTTCTTATGGAATTGAGAACAACTGTCAAATCTTTACAAAACTAGGAAGACAGCTCTAGAGGCAATTCAAAAGTTCACTGTTCCTTTTTATCAATCCCCAAACCTCCCCTATTTATCTTAAAAAGCTTGTAACTGACATTGTTTCCCTCTGTCTCTGAGATGTAAATGTTGAAGCACAAACTTCAGGGAAGTAATTCTTATCATAAGAAAAATGAAAGGGGGAAGATCATTTGAAACAGGATCAAGAAAAAAAAAAAACCCAACAACTTAGATCCAACTTCTTCAATAACTAGTAAAATGAAAACTATTAGGTCTCTTTGTGTTTGGCTATGTTTATGTGTTGTAGATGTGTGGCATTTACTACCTCTGGATGGTATTACTAAAATTAATAGTTTGTAAAAGAGCTCTATTTAATTGGCTTAAGTGCTTATATAAATTTAGTATTCAAAAAAATTCTTATAAATATAATAGAGACTAACCGAAATGTTTTTCAGGTTCACATTATCTGGGAAAATATTCAGTATTAACGCTAGTTTAAGTTTGCTGGTTTAATTAAAGCAAGCATGTCTTTAGGGTTATCAATGTTAAATGTAAAACTTTTACTCTACCTGGGTTTACTAATCAAATAAGGTCCTATTATCTCTGTTACAAAATTTGTCTGCCAGAAAAATAACTTTGGATGATGGATGACTCTGTCTAATATCCCATGAAGTTCTTGTGGGTAGCTTAACCTAAATGTTGAGAACAAATAAATTAAATAAATAAGAGTTTCTAGGTAAACTTTCTAAGCCATTTTTTCCAAATCTTTCTGATAACCTAAAACCTTAGAACTTTGCTAAGTTAAATTAAATGAGGGAGATTCATTGAATATTTAGATCATTTCTAAATAAAAGACTGAAATATTAATTACTGACATAAGTTTATTCACTTTTTGTTTCCTTTTTTATAGAGGAATTAGACATGCTTGGATCTATTAGTAAACACATGTTTTGTGCCAAGCTGAGAAATTTACTATAAAAAAGCATGCCTCCAGAAATTACAAAAAGTATAAATTTGCCAGGCCACAGAATGCTAATATAAAGGACGATTTACAGTCGCTTACTTCTTAGCTTTCACTAAAAATTAAGGGCTTCTAAGGATTAAAAATAATTCTAATATATGTGATTGAAGCTACAAGAAAAGATATGTGTTTTCAGTAAACTAGGTATAAGGAATGGAAATGCATTTTGTTAAAGGAAAAGAAAGTAATTTTGTCCTGGCTGGGAATAAGGGAAAAAATAGGACAAAAATGAATCCAAAATGTATGTATGCAAAAAGAAAATTTGGAAGTTTGTGGAACAGGAATACTCGAAAAAGAATTTTAGGTGTAGTCAGGACAGTCTATGAATTAAAATAAATTTAATTATGTAAATGAGCTTTCATATCAAAATTAAGCTGGTTCAAAATTATAATTTGGTTTTCTCTCTTTTTTACAAAGTTTTCTTGAACTTTTGGTCTGCTTTTGATAATAACAGATTGTAAAAGATTTTTCTTTATTTTTTAAGTTACATACCCAGAAAACAAAGATTTTGTCTTTTATCAAAATAATTTCCTGTGCTTCATGTTATCTTTATCATTGGATCTTTGATTACTTAAGTAAACCTATCTTCTCAGTATTGAAAAGAGATAAATTTTACTCAGAAGTGTATAATTTTCTTTATTTGCCTCTGAAGTCTTTGTCACTTTGGTTAAGTAGATAACTGAGTATAGTTTCACAGTGACCTATGATCTTATATTTGACCAAGTGCTTTAAAACATTTTTGACAAACTTTCCAAAATTCAAATTCTAAATAATGTCTTCTTGACCTTGAACTAATTTGGATTTTTCCAACTTAGAAAAACCCAAGTTAGAACATCTGAAAAGATTCATTCTTTCTCCTTATAGAAAGAGAGATGTTACACTAATAGTCTTATTCGGCATATTAAATTACATGAGAAGCATTGTTAAATAAGTGATGATCAACCTTAGGTTATATTATGTGGGTGAATGTTACTAATATAAGTGTTCTAGACATTGTATAAAATTCCTAAAATTCAAATAGTCCTGCCATAATGTTATCTGTCATAAATCTAGTTATCTTGAAATGTTATGTGTCACAGAAATAACCAAATTTTCTTGTCAATTCCATTATAATGAACTTTCATCAGATCTTTAACAGTGGGCATTTTAAGCCTTTTGTCATTTACAGGCAATTGTTGTTTACTACAACAATTTTGCAAAAGTGTTCCTACAAAGGTGTTTGAGCTTTAGAAAAATTCATAGAAAGTACTCTAACAGGTACTGTAGAATACAGATTTCTGATCACTTTATCATAAAACTGAACTGGGTAAAAATTTCCAGAATTAATGGGAAAACAATTCAAGCAGAATAAGAATTAATAACATGAGGCTGAATGAAATGATAAAAATGATTATAAGTTTTATGAATTTTGCTCGTTCTTTTATGTTTTGCTTTTCCAGATTTAAGGAAACCTTTCTCTCTTTTCTCTTAAAGCTATCAAGAATTTAGTAAGATATGCCTTTGGAAACAAAGATGAAACATTTACTTTTTCTTCCTACCTAATCCTTCTAGAATTTGCAAACTTGTTAAGTATTCTTTTCATGGCAAAAGAGTTAATTATTTGCCAAATTCAGTAAGAATCTGTTCTCCTTGTAACAGAACACAGTTGGAAATACTGACTATATCAACAAGGCTTTGACTGGAGTATCAAATTTGAGAGAGATATGCATAGACTCAGATATGACCAGACAGCTTTAAGGAACTGCTTGAACTTTGGATTGGCTACTTGACCAGGAGAGATTTTTTAAGAGTTCGATCTATTATTCCTTATAAAAAGTCCTAGCAAAGCAGTCTTTAAAAAGCTTACATGGTCAAGCACTATAGTCTTGCTGCACTCATGTAAATAATCAGATGAGGTTTAATGCAAATAAATTAGTTTTATTTTGATTATCTTTGATTAAAAATGGGGGCGAGTGTAGAAAAAAAATTATTTTTGTGCCTTTTTAGATATCAGATTTTAGTCTTTAATGGTTTTGTTATCTCCCTGTAAACTGGACTGGATCCTGAATTCTTCTAGTTTCCTCAAACATCTGGCTACAACTTTCCAATCTAATGTTTCTCCCACCCTTCTAATTTAGAATCACTAAGAACAGAGAGTACTCTTGAATCTCCTTAGAAGGGACTGTACCAGGTCCTCCTTGCTACTCAGATGGCAGCCAGACTCAATCTTCAGTCCCTCTCCTCTCCCCAGAGATGGAGGGGCAAGTCTGAAAGTTCCAGCCCTCTAATCCCCTGGTTGGTTTTTCTGGTGACCAGCCCTCATCCTGAAACTATGGAGGGGCCCCCAGCCTTGGATCATCTCATTAGCGTACAAAAGATACTCTTAACTGCTCAGGAAATTCTCAGGATTTTAGGACTGTGCCAGGAACAGGGGACAAAGACCGAATAGTTTCTTTTAATTATATCACTGTCAGGCTTGCTGAGGGGGGACATCTTGGGAATAGAATTAGGAGCTAACTTGCAGCTCCCAGAAACTGCTATCTTAAATATGATGCTCAACAGATGGAAGATAGTAGTAGCAGTAGTACTTACACTCATTATTTATGATTTATGGGTACTGCATTGATTCCTAGGGCTGCTTGGAACAAAACCATAAACTTGGTGGCTTAAAACAACAGAAATTTATCCTCTCAGAGTTCTACATACCGGCGTCTGAAATTAAGGTG
The DNA here is from genome assembly GCF_008692025.1 of Phocoena sinus. Classification (NCBI taxonomy): domain Eukaryota; kingdom Metazoa; phylum Chordata; class Mammalia; order Artiodactyla; family Phocoenidae; genus Phocoena; species Phocoena sinus. The sequence goes on from NC_045772.1 coordinate 91,761,869, forward strand.
TCTGGGGGTTGTGCTTCCTCTGAAGTCTCTGAGGAAGACTTCTAGCTTCTGGTGGAGTAATCTCTGCCTCTGTGTTTACATGGCCTTCTCCTCTTCTCTCCAAGTCTATCCTCGTTGTCTCTTGTCTCTTAAAAGGACACTTGTCATTGAATTTAGGGCTCATCCAGATAGTTCAGAATGATCTCCTCTCAAGATCTTTAATTTAATTACATCTGCAAAGATTCTTTTGCCATATAAGGTCACATTCACAGAACATGGACATATCTTGGGGGCCGTGATTTGACCTACTATAGATACACCCTGCGCTACTCATATAATTTCAGAAGGGGGGCACAAGCCTTCCCCTTTTACTTTATTCATTTGCAAGGCTGAGAAATTTAGACACAAGTCTGGATGAAAGCCAGTGGGGAACCAGAGAGCATCCCTGCAGGAGACATGAATGCAGATCCTTGTTCTTTCCTTCCTCCTGTTGACTCTCTTGCTCTAGACTTCTGTGACCAGGAAGGCCCAGGGAACAAGGGTAAAATCCATTGAAAAGTACCACAGTGCTGGCTGCTGGAGATAGGAAATGATTAGGCTTTAGGTGAGAAGGGTAAAAGAAAATGAGATTCCTAAGTCCAGCTCCACTCATAAGAATGGCAGATCAGATAGAAATTTGAACGCCTCTCTGGTACTTTATCAACACTATCTCATGAAGCTTCATGGCGATACTGCATTTTGTAACTGAGAAAAGTATGGCTCCGGGGACTTAAAGCAACAACTTGCCGCTACTAATTGGTGGAGACAGGGCTTGAAACCAAGGCTGCCTGTCTGCAAAGTCTCTCAATGTGTCAAGCCCAGCAGGGAAATTGAATAGCATTCTGTGAAGAATGGTGATACTCAGCAGAAGTAGCCGTCTATGGAGTTGTAAGGGGAAAACCTCCTAACCACAAGATATCTAAAACTGTGGGATAACCATTTCCCTTTTTCCAGAGATCTTACAAAATTAGAAAGGCCTTTTCTGGGACTTCCCTTGTTGCACAGTGGTTAAGAATCCGCCTGCCAATGCAGGGGACACAGGTTCGATTCCTGGTCTGGGAAGATCCCACGTGCCGCAGAGCAACTAAGCCCGTGCACCACAACTACTGAGCCTGTACTCTAGAACCCGTGAGCCACAGCTACGGAGCCTGCACGCCACAACTACTGAGCCTGCGCTCTAGAGCCCCCAAGCCACAGCTACTGAGCCCATGTGCCTAGAGCCTGTGCTCCACAATAAGAGAAGCCACTGCGACGAAGAGTAGCCCCCGCGCACTGCAACTAGAGAAAGGAAAGACCCAATGCAGCCAAAAATAAATAAATAAATGAATAAATAAAGATCATTCACTTATTTAAAAAAAAAAAAAGAAAGGCCTTTTCCCAACTCATCCATTTCTGTCTGCAACCCCAGCTTTCTTCAGTTTTCCTATGTTTGTTAAACATAGGTACTAGGGATATCCTTTAATTTAATCCACTACAACCTCTTAAGTAACCATTATCCTTGCTTTACAGACTCTGTAGCAATAAAGATGAGCAATTTGCCTCACATTACACAAGTACTGAAAGTACAGGCCAGTATTGGGACAGAGGTTGCCCAGATACCAAAGCCAATGACAGAATTGAAACTTTGGGGTTATTATTCGCTCTCTCTTCTCAGTACTACTCATTTGGCACTTGTATTTATTCTTTAGTCATATTGGAGATATGTATATACAGTCATCATTGATTGGTCTAAAAGTTTCTTGCAGGCAGGACATTTGTCTTACACCTCCTTCACTCTTCTGTCACGCAGATACAGAAGTTTAGAGAGATAAGTTTCTTCTATACTTATCTGGGCTGGATATCTTCTTTCTGTTCTCCAGATCCAATCTGCCTAGTATGGCAGCATTGAGGATGAGAAGTAGTCAGATCCTGGGTGTATTCTGAAGGCAGATCCAGCAGGATTGGCTGACAGTTTGGAAGTGAAGAGAAAAGAGTGAAGGTCAGTTCAATCAACTGAAGGTATTTGTCCTGAGGAACCGTAGGAAAGGAGTGGCCCTTTACTAAGCTGAGGAGGACTGAGGGAGGAGCAGTTTGAAGGAATCAGTAGAGGTGATAGCAGTGCTTGAGCATGGAAAGCAGATGGGGTCAAATCACAGAGGGCCTTGAACTTTACATTCATGGCTTTGGCCTGGTTTTTGTAAAGTAATGGGCAATCAGAGAATGACACAAAGGAAGATAAGTCTACATCAAGGAAGATGCAATAAAATGGCAGAGAACAAAAAGCCTCTTTCATTTTCAGCATCTGTGAGCACACTGTTACCAGAGTCATGTACCTGGTATGAGAGCAATGAGAATTTGAAAATCCAAATAGAGAATCGACAGGATTTAGTGACTGATTAGAACTGGGGGATGAGGAAATGGGAAAAGTCAAATGGAACTCCAAGATTTTGCGCCACTGTGAGTGGAAGATATTACATTCCTGGTGGAACACAGAAGTTCTGTTACTTCCGGAGACGTGACGTTGAGTATGGCTTTTGAGCTTTTGCAGGGTGGTGACCTTGTTTTATTCACCCAAATACATCCCAAGCGCATGATAGGAAGCCAAAAGTATTTGTTGGTATTTTTAAATGATTGAATAAACAAATTAGGAGATGATGGAACAGATTGGAACTTAATGCTAGAATGGAAATGATAACAAGACACTTACTGTAAACTTAGAGAGATATTTGCAAAGCATTAGTTGAGGTCTGTAGTGTAAACCCTGACAGATGTTTCGTTTTTTCTTCTTTGTACTGCAAGTGCCTGACTTACCCTTTGATTGCTGAGGCAACCATTTCGAAGGCAGATATCCCGAATAAACACACGGCCAGCCACATGACTGGATAAGAGCCAGACACCTCCCTGCCCTGAGGCTCCTTTGTCTTAGAGCCTGATTTCAGTAGCTGACCATTGGAACCACTTGTTTTTTCTCTTCTCACACTTTAAATTCCTGCTCTTATGTTTTAAAGTGACTGATAAAGAGTGAGCCTGCAAAGCCCTAGGACCCCTACCCTAGACCCAGTAAAGACAGGACGCCAGCCTCTCAACTCTCTTTCCCTACCCGTGACTGCACTGTGCGGCCCCAGGTCTGCTGTGTAAATTCTAGGTCCTGTAAGCAGTGAGCCTTTACTTTTTTTTCAGAGTTTCCTGATGGTTATTGCTGAAGGGCGTCTCGAGATCACAATAAGAACCACAACAATAACATTGGTTATTGATAGGCTGAGACCAGCACACAACAAGGTCACTAAGATAGATGAAACCTCTGTGGAAAATGAAGGACGAGAACAGAAACTTGAGGTCCCCTGTCTATAGAGGCAGGAAGCAGAAGGTCAATGAAAATGAGTGAAAGAAAATAAGAGGTGGCCTCATAAACACCAAAAAAGGAGGATGTTTGAAAATAGGGACCTGTCACCTGAGCCAGACACTGCAGAGGGCAAAGCGAATCCAGATTTACATTAAAAAATCAACGGTATGACAATTAGTAGTAGACTTGGGAACTTCAAGAAGTTTCTGGAGAATGGGGGAAGGGCTCGCTATCAGATCGGAAAAGGCTCCAGCCCGCCCTGAGACCTTGGTGTATCCTTAAAATCATAATTCAAGTTTTAGCAAAAAATTCCTCCGACAGAATGCATGCCGACAAAGAGAATTACAAAGTCATGCTGCAGTGCTGGGTCTTCGGGACCGTCTGCTGACTTCCTCCCATTTGCTGTAGACTTTGTACCTCAGCAGAACCCCTAATGGCTACATGTCATGGATATTTGGGACCTGTCTTTGATCATTTAAACTATGATTACTGAATCCACAAATGGCAGAGGTCTTCTGTATATCAAAGGAAACCACTCTGGAGCCTCCTGATTAAGATCTAACAAGGATTGGGTAAAGGCTTTTGCTACATGCCCAACAAATCTACTTACGTCAGTGGTTCTTCATCTTTAATTAGATTCCCAAGCCTTACTGTAGAAATTCTGATGTCATAGAGACCAGGACTCTGTATTTTTGATAAGGATCTCAGGTGATTGTGATGCTGGTGGTTGTTAGAATGGGTATTTGTGATATAATCAGAACTTTCCTAATGTTTATTATTTTTAAAAAAATGATGCCCTGAGAGTTGTGTCTAAGTTTCTGTTTTCTTGCTACAATTTCAATCTTAGACTAGTGATCATTCTTTCCTGTGTCCTGTAGAGTTCTCTTTTTTTTTTTTTGTATATAAGGAACTGGATTGTTTTAACTTGGCTCCAAAGCCAAGGAGAGGATTTTGAAGGAGGACACAGGGTGGCCCTGAGGACAAGGGAAAAATCTTAGGTATGAGCTCAAAGATGCATCTCTCAAGCATGCATGCCATCAGCCCAGGGTCTAGCCCTTTCACCTAGCTCCCCTTGACTACCCAGTCGCCTGCCTCATAACCAGGATGAGGATCCTCTGGGCTAACCCCAGGTATGAGGGCCCCGAAGGGCCAGAGCAGGATTTACTCCACTGTCACACAGCCCTTTTCGACTTGGGTTCATCGTCTAAACCACAGGATGCAGAAAATTATTTGAGTGACTATTTTCTTAATTCCCCCAAAGATGGTACATAACTAACTCCATTCTAGATGCATGAGAGAGGTTAACTCATTACATACAAAGGGCGTCTTTGGCCCTTTAGGGCTAGATTTTCTCAAGGAATCCTGTTGAAAAAGTCTGGAAGCTATCTGGGATACAACCATACTCACTCACCCTTGTTAGGCTTCTACACTCCTTAGAAGTGAGTCCTAAGACAACACTCACCCCGACCCTGGCTCCCGGTGGAAAACTTCCAACAGTCACTTAATTGTCATACAGCTTCTAATTTAAATCAAACTAACGTCTGTAAATTGGCCCTTATATTAAAATCCTTTTTTTTTTTTTTTTGGCTATGCCATGCAGCATGTGGGATCTTAGTTCCCCTAACAGGGATAGCACCTGTGACCCCTGCAGTGGAAGCGCAGAGTCTTAACCACCGCCAGGGAAGTCCCTAAAAGTCATTTTTAATTTGGCAAAGCAATATATACTAGGTTCCATTCCATACATAAATATAAATAATGTAGAAAATGAAATTGATGTGGCCTACTTTAAATGCCTTAGTACACATTGGAAGCTCCACCCCACAACTTTGCTGAGAGAAACATGCATTATAAAAGGCCGCATCCCACAAGTTGTGAGAAGTAGCATTTTCAGTATCACAGAGTTCTAAGTATTGTCAAAGTTCCCTTATGATTTCTTCTGTCATCCATGAATTATTTAAATGTGTACTTTAAAATTTTTTAAATGTTTGAGGGAGGTTTTTGTTACCTTTGTGTTATTGATTCTGATTTAATTTTATTGTGATCTATTAATTCTTTGTAAGTTGTGGATACTTGCTTGATAGCCTAGAATGTGCTCGATTTCCATAAATGACTCTAGTGTGCTCGAAAAATAATGTGTACATACTTTTTTTTTTTTTTTTTTTTTTTTTTTTTTGCGGTACGCGGGCCTCTCAGTGTTGTGGGCTCTCCCATTGCGGAGCACAGGTTCCGGACGCGCAGGATCAGCGGCCATGGCCCACGGGGCCCAGCCGCTCCGCGGTATGTGGGATCTTGCGGGACCGGGGCACGAACCCGCGTCCCCTGCATCGGCAGGCGGACTCTCAACCACTGCGCCACCAGGGAAGCCCTATGTGTGCATTCTTTATGCAAGATAAATATTTTTGTTGCTGGCTCTGCCAACAGGAGGAGCATTTAAAACTCCTACTAAAAATAGTCCCTTCCTGTTTTTCAGTCCAAATGGAAAAGAAATTCCTTTCTGTGCAGCAGCATGGCCCTTTCTACATGCTTTTAAATACACCCCTTTCCACTACCCTTCTTAGTGTTCCCTATGGTCTTAACCTGTTCACATCCAACACCATCCAAGCTGTACTACTATTAGCTGTTCCAGTGAATGTGGGAGACATTCAGTCTTTTTTCTCTCATGCTACTTTTTTCTAACTTTCTATTTCTTTATTGCATGAGTAGCACATTTTTATTCTAGAAAATTTTGAAATCACAGATAAAGCAAAAAGAAAATAAAGAACACCCATGTTTTCACATAGGTTTCTTTATATAGGAAAACCACTCCTAATATTTTATATATATATCCATACTTATGCATCCACACTTAATTATTTTATGTAAATGGATAATATGCATAATACTCTGAATTTATGTTACTATGATTTATCTAGCTCTCAAAGGTTCAGAGATATGCCACTTTCACAGCCAACGTGGCACTAATAATTTGGCAGGTATATGTTCCCTTGCTAATTTCTTTCCCCTGATGTCTCAACATGACCTCAGCTTGTGATGCTGCCTCAGCAGGTGGTATTTGTGTCTGTTCCAAAATACATTCTAGTTAGATGCTTATCTGCCTAAGACCTACCCCTGTTTCCCGAGATCTCATCTTTCAAATAACCACAATCATGAGAATTTTTAAATCTAAGAAATCACACAGATTGAGGTTTTGAAGAATCAGAACAGGAAATTGAGTCCATGTTCTGAACCAGGCAGCTGCCCGCTCTAGCTAATTCTTTTTGTTCTGACTTCAGGAGCTCAAGACAACTGCTTAGCCTGCCTATATGGAGCATGTGTACCAGTCACGACAACATGGGTATTTCAGTTGGCACGAATTTCCTATTTCTTATTATAAATGAATGCATTGTGGCTTTTACTTTCATCTCCTCTTTTTATTTTTATTTATTCATTTATTTATTTATTTATGGCTGCTTTGGGTCTTCACTGCTGCGCATGGGCTTTCTCTAGTTGTGCCAAGCGGGGGCTACTCTTCGTTGCGGTGCACAGGCTTCTCATTGCGGTGGCTTCTCTTGTTCCGGACCCCGGGCTCTAGAGCACAGGCTCAGTAGTTGTGGCACACGGGCTTATTTGCTCCGTGGCGTGTGGGATCTTCCCGGACGAGGGATTGAACCCGAGTCCCCTGCACTGGCAGGAGGACTCCTAACCACTGCGCCACTAGGGAAGTCCCTCATCTCCTATTTTTAAATTGAAGCAGTCCTCAAGAGATTGGTCATCTCTTATTAGCTGACAATCAACTTCCTGTACCTTCAAAGCTGAGGACCATGTGACATCACTTAGGCAATTTCATCATTGGTAGTAGCCTATCTGGGCTCCCAGCCAGGAGGTTCCTTGAGATACATTGTATCACTCTGTCTACAGCAATTCCTGCTAAGTTCCACTCCCAATGAAACAAAAGTTTTGCCTCATCCTTGTATTATCACTTAATACCTTATTCTTCACATATCATTTGAATGATAGGCCAATGAATTTCAAATAACTTTTTAGTAGTACAATTTTTTCAACTAAATAAAGCATGGAATTCTCGTGCTTTTGAGTAAACTGTGTGGACAGAGGAACTTCAAAACCTTTCCCCTGTCTGCCTCCTCTTTCTTCTATTTATTTTTTATTTTTTACTTTGTTTTATTTATTTATTTTTTTATTGTGGTATAGTTGTTTTACAATGTTGTGTTAGTTTCTACTGCACAGCAAAGTGGAGTTCCCTGTGCTATACAGCAGGTTCTCATTAGTTATCTATCAATCTCCCAGTTCATCCCACCCACCCCTCTCTCCCCACTTGGTGTCCATACGCTTGTTCTTTATATCTGTGTCTCTATTTCTGCCTTGCAAACTGGTTCAATTGTACCATTTTTCTAGATTCCACAAATGCACACTAATATACAATATTTGTTTTTCTCTTTCTGACTTACTTCACTCTATATACCGGTCTCTAGGTCCATCCACATCTCTACAAATGACCCTATTTGTTCCTTTTTATGGCTGAGTAATATTCCATTGTATATATGTACCACACCTTTATCCATTTGTCTGTCAATGGACATTTAGGTTGTTTCCATGACCTGGCTATTGTAAATAATGCTGCAGTGAACACTGGGGTGCATGTATCTTTTTGAAATATGGTTTTCTCTGGGTATATGCCCAGTAGTGGGATTGCTGGGTCACATGGTAATTCTACTTTTAGTTTTTTAAGGAACTTCCATACTGTTCTCCATAGTGGCTGAATCAATTTACATTCCCACTAACAGTGCAAGAGGGTTCCCTTTTCTCCACACCCTCTCCAGCATTTATTGTTTGTAGATTTTCTGATGATGCCCATTCTAATCGGTGTGAGGTGATACTTCATGGTAGTTTTGATTTGCATTTCTCTAATAATTAGTGATGTTGAGCAGCTTTTCACGTGCCTTGTGACCATCTGTTTGTCTTCTTTGGAGAAAAGTCCATTTAGGTCTTCCACCCATTTTTGACTGGGTAGTTTGTTTTTTGATATTGAGTTGCATGAGCTGTTTGTATATTTTGGAGATTAATCCTTTGTCGGTTGCTTCATCTGCAAATATCTTCTCCCATTCTGAGGGTTGTCTTTTCATCTTGTTTATGGTATCCTTTGCTGTGCAAAAGCTTTTAAGTTTCACTAGGTCCCATTTGTTTATTTTTGTTTTTGTTTCCATTACTCTAGTATGTGGGTCAAAAAAGATCTTGCTGTGATTTGTGTCCAGGAGTGCTTTTCCTATGTTTTCCTCTAAGAGTGTTATAGTGTCTGGTCTTACATTTAGGTCTTTAATCCATTTTGAGTTTATTTTTGTGTATGGTGTTAGGGAGTGTTCTAATTTCATTCTTTTACATGTAGCTGTCCAGTTTTCCCAGCACCACTTATTGAAGTGATTGTCTTTTCTACATTGTATATCCTTGCCTCCTTTAGTTGACCATAGGTGTGTGGGTTTATCTCTGGGCTTTCTATCCTGTTCCATTGATCTATATTTCTGTTTTTGTGACAGTACCATACTGTCTTGATTACTGTAGCTTTGTAGTATAGTCTGAAGTCAGGGAGCCTGATTCCTCCAGCTCCATTTTTCTTTCTCAAGATTGCTTTGGCTATTCGGGGTCTTTTGTGTTTCCATACAAATTGTGAAAGTTTTTGTTCTGGTTCTGTGAAAAATGCCATTGATAGTTTGATAAGGATTGCATTGAATCATAGATTGCTTTGGGTAGTATAGTTATTTTCACGATGTTGATTTTTCCAATCCAAGAACATGGTATATCTCTCCATCTGTTTGTATCATCTTTGATTTCTTTCACCAGTGTCTTATAGTTTTCTGCATACAGGTCTTTTGTCTCCTTAGGTAGGTTTATTCCTAGGTATTTTATTATTTTTGTTGCAATGGTGAATGGGATTGTTTCCTTAATTTCTCTTTCTGATCTTTTGTTGTTAATGTATAGGAATGCCAGAGATTTCTGTGCATTAATTTTGTATCCTGCAACTGTACCAAATTCATTGATTAGCTCTAGTAGTTTTCTGGTAGCATCTTTAGGACTCTCTATGTATAGTATCATGTCATCTGCAAACAGTGACAGTTTTACTTCTTCTTTTCCGATTTGTATTCCTTTTATTTCTCAAATAAACAGTCTAACCTTATACCTAAAGGAACTAGAGAAAGAAGGACAAAGACAACACAAAGTTAGTAGAAGGAAAGAAATCATAAAGATCAGAGCAGATATAAATGAAATAGAAACAAAGAAAACAATAGCAAAGATCAATAAAACTAAAAGCTGCTTCTTTGAGAAGATAAACAAAATTGATAAACCGTTAGCCAGACTCATCAAGAAAAAGAGGGAGAACACTCAAATCAATAAAATTAGAAATGAAAAAGGTGAAGTTACAACAGACACCACAGAAATACAAAGCATCATAAAAGAATACTACAAGCAACTATATGCCAATAAAATGGGCAACCTCGAAGAAATGGATGAATTCTTAGAAAGGTATAACCTTCCAAGACTGAACCAGGAAGAAACAGAAAATATGAACAGACCAATCACAAGTAATGCAATTGAAACTGTGATCAAAAATCTTCCAACAAACAAAAGTCAAGGACCAGATGGCTTCACAGGTGAATTCTATCAAACATTTAGAGAAGAGCTAACACCCATCCTTCTCAAACTCTTCCAAAAAATTGCAGAGGAAGGAACACTCCCAAACTCACTCTATGAGGCCACCATCACCCTGATACCAAAACCAGACAAAGATACTACAAAAATTACAGACTAATATCACTGATGAATATAGATGCAAAAAATCCTAAACAAAATACTAGCAAACAGAATCCAACAACACATTAACAGGATCATACACCATGATCAAGTGGGATATATCCCAGGGATGCAAGGATTCTTCAATATATGCAAATCAATCAATGTGATACACCATGTTAACAAACTGAAGGATAAAAACCACATGATCATCTCAATAGATGCAGAAAGAGCTTCTGACAAAATTCAACACCATTTATGATAAAACTCTCCAGAAAATGGGCATACAGGGAATCTACCTCAACATAATAAAGGCCATATATGACAAACCCATAGCAACCATCATTCTCAATGGTGAAAAACGGAAAGCATTTCCTGTAAGATCAGGAACAAAACAAGGATGTTCACTCTCACCACTCTTATTCAACATAGTTTTGGAAGTCCTAGCCATGGCAATCAGAGAAGATAAAGAAATAAAAGGGAGCCTAGTCTTTCTTTTGCTCAGACGTACTCACTTTAAGAGTCAGCTCTAGTTTCACTTCAATCAGGAAGATTTCTTTGATTCGCCTCACCCCAAGCTATATACATCCTTCTTTGAACTTCCAAAAGTACCCCGTGTTTATCAGTCACTGAGCTTACCACACTGTATTATAATTACAGGTTTATGCCTTGACTGCTCTGAGACTGTGAGATCATTGAAAGCAGAGATTTTGTCTTATTCTTCTTTGTAATCCCTAAGGTCTAGCAAAGTTCCTGATACATATGTTTCTTTATGAATGAATAAATGAATATCTAAAACACTAGTCAGACTTGAAGGTCAAAGACAGCTGTATTACTTTATGTTTATTTCCATATTGAATATGTATGCTTTCATATTTAGTTGCACAAACCTGCCCCTCTGATAACATAATTACACTTACAAAAATAATAACAGGTAACATTCATTGGGCATGTAGCATGGTAAGTAGTTTTATACCCCTTAGCTCATTTAATCCTCAAAACAAGGCTGCAGGGTTGCTATTGTTATTTTAAATTTTCAAATAAAGAAACTGATTTCAGACGTACACATATGTTGTATTGCTTATATTGCCTAGTTCAGCACAGGCCAGCAAGTCTTCTGTTTCACCTATGGCACGAGCCCCACAGATCAAATGTAGCCCCAAAGCCCCGGTACACTGTGGTGGCCTGCAGCTGTCCCCATATTTTCTTCAGGCTCTCCCTCTTCTCAGTAACTGTATACTGTTTGCATTCATGACGGTTGTCTCTAATTAGGCTCACAAAATCCTATGACCTAAGAAATTAGGCTATGAAGGAGAAGAGTAAAATATGGCCATTGAGCAGGTTTACATGTTTTGCCAAAAGAGTCAAGAACGAGGCCAAAGATGGAGAACAGAGCATAAACACTTGATAACGTTAGGTTGAATTCGGGGTAAAAGGGGAAGAGAAGACAGAAGGACCAGACACAAGTGGTGATGTTGATCTCACATGATGAGAGGAAGAATTCCTCCTTTACTGTAACAGCCTGGAATGACAAGATGGGTGGAAATCCAGGTGCTTATGTAAGGTTGCAAGAGGGAAAATGACATTCTGGCTTCTACTTTCTCTCTGTAGTAGGAGGTGGGGCCATCTGCTCAGAACAAGGGATATAACAAGGGAAATAGGAAGAGAGTGAAGAAAGTCTGAAGCAGTTTGAAGGGAGAAAGCAAACTGACAACCATAATAGCTTGGCTAGGTAGAGTTGAGGGTCTGTTTGAGGTTGAGACTTCTGAATACTTAACGGCACCAAACTTTTCTGCTGGTTGGTTTTCTCCTTCAGAGCTCAGACGGTGGAGTGGAGACCCAGACCAAACATATAGCTGGATTCATCCAGGTATTTTGTCAACTGGGTTAAGCTGGTAATTATGATGCCTTTAAGAATGTCTCATTAGGTCCACAGTGATGCACCGACGTCCTGCTGAAGCTCCAGCCACTCAAAGGTACCAGTTCAGGCCTTTTCAAGGCAAACCATTACAATGCAAAGAGTTTCATTTAGAAAAGTATGAACATAATATAGAACCATAGCAAACCTTCACCACATTAAACATCAAAGATCTAAGGACTCAGCTACTTTGACATGTATATATATACTTTTAACATCTTTATTGGAGTATAATTGCTTTACAATGGTGTGCTAGTTTCTCTAATGGAGAAAGTTGTGCTTTCATTTATCTATGTTATATAAAATCTAAAACTATCTTACTCACCACCCTGTCTCTGGCACCAAGCACATTACCTGACACATGTTAAATATACAATAAGTGTTTAGTGAATGAATGTTACAATATGACTTGCTATTGAGATAATAAAACTATTCTTAGAAACCATGGTCTTGGATAAGATGACTCAACATCATAAGGATAGCAATTCTCTCTAAAGTAACGTAAAATTAACACAAAAATAAACAAATTCAAATTTCAGTAAAATACCAACAAAAGTTTTTTGGAGTTAGATAAATTTTTATTAAAGTTAAGTTTTATTAAAGTTCATATGAAAAAATAAACATTCAAGAGTAGATAAAACAGGGAATTCTCTGGCAATCCAGTGGTTAGGACTCCGCACTTCAACTGCAAGGGGCCAAGGTTCAATCCTTGGTCAGGGAACTAATATCCTGCATGCAGCGTGGCATAGCCAAAAAAAAAAAAAAAAAAGCATAGATAAAACAACACAAAAAGAAACAAAAGTAAAGAGGACTAGCTCAATCAAATATTAAAATATATTATAGAGCCTCTATAATTAAAACAATGTGGTAATTGGAAGATGAATAGGCCAGTGGCATAGAATAAAACCAAGTACATATGGAGATTAGTATGGATAAAGACGGCATCTCAAATCATTTTTTTTTTTTTTTTTTTTTTTTGCTGTACGCAAGCATGTGGGATCTTCTTGGACCGGGACACGAACCCGTGTCCCCTGCATCGGCAGGCGGACTCTCAATCACTGCGCCACCAGGGAAGCCCTCAAATCATTTGTAATAAAGATGGACTTTTGTAATAAATGATTCTGGGATAACAGCTAGACCACTTGGAAAAAAAATTATATCCATGATGAATGGTACATTTACTCATGCATATGAGTAAACTTCAAATGCATGAGGAAAATAAAAGTATAAAACAAAGACATACAACTATTAGAATAAAACATGGATAAACTCTTCTTTAACATTAGTATAGGGAAAAAATTTGAAATTATCAAAAGTATTAAATTATCAAAATCTAGAGGCATAAATGTGACTATGCAAAAATACACAATTTTGCATGGCAAAAAATTCACCATAGAAAAAGCCAAAAAACAACTACAAACTGGGAAAAAATATTTGCAACACATATTACCAATAAAGATCTAGTATCCGTAATATATGAAGACCTCTCAAAATGTGAGGAATAAATGACAAAAAAACCTAATAACAAAATGAGAAAAAGCTATGAACAGATAATTAGCAAAAAGAAATACAAAAATGACTCAAATACATGAAATAATGTTCAAACTTACTCATAGAGATATGTAAGTTAAAATAATACTGAGATACCAATTTTCACCTGTCAGATTGGTACACATTCTGTTGAAAAGACCTTGTGGAAGCAGGCACTTTCTTATTTGGTGGTGGAAATACAAACAGGTACATCCTTTTGGTGGGGAATTTGGCAAACAAGTTAGTATAACAAAACTACCCATGTACTTACCTTTTGACCCAACAATCCCACTTCTAGGATTTCCTAAAGATACACTTCCAACAATATGAAAATAGATATGCACATTGCACCTTTGTCTGTAATTGCAAAATATTGGAAATAACCTAAATGCCCATATATTGAAAACTCTTTTAAAAACTATGGTAATCCAGAAAATGCTGTAAGAAATAATGGTCTCTATGAACTGCCATGGATATATATATATATAAACATCTTTATTGGAGTATAATTGCTTTACAAAGGTCTGTTAGTTTCTGCTTTATAACAAAGTGAATCAGTTATACATATACATACATATGTTCCCATATCTCTTCCCTCTTGCGTCTCCCTCCCTCCCACCCTCCCTATCCCACCCCTCTAGGTGGTCACCAAGCACCCAGCTGATCTCCCTGTGCTGTGCAGCTGCTTCCCACTAGCTATCTATTAGGTTCTTCATGATCTTTTTATTTCTTAGATTCCATATATATGTGTTAGCATATGGTATTTGTTTTTCTCTTTCTGACTTACTTCACTCTGTATGACAGACTCTAGGTCCATCCACCTCACTACAAATAACTCAATTTCGCTTCTTTTTATGGCTGAGTAATATTCCATTGTATATATGTGCCACATCTTCTTTATCCATTCATCTGTTGATGGACACTTAGGTTGCTTCCATGTCCTGGCTTTTGTAAATAGAGCTGCAATGAACATTTTGGTACATGACTCTTCTTGAATTATGGTTTTCTCAGGGTATATGCCCAGTAGTGGGATTGCTGGGTTGTATGGTAATTCTATTTTTAGTTTTTTAAGGAACCTCCATACTGTTCTCCATAGTGGCTGTATCAATTTACATTCCCACCGACAGTGCAAGAGTGTTCCCTTTTCTCCACACCCTCTCCAGCATTTATTGTTTGTAGATTTTTTGATGATGGCCATTCTGACTGGTGTGAGATGATATCTCATTGTAGTTTTGATTTGCATTTTTTTAACACCTTTATTGGAGTATAACTGTTTTACAATGGTGTGTTAGTTTTTGCTTTATAACAAAGTGAATCAGTTATACATATACATATCTTCCCATAGCCCATGGATATATTTTTAAGTGAAACAAGCGAAGTGTAAAAGAGTATTTAGTATGATATCTTTCAGTAAGAAAAAAGGAAAAAATGGGTATATCAGCTTATTTATAAAAAAAGAAACAGGAAGGATTAACCAAAACCTAATAATACTGGTTATATACAGGGGGTAGATGGGGATGGAGTGTAAAAACATGTGGGAATTGGAGCAAGATAAAAGGGAGGGGAGGGGAGGCGTGACAATTCTCTGAGTATAACATTCTATGTCCTGACCTTTAGAAACACGTAAAGGTTTCATCTACTCAGAAAATATATATAATTTATAAACCAGGATTAGGGAGGGAGGACAGACTAAAACTGGAATAACAACAGTGATAAAGGAACTTAGATGTATTACAAATTAATGGCATAACCACGATGAAGGAGTTGGCAAGGAAGAAAATGAACAAACAAGGCAGGGGAGCAGGGACGGGGGAGGGGAAAAAGGAGGGAAGGAGGCAGGAAAGAAACACATTCACCAAATTTTGCATAGTATACAAAGGTTAATTTGTAATAGTGTACAAAATTTGCATAGTGTACAAAAGTTAATTTGTAAATAAAACTTCTAGATGAAAACATTGGGCTTCACCAAAATTAAGACTTTCTGCTCTTTGAGAGGCACTGTTAAAAGAATGAAAAGACAAGCCATAGACTGCAAGATAACTTTGCAGATCTAATATCTAGTAAAAGTCCTATATCTAAAACGTATACAGTGGGACTTCCCTGGCAGTCCAGTGGTTAAGACTCTGCACTTCCACTGCATGGGGCACGGGTTCGATCCCTGGTCGGGGAACTAATATCTTGTATTTCACGTGGCGCAGCCAAAAGAAAAGAAAAAAGAATAAGGGAGGTAAGAAGGATAAGAAGGGAAGCAAAAATAAGTCATTCCCTAGGCCATCAGATCCTAGTGTCAACAAGAGTTGCTTGATGGAAAACATAATGGCTCAAAAGGCAGAGCGTCATTCTCTTAAGAGCTTCAGAATGTAAATACATATGTGAAGCTAGTGCAGCAAAACGTGGTTGAGAGGAAGAACCAGGGACCAATCTTGGAGATCAAAGAGCAAGCTCATTGCTCTTACCTAGCTCACTGTTTATTTGCAGAGACTTAGTGGAGTCTCTTTTTTAAAGCTTGGGGCATTTAAAGTCATTACTCCAGTGGAATGATTGCGTGACTGTCTTCCACACTGTTATGTAATCCACCTAAGCTGGAATTCAATTCCATACAACCCAGGTACCCGACTGTTTTGGGCTACTCTGGGGGAAAACAAAATTCATTTATGACTTTCCCTTGATGTCAAGGTGTTTAAGGAAAGTACAAACACATAAAACACACATGAAATAGAGAATAAGGGCCAAAATTAGTGGTATAAATAATAAGTGCAGCAATAGTTCAGGGAAGGAAAAGGTCAACATGGATGAAAGCAGCTTCAGAGTAGAGCTCATTCCTCCCTCTCTGAAACTCATAGAACTCCTACTTGCATGGCACTTAGTATTATTCTGTCTTGCATTGTAGTGATTTGTGCTCTTACCTAAATCCCACTACAAGATAGTGAGTTCTTAATCCAAGACAGTAGCCACAAACTTTCTAACCGGGACTCTTACAGTATCTAGCATAAACTTACTTTTTACCAGGTGTTCCAAAATGCTTATTTGAAGGTGTCTGATTTGGGCCTAGAGCTGACCCTTAAATGATAGATTGTTTGGAAAGGAAGAGAGGAAAGGGATAAGCTAGGAGAACAATCTCATCCAAAGTAGAAAGAAAGGGCAAGATATTTCAGATCCAGTGGTCAAGCAGGAGGGGGTTCACCCAGGAAAGATAAAATGAGATAGAAAGGCATATAGAGTCATATTGCTAAGGCTAAGTTATGAAATTTCAACTGTCTCATATGGGCTGGTAACTTTCAACAACACAGGCTAGGGGAAGTTCAAGTCTTCTGAGGTTTTTGAAATCCCAGCCCAGAGAAGATCAGATTGATAGCAGGACATTAAGCAACCATGATTATTCTGAAAATGCTTCCTAGGTGATTCATACACCCAGCTTTTGCTTCTGGCTCGAAAGGCTTTGAAAAAACAGCATAACAGCAACTACGAAAATTATACGAATGGAACTGTTAAAGCGTTTATTCAAAGTGAAAAGGCTTGATCTGAAATATACTTTATGTGTCAAAGTGTACAATAGTCACTTTAAAACTCCTGATTCTAGTTCAAATCTAGTAGGAGGATTTGTTCAGTCAAGACACCTTCAAATATTTTTTAATATAAAATGATATGTCCTATGGATATTGCAAAATTAAAAGTTTAGATGAGAAAGCTGCCATATTCTTGTCATTGAATTTTGGGAAAATACTGACAGGTGGGGGGAAAAATCACCCACAAGCCCACCATACAGAGACATCCATTATAATATGCCCACCTAATTTTTTTATACATCTTTATTAGAGTATAATTACTTCACAATGCTGTGTTAGTTTCTGTTGCACGACAAAGCCAAACAGCCATAGGCACACACATGTCCCCGTATCCCCTCCCCCTTCTTTCCTTTGCTTAGCCAGCTTCGCTTCCCCAACCCCATTTAAAAATAATATCCATTTGGGTATATAACAATGTATATATAAACATGCGTGCAGTAAAACAAACTTGGTTATCATACAATTTGCAATTGATTCCCTTCCTCCCCCCGGTCACCATTATTCATTTCATTAACCTTGCAAACGGGTGTCTGTAATATTAAACTATTTTATTTTGGGACTCTTTTCATAGCATTACCGTAGGGTTTCCATATATATCCACTTTATCTTAACAGTGTCAATGCAGTTGGGCTCCCCATGCAGTTTTTACTTAGTGGAAGCCGTGCTTTTTTTCTCCACTCCATGGCCCATGCTGTCATCCGGCATCAGAACAAAGCTCTAATGGCCCCAAGTATCAAAAACTCCTTGAAATCTGTTTCTTCTGCTTCTGCCTGAAACCCTTCTCTTTCAAAAGCTGAAACCAAGTTAACAGCGCAGGCAAATTATGGAAGAGACACCATGTTTTCTCTCCATCCCCTCATCCTTCTCTCCACCTGCTCTGCTTTCCCCCAGCTGCCCACACACAAACCTACTTTTCCAGTTTCCTTCCTCAGTACAATCCGATTCAGGCAGATGGATACATGTGGACTCATGCATTCACCAGACACATCCAAACATGAATCCTAGTTTAGCTCAACCAAAGGACCCACACTGCCTAAGCATAATTAAAAATATTGATCATTCCCTAGAAGAACAGTAAGAGAATGAGCTTCATGACTGCTGATAGATTGCCCCTGAGTCACTTGCTTTTCATAGCCAATTTTTAAAAACATGATGCACTACTCAAGAGGAGTTGTCAGGATGTAGAAAATCATTGCTCAATTTACTTGGCGATGAAAATGGCCATTATGGTTTTTATGCAACTTGGCTTCTGTTATGTAATTCTTGTTGAAATACTGTTTCAACCAAATTACTTGGTAGCAAGTGCTGAACAGGAAAGCACCAACAAGTTATCAACCACAGCAAGGACTCCATATGGGTTGTACTGTGAAGAATGCAGCTTGAGAAATACACCTTGTGTCACTGGGCAAGAAGGGGAAGCAGAAAAAAACACGGTCTTGCTAATGGAATCACTGAAGGGCAAGCTGCTGCCTAGGTTGAAGAATCCACCTGAGAATACAGAACCCACTCAATTCCTAA
The DNA here is from genome assembly GCF_008692025.1 of Phocoena sinus. NCBI lineage: Eukaryota > Metazoa > Chordata > Mammalia > Artiodactyla > Phocoenidae > Phocoena > Phocoena sinus. The sequence goes on from NC_045772.1 coordinate 91,780,521, forward strand.
ATGTGGGGAGTTGAAGTTATTAAACTGACTGAAAGATTCTTCTCTAAATTCTTCTCTAAGTATATCAAAGTAATTCTTTCAAAAATGATTCATGGAAGTTCTATTTTCTGCGTCCTTAAACATTTGCTACCGTAACACAGGAACTAAAATTAACTCAGTATAAAATTTCACGGTCACAACGTTTTCTCTCAACAGTCTCCAGATGATTCTTCAACGGCCACATCACTCTGATTTTTACTATTTTGCAGGTAACATTTTCCACTTTCCCTTCACTGGAACGTTCACAGTTCCTTTTTTTTTCTCCCCCTTATCTACCAATTCAGAGACTACTATTTTCTTAATAGTTGGTATGCAGTTACCCCTAGGGAGAGACTTACCTTTGTTGAGCAAAGGTTTTGATAAGCCTAAAACGTAAAGGTTTAACCTCCAGGACCGGGGCCCATAGACTGATGGGTTTAGGCTTGAGAGATGGGGTATATTTGACTGAACATGTCATGTGCCTATGAAGCTAGCCCCAGCCAAATGTGATCCCCATGATTTGATTTAGGTGAAACATTTTTGCCAAGACTACTACGTAGGTGATGTTGTGCACCTCCCATCACATCATATCAGGAAAAAACACTAAGGTTTGTTTATTCAGTTCAGGAAAGTTTTCTTGATAGTGTTTTGATCAGTGCTTCTATTCTATTCAATATTTAATTTGATTTAATCTTCAGTAAGAATATCATTCTTAGGCTGGACTTTGAATTCTTTTGTGTCTCTCACCTTGACATTCCTTTTCCTTTTTATCTTTTCCCTCTAATTTTTGGAGGGCCTCATCAATTTTTCCTTCAAATTACTGACTCAATTTTCAACAGTGTCAATTCCTCCTCTTTACTATTAGCCTCCAATGGAAATATCAATTCTACTTTGAAATTTTTAGTTTTCTATCAGCCTTTTCTTATTCTATCCATCTCCCCTTTCATCTCATGCATTTGCTTTTCAACCTGTTTTTCTTTATAAACATTCTTCTCTTAGGAAAGAGAGGCTATTTTCTCATATCCTATAGAATATGCTAAATTTTTTTTCTAAAATTCCTTTGGGTGCCTAAAATTGGGAGCTTCTAGAAATCTGAGCTTTCAGGGTGATGTTCCTTTCCCCTCGGCCTGCAATATTTTTCAAACTCCATGTTGTGGAGTTCTAGTTCTTGTTTCTGATTTAAATTGAAATCTTTACATTGAAAGAGCTAGCAGACAGTATATGTTTCTTAACAGAGACAGTATTCAAATTTCTCTTGGCAACACTCCTCAGAACTCCCTTCTCAAACTGCAGTTTTCTGAAAGATTGATATGCACAGTTTATATCGAAATTCCCTGTATCCAGGAGATGTTCATCTGATTTACTCAGCTAGACTGAATTAGGATCTTTTCCAAGTAGCATTACCTTGAGTTTTGACCCCAGGTTATATTTACATGTTAATTTGTAGCCACTTTCCAAGAATTAACTGCCTCTGATTTGTGTTCTTACTGTCTTCATTTGAAAATTATCAATAGTAAACTCGACTCACCAAATATTGATCAAGCACTTTTCATTTATTCATTGTTACACACCATTCAGGCTTAAATCCTTCCTTATAACCTGAAAGAAGATCGGGGACATTTAACACAGGAATATTTTGCATCCGTAGTCAAGGTTAAACACCACTAAGAAGGCGTTGTGTTTTGCTAATTGTTTTTATTTGGCATTTGTACTTCTGTCTGTAGAATGAGGAGAAAATGCTAAGATGTTAAGACTGGGAGAAGAAAAGTAAATTGAGGAACTTGGTGGCAGCTACTCCAGGATATAGCCATTTAATTTAGAAAAGAGGTAGAAAAAGAGAAATCATGAAAAAAAAGAGCTGTCAGGCAAAAAAAGATTACATCCCTTAAACAATGCAGAAAATGTTCTTGGCCCCAAAAGTATTCAGGAGTGCCTTTCTCAGCCTCTTTGGAAGTAAAGATGGAGACCATGATGCCTATCAGCAGGGTAAAAAGTGTATAGTTGTCATCTGTAGAAAAAAAAATAAACCATCTAATTAGTATTCAACTTGTACGGAAACTTCTCTCTTAACCTCTGCTCCTTCTGCTTCAGTCAGCCCATGCTTGATTCACATCTCACCCCTATACCATTGTCCCAAAGCCAAGACATGCTAGTGGCCTTACGATCACTGACCAATGGCAGCCCCACTTTTCTGTACCCAATTTACAAGACACCTGCAGTCTGGAAATTATAATGGATTGCAGCTTTTTTAAAGCACGAGCAAATGAGTCGAAGAGAGGATAGGCAGACAGTACAGAATTGCATTATAAGTCATCAAGGGACTTCCCTGGTGGCGCGGTTGTTAAGAATCCGCCTGCCAGGGCTTCCCTGGTGGCGCAGCGGTTGAGAGTCCGCCTGCCGATGCAGGGGACGTGGGTTCATGCCCCGGTCCGGGAAGATCCCACATGCCGCGGAGCGGCTGGGCCCGTGAGCCATGGCCGCTGAGCCTGCGCGTCCGGAGCCTGTGCTCCGCAACGGGAGAGGCCACAACAGTGAGAGGCCCGCGTACCGCAAAAAAAAAAAAAAAAAAAAAAAAAAGAATCCGCCTGCCAATGCAGGGGACATGGGTCTGATCCCTGGTCCGGAAAGATCCCACATGCCGTGGAGCAGCTAAACCCATGCACCACAACTACTGAACTTGCACTCTAGAGCCCGCGAGCCACAACTACTGAGCCCACGTGCTACAACTACTGAAGCCCATGCGCCTAGAGCCTGTACTCCGAAACAAAGAGAAGCCACCGCAATGAGAAGCCCGCGCACGGCAACAAACAGCAGACCCCGCTTGCCGCAACTAGAGAAAGCCTGCGTGCAGCAAAGAAGATCCAACGCAGCCAAAAATAAATCAATTAATTAAAAAAAAGAAGTCACCAAAACAAGCTCCACAGGCATCAGGCTTGAGCCCAGGATTTCTGAGGAATGTCCATTTTTTCTTTGGTTCTGCAGCAATTTGAACTCAATATTCTGATCCCCAAGTACCAAATGATCAGTTTAACTACCAAAACAACCTACACATACAAAAATGGAGGAAAAGAGCAAAGAAGAAAGGGAAAACTAACTACAGAAGTAAATACACAGAAGGGAAGTTGAATAGTAGTCTAAAATATTACCCTACACACTTTTCTTCTGAGAAATTCATGTTTAACTTAGTAAATTTTGCACTACTAGGTTAATTCTAGGAGGCTGAGGTTTATTGCTCAAGGAAGAAGAAAACAAAAAGACCAAAGAGTAAAATTCGTGGTCTTGCGTAGACACAAACCAAAATCTTCAAAGCCATTAAAATGTAAGGTTTGTGCACCTGAGAAAGAAAAATGTTTTGAAATATTCAAAAGCTTGGCTTGGATACTTAAAAGGCACAGTTGAAATAAAAGGCCATAAAGTATATTTAAGAACAATAAATTGGAATTAGGACATATAATAAGGTATTTAGTAGATAATAAATGTTTGTAAGGTAATAATTTATAAGGATGTATAATAACTCTTATCCAAGCAACTAAAAAGTTTGAAGAGTGGTTAAGAGAAATACACAGCAAGGACCAGCACCATCTAGGGGTTGAGTTGCCTATTTGATGGGTGGGGTAGGATGTGGGAACATTTGGTAATAGGAACTCCAGTTAGGTCTAGAGTTACCAGAGCAGAGGAGGTTATGTTTAAACTTTCCAGAATGTAGCTCATGAACTTGCAAGGAGTTACGTCTCCTACATGACATCTGAGTTGTAGACAAGCAATGACCGAAGGTGGCATCTGGGGAGACTGGCTGACACACACCAAGTCGGAGTATCTTTGACTCCCTACTTCACACACTCCCCCACAGGGCTCAGAGGGGTCTGATAGTGAGCCAGAGGACCCAGCAGAATCCAAGTCTGGTTGGAGAGGTTGCCAAGAGTACCAAAAACAGCTGGCTGACTTCCCAAAAAATGTGTGTTTTATTTCTGTACTGAGAGGTGACATCCCAGCTGGAGGCTGCATTTCCCAGCCTCTTCAGCATCTAGGTGTGGCAGTATGTCTAGTTATCGCCAGTGGAATGAAGCAGGAGAACTTTCCCATATTCTTTCCCCTTCTCTGGCTGGAAGAAAACATTCCAAGACCCCAAGTGATTGTTCCTGCATACAGTTTGACAATCACAATGAATTCACAAGGGGTACCTAGGATATACTAAATATTCACAGGAAATAATATTATCAGTAGGACATACCACAGTGAACTAAAGGGGGCACCTGAGATATTATAAATCTTTGAGGAAAACATAGTACCATCTGGGACACCGAGTAAATTACTACTTCTAAATTGTTTGGCCCTAACTAATTAATGAAAGAAACTGTTAGATATTTCTTTGGGCCTGCAGCCCCAAGAATGTATTATTGAGAAGCTCGGGGCACTATATGAGCGAGGAAAGATTAGAACATCTGCCTTAGAGAATGGTGGAACCACAGGTGAAAGGACACTGGATTCTTACATTTCTACATGAAAGAAAGCCAGCAACTAAGCAACTCCCACACTGGTCTGGAATATGAGTCAGAAATACATTTTGGTTGCATTAATCCATTGAACTTGGGGAGTTTGTCATTACCTAACTAATACACAGAGCACATAGGGATCCAGACCTGAGGCCAAGAGCCTCAGATGTCAACAGTGGATTCCTGCCACTGTTGTACCACAAGGAGGACGGAAGAGATGAACTTCATCTCACTGGAGGCCACCAAGCCAAGAAGATGGCTCACAGAATAGATGCCTCCTATTCAATGCCCAGTCAACACATAAGCCCCTGAAATGACGATCAGCCTCAGGAAAGGGGGAAAGAATAAGGAGGAGGTGAAGTTTGCTTAGAATTTAGCCCAAATGAGACTGAGTAACCTTAAGTTTGGTATTGTCAAATTTCTACCGTCAATGGATAAGTGTTTGAATGCTAAGCTAATCATACCTTTTGGAAAAAAACCAAATTTACATGATGTACATTTTATTCTGGAACTGTAAAATTTTGAATCCACCACATATATGTTACAGCAAGGGAAGAAACATAGACAGAGGCCACTGTCTCTGTTTCTACAACTGGTCCCCCAGCTGTAGTTATTCATGACTTCTCTTTTCCTGTTCCCTTTGCTTTGGGCCAGCATCCCAGCTGGTTGGCGTTCTTTGCCCATCGGAGTGAGGGGCCTGAGTCACTGGAGGGGCGGCCTAGGAGAGGTGACAGCACTCTAGTTAACCTTTTCAGGAGGACATGGTGATACAAGGGACTCTCCTGAGCTCCTTCTACTGCCCCCTCCTGCTGAGTAGCAATGCTATATTCATTCAATTGTCAGGCTCACTCACTCTGACCAACACTACAATCCTATTCTTGCCTGTTTCTTTCACAGCAGCCCAATAAAGGCCAGGCAGAAATTTAAAATTCCAATTCAGTGAAACAGTTATTGTATCTCTTGGTGGAAACATATCTCCTCCCTTGTTCACTGAAACTCCAAAACCAATAGGGTCCAGATTCATGAAAAATTGGTAATAGGAACTGGGTAATGAGTGGTAAGTAGCCCAAACCGCACGTGTCTATCTGCTACAGAAGTGATAAAAACATTGCACAGTCAACGTCTTCTTTGGTCCCCCTCCCCTCAGCTTTGCTGAGTTTAGCTGCTCATCTCCCTCCTGGATATGTAAACTGACAATTTAAAGAAGGCAAGATTTATCATCCTCGAATTCAGTGATTCTCAACTGAGGGCAACTTTGCTCCCTAGGGGAACGTGTGGCAATGACTGAAGACGTTTCTGACAGTCACAACTTAGAGGGAGGTTCCAGTGCATAAAGACCAGAGGATGTGTAGGACCACACTCACAACAAAGAATTGCGTGGTCCAAAATGTCACGGCACTGAGGCTGATAAACCCTGATCCACTTAATTTGTTTACATGTATAACTTGCTTCCCGCACTAGAACGCAAGCTCTGTGAGGGCAGGGACTTTGTCCTGTTTACTGTTCTGTGCCTGGAATGTGGAATTCGGCAAGTATTTGATGACTAAATAATAGATGAATGAGTGTCTCTCGTAGTTCGCATCAGGCATCTTACACATGATCGCATCCAACCACTTGCTTCTTGGATTGGAAGGGTTATAAGGTGAAGGAGGGTGGTGGAGGGTAGCATGACTGAAATATTTGGGGTGGCACAACTTCCTTTTTAAATTTTTTTAATTATCTATTTTATACATATTAGTGTGTGTATGTCAATCCCAATCTCCCAGTTCATCCCACCACCACCACTCCGCTTTCCCTCCCTTGGTGTCCATATGTTTGTTCTCTACAACTGTGTCTCTATTTCTGCCTTGCGTTTTTCTAGATTCCACATGTATGCGTTAATATACGATATTTGTTTTCCTCTTTCTGACTTACTTTCTGACTTCCTTGAATGTCCCATTGTAGCTCTCTTCTCGACATGGCACAATCAAAATGTGCATCATTTTCCTTCACTGTTATTTTCTAACTTGAAGAAAAATGGACATTGCAATTTTTACAGTGTCCTCAATTCCTTCATTCATGTCTATTCATTACATGATATTATCATCCAAGTACTGTGATAGGTGTTGTCACCAAACAAAATTATGACTTAGGACTCGCGTTTAACATTTTGCACAGAGAGTTGATGTAATTGTTCTGTATCTTTTCTAGCGATTACAAATGTGTTTCCCCTTCTAGGAAATGTGCCTCTTTTCCTCCCTTCCCATTAACACTTCAGTTAAGCTTGGAAGAAAGATGGAGAAGAAGGGGGTGTCTAGGCCCCCAGCTGGGTTCCCTCACAGACCCTTAAGCAGAGCTCTATTGCGGCGATAACGTCAGCTTCCAGTACCTGTTTATTTATACAGTTTTATCCCTACTTGCCTGTCATAGACATGCTTTTAATGGTCTTTATATCACTGGTACCTGACACAAAAGGGGGCTCAACAGATGCTTACTGAATAAATAAAATGCCTTTTGCCTACTTCTCAATGTCACCCAGGGCACCCTCTGCCGACTTCACAATGTCTCTTTCAACTGATCCTGCACAGAAATGGGGACTTCACAGGGGGTTTGGAGATATATCTGGTTTCAGACCCGTCTGAATCACTCGCCAGTGGTGGATCCAGCCAATGAAGAGAAAAGCAAACGATCCAAAGTCTTGAGCAACAGTCAACGGATTTAGGTTAAACAGCCTGAGATGGAAGGGCACTAACCTGGAGTTAGAAGGACCAGTGAAGACCTCTCCAGAATGGCGAAGAATCGGGGCTGCGTGTAGGCAGGGGTATGCATTTCTCCACGGCCAGGGGGTCTCCTCCCAGCTGCTGCAGACGAGTGGTCGGCCCTAGAGGCTAGCCGTGTGGACATGAACTGATTTGTTCCAGCCCAGGACCGCCAAACCGCCCGACGAGTGAGGGGAAAGCAGCACGTAGCCTCGGCAGGCCCCAGAAGTTTAGCAGGTGAACTGTCTCAGCCCTGCCCACAGGGCGCTAGAGGGTCAGAAAGGTCCCGCCCTTCCCCGACTGGGGCCCAGCAGGGCGAAGGTTGTCCTCAAGGCCACGTGAGCCTTCCTCGCCTCTAAAAGCCCCAAACAGGCCGGGCTCACGAGAGAGGAAAGTTAAGGACGCTCCAACCTCTGCATCGCTCCGCCCCACCACCGGCAGCAGAACCGCTCTGCAAACAGCCGCCTGGTCCAGCCGAGCGGAGATCGCGGCCGCCGAGCGATGTCCCGCCGCAGCCCGGACGGGAGCCTCGGGCTGCTCTCGCCGCCGGCCCTGCTGCTGCTGCTGCTGCTTCTGGCCGCCGTGGTGCCGTCGGGCCTGGCAGGTGAGCAGCGCGCCCCGCGGGCAGCCCGGGCGGGGGGCGCCGGGAGGGTCCCTGGACGCCCGCGCGCTCCACGCTGAGCCCGCGCCGCTCGGTGAGTTCCAGAGTCGGGTCAAGTTTACTTCCCGCGGGTGTGTCCGTCTGGCTTCTGGGTGGACGCCAAGGAACGCGCTTCTGCCGCGGTTGCTCCAGCCCTGCTGGAGCTCGGGGATGGCCCCAGACGAGGGCATAGGGTGTGTGCTTCTGCGAATTTAAGAAGCGCTGGCCAGAATTCCTGGCAGACAAATCGGTTCGCTCCTGCACGACTCTTGGCTTTGCTGAGCCTTGGCTGGTCCTAAAAGCGTCAGCCAAAGGACGTCTGAATATATTTATTCGCACCATAGAGAGGTATGATCCCAGAATGCCACTTTTTTTTTTTTTTTTTTGCCTTAATTGACAATGACTTTGGTTTAAAATGATGAGAAGTGCAGCCTGGTATTGTCAAGTTTGATATGTGCCAGGCAGCGTGCGGAAGGATGTGTGTTCTTTCATATAATGCTCACTACAATCCTAAGTAGGCTTATTATCCCCATGATACAGATGAGAAAGTTTGAGACTGAGAGATTTCAGTAATTTGCATAAAGATACACAGCCAATGAAGGCAGAGCTGAAAGGCAAAAGACCATTTACTTGACTACTCCCCTCTTAGTAAAACAGGTTTTAAAACTGTTTTATTCCTACGGGTATTGACACTGACCCTTTGCCTAAAAAAAAAAAAAAGTTTGGGCTTTGTCACTTTCATTCCCAATGAGTAAAACCAACATTAAGTTAAAAAAAAAACCTGAAAGACTTGGAAAGTAATATTAAGAGAGGATTCATTTCATTTTATCTCCTAATCCCTTTTCTGTGCTGACCTTCTGAAAGACTAGGGTGGGGTTTGGGAGAGCAACCCCTTCCTAAAAGCACCTACTGGTTCTTGTTCCTCCACCTTCCTTCAGCAAGTGTGTGCAGTCCAGATTTCAAGGCCTTTGCTTTCGCAACTTGCCCACTTATCATTCTTAAATATTTCCAGTCTTTGAAGCTGCCTGGGCTTCTGAGCTCAGAAGTGACCAATCCCAGGCTCCTGCACATTCTGGAAGTGGTGGAGTCCCCATGCCACCCCTTAGCCCATTGAGACTACTCATTAGGACACACCTGGGACAGGCTAGGGAGCGCCCTGGAAATGTCTTGTGTGTCTGGAGTGCTGGCGGAATCTTCTCTCCCTTTTCTGTTCTTCTTTTGGATTATTGGGATTGTTTTAAATGTTTCTGTAGCTGTGAGGGGCAGCCTGAGGAGTGAGGTGGAGACCTTGTTTTTCTGAAGATGGGGCACCGTTTATTCAAGAAAATATCAGCAGACAAGAAACAGCTTCTTAAACTGAGTTCCCCAAATAAGAAGCTGAAGCCATGCCAGGTGGAGGGAGTCAAGGCAAAGAGTGAGGGCACTTCTGCTGCAACTGATCCTGATGGCACTGTGCCCAGCAATCCAGAAAGACGTCTTATCATGGCATTGAGGAATGACTGGTGATGCCCACCCCGACTGTCTCAAAAGATGCGATCTCTGTTTCCTTTGTTCCACCCATATTAACCTGTTTTCTAGTGCAGCTTTTGGGGTCTTTGTCTTACCCTCAACTGCTGGACTGCCAACAACTTTTGGGCAGAAAATGGGGCCTTTGCTACCCCTTGCCTTCCATGTTCTCTCTTAAATGCCCAGCTCAGTACTCAGCATTTAACGAGTGCCCAATAAACACTAAAGGGATTGTATTTTCAACCCCCTGGAATGAATTTTATATCTGCTAACATACACCTCTTTATCCAAAACCAACTTCCTTAATTTTTGAAAGTTACGTTGTAGTTTCATTATTCTAGAAATCGGCAAACAACTACCAATTCATCCTAGCCATATATTTCAAACTATTAAAGACTTCAGACATATAATCGCATTGCCTTTATCTTTCCAGACTTTCAAGCCCCACGTGTGTTTTTAGGATGTCTTGTATAATTTTTCTTTTCTTTTCTTTTCTTTTTTTTTTTTTTGCTACATAGCTTGCAGCTCCTACCAGGGATTGAACTCGAGCCCTTGGCAGTGAAAGCTCGGAGTTCTAACCATTGGACCACCAGGGAATTACCAGTTTTTCTAAGTCGTATGTATAGTGCAGTCAGGTTGTCACCAGGGAAAGAGGTGGGTTGGTTGCCAAGAGACTCGTAAGGTGGCATGTGCCTTGTAAAACTGGTTCCAGATCTGGCCCTGGGACTTGCAGGGCTAGACTCCAGAAATTCATTCTTTCCAGTTCTCCAGAGCTGATCAGATACAAGGAAGCTGATTTGTCCTGATAAACACACATCTATTCATCAAAATACTGATTGTTGTTCATTTTTATCAGACTGGTTATTTGTGTAGCCTGCTCCAGGCACATCCTCACTGCAATCAAACTACACAGGATAAAATATCAGGGATTCTTAGGCTGGGGACCTGATTCATCTGCATCTCACTAGGACTGGACACTTCAGTCAGCCCATGGGTCCTGCTTACCAGACACTGCTTGCCCAAAAACCTGGTCACCAACTCCTTTTCCACTCTCCCATGACTCACCAGTGCCACGTGAGACTAACAGATTGCCTCTCTAAAGAGGCTAATCCCTTTATGTGGCTGTCGAGGAGTTTACAGTCCTGGGAGTTGTTCAGTCTCCTTAACTGATGTAGCAGACCTGTGGCTGAGGCCAATCTCAATTGATCCTTTGTCTCTGAGAACTTTCTTATTTCCAGATTCCCTGAGGAAGTTGCTCCATATGTTCACTCTTTCTATGGCAGGTCTTCATTCTTGGAAGTCAAGTATTAGAGAGATATGATGGAATTCCAAAACAGAAGCTGTAGAGCCAGACTGCCTATGTTTGAATCCTGGCTTCAATACTTACTAACCACATGACCTTCAGTCAGTTATCTAACCTCTCCATGCCTCAATTTCCTCATCTGTAAAACGGGTATTATAATAATATCTATATCATAAGTTTGTTGTGAGGAACAGTGCCTGGCACATAGTAGGGGCTATAAAATTGACGAGCTATTGGAATTGCTTTTCTCTGAAAAGGCATCGTGGATCTCTTGATAAGGCAAAAGGATTGCAAAAAGATTGTTATAAAAACAGAATTTTTTCTTAATCATGGCCTAACATTGGGGTCCGTACCAGCACATTAAGCAGCTGTTTCAGAAAACACTTTCCTGGGTTATAACTGTCTGAAATCATCTTGATTATTTTTGCCACAGTGCAATTTTTATTAACCGTGGCTGCTTTAGAATTTCTCAACGCTTTTCTGTCTTTCTGAGACTCACTAAGTCTTCCTACAGCTCATTCCCATTGTCTTAGTGTTTTAGACCCAAAAGAAGACAGTGCTCTGTGTGAACTCAAACATTTTCTTGTGCTCTTTCTATACTAGTTTTTTTTAATGTGGTATCTTTTTTTTTGAACTTTTTATTTTATATTGGAGTATAGCTGATTAACAATGTTGTGATAGTTTCAGGTGCACAGCAAAGTGACTCAGACATACACGTATCCACTCTCCCCCTAACTACCCCCCCATCCAGGTTGCCACATAACACTGAGCAGAGTTCCCTGTGCTATACGGTAGATCCTGGCTGGTTACTGGTTTTAAATATAGCTGTGTGTATATGTCAATCCCAAACACCCTCACTATCCCTTCCCTCCACCCTTAGCCCCTGGTAACCATAACTTCATTCTCTAAGACTGATTCTGTTCTGTAAATAAGTTCATTTGTATCATTTCTTTTTACATTCCGCATATAAGCGATATCATACAATGTTTCTCTTTCTCTCTGTGACTTAGTTCACTCAGTAAGACAATCTCTAGGTCCGTCCATGTTGCTGCAAATGGCATTATTTTATTCTTTTTAATGGCTGAGTAATATTCCATTGTATATATGTACCACATCTTCTTTATCCATTCCTCTGTTGATGGACATTTAGGTTGCTTCCATGTCTTGGCTATTGTAAACAGTGCTGCAATGAACATTGGGGTGTGTGTATACTTTCGAACCATGTTTTTCTCTGGATATATGCCCAGGAGTGGGATTGCAGGGTCATATGGTAGCTCTATTTTTAGTTTTTTAAGAAACCTCCATAGCGGCTCTACCAATTTACATTCCCACCAACAGTGCAGGAGGGTTCCCTTCTCTCCACACCCTCTCCAGCATTTATTGTTTGTGGACTTTTTGAAAATAGCCATTTTGACTGGTGTGAGGTGATATCTCACTGTAGTTTTGATTTGCATTTCTCTAAAACTTCGCGATGTTGAACATCTTTTCATGTGCCTCTTGGCCATCTGTATGTCTTCTTTGGAGAAATGTCTATTTAGGTCTTCTGCCCATTTTTTGATTGGGTTGTTTGTTTTGATGATATTAAGCCACATGAGCTGTTTGTATATTTTGGAGACTAATCCCTTGTTGGTCACATCATTTGCAAATATTTTCTCCCATTCTGTGGGTTGTCTTTTCATTGTGTTTATGGTTTTCTTTGCTGTGCAAAAGCTTTTGAGTTTAATTAGGTCTCATTTGTTTATTCTTGTTTTTATTCCCATTACTCTGGGAGATGGATCGAAAAAGATATGTCAGAGAGTATTCTGCCTATGTTTTCCTCTAGGAGTTTTATAGTGTTTGGTCTCACATTTAGGTCTTTAATCCATTTTGAGCTTATTTTTTTGTATGGTGTTAAAGAATGATCTGATTTTATTTTTTTACATGTAGCTGTCCAGTTTTCCCAGCACCATTTGTTGAAGAGACTGTCTTTCCACCACTGTATAGTCTTGCCTCCTTTGTCATAGATTAATTGACCATAGATGCATAGGTTTATTTCTGGGCTTTCTATCCTGCTCCATTGGTCTATATGTCTGTTTTTGTGCCAGTACCATATTGTTTTGATGACTATAACTTTGTAGTGTAGTCTGAAATGAGGGAGCCTGATTCCTCCAGCTCCGTTTTTCTTTCTCAAGATTGTTTTGGCTATTCGGGGTCTTCTGAGTCTCCATACAAATTTTAAGATATTTTGTTCTAGTTCTGTGAAAAATGCCATTGGTAATTTGATAGGGATTGCAATAAATCTGTAGATTGTCTTGGGTAGTATAGTCATCTGGACAATATTGATTCTTCCAATCCAAGAACACGGTATATCTTTCCATCTGTTGGGGTTGTCTTCAATTTCTTTTATCAGTGTCTTATAGTTTTCAGAGTACAGGTCTTTAGCCTCCTTAGGCAGGTTTATTCCTAGGTATTTTATTCTTTTTGATGTGATGGTAAATGGGATTGTTTCTTTTTTTTTTTGGTGGTACGTGGGCTTCTCACTGTTGTGGCCTCTTCCGTTGCAGAGCACAGGCTCCGGACGTGCAGGCTCAGCGGCCATGGCTCACGGGCCTAGCCACTCTGCAGCATGTGGGATCTTCCCGGACCGGGGCACGAACCCGTGTCCCCTGCATTGGCAGGCGGACTCTCAACCACTGCACCACCAGGGAAGCCCAGGATTGTTTCTTGAATTTGTCTTTCTGATCTTTCATTGTTAGTGTATAGAAATGCATCAGATTCCTGTGTATTAATTTTGTAACCTACAGCTTTACCAAATTCATTGATGAACTCTAGTAGTTTTCTGGTAGTGTCTTTAGGATTTTCTATGCCTAGTGTCATGTCATCTGCAAACAGTGACAGTTTAACGTCTTTTCCAATTTGGATTCCTTTTATTTCTTTTTCTTCTCTGATTGCTGTGGCTAGGACTTCCAAAATTATGTTGAATAAAAGTGGTGAGAGTGGACATCCTTGTCTTGTTCCCCATCTTAGAGGAAATGCTTTCAGCTTTACACTGTTGAGTATGATGTTAGCTATGGGTTTGTCATATATGGCCTTATTATGTTGAGGTAGGTTCCCTCTATGCCCACTTTCCAGAGAGTTTTTATTGTAAATGGATATTGAATTTTTATCAAAAGCTTTTTCTGCATCTATTGAGATGATCATATGGTTTTTCTTCAATTTGTTAATGTGGTATATCACACTGATTGATTTGCAGATACTGAAAAATTCTTGCATTCCCTGGAATAAATCCCACTTGATTGCGGTGTGTGATCCTTTTAATGAATTGTGCATTCGAATTGCTAGTATTTTGTTGAGGATATTTGCATCTATGTTCATCAGTGATATTGGCCTGTAATTTTCTTTTTTTATGATATCTTTGTCTGATTTTGGTATCAGGGTGATGGTGGCATCATAGAATGAGTTTGGGAATTTTCCTTTCTCTGCCATTTTTCAGAACAGTTTCAGAAGGATAGGTGTTAGCTCTTCTCTAAATGTTTGATAGAAATCGCCTGTGAAGCCATCAGGATCTCGACTTGTTTCTTGGGAGTTTTTAATCACAGTTTCAATTTCAGTGCTTGTGATTGGCCTGTTCATATTTTCTACTTCTTCCTGGTTCAGTCTTGGTCTATATGTCTATTTTTGTGCCAGTACCATCTAAGAATTTGTCCATTTCTTCCAGGTTGTCCATTTCATTGGCATACAGTTGCTTGTTGTAGTTTCTTATGATCCTTTGTATTTCTGTGGTATCAGTAGTAACTTCTCCTTTTTCACTTCTAATTTTATTGATTTGAGTCCTCTCCCTTTTTTTCTTAATGAGTTTACTAAAGGTTTATCAGTTTTGCTTATCTTTTCAAAGAACCAGCTTTTAGTTTCATTGATCTTTGCTCGTCTCTATTTCATTTATTTCTGCTCTGGTCTTTATGATTTCTTTCCTTCTACTAACTTTAAGTTTTGTTTGTTCTTCTCTAGTTGCTTTAGGTGTAAGATTATGTTGTTTGAGATTTTTCTTGTTTCCTGAAGTAAGATTGCATTGCTGTAAACTTCCCTCTTATAACTGCTTTTGCCACATCCCTTAGGTTTTGGGTCATTGTGCTTTCATTTTCATTTGTCTCTAGGTATTTTTTGATTTCCTCCTTGACTTCTTCAGTGATCCATTGGTTGTTTAGTAACATATTGTTTAGCCTCCATGTGTTTGTGTTTTTTACAGTTTCTTTTTTTCTTGTAGTTTATTTCTAATCTCATAGTGTTGTGGTTGGAAAACATGCTTGATATGATCTCAAATTTCTTATATTTACCAAGGCTCTCTTTGTGGCCCAGCATGTCAATCCTGGAGAATGTTCTGTATGCACTTGAGAAGAATGTGTATCCTGCTGCTTTTGGTTGGAATGCTCTATAAATATCAATTAAGGTCCATCTGGTCTAATGTGTTATTTAAAGCTTATGTTTCCTTATTTATTTTCTGTCTGGACGATCTGTCCATTGATGAAGGTGGGGTGTTAAAGTCCCCAACTATTACTGTGTTACTGTCGATTTCTCCCTTTATGGCTCTTAGTATTTGCCTTATATATTGAGGTGCTCCTATGTTGGGTGCATATGTATTTACAATTGTTATATCTTCTTCTTGGATCGATCCCTTGATCATTACATAGTGTCCTTTTTTGTCTCTTGTAATAGTCTTTATTTTAAAGTCTATTTTGTCTGATATGGGAATTGCTACTCCAGCTTTCTTTTGATTTCCATTTGCATGGAATATCTTTTTCCATCCCCACTTTCAGTCTCTGTGTCCCTAGGTCTGAAGTGGGTCTCTTGTAGACAGCATATATATGGGTCTTGTTTTTGTATCCATTCAGCCAGTCTGTGTCTTTTGGTTGGAGCATTTAATCCATTTATATTTAAGGTAATTATCGATATGTATGTTCCAATTACCATTTTCTTAATTGTTTTGGGTTTGTTATTGTAGGTCTTTTCCTTGTCTTGTTTTCCTGCCTAGAGCAGTTCCTTTAGAATTTGTTGTAAAGCTGGTTTGGTGATGCTAAATTCTCTTAGCTTTTGCTTGTCTGTAAAGGTTTTAATTTCTCTGTTGAATCTAAATGAGATCCTTGCTGGGTAGAGTAATCTTGATTGTAGGTTTTTCCCTTTCATCATTTTAAATATGTCCTGTCACTCCCTTCTGGCTTGCAGTGTTTCTGCTGAAAGATCAGCTGTTAACCTTATGGGGTCTTGCTCTTGTGGGCAGGGATGTGCTCAGTAAAACTTTAGTCCACTTGTCTGTTGATGGATGTGGCTGTGTTCCTTCCCTCTTGGTTGTTTGGCCTGAGGCAACCCAGCACTGGGGCCTACAGGCTGTTTGGTGTGGCAGCCTCCGGGAGGGCTCATGCCAATGAGTATTTCCAAGAAGTGCTGTTGTCAGTGCCAGTGTCCTTGTCCCTGTGGTGAGCCACAGCCGTCCCCCCCCCAACCCCCTCACAGAAGACCCTCCAACATTAGCAGGTAGGTCTGGTTCAGTCTCCTATGGGGTCACTGCTCCTTTCTCCTGGGTGCAAATGCATACAGGCCTTTGTGTGTGCCCTCCAAGAGTGGAGTCTCTCACTGTGGCTTCTCCTTTGTCTCTGGATGTGGGTATCTTTTTTGGTTGGTTCCAACGACTTACTGTTGATGTTGTTCAGAAGTTAGTTGTGATTCCAGTGCTCTTGCACGAAGGGGTGAGTGCATGCCCTTCTACTCCACCATCTTGAACCAATCCAAGCTCTATACTAGGGTGCTTATAAGAATGTATACAAGATAAGTTCCAGAAATGGGAAGAGCCTCAACTAAAGTGATACATAGGGAAGAAAAGGAAATAGATAAAAGCCTGAGGACTTGGTAAATGGCCAGGAGGGATGACTTCCAGATCAAAGTGGTGGATGTTTCTTGCCTTTATCAAGGTGAGAACTAAAGGAAAAGGCACTTTTTTGAGGACTGGGAACAGGGTGACTTTAGTTTGGGACACATGGAGTTTGGAATATTTTGAGAAAATTTAGGGAGGTTCTCTCATAAAGATTAACCTACACATATTTTGACTGAACATTTATTGTAGACTTTGACAGGGCAGAGACAAGCGTAACACCACGTTTATTGATTAGACCTTAGCAAAAAACTTTTTTTTTCAAAGAGATAAGTTCCAGAAGAATTTCTGGGAGAAGTACTTATGAATCTTTATTATTAAATTTTGTTTCCTGGTCCTGAATCTGATAGCAAAGATCAAAAACTTTCTCTGGAAGAAAATTTAAAAGATCTTCCTTCAGTATTGAAATTGAGGTAGAACATTTTAAGTAACTATTTCATGGTGATTTACTTTCCATGATATATTAACTGTTTATCACATGAACTTCATCTTGGGTCTTGGTTCTGACACACAAAATAGAAACTTTAGTTTTCACACTTATTTAGACATTATTTTTACTTTTGTCACCTGTTATGTTTTGTTGGATTCCAAATTTCAAAGCATTACTATTGAAATAGCAAAAAAGGTAGTAGCAACAATAATGGAATGAATCTCAAGGGATTAATTTTGTTTAACATTTTAAGAGTTTTTTTAAAAAATGCATTTGTTTCACCTTTTTTTTAAATAAAGAAGATTCCAGTTGCTCCTACAACTTATATTTCACAATCTTTTGATAATTTGGCTTTAAGATGTGGCTAGAAAATGTATTAATAATGTTATTATGTAGGTTTTTTGTACTACTGTGAAACAGGAATTTACTTAATGTGGTTAAAAAAAGGAAACTAATAGAGGTAGTGAAATTATGAGGAAACTTGAGTCTAAAATTTGAAACTCTCTGTCTGTATAGACAACAGATATGTTATCATCTTCTTGGGGAAAACTGTGCAAGTCTCTTGATTGAGAGAGACAGGCTTGCTCTGAAATTTGTCCTTCAGCCTTGCACACACAGCTACAATTCCAATATAAGGTAGTGTCGAGTTACTCAAACCAGACCTAAGATATCAAAATTCTAATGTGCAATTAGAAATTAAGAATTAATATACTGTAGATGTGATGTGAATCTGTCTCCAATGGTGACCCTCCAGCCAGTGTGAAAGTTGGGGATTTACGTGGCCATATAATAAAGCATTGTGTTAAGCCCAAAGGAGCCAATACAATGAGATTTAAGATGCTATCCCTCATTCTTAAGAAGTTTGTAATGAAATTTATTGGACCAAATACACACAAATACATATAACTGAAGAGTGATCTAGATGAGCGGTGAGCTGAGTGCCGAATCAGAATGGGGCAAAGTTGACTTTCTGTTGATAAGACTTTTGGCAAGAACTCTGAGTTAATTTAAGCCAGCAATGAAGAATAGGTACATTTTTAGGAGATGAAGGAAAGAGATCATTCCAGAGCCAAGCAAATCTCCAGCATTTTTATGTATTAGTATTTTGTTTCCTTGAAGCTCTTTTTTTAAAAAAACGAATCCCTTTCAACCTGCCTTGTGTATCAGGCACATTATTCATCCCACCGCACATCTTCTTACCTGCCTTTTATTCTAGTTTCTCGTATATAAGCTGAAGCACCTCACCTCAGCCAGACTGCAGGAGCCCCCTGCTTTCTACCTCAGAGCTCCTCCGAAATCATAACTGTTTAGCACTGGAGCATGTGCAAACCTGAGAGTGAAGGATTTAACACCTCATTTAACACTCCCTTTGACCTATGTGGGATGGGAGCAGTTGGATAAATGCTCCCTCTTCCATCCCTGGGATGGAATCTTCAGAGGCTTATTCTGCACACCTCTTTGGACCATCTCAAAATGCACCCTCCTGCTTTCCCTCCCTCCCTGTTTCACTCTCCTGGCCCCCTACTCCTGTTCTCTGGGAGCACTTCCCCAAATAATTCTCCTTTCATCAACAATCCCAGGCTCTGATTTCTGGAGGGAGTGAGAGCTAAAATACCTACTTACAGTTTTGCTGCCTAGAGGTTGATTATTCATGAATCAGTTATTTTCTTAATGACTCCGATGAAGAGACAAAGCAAATCTAAAAACCAGGTATCAATTTACTGAAAGCCCTTTCGAAGAAGGAAAGGTGCAAAGCCAAGGTACACAGAGGGATGCTGAATGACCATGCTCATTGAGCATAAAAGAGAAAAGCAATTCAAGGATCACAGTCAGTAAACTATTAGCTAAAACCAATCTGGATAGATTAAGTTGCAATTTTATTGTTTTTATATTTTTCTCTGACATATTCTGCCTCTGCTTTCTCATGTTTCTTTTTTTCTCTAACTGACTGACTACATCAGGCAAAAATTGTATTGCTCAGGGTTGAAAACTACTTCCTCTTTCATAAATGAGGTGCTAGCAAACTTAGGTTCCAAATATGGGAAAGAGGGATTTAGGCCACTTATGATTATTTTACAAATTCTAAGACAGGGTTAGGAATTATTTTTCAACTGAAAACAATTAACTCATAGAAAATATTAGAATAAACAGGTAAATAAAAGAAATTCAATTTGGGTGTTTGGGTTTTTAGAGAGAAATAGGAAAATGATGGGACCTCTTTCATCTTTATTTACAGAAGAAAAATACTCTGCTTTTAGAAAGTAATATTCCCATTCATTCAACAAATATTTATCAAGTGCATTGATTCTAAGGATGTTAATGTTAAAAATGCTTAAATCTGGGACTTCCCTGGTGGCGCAGTGGTTAAGAATCCTCCTGCCAATGCAGGGGATACAGGTTTGATCCCTTGTCCGGGAAGATCCCACATGCCACGGAGCAGCTAAGCCCATGCACCATAACTACAGAGCCCGCACTCTAGAGCCCATGCTCCGCAACAAGAGAAGCCACCACAATAAGAAGCCTATGCACCGCAGCGAAGAGTAGCTCCCACTTGCCACAACTAGAGAAAGCGCGCGCACAGCAATGAAGGCCCAACGCAGCCAAAAAAAAAAAAAGTTGAAATCTCATTTTCATGACTCTAGAGAAAATATCAACACGTGGCCCTTGCCCCTTGGGCATCTGAACGTCCTCTAGGCTCCTTACCCAAGCGTGAAGACATACGACTTGAGTTATTTTAGATTAACTTCTGTGAATGTTCAGATAAATTTCACTTTTGGGTCAAGAACACACACAATTAAACGAGATTCATCAAAGAAACATTACTGTGCCAGCTACAGCACCCCAGGATATGGGGTCATAAGCAGAAGAGGCCCCTGCCTTCACAAAGCTTGTATCGAGCTAGACCGAGATTAGAATTATGTGATATTTGTCTACCTTTTTGCTATTACCCTTTCCACACCATTTGCCTCACAACATGGAGATGTTTTTTTAAAAATAGAAAAGCATAAGGCTTAAATTATTCGAGGATTTAAGAAAATCAGCAAAAAGCATGGGACTGGGCAACCAGGAAGAGTTGATACATGGAGAAAACATTGAGGAACGGAGGACATCAATTAGGGGTAGCAGGAGAAACTCAGATTTTGGCTTAATTCTCAAAGCAATTGCTAAATTGGTCAGTGTGGGGCTTCCCTGGTGGTGCAGTGGTTGAGAGTCCACCTGCCGATGCAGGGGACACGGGTTCGTGCCCCGGTCCGGGAAGATCCCACATGCCGCAGAGCGGCTGGGCCCGTGAGCCATGGCCGCTGAGCCTGCGCGTCCGGAGCCTGTGCTCCGCAACGGGAGAGGCCACGGCAGTGAGAGGCCCGCGTACCGCAAAAAAAAAAAAAAAAAAAAGTAAATTGGTCAGTGTGTTAGCAGTAAATTTTTCTCATTGAATTCTCTTGAGGACTGGGTAAAAGTTTTTTTCTCCATGCATGGGGGCACATGAGCGTCAAAAAAGCACAGATTTACAGAAGTTTATTATTTGTGGTCAGAAAAGTAGGTAGTACCAGTAACAGTGAAACAGCCACCCTTTTTCATTTCCTACAAAGCTCACTGGAGGTGAGGGTGGGAGAGAATGCATGAGAAAAGCTGGGGAGGGGCTGAGGCTGTGGCGTTTGTGTCGCAAAATCAGTTTGGAAAACATACTTATTATATTTGGGAGGAGAAGAAAGGACATATCTATGGATGATGCCAACAATTGTCCAACTGTGGTCAATTGACTTAGTAACAATTAGACTCATTCATCACCAGGAGCCTGTTGACATGTATTCTGCGCCTGCCTATGTTTATCAATGCCATTACTTCCATGTTACCGTTTTTAAAGAAAGCCCACCAATATGGTCATGACTCAGTTCAGAATGAATTGACTTTCCTGCTCAAGATCATTCTTTAAGGGTCATAATCAGCAGTAGCTGATTAGCATAGCTTGACCAAGTCCCAGTGTATCACCCTCTTGGGCCAAGGTGCCACGATGCTCTAGTATTAAGTTTCTAATTTTAGTGCTAATTTTCATAGCCAATCTTTGCATCAAAAAAGATAAAATACTGAGTCAGTTTTGAATGTGGAAAATAGATAACCATAGATAAATATTTAATCTGAGCTTTATAGTATCTTAACCACTAAAAACTTAGTGTGTCCGAAACTAAACTCATATTCCCTCCCAGACCTGTTTCCCATCTGCTCCCTCTCTCAGTGATGATACAACAACCATCCACTGAGTCACAGCCTAGATAGAATCTGAGTCATTCTGGCCTCCTCCCACCTCTTTGATGACCTTAATAAGTTTGCCTTTAACCTGAGCAGCTGTACAGTGGTTTCTTAGGCAGAGAAATAAATGCACTACATACCATTTCTTTTCTTCATTTCTTCTTTTTTCTTTTCTCTCTCTTCCTAAGTCTTCCTTCCTTTCACAGATGTTTATTGAGCACCTGTTGTGGGTCAGACACCATATCAAGTGCTGAGGAAACAATCTCTGGCCTCGAGTTCATAGGCTAGAAGCAGGGGCAGACATATAAATTACATTACAATGTGATAAAACTGGAAGAAGACCTGCTTTCAAGGTACATGGAGCTTGTAGAGCAAGTCAGTCCCTACAAAGCGGGTGTTGCTTCCTGAGTCTTAAATAGCAATTTTGAGATTGCTAGGTATTTAACAAGGGAGAAAATGTCAGACATAGGAAACAGCATATGCAAAGTCAGAGGTGCTGGACCAGCTCATGGCAGGTTGGAGAGCTGTGTGTGCAATGGTTTCAAGGTCACAAAGTGCATGGAGTGGTGGATGAAACTAGATAGGTAGGCAGAAAGCAGGTCATGAATGTCAAGAGGGTAAGTCAAAGAATTTTAATTCTAGGAAGTAGAAGCCATTGAAGATTTGGGGTAATTAAGTAAACAAATCAGTTTTGCATTTTAGAAAGGTCACTCTGGCAAAGTATGAAGAATGGTTTAAAGGTCAGAGAGACCTGGAAAAAAAGCCTCTTCATAGTTCAGAAACTATGAGAAAACTCTTTGTATTGCTGTATATCAAGAAGATCCAGACTACTTATGGAAATGTTTGCAATCTGTGAAAAGGCCAACCTACCCTGGAATTAAAGTTGTCATGGTCATAGAAGGAAATTCAGAAGATGATCTTTACATGATGGACATCTTCAGTGCAGTCATGGGCAGGGACAAATCAGCCACTTAGATCTGGAAGAACAACTTCCACATGAAGGGTCCTGGTGAGATAGATGAGTCACATAAAGAAAGCTCACAACATGTCACCCAGCTGGTCTTGTCCAACAAGAGTATTTGCATCATGCAAAAATGGGGTGGAAAAAGAGAAGTCATGTACACGGCTTTCAGAGCACTGGGACCAAGTGTGGATTATGTACAGGTTTGTGATTCAGACACCATGCTTGACCCTGCCTCATCAGTGGAGATAGTAAAAGTTTTAGAAGATCCCATGGTTGGAGGTGTCAGGGGAGATGTCCAGATTTTAAACAAGTATGATTCCTAGATCTCCTTCCTCAGCAGTGTGAGATACTGGATGGCTTTTAACACAGAAAGGGCCTGTCAGTCTTATTTTGGATGTGTCCAGTGCATCAGTGGACCTCTGGGAATGTACAGAAACTCCTTACTGCATGCATTTGTGGAAGACTGGTACAATCAAAAATTTATGGGCAGGGGACTTCCCTGGTGGTCCAATGGTTAGGACTCTGTGCTCCCAATGCAGGGGGCCCGGGTTCTGTCTCTGGTTGGGGAGCTAGATCCCACATGTATGCTGCAACTAAGGATCCCACATGCCGCAACTAAAGACACGGCGTGAGCCAAAAATAAATAATAAACAAATAAATATTAAAAAAAAATTATGGGAAGCCATTGTAGTTTTGGAGATGACAGGCATCTAACAAACCGAGTGCTGAGCCTAGGCTATGCAAGAAAATACACAGCTCGATCCAAATGCCTTACTGAAACACCTAAGGGATATCTCAGATGGTTAAACCAGCAGACCTGTTGGAGCAAGTCCTGCATCCGAGAGTGGCTGTACAATGCAATGTGGTTTCATAAACATCACTTGCGGATGACCTATGAAGCAGTCATCACTGGGTTCTTCCCTTTCTTTCTCATTGCCGCAGTAATCCAGCTCTTCTACGGGAGTAAAATTTGGAACATCCTCCTTTTCTGGTTAACTGTCCAGTTAGTGGGTCTCATAAAATCATCTTCTGCCAGCTGCCTTAGAGGAAATATCGTCATGGTCTTCATGTCCCTCTACTCAGTGTTATACATGTCAAGTTTACTTCCCGCCAAGATGTTCGCAGTTGCAACAATAAGCAAAGCTGGGTGGGGCACATCTGGAAGAAAAGCCATTGTTAATTTCACAGGACTCATTCCAGTATCGGTTTGGTATACAATCCTCCTGGGTGGTGTGATTTTCACCATTTGTAAGGAATCTAAAAAGCCATTCTCAGAATCCAAACACAGTTTTAATTGTTGGAACATTGCTCTATGCATGCTATTGGGTCATGTTTTTGACACTGTATGTGGTTCTCATCAAAAACTGTGGCAGGCGGAAGAAGGGACAACAGTATGACATGGTGCTTGATGTACGATCTTACATTTGATGTTTGTAGTTGCAGATGCAGACACACACAAAACCTTACTTCCTCTAGGGACTGTATGGTTGTGGCATCAGCTAATGCCACCAAAGGAGACACATCACTGCTGCTGGGACTTGAACAAAGACATTTGTATGGGTTTATTTTAATTCTGCCAAAGTAAAATGATACATGAAGAAGAAGAACTCACATTTAATCGGATACTTCTATGAAAATGGGAAGAATTCTTTGTTTATGCACTTTTTCCTTATTGTACATCCGCCTAACAGTGTTTTGCCCTATATACCTCACTAGTCATGCTTTACGTGGGTAACCATGGAAGAAGAGGATTTTGGAAGCTCAAGGAAAAGTTCTTTCAACATATACAACCTAACTTATGGACTGTGTTGATGCTAATTTTTTTTAAGAAAGGGTTTTCTGTTTAACTCTACCAAATGAAAGGCCGAAGGAAATTTTACAGGCTGTTGTCTGTGCTATATTTTTATATAATTGTACTGTGTTTTAAAATTTTGTATGCCAATTTTAAAACAAATTTTGTATATTTTATATTTTACTTCTCTGCCAAAATACACCTGTTCTTCCTTTTTTTAAAAAAAGAATAAAATAGGTTCTGAAAAAATTCATACTTAAAAAATTTCTACCCAAAATGTGAAGCTTGGTTGATTTATGTTGTTCATGATAGAAAGAATAAAATGTTTCTCTCTCTCTCTCCCTTTAAAATTGAATAGTTTGTTTCTGTGAAAAAGTATTTAAACTTTCAATATTTTAACTTTTTTTCATTTCTTTAGAAAAGGCCAATATACCTGTCACACTTTGGGAGGAGAAATTCATACTTATGTGTACAAAAAAGAAGTCACTGAAAATCAAGGCCAAAGGGGTAGAAAAGTACAATTTTTTCATAAGATTGAAAAAAAAGGGAATGCTAGTTCTCAAAAGAAAACACTAGGCATCCAGCAGTGGACAAAATCTGGGTATTAAAGATAGTCTTTGGAGATTCTCACAGTGTTTTCCCAGGCTAAGTAAAAAGGAAAG
The DNA here is from genome assembly GCF_008692025.1 of Phocoena sinus. Lineage (NCBI taxonomy): Eukaryota > Metazoa > Chordata > Mammalia > Artiodactyla > Phocoenidae > Phocoena > Phocoena sinus. Next base: position 91,805,217 of record NC_045772.1, read on the forward strand.
TGGGAAAAATTATCTGTACAATTTGGACAAATACAAAGCAGTTCATCATTTTGTTCTGTGACCTGTATTCACTGGATCCTGTCTATATATTGAACATACTTTACCTACCTTTTTTTTTTTCCAGCTTGTCAGTTCACTTTACATGTTAGTATGAGGTTTATACGGGTGAGTGGGATAAATTATAATAAGGCTAAGGCATACAGATTCAAAATTGGCAGAATCAAGCTCCACATGTCCTCTTTAACTTGCTAGGGAAGATTTTTTTCTGAATTATACAGATAATTGCTTCATCTCTTCAGTTCCTGGCCTACATAAATGTGTTTACATAGTAGACATGATATCAAGGCTTAATAGTTATATCAAGAATTGGCACAGGGCTTCCCGGGTGGCACAGCGGTTGAGAGTCCGCCTGCCAATGCAGGGGACACGGGTTTGTGCCCCGGTCCGGGAAGATCCCACATGCCGCGGAGCGGCTGGGCCCGTGAGCCATGGCCGCTGAGCCTGCGCGTCCGGAGCCTGTGCTCCGCAAAGGGAGAGGCCACAACAGTGAGAGGGCCCGCGTACCGCAAAAAAAAAAAAGAATTGGCACATAAAAAATTGATGGACCAGGTACCCTCAGCCTTGTTAATTTAGCTACTCTGGGGCCTCAGTTATCCAGTTTGACTTTTGACATGACCCATCTTACCTTGTAGCTGGTGCTGTGTTGTGTAGACCTGTGTTTAAAAACAACTGAACACATGAAGAGTTGCATAAAAAGTATTGTGAGGAAGCATAAATGGGGAGAAGTATTCGACCATGTGTTTCTTGCCTTTGTGCTTCCTTTTTATGCAGACACCTATATGCCATCCATCCTGCTTAAGAAAAAACTGCACATTCTACCTTCAGAGTACAAAAACTTACATAACGTTCTACAACTTAGACTCTCACTGATTAGAGAGCTTGTGAGAAAAAAACAGACCATGCCATTAAATGAGACTAAAACTTGAGTTTGCCTTTTTGAATATTTATGTTCTAAGTTAAGCTTTGATAACATTCAAATGTCAAATTCTCTCATTCTCATAAAACATGGAATTAATTGCCTATATTTATTCTAGCAATTATTCAATGTATTTCCAGTGTAGGATGTACAGTATAATTGAATTTTTTTGTAAATAAGATATTTTTGATAAGAAAAAAAAAAGAATTAAGCAGGAGAGATAGGATGGAAAGTGAGAGAATATGGATGCTTTGGCCCAACTATTGAGGGGGATGGAAAGGGTTGCAGACCAGGGATATGAACCCTATTCTTGGTTGAATGACAAGGTGGGTGAGAGCTCCAGCTCCTGCCTTGCCCAAAATCCCATCTCTAAGGATGAAGCACTTAGACCCACCTCTCTGATGCTCCAACTACGCCCCTACCTTTGACCTGGTTCTTTGTGCTCTAGGTTCATCCCCCTTGGTCAAGGCTCTGGTATTTTCCCACTTGTAACAAGGACAAACTATAGTGTGGCAGATTTCCCAATTCTGTTGTAATAGAACAGAACTCTTTAAAAGCAAATGTGCTGGAATTGTTGGTTACAAAGAAAAAAAAATGTATCAGCAGTTCAGTTCAATGACATCCTGTCATTATTCCTTTTTCTTTTTTTCCAGGGGTGTACTATGCAACTGCATACTGGATGCCTACTGAGAAGAGAATACAAGTCAAAAATGTCCTAGACAGGAATGGGGATGCCTATGGCTTTTACAATAACTCTGTGAAAACCACAGGCTGGGGCATCCTTGAGATCAGAGCGGGGTACGGTTCTCAATCCCTGAGCAATGAGATCGTCATGTTTGCAGCCGGCTTTTTGGAGGGTTACCTCACTGCCCCGTAAGTACTCAGTCGTGGTGGAGAACTGCCAGGCAACCTCTGTCCTTTTCTTTGCCCAACAGTGGTTTTTTCTTCCTGGCATTGTACACTAGAATTGAAAATTTGCCATGGTTTTTCTCATATGATAGAAAGATTATCAGAATTACATTTGAACCTGTAGTAGTCATACCTGCCTAGAAGGAGCAAAGCCCCCAATTGTGACACATTTTTAAATCTTTCCCTCTCATGAAACTCTTTTAAAAGACTGCTGAGTCATTTCATCTTACTAGTCATTTATTGTCAGGTAGAAAGCAAATGGAGGTGGAGTGGCTCTTTGAGGACCACAAACAGATTAATTCAAAATAAAAATAACATTTAAGAGCATTTATTTTCAACCATCTTAGAACAATACTTTCAAGTGGGGGAAGATTTTAAATTGAAATTTTAATGTCTAACATGAATGTTCTTTCCAACTCTATTGTTATTTAATTCTTGTGTTCTTCCCTTGTCTTATGGAAATAACAAAATATGTACTTATAATAATGCAATCATGACTCATCCTTTTTAGAGAACAGACCTTTGAGGAAAGGAAAGTTGCAACTCATTTACATAAGCCTCATTCTTCCTTTGATATAAAATGTCTTGAGGACGTGGTTTTCTTCTTTTATGCTCTGTGACCTAGATTGTTGAGTGCAGTTTAACCAAACCTTATTTTGCACTGTTACCATCTTAGTCATAGTAAATGTAGTGCTGATCTTAATCTGTTTCTGAGTACTGGCAATTATATCAAATGTTGAATGACTAATTGCTGGACTCTGGCTGCTCTTTTTTAAAATTTAAACTAAAAATTCCTGGTTTTGTTTTTATACCAAATTTTTGTTACCTTACCATACAAGTCCCCTTAATAGGGGACTCTCAGTTTGGAGATGTAGAAAACTTTATAAACTAAATACGATTTAAAAAACATGTTTAAAACTGTATTCAACATGTAAAAATCTGAACTTCTTCTTTTCCCCTACAAATCTTTATTTCAGGATCCACTGGTTTCTTACTGCATTCTTGAAATTGAGTTGCAAGTTTGGAGAAATAATTCAGATTGAAGTTGTGTGAACGTAAATATATTCAATGAAGTCACGCATAAGATACATATGAGTTATTAAGGGAAGCTATGTAACTTGAGTGGAGCATCTCTAATCTGTGTTAGAGATGCTAACATAGATTGAATGTTGAGAGCCTAAGCTTGTCTTCCTTGGACTTTGGCATCAGTACTAGAGAGCTCAGGGAGTTTGACGGAGGAGACTTCTGACAAAAGTGACCCTTCTGTTATTCTTATGTCTCAGGAAAACCTAAGTTTTAACATCTCACTTTGGGAAGTAGCTTTATCATTTCTGCCTTATTCATAATATAAAGTACTGACCTATCCTTGAGTTCCTTTATCCATAACCACAAGCTGTGCGGCTAAATAAATGCTACTATGTAAAAAAAAAAAGAAAGAAATACAACCAAAACCATCTTTAGAAGGGCATTTCCCAGAAGCTCCTTTTCAGAGGCTGTCATTCTGACTGCATTGCTGAAAAGTCCAATAAGTAGGGGAATTTCTGAATCAGCATGCATTCAAAGGCTCTGCTCTGTGCTTCACTCAAAGCTCAGAATAGTGGGATGTGACCCGGCAAGCTTAAAACAGACCCCTGGCAATGGGTTGGGGAAGAGGGAAGAGACAGAGGTGGTTACCCATTTCCTGCCTTCCTCTTCTGATACGGTCTAGGAGGTGAAGGCTTACTACACATTCTGTTGCCCAAGAGTTTAATTTGGAGGAAGGAGAAATGCCAAATGGAGTAAAGAATCAGGGCTCACAGAGACAAGACCTCTGGCAGAGAGATAGGGCAGAGGGGAGGCTGGAAGAATTCATGTGATTGAGACTCTCAGACCCAAGGCGTCACCCAGGAAGGACTGCACCAATAGGCACCCCGTGCACTGTCTCAACTGAGCAGAGAGGCAGTGGGGCTCCCTCCGAGCAAAGGTATCCAGCATTCTCTGAAGCAAAGCAGAAGAGCTTAAAATGTCAACCCTCTGGAAGTTGTGACTGTAGCCACAAACCAATGGCGGAGAAAGAATACAGGTCACAGGCTAGAGGTTTTTTTTTAAACATCTTTATTGGGGTATAATTGCTTTACAATCGTGTGTTAGTTTCTGCTTTATAACAAAGTGAATCAGTTATACATATACATATGTTCCCATATGTCTTCCCTCTTGCGTCTCCCTCCCTCCCACTCTCCCCATCCCACCCCTCCAGGCTGTCACAAAGCACCGAGCTAATATCCCTGTGCCTTGCGGCTGCTTCCCCCTAGCTATCTACCTTACTACGTTTGTTAGTGTGTATATGTCCATGACTCTCTCTCGCCCTGTCAAAGCTCACCCTTCGCCCTCCCCATATCCTCAAGTCCGTTCTCCAGTAGGTCTGCTTCTTTATTCCTGTCTTACCCCTAGGTTCTTCATGACATTTTTTTCCCCTTAAATTCCATATATATGTGTTAGCATACGGTATTTGTCTTTTTCTTTCTGACTTACTTCACTCTGTATGACAGACTCTAGGTCTATCCATCTCATTACAAATAGCTCAATTTCATTTCTTTTTAAGGCTGAGTAATATTCCATTGTGTATATGTGCCACATCTTCTTTATCCATTCATCCAATGATGGGCGCTTAGGTTGTTTCCATCTCCGGGCTATTGTAAATAGAGCTGCAATGAACATTTTGGTACATGACTCTTTTTGAATTTTGGTTTTCTCAGGGTATATGCCCAGTAGTGGGATTGCTGGGTCATATGGTAATCCTATTTTTAGTTTTTTAAGGAACCTCCATACTGTTCTCCATAGTGGCTGAACCAATTCACATTCCCACCAGCAGTGCAAGAGTGTTCCCTTTTCTCCACACCCTCTCCAGCATTTATTGTTTGTAGATTTTTTGATGATGGCCATTCTGACTGGTGTGAGATGATATCTCATTGTAGTTTTGATTTGCATTTCTCTAATGATTAATGATGTTGAGCATTCTTTCATGTGTTTGTTGGCATTCTGTATATCTTCTTTGGAGAAATGTCTATTTAGGTCTTCTGCCCATTTTTGGATTGGGTTGTTTGTTTTTTTGTTATTGAGCTGCATGAGCTGCTTGTAAATTTTGGAGATTAATCCTTTGTCAGTTGCTTCATTTGCAAATATTTTCTCCCATTCTGAGGGTTGTCTTTTGGTCTTGTTTATGGTTTCCTTTGCTGTGCAAAAGCTTTGAAGTTTCATTAGGTCCCATTTGTTTTTTTATTTCCATTACTCTAGGAGGTGGGTCAGAAAGGATCTTGCTGTGATTTATGTCATAAAGTGTTCTTCCTATGTTTTCCTCTAAGAGTTTGATAGTTTCTGGCCTTACATTTAGGTCTTTAATCCATTTTGAGCTTATTTTTGTGTATGGTGTTAGGGAGTGATCTAATCTCATACTTTTAAACGTACCTGTCCAGTTTTCCCAGCACCATTTATTGAAGAGGCTGTCCTTTCTCCACTGTACATTCCTGCCTCCTTTATCAAAGATAAGGTGTCCATATGTGCGTGGGTTTATCTCTGGGCTTTCTATCCTGTTCCATTGATCTATCTTTCTGTTTTTGTGCCAGTACCATACTGTCTTGATTACTGTAGCTTTGTAGTATAGTCTGAAGTCAGGGAGCCTGATTCCTCCAGCTCCTTTTTTCGTTCTCAAGATTGCTTTGGCTATTCAGGGTCTTTTGTGTTTCCATACAAATTGCGAAATTTTTTGTTCTAGTTCTGTGAAAAATGCCAGGGGTAGTTTGATAGGGATTGCATTGAATCTGTAGATTGCTTTGGGTAGTAGAGTCATTTTCACAATGTTCATTCTTCCCATCCAAGAACATGGTATATCTCTCCATCTATTTGTATCATCTTTAATTTCTTTCATCAGTGTCTTATAATTTTCTGCATACAGGTCTTTCGTCTCCTTAGGTAGGTTTATTCCTAGATATTTTATTCTTTTTGTTGCAATGGTAAATGGGAGTGTTTTCTTGATTTCACTTTCAGATTTTTCATCATTAGTGTATAGGAATGCCAGAGATTTCTGTGCATTAATTTTGTATCCTGCTACTTTACCAAATTCATTGATTAGCTCTAGTAGTTTTCTGGTAGCATCTTTAGGATTCTCTATGTATAGTATCATGTCATCTGCAAACAGTGACAGCTTTACTTCTTCTTTTCCAATTTGGATTCCTTTTATTTCCTTTTCTTCTCTGATTGCTGTGGCTAAAACTTCCAAAACTATGTTGAATAAGAGTGGTGAGAGTGTGCAACCTTGTCTTGTTCCTGATCTTAGTGGAAATGCTTTCAGTTTTTCACCATTGAGGATGTTTGCTGTGGGCTTGTCATATATGGCCTTTATTATGTTGAGGAAAGTTCCCTCTATGCCTACTTTCTGGAGGGTTTTTAACATAAATCGGTGTTGAATTTTGTTGAAAGCTTTCTCTGCATCTATTGAGATGATCATATGGTTTTTCTCCTTCAGTTTGTTAATATGGTTTATCACATTGATAGATTTGCGTATATTGAAGAATCCTTGCATTCCTGGAATAAACCCCACTTGATCATGGTGTATGATCCTTTTAATGTGCTGTTGGATTCTGTTTGCTAGTATTTTGTTGAGGATTTTTGCATCTGTGTTCATCAGTGATATTGGCCTGTAGTTTTCTTTCTTTGTGACATCCTTGTCTGGTTTTGGTATCAAGGTGATGGTGGCCTCGTAGAAGGAATTTGGGAGTGTTCCTCCCTCTGCTATATTTTGGAAGAGTTCGAGAAGGATAGGTGTTAGCTCTTCTCTAAACGTTTGATAGAATTCACCTGTGAAGCCATCTGGTCCTGGGCTTTTGTTTGTTGGAAGATTTTTAATCACAGTTTCAATTTCAGTGCTTGTGATTGGTCTGTTCATATTTTCTATTTCTTCCTGGCTCAGTCTCGGAAGGTTGTGCTTTTCTAAGAATTTGTACATTTCTTCCAGGTTGTCCATTTTATTGGCATAGAGTTGCTTGTAGTAATCTCTCATGATTTTTTTTATTTCTGCAGTGTCAGTTGTTACTTCTCCTTTTTCATTTCTAATTCTATTGATTTGAGTCTTCTCCCTTTTTTTCTTGATGAGTCTGGCTAGTGGTTTATCTATTTTGTTTATCTTCTCAAAGAACCAGCTTTTAGTTTTATTGATCTTTGCTATCGTTTCCTTCATTTCTTTTTCATTTATTTCTGATCTGATTTTTATGATTTCTTTCCTTCTGCTAGCTTTGGGGTTTTTTTGTTCTTCTTTCTCTATTGCTTGAGGTGCAAGGTTAGGTTGTTTATTCCAGATGTTTCCTGCTTCTTAAGGTGGGCTTGTATTGCTATAAACTTCCCCCTTAGAACAGCTTTTGCTGCATCCCATAGGCTTTGGGTCATTGTGTCTCCATTGTCATTTGTTTCTAGGTATTTTTTTATTTCCTCTTTGATTTCTTCAGTGATCACTTCATTATTAAGTAGTGTATTGTTTAGCCTCCATCTGTTTGTATTTTTTACAGATCTTTTCCTGTAATTGATATCTAGTCTCATGGCGTTGTGGTCAGAAAAGATAATTGATACAATTTCAGTTTTCTTAAATTTACCAAGGCTTGATTTGTGACCCAAGATATGATCTATCCTGGAGAATGTTCCATGAGCACTTGAGCAAAATGTGTATTCTGTTGTTTTTGGATGGAGTGTCCTGTAAATATCAATTAAGTCCATCTTGTTTAATGTATCATTTAAAGCTTGTGTTTCCTTATTTATTTTCATTTTGGATGATCTGTCCATGGGTGAAAGTGGGGTGTTAAAGTCCCCTAGTATGAATGTGTTACTGTCGATCTCCCCTTTTATGGCTGTTAGTATTTGCCTTATGTATTGAGGTGCTCCTATGTTGGGTGCATAAATATTTACAATTGTTATATCTTCTTCTTGGATGGATCCCTTGATCATTATGTAGTGTCCTTCTTTGTCTCTTTTAATAGTCCTTATTTTAAAGTCTATTTTGTCTGATATGAGAATTGCTACTCCAGCTTTCTTTTGGTTTCCATTTGCATGGAATATCTTTTTCCATCCCCTTACTTTCAGTTTGTATGTGTCTCTAGGTCTGAAGTGGGTCTCTTGTAGACAGCATATATAAGGGTCTTGTTTTTGTATCCATTCAGCCAATCTGTGTCTTTTGGTGGGAGCATTTAGTCCATTTACATTTAAGGTAATTATCAATATGTATGTTCCTATTCCCATTTTCTATATTGCTTTGGGTTCGTTATTATAGGTCTTTTCCTTCTCTTGTGTTTCTTGTCTAGAGAAGTTCCTTTAGCATTTGTTGTAAAGCTGGTTTGGTGGTGCTGAACTCTCTCAGCTTTTGCTTGTCTGTAAAGGTTTTAATTTCTCCATCAAATCTGAATGAGATCCTTGCTGGGTAGAGTAGTCTTGGTTGCAGGTTTTTCTTCTTCATCACTTTCAGTATGTCCTGCCACTCCCTTCTGACTTGTAGGGTTTCTGCTGAGATATCAGCTGTTAACCTTATGGGGATTCCCTTGTGTGTTATTTGTTGTTTTTCCCTTGCTGCTTTTAATATGCTTTCTTTGTATTTAATTTTTGACAGTTTGATTAATATGTGTCTTGGTGTATTTCTCCTTGTATTTATCCTGTATGGGACTCTCTGTGCTTCCTGGACTTGATTAACTATTTCCTTTCCCATATTAGGGAAGTTTTCAACTATAATCTCTTCAAATATTTTCTCAGTCCCTTTCTTTTTCTCTTCTTCTTCTGGAACCCCTATAATTCGAATGTTGGTGCATTTAATGTTGTCCCAGAGGTCTCTGAGACTGTCCTCAGTTCTTTTCATTCTTTTTTCTTTATTCTGCTCTGCAGTAGTTATTTCCACTATTTTATCTTCCAGGTCACTTATCCGTTCTTCTGCCTCAGTTATTCTGCTATTGATCCCATCTAGGGTACTTTTAATTTCATTTATTGCGTTGTTCATCATTGCTTGTTTCATCTTTATTTCTTCTAGGTCCTTGTTAACTGTTTCTTGCATTTTGTCCATTCTGTTTCCAAGATTTCGGATCATCCTTACTATCATTATTCTGAATTCTTTTTCAGGTAGATTGCCTATTTCCTCTTCATTTGTTAGGTCTGGTGGGTTTTTATCTTGCTCCTTCATCTGCTGTGTGTTTTTCTGTCTTCCCATTTTGCTTATCTTACTGTGTTTGGGGTGTCCTTTTTGCAGGCTGCACGTTCGTAGTTCCCGTTGTTTTTGATGTCTGTCTCCAGTGGCTAAGGTTGTTTCAGTGGGTTGCGTAGGCTTCCTGGTGGAGGGGACTAGTGCCTGTGTTGTGCTGGATGGGCTGGATCTTGTCTCTCTAGTGGGCAGGTTCACATCTGGTGGTGTGTTTTGGGTTGTCTGTGGCCTTATTATGATTTTAGGCAGCCTCTCTGCTAATGGGTGGGGTTGTGTTCCTGTTTTGCTAGTTGTTTGGCATAGGTTGTCCAGCACTGTGGCTTGCTGGTCGTTGAGTGAAGCTGGGTGCTGTTGTTAAGATGGAGGTCTCTGGGAGGTTTCCACCATTTAATATTATGTGGAGCTGGGAGGTCTCTTGTTGACCAGTGTCCTGAAGTTGGCTCTCCTACCTCAGAGGCAGAGCCCTGACTCCTGGGCTGGAGCACCAAGAGCCTTTCATCCACAAGGCTCAGAATAAAAGGGAGAAAAAGTAGAGAGAATTAGTAGAAGTATGAGGAAAGAAAGAAGGAAAGGAGGAAAGGAAGGAAGGAAGAAAGAAGCAAAGAAGGAAAGAAAGGAGGGAGGGAGGGAGGGAGGAAGGAAGGAAGGAAGGAGGGAAAGAAGGAAAAAAGACAGAAAGAAAGAAGATACAGTAAAAATAAAATAAAGTATAATATAGTTATTGAATTAAAAAATATTTAGAAAAAAAAAAGGGACGGATAGAACCTTACGACAAATGTTGGAAGCAAAGCTGTACAGAGAAAATCTTACACAGAAGCATACACATACACGTTCACAAAAAGAGGTAAAGGGGGAAAAATCATAAATCTTGCTCTCAGAGACCACCTCCTCAATTTGGGGTGATTCGTTGTCTAAAGGAGGGAAGGAAGGAAGGAAAGAAAGAAAGAAAGAACGAAGGTAAAGTATAATAAAGTTATTACAATTAAAATTAATTATTAAGAAAAAAAAATTTTTTTTAAAAACCATGGACGGATAGAGCCCTAGGACAAATGGTGGAAGCAAGAGTATACAGACAAGATCTCACACAGAAGCATACACGTACACATTCACAAAAAGAGGAAAAGGGAAAAAAAAATCATAGATCCCGCTCCTAAATTCCCCCTCTTCAAATTGGGATCATTCCTTGTCTATTCAGGTATTCCACAGATGCAGGGTATATCAAGTTGATTGTGGAGCTTTAATCCGCTGCTTCTGAGGCTGCTGGGAGAGATTTCCCTTTCTCTTCTTTGTTCTCACAGCTCACAGGAGCTCAGCTTTGGGTATGGCCCTGCCTCTGCGTGTAGGTCGCTGGAGGGCGTCTGTTTTTTGCTCAGACAGGACGGGGTTAAAGGAGCCGCTGATTCGGGGGCTCCGGCTCACTCAGGCCGGGGGGGGTGGGGGGGAAGGAGGGGCACTGCGTGCGGGGCGGGCCTGCGGCGGCAGAGGCCAGCGTGACGTTGCGGCAGAGGCCCGCGTGACGTTGCACCAGCCTGAGGCCCGCCGTGCGTACTCCCGGGGAAGTTGTCCCTGGATCCCAGGAACCTGGCAGTGGCGGGCTGCACAGGCTCCGCGGAAGAGGGGTGTGGAGAGTGACCTGTGCTCGCACACAGGCCCCTTGGTGGCGGCAGCAGCAGCCTTAGCGTCTCCCGCCCGTCTCTGGGGTCCGCGGTTTTAGCCGCGGCTCGCGCCCTTCTCGGGGGTTCGCGCTTTTAGCCGCGGCTTGCGCCCGTCTCTGGAGTTCCTTTAAGCAGCGCTCTTAAACCCCTCTCCTCGCGCACCAGGAAACAAAGAGGGAAGAAAAAGTCTCTTGCCTCTTCAGCAGGTGCAGGCTTTTCCCCGAACTCCCTCCCGGCTAGTCGTGGTGCACTAACCCCTTCAGGCTATGTTCAAGCCGCCAACCCCAGTCCTCTCCCTGCGCTCTGTCCAAAACCGAAACTCGAGCCTTTGCTCGCAGCCCCGCCCGCCCCGGCGGGTGAGCAGACAAGCCTCTCGGGCTGGTGAGTGCCGGTCGGCACCGATCCTCTGTGCAGGAATCTCCCCGCTTTGCCCTCCGCACCTGTCGCTGTGCACTACTCCGTGGTGCCGAAGCTCCCCCCTCCACCTCCCGCAGTCTCCGCCCGCGGAGGGGCTTCCTAGTGTGTGGAAACTTTTCCTCCTTCACAGCTCCCTCCCACTGGTGCCGGTGCCGTCCTTATTCTTTTGTCTCTGTTTTTTCTTTTTTTCTTTTGCCCTACCCAGGTACGTGGGGAGTTTCTTGCCTTTTGGGAGGTCTGAGGTCTTCTGCCAGCCTTCAGTAGGTGTTCTGTAGGAGTTGTTCCCCGTGTAGATGTATTTCTGTTGTATCCGTGGGGAGGAAGGCGATCTCCGCGTCTTACTCTTCCGCCATCTTCAAGGTCCCCCTAGGCTAGAGTTTTTTGTTTTCAGCTACACAGGGGCAGTTGTATGAGAAGCAATAGCATCTTCATACAGACATCATTTTATCAATTTAAAACATATACTGCTGGGGACTGTTTTGCAAAGGACAATTCCACGTACCAAGACACAGCCTTGGAGCCTGGGCAAAGAAGGTGAGTTTGTGCCAGAGGCCAAAAGAAAGAACTGCCTTGTTTTCCTCTCATCTTGCAGAGCTGCTCAGGCAGCTGCCAAGAGCAGTGGGAAGTATAGGGCTGCCACGTTTTTCCACATCACCACATTTAAAATGCAGCGGTGTGCCTTATATTCTGCCGCACCTTGGGGGGATGTGTGAAAGGACGAACATCGTGCGATGAACGACTGAGATAGGCAGATAAGGACGTTGGTTTGACGGCCTCAGAAAATATAATTTGCTTTTACCAACCTATGAAACGCTCGAGAGACCAAATCAAAACACAAAGAAATACGCTCAAATCCTCCATCACTACCTTCGAAGCACGCAGCAATTTGTTGCTTCTTTGAGCTTTTACGACGCTTTTACGACACCGTCCCGGGCCCCCGCTCTGTCCTGTATCCGGAAGCTCCTGGTGGTGTAAGTGCGTGGCTCCTGCAGGGTTATTTCGCCGTGTGCAGCGGAGGGAGATCCACCAGGGCCACAGCCTCGGGTAGGCATTCACAATTTTCAGGAGCTTCTCTCGCTGTCTTGCTCTTCTTCACTCTCTCTTCTCCCTCTTCTTCCACTGCCCCACCCCCGGCCCCTGAGGAGCCCCTCACTGCGTGATGCACCACGCAGACGTGCATTCCGGAGGGGCCCCTGAGGCTTGCTGTGATGCCCCTTCAGCCGCCCGCACAGCCCCTTCCTAGCATCTCTTAGAACTGTGATTCCTGAGAGCCAGATGCTGCCTTTTCCGTCTCCACCTATCAAAATCCTGCTCAGGGCTTCCCTGGTGGCGCAGTGGTTGAGAGTCCGCCTGCCGATGCAGGGGACGCGCGTTCGTGCCCCAGACTGGGAGGACCCCACATGCCGCGGAGCGGCTGGGCCTGTGAGCCATGGCCGCTGAGCCTGCGCGTCCGGAGCCTGTGCTCTGCAACGGGAGAGGCCGCAACAGTGAGAGGCCTGAGTACTGCAAAAAAAAAAAAAAAAAAATCCTGCTCAACCTCCAAGACCCATCTCAGATGCTCTCTTCTTTTTGTTTTATACCTTTTTTTTGAAATTACAATATTTTGTATTGTGTGTCAATATGATGCTACATCATATAGCTGTTAGAAATGACCTTTTTTTATACATCTTTATTGGAGTATAATTGCTTTACGATGTTGTGTTAGTTTCTGCTGTACAACAAATTGAATCAGTTATATGATGCTCTCTTCTTGATGAAGCTCTTTCTGATTCCATTTCCACTGGATCAGAGCCCCATCTCTCCCCTCCACCACCTGTTAGTGCCTTGAGGACAGGGTCCCCATCTTATTCATCTTTATATACCCCAGGCGCCTGGCACAGCACTTCTGCCCTCCCCCACAGTGGTTACTTAACTACACGCTTATGAAGTTTAATTGAATCCTGTTGTTCCAGTTTTATGAGAGATGAATCGGAAGTGTCAGCTACGTATTTCCGTGTAATGCATTGTCTAGCAGCCTTGGCCAAATGGAATTTCTGCCTTCATTTTTTTTTAACTCTACTGGGTGGCTCCCTAACAGTTGCAAATTAAGAGTCTCTGATGGCTCACTAATGATGTAAAACCTGATAAATAGTCATTGATAGTCAATAAAATAAGTCAGGAAAACTTTCTGGAAAGAATGGTGATGGGGGTGTGAGGACCTGGTCTGCTCTAGTTTTTAACAAAGTGGCTGATCTCTTGTGTCGCTGAGGCACATGTAGAAATGACCTCCTCTGGAATTACCTAGCCAGTTTGGATGCCACAATTCAATGTGACACACCCTCGTTATACTACCTGGTGCCGGGCTCTGGGGATAGAGAGACAGTGGGGAGTGAGTTCCTGAGTACTCTCCCCACTCGTTTTAAGGTAATGTGTTGACACAACAGTTGGTAAAACTATGATGAAAAGAGGTTCTAGCAAGATTATGGCACAAGTAGAGAGACTAGTCAAAGGCGGAACCTTTTTGGGCGTTTGTCTTACCATCAAGAGATACTTCAAGAATCTCCTCTGTACCCCCCCAACTTGCTCCTTCTGTTATTAGAAATTGAATATGGCTCCAGGTCAAGGCTGTAGCCAAAGCAAAGATAAGTAAGACACAGTCACACCCTCAAAATTATCAAGTGACCCATCAGTTGGTAATTATTTGGGACTTAACATGAAGCACAAAATAATGATGATGATGATGACGACTAGCACTTATATTTATATATATATACACACACGTACACATATATATATATAATTTAAAATATGCCGGACATTGTTCAAAACATTTTATATATGTTAAATTATTTAATCCACAGCCACGCTGTGAGGTATATATTATTACTATCCCCATATTACTGAGAGAAAACTTGGGCACAGAGAGGTAAAATACGTAGCTGAAAGTCACAAAGCTAGTTAGCAGCAGCCAGAATTGGAGACCAGCTGTCCAGCCACGGAGTCTGTGCCCATGCACACACATACACACGTGGATTAATCACACTGGGAAATACTAAAGGAGCCTGATATGGTGTCAGACCCAGGAAGCAGGAAGTTGAAACAGCTAGGAAAGAGTCGGAGAGATCACCTGACAAGCACTAAATGATATGGTATTAACACAATGCAAAAAGACGCAGGGAAAAGTAGGTGTCCGTATGTCTTTGTGATTGTCACAAAGTGTGTGTGAGAGATGGAAAGATGGGCAAAGTCTTGGCCAACTTAGGAGGAAACTTACTGACTTTATACACCACAGGGGCTGAAACGAAATCTAACACGTCCTTGACGTGGAGACTGGTCTTGGCTCTGTTGGATGAGAATTCGGAAGCATGGTGAAGTTGGGAATCCTGCTTATGGTTGTAGAGCCTACAAGGAGTGGATCAAGCTTTGAGTTCAGAATTCAAAGCCTCTGCTCTTATCTGCTGTCCTGTGTTGCTCCAGCACGCAAAGGTATAGGGCCCCAGGCTCAAAGATCAGAGAAGGGCCTCAACCTTCTCAGGGGACTGTGAATGGATTATGTTCCTCAGGGCCCCTGGGTGGGGCAGGGTCAGGTGAAGCCTCCACTTCTGGTCTCAAGGTGCAGGTTTCTCTTCCGCAGCTCTGAATATCAGAATCAAAAAGTTTAGCCCCTCCCCCTCCCCCCCCAAAAAGAAAGAAAAAATATTAATAATTCTGGCCTAGTTACCCTCTTTTATCTACATCTGTCTTTACTGTTATATGGACCTCCACAGCAACCACCCCCAAGTCAGGATGAATGTTCCTCTGTTTCAGGGTTTCTCAACCTCAGCACTTTTGACGTTTGGGATTGAATTATCCTTTGTTGTGCATTGTAGGAAGTTTAGCGGCATCCCTGGCCTCTACCCACTAGATGCCAGTTGCACCTTCCACCCCCCTGTTGTGACAACAAAATATGTCTCCAGACATTGCCAAATGCCCCTTGGAGGGAAAAATCACTCCAGTTGAGAAACAGCCCTATATTGAAATAGACTGAAAAATTGAGAGGATCTGGAACTCTGGGTGGAGCTGGGCAGGGTGCAGTGATGGAGACTTTAGGTAAAAAGTATGAATTTTTGTATCTTTACCTGAGTGCGCATTGGTAGGTCAATAGCCCACAAATTATTTTTTCCCAAAACAGAGAACTTTATTTCCATTTAAATCATTTTAAGAGCCCATTCCTCCTCATGGCAGGAAATGTTACCATAGTCATTTCTATAGGGACAAAATATCATTGAAACTGAGTCAATTCAGAATGTTCCAGTCCTCTTCCAAACGCTTTTTTCCAGAATGGATTGGTGTTACTGAGGCATCTTGGAGGGAGGGGGGATGTTTAAGCAGTGGTTGTCCTGTGTCCTTCTCTGGCACGTTTACTGAAGTGGAACAGTCTCATTGAGTCTTTAGCTGGGGTGTTTCCCCACCTGACATCTAATGAGGCTTCCATGGTCTCCCTGGTCTCCAGTTGCAAAATCAATGCCATTGAGGTTGCAGTAGTCACCCCAAGTATAAGTCCTCTGCCCCCAGGAGGTCCATCAACTCCCAATGTCCTCAGGCCAGACAAGAAAGCCTTTAGCTGCTCCCTGAAACTCATGGAGGGGTGCAGGGGTGCTGCATTTGGCTCCTGAGCCCGGACAGTCCGGGCAGCCATCTCTACTTCCCCATGCAACCTCGGAGGGAAAACTGAAGGGCTTTTGCTTCCCTAAGCAACTAAATCAAGTCATCCCACTCACCTGGAGTTTCTGCATTCCATTCACCTGGAATATGAGGCCAGGGCAGAGGGTCCCTTCCCTGTCAGCCACACCTGTCCAGCTTTATTGCTGTTCTCTCCCTCAGTTTTAGAGATGATAGAAAAGGGGCCAACTTGATAGAAGAATAGGTGTGGCAGCATAAAAGATATATAAACAAAAGTTAAATATGATAATTCAATTTTTAAAAAATATTTACAGATAATTTGAAGGAAAAGCACTCATGACGTTTGTTGAATTCAAGGACCATAAAATAAAAGATTTCAAAGGATTTTAATGTTCTTTGCCTCACTGGCAGTAAAACTCTCTTCGCATCGATTTCAGTTCTGGAAACTATTAGATGAAGATATCTAAAGTTCCACCGTGCTGGGGGCCGGATTCCCATTTCTGGAAGCCGAGTCACCTCCCGCTTACAGTGCTGACCTCTAGGTTGATGAAAAGCATCAAATAAAAACCAGAACTCAGACTTTAGGTAAACTTCCAGTCCAGAGGGTGCAAGGGGCTCACCATTTGACCCACTTTGCTCCAAACTTAGAGCAAATAGTAGATAAAATGTATAGAAAGAGAGCGTCATGGTAATAGAGCTGGCCCCCCCAAACAAGATTAAAGATCTCTTGAACCAGAAATGAAGCAGAAAAGCGCTGGGGTCTGGATCTGCTGGGCCCTTGGCATGAAGCAGGCAGAGACAGCCACCCCGGCCGGTGGGTGAAGGCCTCTGTGACCTGAGGGAGCTGAATCAAGGCTGGGAAGCAGAAGTAACCTTGCTGCTTTGGACTGTTTGGAACATAGGAGGCCACAGAATAACTTCTGCTGATGTGCACTCTGGTTTAGAGATTTATAAGAAACCGTGAGCTTGACGGGAGGCGGGGTGGGCAAAAGAACCAAATCATCCATGTGCTGGTTCCAGGACACGTATACGTGCAGCATTCCATAGGAAAGAAGTTCCCCCAAAGCCGCTATAAGACCTGGTTCTCAGGGAGTCTGATGGAAGTACCTAAAAGAAAATGAGAGGCAAGAAAGAGGGAGGGAGAAAGGAAGGGGGTTGGGGGGGGAAGAATTTAAGAATGTAAACAAACACATAACTTAAAATGCCTGAATACCAAGTTCAAAAAAGCAGAAAGACATTTTTTTTCTTAAATTCCATATATATATGTTAGCATACAGTATTTGTCTTTCTCCTTCTGACTTACTTCACTCTGTATGACAGACTCTAGGTCTATCCACCTCATTACAAATAGCTCAATTTTGTTTCTTTTTATGGCTGAATAATATTCCATTGTATATATGTGCCACATCTTCTTTATCCATTCATCCGATGATGGACACATGAAGAACCTAGGGGTAAGACAGGAATAAAGACACAGACCTACTAGAGAATGGACTTGAGGATATGGGGAGGGGGAAGGGTAAGCTGTGACAAAGCGAGAGAGAGGCATGGACATATATACACTACCAAACGTAAGGTAGATAGCTAGTGGGAAGCAGCCGCATAGCACAGGGAGATCAGCTCCGTGTCTTGTGATCGCCTGGAGGGGTGGGATAGGGAGGGTGGGAGGGAGGGAGATGCAAGAGGGAAGAGATATGGGAACATATGTATATGTATAACCGATTCACTTTGTTATAAAGCAGAAACACACCATTGTAAAGCAATTATACTCCAATAAAGATTTTTTAAAAAAAGATAAAAAACACAAAGAAATTGAATGCTAAGAAAAAGCAAAATCAACAATAAAGTAAGTCATTAATACACTCCAGATTAATTTTGTAGATGGGTTTAACAAAGACTTTAAATATGCTTAAGGTACTCTAAGTTTTAAATGAAGGAAAACTTGGAAATTCCCTGGTGGTCCAGTGGTTAGGACTCTGCGCTTTCACTGCCGAGGTCGCAGGTTCAGTCCCTGGTTGGGGAGCTAGGATCATTCAAGCTGCAGGTCACAACAATGACAACAAAATATATGTACACACACACACACACACACACATATATATATGAAGGAAAACCTGAAAATTTTATGGAACAAAAAGGAAGAAGTAAGAAGACAGGTAGATATTTTAAAAGAACCTGCTTGAAATATCATAAATGAAAATTATGGAAATTAATTTTTTAAAATATCAGTAAGTGGGCAAACCCTGGACTAGACCAACTCAGAGAAATAATTTCTGAATCAGACATTAGTATTGAGAGATTTGTACAGTACACTGCCCCAAAAGAGAAAAGGGTAAAAATAATGAGAAAGCTGTTATTAAACAGAGAAGTTTGATTGAGAAACTCCAACATATGTCTATTAGGAGTCCCAGAAAAAGAAACTGGAGGGAATTGCAGATAACCAATAGTTGACGGTAATAGTGAGAATTGATCAAAATTGAGAAAGACACGAGTCCTTAGTTGGAAGACACAGCCTATTAAAGTGCTACAACACAGAGGATGAAACTACAGAAATTTGAGGATAAAGGGAATAATTTAAAAAGCTATCAGAAAGAAAAACATTGATTACAAAGGAATCTCAGCTTGACTGACAGCATACCTCTCATTAGCAACAATAGACCCAGAAGATATGAGGATGATATTTTTAAAGTACTGAGGAAGAATAACTAACTAGAGTTTTAAAACCGTTTAAATTATCCAAGAGCAAGGGCAAAATAAGGATATTTTTAGATATATAAGTTAAAATATTTTACCATTCACAGGCTTCTATTAAACTATTATAGGACATACATTAACAAATATAGTAAGAGGGAACATTTGGGATATAAAGAAAAATAGTTAACACAAAACACAAAGAAGTTAATAAAATTTGATTGTAAAAGGTAAACAATAAAATTTATTTTAATATTTCTTTAATCAAAAGGTAAAACTAAATCTTCAAACAATAACATGATGGGTGATGTCAATGGGTAAAGCTTGCTAAAATATGTATGTTTGGAGGAGGAGAGAAATAGAAAATTCATTTAGATTTTATATAAGAATTCCCTGGCAGTCCAGTGGGTAGGACTCCATGCTTCCATTGCAGTGGGCACGGGTTGATCCTTGGTCGAGGAATTAAGATCCTGCATGCCACGTGGTACTGCCCCCCCAAAAAAGTCATTTATATTTTATAATAAAATGCATAATAATGAATGTTTTCACAATTTTTAATGATGATCACTAATGGAATAGAAATGCAGCTGACCCTTGAACAATGCTGGGGTTAGAGATGCTGAGTCCTCACCCCCAACCCTGCACAGTCAAAAATCCTCATGTAGACTTATGGTCGGCCCTCCATATCCAAAGAGTGTGTAATTGCTGAAAAAATCCATGTGTAAGTGGACCCTTGCTGTACAAAGTCATGTTGTTCAAGAGTCAATTGTACATTTTATATAAAGCTTCTAAATTGGCAGAAGTAAAAAGAAGGATAATGAAAATATTATTTAAACAGAGAAACCATAAAAGAGAGACCAAAAAAATGGGATGGTAAACGCAGAAATAAATTCAAGTATATGAAAATCACAGCAGATGTAAATGGATTATTTTCATCAATTCAAAAACCTTTAATTGAGGAGATGTTGTTCAAGGATACAGACTTGCAACTAGTAGATAAGTCCTGGAGAGCCAACGCACAGCATAGTGATTATAGTCAACAATACTGTATTATAAACTTCAGAGTTTCTAAGAGATTAGATCTTAATTGTTCTTACAACCAAAAAGAAATTACAATTACGTGACATGGTAGAGGTGTTAGCTGATGCTATGGTGATAATCACATTGCAATATATAAATGTATTGAATCATTATACAATGTTGTATGTCAATTATAGCTCACCAAAAATGTTTACTGTATAGCGTATGAGGGACATACAACTTTTTTTTTTTTTTTTTTGTGGTACGCGGGCCTTTCACCGCTGTGGCCTCTCCCACCGCAGAGCACAGGCTCCGGATGCGCAGGCTCAACGGGCCCAGCCGCTCCGCGGCATGCGGGATCCTCCCCGACTGGGGCACGAACCCATGTCCCCTGCATCGGCAGGCGGACTCCCAACCACTGCGCCACCAGGGAAGCCCAGACATTTAACTTTTTAAATAAGTTTTAAAAAATCTCAAATAGCCAGTAACGCTGAGGGGAATGGAAATTAAAACACAGAATCATTTCAGCTACAACAGACTGTTGAAAATTCGAAAGTCTGACTG
Source organism: Phocoena sinus (assembly GCF_008692025.1). Lineage (NCBI taxonomy): Eukaryota > Metazoa > Chordata > Mammalia > Artiodactyla > Phocoenidae > Phocoena > Phocoena sinus. Next base: position 91,825,294 of record NC_045772.1, read on the forward strand.
TGCCAAGTGTTGGCGAGGGTAAGGAGCAAGGAGAGATCTAACATGTAGTTGGGGAGAATGTAATTTGGTACAATCACTGTGGAGAACAATTTGGCAGTATCTAGTAACTATAGGTGTATAGAACATTCAACCCAGAAATTCTGCTTTTATATGTATATGTATATATACACATACATACTAGAAAAACAAATGTGTACAAAGAGACATTTACAACAATGTTTGAAGTTGCACTGTAGTAGCGAAAAATTAGAAACCAGTTAAATGTCTACCATAGGACTGCATAAATGAATTTTTATATAGTCATAACGGGATACCATCAACACATGAAAAGAATAAGTTTAAGCTGCAGATGATAACAGATAATTCTTTCAAAATATCATGTGGAGAAAAATAAACAAGTTAGGGTGGTAGATAGTATGATCTTATTTATATTTGTCCTGAAACATGATTAATAATAATATACATTATTTATGATTAAATATATATATAGAGAGAGATGGTATAAAAATGTACATGAGAACAATAAATCACTCATTCAAGACTGCAGTTGCCTCTGGGGAGAAGGGAGGACAGTTAGTTTCAGCGGTTGAACTCTATCTTCTATTTTATATCTTTTTTTAAAAATATGAAGCAAATGTGGCAAAATCTAATGATTTTATGTAGTTGGGTAGTGGATACTTGGGTGTTTGTTATATTCTATGCTTTTCTATATGTTGGGAATATTTCCCAATTTTATTTTTTTATTTTTTTTAAATTTATTTATTTATTTATTTTTGGCTGCACTGGGTCTTCGCTGCTGCGCGCGGGCTTTCTCTAGTTGCGGCGAGTGGGGGCTACTCTTAGCTGCGGTGTGCGGGCTTCTCGTTGCGGTGGCTTCTCTTATTGCAGAGACCTGGCTCTAGAGCACAGTCTCAGTAGCTGTGGCGCACAGGCTTAGTTGCTCCATGGCCTGTGGGACCTTCTCGGACCAGGGATCGAGCCCTTGTTCCCTGCATTGGCAGGAGGATTCTCAACCATTGCGCCACCAGGGAAGTCCCAATATTTCCCCATTTTAAATTGTGCATTTGATTTATAAAAGAAGATAGAGAAGGTTTGCCATAGGGAACATCCCAGTTAGCCAAAATACTGGGTAATTTACTGTGATGGGAAAATCCAAGAAGTAAAATGGAAATGTAACAATTTTCATCTCTCCTTTCAGACATATGTATGACCACTTCACAAACCTCTACCCACAGCTGATTAAGGAACGTTCCGTGGTGGATAAAGTACAGGAGTTTTTAACGTAAGTATTCCTCTTTAACGTAAGCTTTCCTCTTCTCATTGCTGTTGAGGCTTCAGGGCTTGAATCTGTCATTTCAAACAGCAATTTCTCCTTCACCAATTTCTTTTCCATCTCTTAGGCAGGAATCTGGAGTAGTTCTTGTAGTTAAGTGTAGCACCTTTTGGTGATGGCATGAAAACTGGTTGTGGACAAATGCCTTCTAATTTGTGCTCTTTCAGAGGTCAGGTTGAGTATCCCATTATCAGTTGCTGATGCAGCTGGAGGAGGACCTCACCAGTGCAAGACAGGCAAAGTCAAACCCCTGGATCCCTTCCACCTGGGGGCTTCTCTCCTTGCAGAAATCCTTCCTCCTCCCTCTGAAAGGTGTTTCCATTTCATGGACCTGGTGACTCATCTTAGCTGGGAAGTTAGCTCATATCTAAAGTTATAATTCTTAACATCCTCTGAGAATATTTCCATTTTAGTAAAGTTTTCTGAAGACTAATAATTCTCGATATTCAGAAAATCTGTTTTATATTTGTGGGATGACAGACTATGAGACTAATTTGGGGATAAAGGAGCTCTTGGTTTGGCCCTCCAAATTATATACTAAGCAACCCCTTCGCCAGATGCTAAGGTCCTACAGAGCCTCTGGGCCAGATCCCATGGAGCCGTGGCACTGTATTTTTAAATTGATCTAGAGATATAGCCTGAACACACCAGAAATAGCGTTTAGTATACAAATTTATATCAGCTCATCCTGCATAAAGTGCAGACAACAAAAGGAGAAGAGAATGAAAGGACTATTAAAAAAAAAAGACTTTTTCCTAGGACAGAGGCATTGAGGCTGTTATTAGCGACAACTGGAATAGGGCAAACCATAAACTATGAAAATGATCTGAGAGAAATAGACAGATACAAACCACCCCTGTCCTTAAGAGCTTTTGTCTTTTCCTGTTGTTTATCACTTCTATCTACAAAGAAAAGTTAATCAACTTGTCCTTACCGTTTTAGTGAAACATGATTTTATATAAGATATATTTGAACCAGTCTATCCTCGACTTTCTTAGGTCTCAGTATCACAGATAAGTAAATATTACACCTGTGTTTCTAGATAGTTCTAGATAGAGCATGGGGGAAGTTATAATGGAAGAGTCATAGTCCTTGGGAGAAATTAAAAATCACTTAGGATTTGCTCTGATATCCTTTCAAAGTGATTGGAATGTTATAAGATCCAGAATTTAAATTATACTAGCTAACATAAGTATCTGAATATATAATCTCTAAATACCTGGGTTTAATTTAGCTTTGGATGGAGACCTCTAGTACAAATCTAATTTGTCTTCCAGGAAGCAAGATCAGTGGGCCCGGGATAACATCAAAAATTACAAGGATGACCCATTTTGGAGACACACAGGCTATGTTATGGCACAAATGGATGGGCTATATGTAGGGGCCACGAAGAGGGCTATAGTAGAAGGAACAAAGGTAAGATTTTTTAAAAGCTACTCAGGATTTATATGGTATGGCAAGAATATTGAAAATTATCTTTAAAATTATTGATACATTCCAATTAAGGAGAAGATCAAATTAGGACTAGAGAATAAATTTCTTGCACAAAAGAACTGTCTTATCTATCTCATTACTAGCACCTGACTCAGTGTCAGGTTAACTCACAAATAAACCAGCTTGTTTCTGTGTTCTTTCAGTCTCATTCATGCTATACTCTGGGGTAGGTTAAAGAGCCCCATATGAATGTACTAGCTATTTAATTAACCTAATAAAGCAAGTGTTTTAGACAACATGTTTGTTAAAGAAAAATGTCTAAGTTTTATAAAATGTACAATAATATTCTATGATTATATATTATTATATATTATTATGTATAATATTCTGTTTTTAAAAAACTGTGAGGTGGGTAATAGGAGTTTATTATTTTTCCTTAAACTGTGCATATACATCTTTATTCTTTCATATGTATGGTATCATTCTTAATTTTTAAAATAAAGGCAAAATATTTAAAAGCAAATTACAAACTGAAAGATATATTGCAATTCATCTCGGAGACAATGAACTAATCTCTCTAATACTTAAAGAACTCTTAAAAGTAGGTAAACAAGAATAACCTGGTAGAAAAACAGATAAAGCACATTCACAGTTCACAGTTCACAAAAAATAAATCCAAAGATTTTTAAACATATGCTCAGCAGTGCTCATAGTAGAAGAAATGCCAGTATAAACTACAATGAGATACTGTTTTTCACCTGTCAAACTGTTGTTTAATATGTTGTTAGGCTGTAATAGTATAATTGAAATAAGCCCTATGAAAACAATTTGGAAATATCTATTAAAATCAAAATCATTTCTAGAGCTCTGTCCCACACACAGACTCACACACATACAAAATGATGTGTCCAAGTCTGACTATTGTTACATTATTTATATTAGCAAAAGACTAGAAACCACCTGAAAGTCTACCAATAAAATACTGGTTAAAAATATTATAATGCATCCATTCATTGGAATACTATTTAAAAGAATGAGGAAGATTTTTATATCAAATATGGAAAGGTCCCCAAGATATGAAAAGATATTAAGAGAAAAAAATCAAGGTGAAGACAAGTATATGTAACACACTATCGTTTATGTTAAAAAATGTATTTGTAAGACATTTTTAGAAGTCTAAAGATACGCAAGAAACCAATAAAAGTGGTAGTAAACTGGAGACAGGGTGGGTCTTGAGTGAACAGAGGATAGGAGTGAAGAGAATTTCCACTATAGATCTTATAATTTAAAAAAATATTGAATAGTGAATGGATTACTTATTCAAAAACAGAACAAAGAGAATGTTTATATAAATAAATAATCAGGTGGTTTTTCTTCTTGCTTTTGCTTTTGTTAAAATTGTCATGTGTATTTGTCTTCTCACCACCTCTGTCCGAAAACCAATTTGTTTGTAGATGCCTAGCCCTGGGCGACTCTGGTGGTTTGAATCTTGCTGGAGCAGTGCTCTCTAGTTAACACAGAGTTCATGTTCAAGCCTGATAATTGCCTCAGGTTTAATGCTGTCAAGTCTGTTAGTCCTGTTTTAAACATACGATCAAAATCAAAAGCACCTTAGTTGAATATTTTCGCTGTAAAGCAGTGCTTCTCCGCTAAGGATGATTTCTCACCAGAGGACATTTTGCAATGCCTAGACATTTTGGGTTGTCAAAATTGGGAGGGTGCTACTGATATCTAGTGGGTAGAGGCCAGGGATGCTGCTAAACTTCCTACAATGCCCAGCCCCCCTGCCCAACAAGAAAGACTTATTTGGCCCCAAATATCACTAGTGCCAAGACTGAAAAAACCTGCTGTAGAGGAATGCAAGCAGAGGGCTCTGTTTATTTTACTCTCATAGGACCCACTCCCCAAATCTGTGGCTAACAGGCTAAAATGTCTCACAAACTATAAAGTAATAAAAATCATTTTATAAACTACAATAAAATCTAGTGTATCTGTTACATTAGGGAACCTTCACAAAGCAATAATGTAATGGATACCTAGCAACAGGAGCCCTCACAATAGACAATGACATCTGATTGTCTGAAATCAATGTTAAGTGCAGTCTCTCTCTTTTCCCAGCCCATAACCCTGTTCCAGATTCAGTTCCTGAATGCTGTTGGAGATCTGCTGGACCTGATTCCCTCACTTTCTCCCACAAAAAAGTCCGGCCTGGAGGTTTTTAAGAGATGGGACATGGGACATTGCTCTGCTCTTATTAAGGTGAGACATGCGACAGCCTTTCTCTTCATCCTTCTGGTCCATATGGACTTTTTCTATATGTCACCCAAGTATGGTAACATCCATCACTCCCAGCTATAGTTATATATCAGCTCATGGGTTCCTCTGTCAGAGAAGTTAAGAACTAGAAGGAACTGATGGAGGGAATTGGATGTACGTGATGTTACCCGTTTCTTCCATCATTTTTCCCATGCTCTATGTACCTGCCACTCCCACCATCCAGAGTCTTCCATTTTGGAAGCTAGGACAGACTCTGTCTGTTTTGTGCACATTAAAGGTTAATTTTCCAGTAACAAAAACAGCAGTAAACGCCTTAATAGACATAATCCCTCTACACTTCCTACATTTGTAGTCAGTTATCTGTATACTTCACTATGATTCTGGCTATAGGTTCTTCCTGGATTTGAGAACATCTTTTTTGCTCACTCGAGCTGGTACACGTATGCTGCCATGCTCAGGATATATAAACACTGGGACTTCAACATCATTGATAAAGACACCAGGAGTAGTCGCCTCTCTTTCAGCAGTTACCCAGGTAAATAAATTTAGAGAGACATCTGAGTACTCTGAGTACTATTTCAGGATAAAACCTTAGTGATTTAACTGGAGTGGAATAAGAAATGTTTAGTGATTAGCATACATTAATCAAAATTGGTTTTTAGAGTGCTATGAAATATAGCTCTAATACTTGTGTTTAATAGAATGTCATAAACTATGTTAATAGGGTTGACAGAACTTCACTTCAACAAATGCCAATTGAGTATTTAAGCACAAGGCACTTGCCTAGGCTCTGCAGTAGAATCAAAGATGAACGAGGTAGATCCTGGTCTCAGCATCTCCTTGACAGCCTGTCTCCATTTCTCTTTTTTTATGATTTCTTTTTTCTTTAAATTGGAGTATAGGTGATTTATCCATTTCTCTTATTCTTTGCAATATCCACAGCAGTTCACCTAGTATGTGGCACCTAGCACTTAACAAATTTTTGCTGAATGGATGGGTGGATGAATGTGCAAGCTTATAGATCTTACACAAACAAGATAAGTACTATACAGATAAGAACAGTATTATTACTGGAGACTGTATAGGCTACAAAAGAAGTGTAAGAAATGTTGTGAGTATTCAAAATAGGGACGGCTCACATCTGATTGTGGGGTAAAGGAAAAAGGTGGACATTTGAGATGAACCATGGACGATGACTAGAATTTGAGCAGGTAGAGATGGATGGGAAGGATGATCTTTGTAGAGTTGGGATTGCAAACTCCCATACCTAAGGGAGACAGAAGATGATGCAAATGAATGAAGGGGCTGGTATAAGAAAATAGAAATGGAAACAATTGTAGCAAACACGTGGTCCATTGACAGGGAGCCAGTCGGCTCCCACTGACTATTGTCACCCAGCCATGTGGAGATCGGTATTTCCATATCCTCTAGCTTCTCAAGAGAGAAATACGGATTTGAGAAACAAAACCCCAAAACGTGTGTCTGCTAGCTGGAATTGCCCTCAGCTGCAGGTTTGCAACCTCTTCAGGAAACACCATGAGCAAAGGCAAGGGGGAAATTCTTACCAAACGTCTAAGTGTCCGATGCAGGTGTGATGTGGACACTTTTGACCTTTAATTACATATATGCAACTTACAGGGTGGTTATACCAACCACCTGTCATCTCTAGCTTTGTAAGAGTATTTGTGTCAGAGTATTATTGTCCCTTCTGGCACTGTTGTTCTTGATAATATTAACATCACCCTATCGGGAATTCTGACCAGGGGAATAAAGTGATGTCTTTCTGTCCTTGTGACCTGATCCTTCCTTTGAGACCACTTTGATTTCATCTTTGTCGTAGTTTGCTCAATTGTTTTAGTACTGAGGCGGACTGAGAACTCCTTTCTCCAAGTTAGACTGTGCTTTGATTCTTCTGTGTTCCTTTGCACTGAAATGTAACGACGGCAAGATACTGAGACAGTCAAATATTCGTACTCTTCCTCTTGTTTGTGATAGAATGCAAAGTCCAGCTGTTACCTGAAACTTTTGCTTTGAAATCTCTGCAGAATGGTGTTCTTCCATAGTCTTAATAGTCTTGAATCCCAAAGGTAGTGGTGGAGAAGGACGTGAAGGGATTTCCTGTGAAACTTTTGACCTTGCTCATATTTGCATATATATCTTCCAGAATAGATAGATTTAGAAGTAGACATATAGATAATAGAGCTCTTTAGAGCAATTAAACTGAGAGAAAACAAAAGACTTTTTTTTTTTTTTTTTTTTTTTACTCCAAGATGTTTTTACAGGAGCCAGTGGAGCAATGTCATTCATAATTTCTCTAACTGGACTGCTTTGTTCTCAACAGCACACATGTCGAATTTTATTTATATTACAAAGAATTGTTTAGTTATGGGATCAGCCACACGGAATTCATCGCATAGATACAAAACTAAGCTTTACCGTGAACTTTATGCCATGTGTATGCACTGCTGATGCCAGAAATAAGCTAGGTGACTTGTTGTTTTTCTTTGGTGCAGGAGTACCGTGATAGATTGAGTGGGTTAGGAGCGTGGTGTCAGTTTTGTATTCAAAGGGGCAGGACCTGGAGGCTCTTCCTGTTACGGACAAGGATATTAAGAGTTATTGAGTCAGAACCGATAGATCAAGTCATGATATAATTTGTTCAGCTACAATTTTCTATTAAAATGTGCTAAGCGGAGTATTTGTGATGAAAAACAGGACAAATGCAGCCCCTATTCTAACAAACTTTACATTCTGGTGAAAAATAGACACAAATAAAAAAGCAATGACTAAAGTGTGATTTGTGTAATAATAGAGAAGCCTAGTTTGGGGATGATGAGATAGCTTTTAAGAGAAAGTAAAATTTATGTTGAGACTCAAAGGCAAGTGTAAATTCCCCGGGTTAATGGGGATAATGGGGTGATAGAATGTTCCCTGTGGAACAAACAGCACATGTAAAGGCCTATGGGCAAGAGAAAGTGTGGAGAAGGCCAGGGAGAGGGAATGAAGGGCAATGCAAGACCATTAAAATGACAAGTGAAAGTGACATTAATAGATTTGCATTTTAGAATTACAAAATGTCTGGCCCACGAGAGGAGGACAAGAGAGGCTTCCCACAGAACATGTAGAAGCCTGAGGCAACAGTCCAGGCAACTCCAACCACATAAAGTTTTGCAGATGGTCAGTCAATATACGGCTGGAAGATTCATATTGTAATAGTGTTCCTGTTGTCCTTGCCAGAATCCTTGAGGGATAATTGCCTAATAAGAATTGTTGGAAGGGCACTCCCAAAACTGTACTCTAGCATAGAATAGGAGGAACAGTAGTAATCCTTCACAATACATTCATCAATATTGCAAAAGGATTTGCAGACCCCAGCTCACCCAGGCTTATCTAAGCCAGTCTCATGCTCTGTGTTCAGGAGAGTCCCAGCTGACTCCGTAAAAATACAGGTAGTTATTCAAGGAAATAATATAATAACCTCCATCTTAATCTAGAAAGGATTTAAGGTGGGGTCCAAGGTGGCAGAGTAGGAAGATTCTGAACTCACCTGCTCTCACAGGCACCCTAAATCTACAGCTACATTTGGATCATTTCCCTCTGAAAAAGATCTGA